>NC_083098.1:130765159-131452631 GCF_949774975.1 Lagenorhynchus albirostris
AAAGTTCTGCTGAGGTTCTTTCTTCTGCCCATGAGCAACTTCTCCAGAAAGTTTCACTATTCCTGTATCATTTCACTACGAGCATGGATACAGCTAAATCTTTCAATTCCTCAAGGCAAAAAACAAAAACAAAAACTGCTGTAAAGGTAAATTAAGGTCTTTATTTCTAGAGAAAAAAAATGATATTTTCCTAGATTCTTGGACAAAGAAGCAAAGTTCCTTTCAGAACTTTCCTTCTCATAATATACTTTTTATAATTGCAAACTGTATACAGCTACACGGTAATATTGGCATTTATTATCAATTTTTCCACCACCAGTGTACTGCTGAAATCTTTGGTTAGATATGTTTAACAGAACTATCTTTATCTTAGTTCTGCCTAAATATTTTATTTGTTTCATTTTCCTTATTCTCTGATATCTACCAATTCCTTTGTCTGAGGAATCCCTTGCTAACTCATGTGGAGTATTCATGAATACCAACAAATACTGTAAGAAATTCTCTATCTCTCTATCAGCAGTTGCTCAAATTTCAGCCTTTATGATACAGAGATGACATCAATTACACTTTAATTCATGTTGCTATTTCTTCTATACCCACTGAATGCAACCTGCAGGTTGAGTTGGTGCAATGCCTCTCAGAATGTGTACTCTACAATGGAGACCAATTCAGAATGTGTACTCTACAATGGAGCCCAGGGATAAATCTTTTCTCCATGATAGAAGCCAGGGAAAGAAGGAAAAAGAGAGAAAGTCATCAAATTCCTTAGCTTGTGATTTCAAAAAAGTTTCAAAAAGTAAAAATCCTGTATAGAGAACCTTATTTTTTGATGATTTCTTGATCCACATCATCCAATTTCACCCTAAACTTGTGTGGTCTGAGGCTTTGCTCGCTGACATTTTATAGTCATTACACAGGACCCAAGATAATATCTGTCAACAGCAGCCTTTCATACAGGGCTAGGTAGCTAATAATTCTGTATATTAATTAGAGCCAAAGTAACTTTTGCAAAGTAATTTTAAAATTTCAGATTTTAGTTGTCTTATTGGGACAAAAAAAGTCCTTGAACTAAATATGTAACATTGGAAAGACTACACAGATTTTCTTCTTAATTATAATAATAATAATTGAATATCCAAGCTATTGCTCTAATAGAGTTAAAACTGGTTTCCATTTATTCATTCATTAAATAAAAGTTTAGTGAGTGTGTTTTATACAATGTCCTGCTGGGTTTTATGGACACAGAAAACAGAACCAGGTCTTTCTCTTCAGAGACCTAAGAGTCTAGTGGAAAAGAAAAACTTAAAAACCAAGAGTTACTATTTATAGATATTATACTAGAGTAGTTATTCTTACCCAGGGATGCACAACAAAAACACATAGGTATTTCTATTATCATTTTTTTCAAAACACATATGCGTGGCTGTGCCCTTTAGGTATATGAGTTTTAAAATGCATTATTTTGATTCTGACTTGCATGTTTATTAGAGTCACAGAAAGAAGATGCTAGCATTTAGCAGAGGGAATGATTAACTCAGGCTGGGAGGCAACATTTGGTCTAGAGCAACTTTTAATCTGGATCTTGAGGATTATGTGAGAATTCAGTAGGCAGAGAAAATGGGAAGGGCAGTAGAGTCAGAGAAACAGAAAAAGAAAAGCATATAGGCGTGCTTATAAATAGAAGGAAGACATAACATTTAAGGATAGCATGGCAGAGCAATGACTTCTGAAAATCTGTGGCAAAAAACCCCACAAAACCTTAGACCTATGTTGACCAATCACAAAATAAAGTGACTTTAGAAGTAAACATGTCAACAAGAATATGAATCAAAGTCAAAGCCTGTGTCTGTGTAAGAGCAAACTTCATTTTCTGTCAAGGAAGGAACCAGTGCATATGATTGTGGGCAAGGATGACAGCATGAGAACTGGTTCCACCCTTTGAAAAAATGTTGTTTCAAAACATTTGTTCTCCAGGCAATCTCCTCCTGAATGCATGTCATAAATGAAATTCTGCCTTTTCTTGATTAGCATTCTTTCTAGTTCTTAAGAGAACAGAAATGAGGTAGGAATAGGCACGTGAGGTCAACAAGTCTATAAGATAATAGCTCTTTATATGTGCCACGCATTGTGCTAAGCATTTGTAAAACATTGCTTTGTTTAATCTTCACCACGATAGAATTTATTAACCCCATTTTGCTGGTGAGAAAGCTAAGGCTTTGACAGTTGAATAACTTGTCTAAGATAACTTGGTATTCAAACTCAGACAGACTCTAAAGTCTGGCTTCTAAAGACTCTGCTGTACAGTCTTATTCTATGGGTTAGAAACACTTTTCTAATAAATACTCAGCTTGTAAGAAGGAATGTGGTGGAAAACACTTCTTAGTGCCACAGAACAAAGTACAGTGTACTGTATGTATGACAGAGAAAGAACTGTCAAGCAATAAAGTGTTCACATGCAAGCATACATTACTTTCAAGTGTCACCTTGAGAATGTAAAGAATTGATAACTTCCATGACTTATTAGCCAAAGTTTGAGTGAATTTTCTTCAAATTGAACATTTAGATGAAACATACTCTATACCAGGAGGAAATCTTTAAATGGAACTTAAAGGAGAAATCAGCAAAGCTCTTAAGTGTTTATTGCTCCTTCTTCCCCATGTTGGGAAATAGGATTGATGTCCTCCTTTCTCACATGTTTACAAGGTAAGACCTTTTTTTTTTTTTTCATGAGTATTTAAACCTTCCCGTACCATACAGCTCAAACGTCAGCTATATTACTCTCTCATCATTCTGGGATCTATGATCTACTAAACCATCAATCCCTCCCATTCACTGAAGAATTTGACATAATTTTCCTCTACACCTCAAATTTTGTACATTGTCAAGATGGCTTCATCATTTATTGAATTAACCAATATTCTAACTTTTCATTTCTGTGTCTCCTTTACTCCAATCTTGAAATCTGGACTCACAGGTCCAAATTCCCAACTTCACCACTTCAACTTTCCAATCTTACCATTCCATTGAAAATGGAGTGACCACCTCCTCACCAAGCAAACAAACATTATTCTGTTCTCCTTAATTCGTTTGTTTGGCAATATCCTCATCTTCGGAAATGCTCTTTTCTATAAGCTTCTATGAAACCACACTATCCTTGCTTTTTTTTTTTAATCTTTCTAACTGCTCCTTTTTAAATCCTCTGCATGAGTTCATTGTTCTCTCCATTCTTTTAATGTCAGTGTTCTATAGATTTTCATGCACAACCTCTTCTTACTGCAAACACATCTATGAGTAATCTCATCTGTAGCCATGGTTTATAAACCCACTTTCTTCCTGGATGACTCCAGCTTAGATTCATCTCCTGGACACTTTGGAGATGCATATATCCAGTCACCCCTTAAACATTTTATTTTGGAGAAGTATTTTCAGGCAGAGAGAATCTATGCAGCAGACAGAAGCAACAGTGAATTTAGAGAATCTAAGAATGTTTAATTTTGAGTAAACTGGAGAATGACAAATGAGACTGGAGAGAAATGACAGATATTATTCATGGAGATTTTATAAAACGTACTAAGAAGTGTGGATTTTACTTTAAGAGAAATATGGAGCAATTTAAATTTTCTAATCATGGTACTGACACTGTGATTAGAAAGATTACTCTGAAAATAAGATAGAAAACTGATGATTAAAGAAAAGGCAGTGGAAAGTGACAAGTTGGCAGACTTTTATAGTAACCCAGGTGAGAATTTGTGGGAGTCTGAAATAAAATAAAGTAAATGGAGAGAAATATTTAATAAATGTCTACTAAAATAAAGAATCTTTTGGTTAGTAAGTATTAGTGCTTCAGTTGATATGGAATAAACTCCTTTCATGTTAAAATAAATTTAGTAGAGTGCCTGAAAATCATATTTGGGAATGTGACCAGGGAAATATTTTAAGTGGATATATGTAGCTGAAATTTATCAGTTGTAAAATTAAATATGTAAAATTTATTAACTAAATGAAGACATTTGAAAAACAAACAAGTAAAAAAAAAAAAAGAAAAAAAACCAAAACCAGCAACAAAAAGATGGATTATCTGTCAGTGTATTGTCAGTAAAAAAGATTGCTTTCTGCTGACTAAATTAATTGCAGTTGAGTTTAAATTTGTTGGTCTTATTTTTTAAATGAGTTTATATGGTGCTTTAAATCATCTCAATGCTAAACTAATTTTTCCCCAGGAAACTTTTTCACTTATTTAACAAGATATGGAAAAATTATCATCAACTTTTGCAGTATTATTTTAATTTTGTACACACATTCTCCTATGCTCTATTAGGTAAAATGTGTGGTTCAGAGAGCTTTTGGGGGCATTTATATTATTTTTTTATTTTCAGTTTTATATTAAAAAAACTTTTTTTTTTTTTTTGCGGTATGCGGGCTTCTCACTGTTGTGGCCTCTCCCGTTGCGGAACACAGGCTCCGGACGCACAGGCTCAGCGGCCATGGCTCACGGGCCCAGCCGCTCCTCCCCGACCGGGGCACGAACCCGTGTCCCCTGCATCGACAGGTGGACTCTCAACCACTGCGCCACCAGGGAAGCCCTAAAAAAACTTTTTTGTTTGTTTCTTTAGGGTGACGTGGCAGAAAAAAAATTTGACATGTTATGCTATTATCATTATCTAGATTGAGATATTCTGAAGGTAATAGTACTTTATATTTAAATAAGACTGTCTTTAAATGTTCTTATTCTTTTCTGAAACACTGTGGCATAAACAGGGACAACATTTTCTCAAAATACAATGGTGAGTATCAGACTTTGGATAAGTGATATATGGAGCTCTCAGGATGCTTATTCTACTGTACTAGTAGGTCACAACCATGTAGAGTATACCAGTTTCCTATGATTGCTGTAAAAAAGGACTACATCCTGAGCAGCTTAAATCAGCACAGATTTATTTTCTTAAAGTTCTGGAGGTCAGAGATCCTAAATGGATTTCACTGGGCTGAAATCAAAGTGTGAACAGCACCAGATTCCCTCCAGAGTTTCTGGGAGAAAATCTGTTTGCTTGCCCTTTTCAGCTTCTCCAGGACTCTGCATTCTTGGATTATGGCCTCTGCTTTGTTCTTCAAAGCCAGCGGTGTAGATTCTTCTCTTTCTGCCTCCATTGACCTTGGCTTTCACTATATACAGGGCCTTCTAATCTTCTAGCTATAGTCTAATCACCATTTACCTCCCTCTTAAAAGGATAATTCTACGGATTCTTCTTCAGGTAATTCAAGATTCCAAGATTTTTAATCATACCAGCAAGCTCTCATTAGCCATGTAAGCTAACGTTCACAGTTTCCAGAAATTAAGACCTGGCTACTTTGGGGACCATTATTAAACTTACACATGTAATACTACTACAATATCAGCATTAATTATTTTCTTCCTTGGGCATTTTATTTTCACCTTTCCCAGTGCTGGAAGCAGAGTAAGAGATGAGTTTTTTCATGCCCAGATCCACTGCATTACTACATTTTATGTAGTGGATATCCACTATATCCACTACATTATATTTTTGTGTTGGGGCTCCGGATAGAGGAAGCAGGTAATAAAGTTGCATTAGAACAATGGTTCTCCATCAAGGTTCCTTTCCGTGTTGTTATTCTTGCTTCTGTAACTTCCCACTAAAGATATGTACAATATGGTGAATTTGTTTTCCTCAGCTGAACAGATGAGGCAGAAATATGGCAGCCCTGGTAACTAGAATACATGTGCCCTAATGGGGAACAAAGAGAACTCTCTTCTCCCTTTTCCCAAGAAGACAGACTCTCCTCTCCTTTCTGGCTTTAACTGAGAGAATAGAACCCTGTAAGGCACATAGAATCAATATTTATAATGGAGACGCATGGAGGGAGGATGTTCTGATCATCTTATTATACGTGCTGATATTTCTGATCTTTAAAAAAATCTAAGGCACTTTGCTCAGAAAAAGCATATTTTTAACCCTGGTGGCCTAAACCACTTAGGCCAAATTCCAACTACTTAATTACATTCTGTCTAGAGTATCCTTCCAAGTGTTCCAGAACTCACAGTGGTTTTCATTTCCTATCCTAAGCTGCTCCGTTGTGCTATTGTTATTATTTAACATTCCTGAGAGTAGACAGATGCGCTGTTTGAAACAGGAATATATATTTCCTATTGAATAAGCTAATAGTCTAAAATATTGTTGCCATATTCCATCTCCAAATTGAATAAAAGAAATGCATTAAAGGAAACATAATAAAAGGAAACAGTGAAAGAAAATACAAGACAAGGCCTCTGTCCTGGTTAAAACCCAAACCAGCTGATGTGGAGAATAGGCCACTTTGTGACTTTGGGTCTGGCTAAATGTTCTCATTTTTGCAAAAACAATAAAACACTTGTGCTTATGTTGTAAATGGACAGGGCTATTAATTTCTAATAAAAAGACTTAACTATGTTTAAAGGAAGGATCACAGGAGGATGGGGCATTTTTGTACAGCAAGAGCATTCCATTTAAAATAACTATTATACATTATAACTCTCCATTTTTCCCACCCTCATTTCTTTCAAATCATCTTATAAAGCATTCACATTTCTTAACATTGTAATTCACTCATTGTTAGAATCATACAACTATAACAAAAAAATCACAGACAGAAAATTTTGACAGCAAAAGGGAGGCAGTGTAGCAATGATTGATTATTATAAGCCCCTAGCCCTTCTCTTCTATTTCAATAGAAGAGCTCTCTCTCCTTTTAAGACAAATCCCTTTACTTGTGCTTTGAAACGATACCCTCTGCCTTGGGCAATTCAACCTACCAATTGGCTCTCTCTGGTCTGACTTCAGCCTACTCTTATGTACTTGCCTTTTATATATAAGCATGCCAAGTCTCTTTTATGTAGAATAATAGGAATATTTTTATTTTTATTTTATTTATTTATTTTGCGGTACGCAGGCCTCTCACTGTTGTGGCCCCTCCCGCTGCGGAGCACAGGCTCCGGAAGCGCAGGCTCAGCGGCCATGGCTTACGGACCCAGCCGCTTTGCGGCATGTGGGATCTTCCCGGACCGGGGCACGAACCCGTGTCCCCTGCATCGACAGGCGGACTCTCAACCACTGCGCCACCAGGGAAGCCCTAATAGCAATATTTTTAAAAGAGCTGAATATTCTTTTCTCTTTTGCATTTCCTGAGTAGGATTCTCCCCCAGTTCTGCTAGAGTCATCTGTTTGCCGTGAGGAAGATTGAAATTGTGGAAGCTGGATTGCATTGAGTCAGAGGCAGTCACTGTTCAGCTTTTGACATCCGAAATAAAATATGTGAGTTGACTACAAGACTGAAGTTTTGAAAGCCAGGTTTGGATGAGAGCAGTTTTTTTTCCTAAAACCCTCCACTAACGCCCTAATGTATTAAATATTTGGCTTGTCATGCTAGATCATAGATATTTTCTACTTACCAAGGATATAGAAAAGTCAGAATATGTCATGAAGAAAGTCCGCCATAAAGGGAGGTAGGAAAGCCTTCCCACTCTTATTACCAGGCCAGGGGTGGGTGAAGTATATGATGAAACCCATATATCTTGATTACCCCTCTTTATACCATGGTTCCAAATGTGACATGCTGTTAAGTATGAAGAAAAGCCAAGAGTGAAGTGAAGTTGATACCACTTCCTGTTGAGAACCTTTGGGAGGAGGCACATATGCAAGTTCCTTCCATATCCAAGACCCTCCCCAGGCTTCCTCCACTGGAAATCAGTATGGGGGTAAGCATGAGGCCTGAGGGACTCTTTTGCCCAGCTCCATGAGGGATATGTTTTCCGCGAGCCCAAATACCATCTTATGAAGGAAGAAGGGAATGTGAATAACCGTTCTGATGGGAAATTGGACTTTCAGCTGATTCTTTATCCACAAGACTGTTTTATATAAAAAGAAACTATTTAAACCACATAATGCTGAGGCACATTTTTCTAGTAAGTTGAGGTAAGTTTTCGCCTCCACTTACCAGAGGGGAGAAGTAGTGGATATTTATCAGATAGTTTTGAATGCCAAGTATCTGTGAAACACCCTTCATGTATCTGGAGAGTTTGCTACAGAGTACAGCCTTTGCTAAAGAGAAGCCAGAGTTTATTCCCCCAATCTTTCTTGTTACTGATGTGCAGACTCATATGCTCAAGATGACTTTGATTTGAAAATAAGCAAAGTGTCGCAAACAAGGTGGCACTAGCATCTGGCTTCTGACTTAGGCCGTACTCTTATTAGCATGAACTGTGAGTCTCCAACGACATCGGTGTAAATGGCTTTGTCATTATCAGTGCTGAGTAATAATGGCAGAGTATTTTCACTGGAGTAACCTTAATTGTAGTTGGTTATTGGTCCTTGGTGTGTGGCTTCCATTCTTGACTCTCTGACCAGAGATTCTAGGTGCTACCTATCATGCTTTATTAAACTCCTTTTCTGATTAAACTAGTTGTTGATCGCTAGGAACCATAGCCAGTGACAGTTAAATTTCCTGAGTGCTTACTCTGTACCATACACTGGTTTAAGCACTTTGCATATTTTATTTATCTCATGTAATTCCTCTCAACAATATTAATAAAAATAGATACTATTATTATCTACATTTTACAGATGAGACAACTTAGAGGGGCATTCAATAACTTGTCCAAAGTTGTTTGTTAACCAGTGAGGTTCAAGTTCAGCCAGTCTAGCCTCATAGCCCATATTTCTATCTCTACACTTTAGACCTCATAATATGTATATAGTATTTATATATATATATCTTTATCTATTATAAATATATATATCTTTATCTCTCTCTCTATATATTATATATAGGCCTATTTATATAGTGCAAGAGTAAATCTCTAGCTATGTATTTACATTGTACATATCTTGAGAAAATCCTGTACCTCATTCTGTTTATAAACACTGCTTTATTTCCCAACCTTGTCCTTGCTGGATGTGTTGAAAGCATGGCTTTCTCTTGCTTTTCCCACTTCATCCCCTATCTTCCACTTTCAGTCCACTAAAATACAGCTTCCTCTCCTATTGTTCTCTGTAACTGCTTCTCACTGAGGTCACTGAAGGTGTTATCAACAGTCTCTTTTTTGGTCTTTATTCTTACTCTATTTCTCTACAGCATTTGGTATGTGATTCCTTACTTCTTTCTTGATTCTTTTTAACTATTTGGTTTCTGTGATATTTTTGTGACCTGGTTTTTATCCTAGAGCTCTGGCCAGTGTCTCTCAGGGCCCTTCATGGGCTCTATTTCTTCTGACATACCTTAAATACCACTTTAAATTCTCAGTCTTCTTTCACTTTCCCTGGATGAACTTATAGACATTCTAGATATAGAAACATTGATGAATCTTTAATATGTACTTCAGCAAACATATTTATCCTAAGATCTATAATTACACATCATATTGTCTGCGGGAAATCTCCCTTAGTATGTTCCAAAGATATTTCAAGTTCAAACTTAATATTTCCCAATTAAACTCATCTTTCCTTTCCTTCTCAAATTTCTCCTCCTTCATTCCCATTATCAGTTAATGAAAGAACCATCAGCTCACTCCATCAAAAAGCCCACAGGTCATCTGTTACTTCTTTTTCATCTCCATACTCCACCTCAGTTCGCTAAGTGCACTAGCTCTGTCACAGTGCACATCACCCATCCTCACCATCTCTACCAGCTCTGCTTTTATCCTTTTGTACTGCTTACTCCAACGGCCTTCTAAATCCATCTATATGGGATTTCCTCTTTATATTTTCCACCTCCTGCAGAACTGGCTTTAAAAAGCATAAAAGTAATTATTTCACTTCTCATTTAACATCTTTCAGTTACTCCCCATTACTCAGGATACAGTCTGAGCTTCTCAGCCACTACTTATTTGATCAGGCCTGTGCTTATCTAGATACTTTATTATCATATAACTCTCTGTCTACAGACCACATTCCACCCAACTGATTTATTTGCAGTTTCCTCTAATACTCGCGCTCTCTTGTGCACCTGTCTGAGGTTGCTACTAACTTCATGTGACACAGTTGGCTTACGCCCACTCATCCATCAAAACGCATCTCCGATTTTACACTTTCCGTGTCTTCCTGTGTGCTCCTCTTAGTGATAACAGTGTTAACTCTGTGATATTCTCTCACCCACTAGACTGTGAACTTTCAAAAGAGATTTACTATGTCTTTGGTCTCAGAATATTCAGGCCTCCCATGAAGATTGGATTATTGTAGAAACTAAATATTATTTTGCAAATGAACTGGTATCAAAAGTATACGTATTTACTTGAAAGTTGAGTGAACGAAGGCCTGGAGAGGTTAAGTGATTTGTCCATTGTCACACTGCTAGTAAAGACAAAGATGTAACTATTCATTATTCTTTAACTGACACTCTCAGAACTTAAAAAAAATGGCTGAAGGGCTTCCCTGGTGGCGTAGTGGTTGAGAGTCCGCCTGCCAATGCAGGGGACACGGGTTCGTGCCCTGGTCCAGGAAGATCCCACATGCCGCAGAGCAGCTGGGCCCGTGAGCCATGGCTGCTGAGCCTGCGCGTCCGGAGCCTGTGCTCCACAACGGGAGAGGCCACAACTGCGAGAGGCCCGCGTACAGCAAAAAAAAAAAAAAAAAAAAAAAGCCTGAAATACAGAAGACACTGAATATATACTTGTTCAATGAATGAATGAAAAAGGAAAAGAAAACTATCTCATTTTCTATAACAAAAATGTTAAAAATAGTGAATTTCAAAATAGTGCAGAAGAGGGAAGTTAAAATACACCACTTTTGGTGCTGGGAAAACAGGACAGGTATATGTAAAAGTATGAGATTAGATCACTCCCTAACACTGTACACAAAAATAAGCTCAAAATGGATTAAAGACCTAAATGTAAGGTCAGAAACTATCAAACTCTTAGAGGAAAACATAGGCAGAACACTCTATGACATAAATCACAGCAAGATCCTTTCTGACCCACCTCCTAGAGTAATGGAAATAAAAACAAAAATAAACAAATTGGACCTAATGAAACTTCAAAGCTTTTGCACAGCAAAGGAAACCATAACAAGACCAAAAGACAACCCTCAGAATGGGAGAAAATATTTGCAAATGAAGCAACCGACAAAGGATTAATCTCCAAAATTTACAAGCAGCTCATGCAGCTCAATAACAAAGAAACAAACAACCCAATCCAAAAATGGGCAGAAGACCTAAATAGACATTTCTCCAAAGAAGATATACAGACTGCCAACAAACACATGAAAGAATGCTCAACATCATTAATCATTAGAGAAATGCAAATCAAAATTACAATGAGGTATCATCTCACACCAGTCAGGACGGCCATCATCAAAAAATCTAGAAACAATAATGCTGGAGAGGGTGTGGAGAAAAGGGAACACTCTTGCACTGCTGCTGGGAATGTGAATTGGTTCACCCACTATGGAGAACAGTATGGAGGTTCCTTTAAAAACTACAAATAGAACTACCATATGACCCAGCAATCCCAGTACTGGGCATATACCCTGAGAAAACCAAAATTCAAAAAGAGTCATGTACCAAAATGTTCATTGCAGCTCTATTTACAATAGCCTGGAGATGGAAACAATGTAAGTGCCCATCATCGGATGAATGGATAAAGAAGATGTGGCACATATATACAATGGAATATTACTCAGCCATAAAAAGAAACGAAATTGAGCTATTTGTAACGAAGTGGATAGACCTAGAGTCTGTCATACAGAGTGAAGTAAGTCAGAAAGAAAAAGACAAATACCGTATGCTAACACATATATATGGAATTTAAGGAAAAAAAATGTCATGAAGAAGCTAGGGGTAAGATAGGAATAAAGTCGCAGACCTACTGGAGAACGGACTTGAGGATATGGGGAGGGGGAAGGGTGAGATGTGACAGGGCGAGAGAGAGTCATGGACATATACACACTAACAAACATAGTAAGGTAGATAGCTAGTGGGAAGCAGCTGCATGGCACAGGGATATTGGCTCGGTGCTTTGTGACAGCCTGGAGGGGTGGGATAGGGAGGGTGGGAGGGAGGGAGACGCAAGAGGGAAGACATATGGGAACATATGTATATGTATAACTGATTCACTTTGTTATAAAGCAAAAACTAACACACCATTGTAAAGCAATTATACCCCAATAAAGATGTTAAAAAAAAGAGTAAATAAACACAGCAAATAATGCCTTAATAAAAATGGAATAATAATGGGAAATTTTTAAAAAAATAGAAAAAGGAGAAGAAAAAGGGGGAAAAGTATTTGAGAAAAACCCATAAGTATTGAAGATAGGCAAAGATGTTTCAACATGTGGTTCATAGGAGTCCCTGAAGAAGAAAACCTAAGAGAACAGAGCAAATAGTAAAAGGTATAATTTTTATAAGATTTCCTGAAATAAAAATATTTGAAATAAGTATTGAAAGAGTACATTGAATATTTGAGAACACTGACTTAGAATAACTATGACCAAGTCATATTCTGGTAAAATTGCTGAAGTTTAAAGAACAAGGGCTTCCCTGGTGGCACAGTGATTAAGAATCCGTCTGCCAATGCAGGGGACATGGGTTCAAGCCCTGGTCCAGGAAGATCCCACATGCTATGGAGCAACCAAGCCCATGCACCACAACAACTGACCCCGCACTCTAGAGCCCACATGCCATAACTACTGAAGCCCGTGTGCCTAGAGCCCGTGCTCTGCAACAAGAGAAGCCACCACAATGAGAAGCCCATGCACCACAAGGAAGAGTAGCCCCCAATCGCCGCGACTAGAGAAAGCCCGCGAGGAGCAATGAAGACCCAATGCAGCCAGAGATAAATAAATAAATAAATAAATATTTTTTAAAAATTAAAAAAATAAAAATTTTTTTCATCTAGGAAAAAAAATAGCATGTGATGTATAAGAGAAAGAAAATCATATTATCCTCAGATATTTTGACCACAGTAATCTATTCCGAAGGAACTTAAGTAACACATTTTAGATATTCAGTGAAAGAAAATGTGAATTGAGGCTTTTATATCCAACAAAATTGACCATCAAGTATGAAGGGCATAAACTGTTAGCAACATGCAAGGATTTAGAGAATATTGTTTTCCTGAGCTTTCCCTGAGTAATCTACTAAAGAACAACTTACCAACCAAAATGATATGAAAGACCCTATCATATCATTGTACTGGTGGTAGGCATCAAATATACTGTATGGTTGGTTCTAGAACTAACATGTGAATATTTAAAAAGTTTAATCATTAAAAATGATTACCTGATCATAGAATGTAGACATGGTACAAGTATTTAAAAAGGAGAAAAGTATGGTAGCATATGCAAAAGTTTTTCAAATGGTTTTCAGAAATCATAATGATTGGTTATAGTATTGGAGTTGTTTTCTGAGACTGCTGTGTGTTTATGTGGAATAAAGCAAATGACTAATTAATGGATATTTAATTTTGTTGTCTCTGTCTTTGAGGACTAAGATTCTTCATGTAGTTGAAAAGAATCAGATTTAATATAAAAGAACTTAAATAAAAATCTTTAATCCTGAAAAAAAAAATACACCACTTTTGTTTTAAAAGTGTTCTTATTAAATGGCAATATTTGAAGAAAATATTTTCAGTGTGATTTCCTGATCTTATAGGGAGCCAAATTATATCTGTACCTTCTGCTCTCTAAATGGGCATGTAGTTGGTTATACTGAATAATTTAAAATGATTAAAATTAAGGATGCCAGTAAATTTAATATGAAAAAGCAAGTTAACATCGCCCAGATTTATAATAATACTTTGAATGCCTGAAATCACTTTTAATAAGAGTGTCCTTCTACATTAGTAAAATAGTAGAGTGGGAGGCCGAATGCAAAGATTGCCCCCGTGACCTCCATCCTCTGTTGTTAAACCCTAGGTAATCCCCTCCCTGTGAGGGCTGAGTGGGACCTGTGATTTGCTTTTAGCCAACAGAATATGGAAAAGGTGATGGGACACCACGCCCATGATTGCACTGTAGACTTCCTTTAACAGACTAGAGTGAGGGCAACTCTCTTGCTGGCTTTGAAGAAATAAGATGCCAAGTTCTGAGAGGGTCACCTGACAGGGAACCATGGTGGCCTCTAGTAGCTGAGCAGCACCCAGCCAGAGAGACAACAGTGAACCCAGTTCTCCAACCAGAAATAATTGAATTCTGCCAACAATCAGTGTGAGCTTGGGATAGACCCTGAGTTTCGAAAAACTGTAGCCCAGCCTACACCTCACCTATGGTAACTATGAGATCATAAATATGTGCTGTTTCAAGCTGCTCAGTTTGTGGTAATTTGTTACATTGTTTAAAACTATAGACACTACGTATAAAATAGGTAACTAATGAGAACATACTGTATAGCACAGGGAACTCTACTTAATGCACTGTGGTGACCTAAATGGGAAGGAAATCCAAAAAAGAGAGGACATATGTATATGTAGAGCTGATTCATTTTGCTGTACAGTAGAAACTAACACTATTGTAAAGCAGCTACACTCCAACAAAAATTAATTAAAAACAACCTAATATACTACAGGTTACTCCTACATATATTTAACATAACAAAACCTGTTATATAACCTTCAAAATTGCAAGAACAAATAAATATGCTAGTGAAAAGCAAAGTTTCAAAGCATTAAAGGAAAAGGAAATCTAATGCTACCTGAATTATAATTCAGGTTTCAAAACATGATAATTAAGCTGTATGAGAAAAATACATGATAAACCAATTGAGAATGAATAGTAAAGTCTTATATCAATTTTAATAGAAAGGAAAGGAAAACCCAACCACATGTTTTTCTTGGGTTTACATCAATATTTATCCACAACTTTCTGTTTTAGAGTATTTTGTGGCTATTATTTTGCAAACTATAGCAGGTCAATTTCTGTTTTATTTAGGAAAGTAAAACTATGTCAAAAATACTTAAACATTGTACAAAATAAGCAATATTTTTAGTAAAAATTTAAAAATTTTCAAATAGTTTAAGATTATTTATCATCAAATATCAATAACCTACTTCTCTGCAATAATTGTGTCTCATAAGCTGGTCCTTTCTCAAACTCTTTCTCTTCCTTCACATGATATAAAACATGTGACTTTGTCACTATCAAAATTAATTTTAACTTTTCTTACTTTAAAAATTTTCACCTTAAGTTTTAAGAATATAGCAGATAAAGCTTAAAGAAAAATGTTTAAACAACCAAAATTTTGGAAGTTTTAATTCCTGATCTCCAAAACTAATGTGGGAGTAAAATACAAATGACCTATACATATTTTAGACTGTCATATTTAATTTTAAAGTTCAGCAAAGACAGAAACTTAGTCTGGAAATTTGGTAGATAACATCTGGCAGGGTTTATCACAACCTGGACAGGAGAACCAGACATTATTAACTATGCTTTGGACTTTGAGTGTTCTATTTATTAAATGAACAAACAAAAAAGTAAAGAGTTTAAATGCTTAATATTTGCTATTTTAAAACATGAAACTCAAGTAATGACTTTTATGGCTGCCTAGCTACCTCTCATTTGTAATTTAAAATATTAAAACTAAGAATCTGAAAAATACTTAAATGATACCCTAAAAATTTCCTTTCCAGCTGTGTGAAAAATACAATAGTTTTATGTTACTGTAACATGTACTGTTTTCTTGTCTTAGCAAAGACTTTCTTATTTCCAAATTCTTAAGTGTTCCAAGTTTTAATGACATTATCATTTTCTATTTGTGATAGGATGACTAGCCTTAGGTAGCTCATAGAAATTGTTATTCACTTCTTGCTTCATAACATTCTGGGTACAATATGTACTAACAATTTTTTCTCTGTTTTCCTTCCTGAAGCTGATCTGATATTAAAGCGCTAGCTTTAATAAGTTTCCACTTCAGTCTAAAAGAGATAATTTAAGAAATCCAGAAAGCAGAGGCTGCCAAAGCTCACTGTTTCCTAAAACCAGATTGCTATTCTACTTCTTCCATTGTGACAAAACCCAGGCCTACAGAACCTGCCCCACCTCTTCCTCAGAGTAAATAGCTCTCTGATCCAGTGACTTCACTGAGGAAGTGCTCCGTGTCAAAGGCTATCATTCAATTTCATTTCTTATTTTATTGTTTGTTTTTTTGTTCAAATTTTATTGCTTTCACATCTGGATGGCACAGCTTTCATGTGGTATTAAAAGTATGTGTCCAAAAATGTGTCCCAGATGAACATCCTGTTTGTCTTTTGATTTAAATTTCTGTTTAGTAAACCTCTGTGGTTTGGATACAGTGAGTTTCAGCCCAACTCCCTACCCACTTCCTCAAAAGTAACAACTCTCCTGTCTTTTCCTCCCTTACTCACCTTTCCTCTGCTAAATTAATATTGTCTATCAAACACATTCTTAGGAATATTTAAGAACATTACCTCGTCTCTCAATGATAAAATCTATGTCTAAAGCATTACTGTTCTGGAAGCTCTTTCCACAAAATGTTTGTTTTACATGCTACGCCATTAGCAAATATGAAAATGTTCCCATCAGGCCCTGGTAGAAAAATAACCAGTTTTTAAATTATGAGATACGTGCTTTAGAGAAACAAATAAGTGCTTTTTCAAAAATAGTTTAGCAACTGTATTTTTCTGTTCAAAACCAGGAAAGAAATATGGTTAAAGTATTTTTTAAGTCTTCCCTTCAAATTGGTCATAGAAATCCTATCACTGGTGAACAGATTTACTTGACATATTGCATAAAATTATTTTTTTTAAATAACTATTGTTTAAGCCACATTTTTTGAAGCAAAGAAATCTGGTTGTTCTTGGCATTTCTTAATTTGCTTACTTGGGGGTATGTTCTCCCCAAATCCACACATATAATTTCCATTGCCTTTGAAAGGGGTTATGAACACACATCTGAAGGAGAATTGACCACTCAGTTTTTGATGTTCTAAAGCCAACTAAAGCATGAACCTCTTGCTTCCTTTCTGATCCCAGCCCTTTTCAATGAGAACAATGCTTATGCAAGATTTCCTAGGGGGATTTTGTGGTTTGAGGTTTTAATAATCTAGGCTAAAATTCAAATAGGAACCACAGCTGCTTGGATAAGATTCTTAGACCTTTTTATTTGAACTGCAGTGAACTTACCAGAATTTTTAAATATTCTGAGCAGTATCTGATATGTAAGAGTGACATGTGGTAGCCTTCTTTCAGATATAAGAATATCTATATACCTGCAAATATTATGAAAATAAAAAGGACATGTACTTTCCTTAACCATTTGCAAATATGTTTAAAAACAGATTTGGCTCTTTTAAAAAGTAATAAGCATTACTGTTCTAAATCAATAAAAGAAACCTACTGAGAATACTTTATATTTTCTATCTTTTTTGTTGAAATTCTCACTTTGTTCATGCATTGTTCTTCTGACCTTGGTGTGAATATTTATGATTGTTAGTTTGAACCCTCTATCAGGTAAATCACTTATCTCCATTTCGTTAAGATCTGTTTCTGGGGATTTAGCTTGTTCTTTTGTTTGGAACATATTCCTCTATTTCTTCATTTTCCTTGACTCTCTTTGCTGGTTTCTGCACATTAGATGAAACAGTCTTGACAGAGTGGCCTTGTTAGGAGATGAACCTTATTGATCAGCCTGGCCTGAACGCCTAGTTGTCTCTCCAACTTTTATGATTGTACAAGCCTCCTTCTTTGTTCTTAGTGGCTCCCAGTAGTTGAGGCTGTGCCAATACCTGTCAGTGTCCCAAGGGGGAGGATCACAGTCAGCACCTAGCTGCAAGCTGATGAGAAGCTGGACCCTCAGGCACACCTGGGAAAGTATGTGGTTAAGCTCCTTCCGGGAGAAACTGAGAGACTGGCATTTTTACCTGCTTCCTCTGCGCTGGGTTCAGGTATGTACCTGCTAGAGGTTGTCGCTGTGTCCATTAAAAACTGTTTCTTTGTTTGCTACAGTCCTGTGGGACTTGTGAATGCAAGCCTGGTTGGTTACCAGTGCCCGGTAATCCAGAGATCCATCCCTTGGGTGGCTGCTGATAAAGCTGCGGCCCCAGATGTGTGTACAAGCTCCTTCCAGGGAGCTACCGGTGACTTGGAGTGGGTTGGAAGGAGGAAGCTTCCAGCTTCCCTGGTCTCTGGGGCGGATCCCAGCTAGCCCCTAAGGTGCTAATTTAGCAGCTTGACCCTCAGGTAGCTTTGAAAGTATGCAGATAAACTCCTTCAGGGAAAGACAGAGGTAGGCGAGTTTGCTTGCTGCCTCTGCCTTGAACCCTGGGGGGGATAGCCACGGCAAGTATTCTCACTACTCAAGAATCACTTTTTTGTTTACTATAGTCTGTGGGACTTGGGGATGAGATCCCCATTGGCTTTCATAGCTAGGTGTTTTGGGAACCCTTCCCTCCAGTGGGAGTCTTAAGAAGTTGGGGCACTAGATGTGGGATCTAAACTCTTCCATCCTCAGGGAGAAGCTGAGAGTTGAGGGTTCTGTCCCAATTGTATGGCTCTGTGTCAGGAGTGAGGTTTATGTTAAGAGTATATCTGGCCTTTCCTACCTGTTGAGATGTAGGTCTTGTCTCATTCATGCAATGTGTAGGAGTTACTTAGTTTCTAGATCTCTCTGAGAGAGAACTGATTGCTCATTTGTAGCTGTGCATTCAGCTCATCTGTGGGAGGAAGAGAGCTCAGGAGCCGCCTATATCACAACTTTATTCCATTTACGGTTGTGTTTCTTTCCTCTGCTTCTGCTCAGCCCAAGTACTCTTGAGAATGTTTTAAAAATTAGATCTTTGGCACCATTGAAGTAGAATCTGTTTATTTTCTGGAATAATAAGCTATGTCTTCATTCTATTACCCATTTGGAGATACTTTTTTTTAAATTGATTTTTGTATACTTCTAGAATAGTATTGTGTTTAAAAGGTAAGATCTAGCACTATTTACAATAGCCAGGACATGGAAGCAACCTAAGTGTCCATCGACAGATGAATGGATAAAGAAGATGTGGCACATATATACATGGAATATTACTCAGCCATAAAAAGGAACGAAATTGAGTTATTTGTAGTGAGGTGGATGGACCTAGAGCCTGTCGTACAGAGTGAAGTCAGAAACAGAAAAACAAATACCGTATGCTAACACATATATATGGAATCTTAAAAAAAGAAAAAGGTTCTGATGAACCTAGGGGCAGGACAGGAATAAAGATGCAGACGTAGAGAATGGACTTGAGGCCATGGGGGTTGGGGAAGGGTAAGCTGGGATGAAGTGAGAGAGTAGCATTGACATATATACACTACCAAATGAAAGACAGATAGCTAATGGGAAGCAGCCGCATAGCACAGCACAGGGAGATCAGCTCGGTGCTTTGTGACCACCTAGAGGGGTGGGATAGGGAGGGTGGGAGGGAAGCTCAAGAGGGAAGAGATATGGGGATATATGTATACGTATAGCTGATTCACTTTGTTATACAGCAGAAACTAACACACTGTTGTAAAGCAATTATACTCCAATAAAGATGTAAAAAGAAAAAGAATAAATGTAGAAGAAATGATGAAATTAGAAAATCAACATGACAAGCATCATAGTAATAATTATTTCAAGCAAGATTCATCAGTGGATACTGCAAACAGTGAGTGAAAGTTTAGGGACTAAACTGATAGTTATATAGTCTTAAATTATTTCATCACAAATTATATATTAATTGCAAAGAACAAAGTACTAACTTTACAGTGGAGAAAACTGGCAGATACCACTTTAACCAAATGAAAAAAGTAACTATTGCCAGCTATGACAATTAGCAGCACGTGCCTCCTGATGTGAAAAGCACTGCACAAAACAGCCTCATGTTGTATTTTCACAGCCACATGCGCATAACCTGAATCTATCCATGAGAAAATATCAGACAAGCCAAAATTAAGAGATATTCTATAAAAGAACTGTCCTTTCTGTTCAAAAAAATGTCAGTTATGAAATACAAAGATGGACTCAGGAACTGTTCTAGATTAAAGCAGACTAAGGAGACACAACCATAAAAGAAGTTATTAGAATAAATGATGAAATCAGAATAGGACCTGCAGATGTATTGATGGTAATTTCCTGATTTTGATGATTGTTCTGTGATTAATTCAGATCATTTTTATTTTAAGAGAATACACACTGAATTATTTAGGAGTAAACTGGCATCTTGCATTATGTCTGCAACTTAATCTTAAATGGTTCAGAGGGAAAAAATGAGAAAGATATGGGGGCGGGGGCAAATATAGTGAAATAAAAACATTTGGAGGATTCTGGAATAAAAAATAAATCATTTCCTATTTCTCATTTTTATAATCAACACTCTGGATAGCATGTTTCACATAGTAATTTTGGGTCCATTCTGGAGTAGTTGTGAATTGCTTGTTCCATGTCCTTTATCCATTTATCTCTTGAGGGTTCTAGTGTCTTTCTTACTAATTTATATAATAAAGATATAAATCTTTTAAGATAAAAAAAAATGTAAGACCTGCTGAAGGGTCTGTTCATAAGGTTCCTGAATCCCAAGGTATGATAAATAACAGCCTTTAAGGATATGTAAATGAGGCCCCAATATTCACATAAAGGGTAGAAATTTCAGAGTCTATCGCAGGGTTATAATGTTATTTAAATGTTTATTTAACCAATTAATGACCCTATAGTAAGGGATTTGCAAGGAGAGAATATAATGGAACAGAACATCTATAAATGATCTGACACTAAATTTAGGTAAAGGACTTACTCCAAAGACAGGAAACTTTTTGAGCTGGAAGACTTTAGATAGCTTTGAGGCTCATTTTGGGTGCCATGAGACCCACAGTTTCTGGGCCTGCTGGCTGATGAGCATTTTTATGGGTAAATATATCCTGGGAAGAATACCAGTCCTGAAGGCCTCTGCTCTTGGTGGGCTGATCCCCACAAGCCCTTGTGCACAATCACATTCAGGGTCTCTCATCTCATCCGGCAGATTTCAAAGTTCTCCACAGAATCCTGTGAATTTACAGAGTTGTATAATGGACTTCCAGAAGGAGAGAGGTGCTTCCCATCGGTGGCAAGCGAGCTCTGGACATGTCCTTCAACTTCTGCCAGATCTGCTTAATATTTCATCTGCTTTATATTAATATTCTGGTTAAGATTTAGTTTACACCCATCTGCTAAATTTTTTTTTTAAAAAAGGAAAATTTAGTTCCATGCATTGCATAGGATATTTAAGAGCCTCAGTATATTAAACATTTCCCATGAATTCTAACGATTTGAATGTAAATGGTTAATAGATGGCTTGTGCTGTATTGGGCTAAGGCAAACTCTGTGATGCAGAGGACAAAAGCTGTTTTCCAACATTTCAGAATTGGGTTTTGACACTAAACTGAGGGCAAGTATCTGCTCAAGGAAAATTCAGTTGATAACAAGTACAGGTGATAATGGCTTCTTGAAAAGAAATGAACTAAAATATTAGAATTTATTGTCCTGGCAGCTACAGATAAAATCAAAGCATATCTTCTGTGACTTTGGTCACATATAGGCCCTCTGCATGGAATTGCCTTCTCTCTGCTGGTCAGTTTACTAACGCTTACTTACGTTCAAGGCTTAGGCGGACCATTTACTGAGAATTCAGTAAAACACTGTTTTATAAAAAAATATGAAATCAGTTGTTTCATCATCTAGGTATGGCTCCTGAAGGTAAGCGGGAGTCTCTGTTCCCTCCGAAATATGCTTCTTAGAATGACAGGCATTGATAATAGCATTCTCACCATTCTCTAGTTTGTGAAACCAGAGACAAATGAGAAACAGCGTTTCCAGGAATTAGTCATCTCTGAGGGGTAATTTTGAAGACTGCAAAAACTCTTGGCAGGGACACTCCATTGAAACTCCTGCACTAAGAGACCTGACCAAGCTTTAACATGGCTTCTAGCAGCCAAAGGCCAAGCTCCTGGGAAGACTCAGCCGTCATTTGAGTTTCTGTCTGAAAACACTTAGGACTGTCAAAGAATTCACTGTTCTAGCCAGCACCTGACCACAGGCCCCTGACCTTCCTTTCTTAGAGCACATTTACTAAAAAAGGCTTACAATTTTGAATTCTTCCGCTGTCCTTTTAAGAGGTAATGTACCTCCTACAGTTCAGGAGTGTCTTGCTTAAGTTCTTAAAAGCCATTACTTTGAAATGCAGTCATCAGGAATGATAGGGCCAGTGTCTGGTGGGGAATAGAATCCTAACTTCTATAATTGCCAGCTAGCTAATACAGCTGGCCTAATCAAATTTACACTGACCAATAACTACTAATTGTTCATTTTCCTGACCTGTTTGAGCCCTTGCTCACTCCCTCTACCTACCCCCTTATTTTCCCTTTAAAATACCGAGTTACTTCTGTGCAAATTGGAATGGACCTCAGTTCTTTCCCTTACTGTTAGTGGTTATTGAATAAAATCTGATTTCACTATTTTAACTTTGACAGTTTTAAACCAGGAAACAGTGAGCTGGCTCCTGAGGGAGGTATGGAGAACAGTCTATGAGGAAACTGAAGCTTAGCATGGAGAGCACTTGGTTCTCAGAAGACCACAAGCAGTGCTGGGGAGTAGTTCAGCAAGTGGGGGAAGTGATGGGGCCATATGTGGTAAGCATCCAAAGAATGTATAACTTGATTCAAAGACTAGACACATAGAATTAGAATCTTGAACTACAAAAGAAAGGAGGCCTGCTGAGTAAATAACCAAGAATAAGTCAGCACTTCACATCTACAAGAACTGATTACTTTGAGACTTGTTAAGACAGTTTAGCCATATTTTGCTTACTTGGACAAGCGCTTAAGGCCCCAGAGGGAACTGGAGACCTTAATCTCTAAGTAGCTCTGAAAGCATCAACCCTGGAACTCCTCTGTGAGGTAGGCTAGGTGAATCAAGTTATAGAATCCACCATTCAGTCAACATAAAGAATGACATAATTGCATGGAAATCTCTGAAAAACAATCATAGATAAAGCTTAACAAAATAGCAAGAAAGAATTGGATTTTTAAATATCTAAATCAGCAATATCTGTTGAGAAAAACAAAAAGAAAATGTCTCTTTCAGATATTATGTCCCATAGGTTACAGCTTGTCAATTCTCCTTTAATTTCAGGCAAAAAATAATTCATACTCTTGAAAAGTTTTTTCTAGAAGTTCATGCCCAATATTGTACTTCTTTTAGTAAGTTGTTTCAGTGTGGATTAGAAGAAATGTAATGTGAAACACTGGGTATGTGAAACATGAACAATATTTCTTTGATGGATAAATACTGCTGTTGGGATTTTACTGGATTGGTACTGAACACTGAATTACAGTTATTGCAATGGTTTGGAAAAGGAAGATGCAGTCATAAATTTTGTAGAAACAGCTAAACTCTTCTGAGAAGCAAACTTTTGTGGCTTAATTTCAGAACAATTTAACAAGACTATGTAAATATGTAGAGTAAAATAAGGACCAGATACCTGAAGTAAGTGAAAATACTACATTCATTTCTTTATATAATTATACAAAAATTCAATTATAGAACTTTATTCAGATTAAATATATAATACATTCAAATTTAATATCTATAAATCTGTTTTATTATATATTTTATGTGTGCATATGTATATATATATGTGTATATATATCCATATATATTTGCAAATTGTAATTGAATGTTACAATTGTAAAAAAAAGTTACAATTGAATGTTACAAATTGTAAATTTTTAAAAAATTTTTTTTACAGAGTTGGAATCGGTTCCTTTATGGAAAAACTGAAAGTAATTGTAATTGAATGTAATTACAAAATGGACAATAATTAGCCTTACTTTGCCAAATCTATCATGCAAAAAGAGACATTGCTAACTACAAATACACATTTTGAGACCAAATGGGAAAAACAGTTATCAGCCAGGACCCTGAAATTTATAAGGATGCTCAAGATAGAGCGTAGAGATGAACAACACTGTAATTTAGGAAAGTCCAAGCTTAAGCCATTAATGATCTCAGTTGCATCTTCTTGTAGCTTTCAGTATTTCCTCTTTCTTGAAGCTCTCCTCTTCCCTGTTCACTACGTGACAGCTGACGGCGTTTGTTTGGTTCTTCTTTTCCTTTCCAATCACTGGGCTCCTTTGTTTTGCTGACTCCTTTTTTCCCCTTACTTTCCTAAGTGGGCTGTTCCCTGAGGTTCTGTTTTCAGTTTTTTCTTCCACTACAGGCTTTTCTTTGACTATTTTATTTATTCATTACATTAAATGCATTAAAGTGAATGCATTCAAACTCTGGCACTGTTGCTAGCACATAGTGTGGGTCATTGGACGATAGCAAATATTATTCTCCCTCTGATATTTTTTCTACTACTACTGTAACGACCACAGCAGCTGTTGGCAAATAGCCTACTTATCTCCTAAATATCTCAGATAGACAAAAGAAGGCAGAAATATGACATAATATCTGTGATGTATAGGTCATTCAATATAGGTATAGGTCAATCAATACAACCGTTTACTGTTATTGAGACATATTATCTTATTTACTTTTCAAAACAACCCTATGAAGTATTTCAATAATTTTTGTAAATAAGAAAATAAAGGCCCAGAATGATAAGTAATCTGTAGAAAATCTCATAGTTGTTAATTTTCAAAGTCAGGATTAGAGCTCATTCTTGTCTCAAAAATCCATGTAAAACCCATATTCTTTCCATTGTACTGTATGTTATGGACCAATTCTTATCTGCCCCCCAAATTTTATGTTAGGAAGACTTTAATGAGAATAGGGAAGGACATATTACAGCTATATATTACTTTTCTAAATCAGTGATAAACCTATTTTCCTAGATACTGAGACTCAGAGGGAAACATTTTTTAGAAAGTATCTTTAAAAGGGATATTGAACTAGTACCATTACTAGAAAATTGATTTTTTTAACAGCTGATCACTTATCAAACTAAATGCTGTTTCTTTATATATGCTATTTTATCTAATGTGAGATTTTCATGCCTGTTTGAAGGTCTTAATGACTAGACTGAGGGAGTGCAATAAATAAGGTGGTTGGGTCTTAAAAATTCCTTTCCACCTTCCATCTAGTTAGCCTCTGACTCTCATTGCTTCAGCTCTTCCATATTGTAAACATATTGTAAACATTTAATTTCCTGGATTAAGTCCCTTATTTTTTGAAATTACTATGGTATTTTCTCTTTCATACAGACTTGACTGATAAAGGAAGCATCACACTTTGTTAGTAAAAGGTAAGTCAAGTTGAAGCCTAAACCCAAACTCTAACTTTTGGTGAATGTCAAGGTTAGACCTGTGCTAAATATGCCTTCATAACTTTTAATCTGTTTTCCCCAAGTCTTCTCAACCTATCCAAGAGCAAAGAAATTTCTTGAAATACAGAATTAATGTGCACTATCCTCAGAATACCAGTGGTTGAAGAAAATGAGAAAAAAAATGGAAGGATTAGAAGATCAATTATGTACAAAAGCTAGTAACTCAATCAACAGTTTCCAATCTGTCATATTTAGAAATAAATTTCATTCATGATAAACATAAATTTTGGAAGAGAAATAATCAAAATAGTTTACAACCTATATTCTTCTATTTTCTGGCTTATATTTTGTGACAGTCAAGAAAAGTATCAGAAAACTAACATGATGCTTTCTGTCTGTACAAAATTCTAGTCTCATTTTACTTGAAACATTTTAGATATAATTGACTATTGTATTTCAGGAGATCCATATTAGTGATATAAATTGTCTATACAGGCAAACAGATTGGATGGTTGGGGTTTTATATAAACAGATTAAAAGACTAAAACTAGGAAGATGAAGAGTGAACAAAATATGATAGAAAATCATAAATTAACATGGTTCCTGAATTCAATAAATGTAGCTACTGTTATTCTTTTAAAAGTAATAAAGAGCTAATACTAAGCTCTTCCCAAAACTGAAATACCAGTATAAGAGGGTAATGTGAAAGCCGACTTAACTGTGAAAAAAGACTTAAATGTTAAAAACTTTTGCAGGTTACTAATCTCAATCAATACAATATATATATTGTCAATGCCTCTCCACATGAACTTTATATTTTTATACGAGTTTGTGAAGAAAAAATAATATTCCACTAAAAGTAAATGTATATGTGATTTTTAAAAGAATAGATATTTATATGTTCCACGTATTTAATCGATTTTCAAATTTCAAATTTTTTACGTGTTTTTGGAGTAGAACACATCCTGAGTATTGCCTTTCTAGACAAGTTTCTTACTGCAGTTCTGCTAATGGCATTCGCACGTGTAAACAGCTCACTTTCTTAGAAGCAGCCTGCTTTAAGTTTGAAAAAATGACCAAGCGTGGTCAAAATAAAACTGTGAATGATCCAGTTATTACCTAATTAAATTTCAGTGTTTCAAAGTCAAGTGCTAGAAAATGGCAGAGGAACTAAGGTGGGCAGCTGAGATGTCAAAGTTTGCTCAATTTCAAACTTTCCATTAAGTGGGAAATAAAGACTCCATACATTTACTGCTTTGAAAAAAGATCAAAAATGACATTTAATGACATTCTTGACGAAGATTTGCAACTGCATGGAATTCCTTGGAAAATAAACTTTAATTTTTTGCACATAACTTTCTTTTTACAATTCAACATGAATTCAAACTTTTAAAATCCAGATGGACAGCACTTGACAAATATGGGTAACCTCAGCCAATGAAACAAAATGTATTTGTTTCCACCGTATTTAATATGTTACTTCCCCCAAGTAACAATAGAAATCTAACAGTTTTTTAAAGAAATAAATAAATCAAAAAAATTAAATGGGGGATAAATTCCCTTTAAAAGTTATGATTATTTTCATTAATATTATATCTAGCATCAGTGATATTTAACAGGAATTCTGGAAATAGACAGATTCAATGTCTAACTGAAATTATTGTCAAGTTTTAATTAGCTATTCTGATTCCAGAAAGAGCATGAATAATTATATCTCACAGAAAATTCTTAAGCTTTATTTAACTTTAATCACTCTGTCTCTAAGATTTAAGAAGAGCTTCTAAATGTAAAGCTGATGTGGAAGCAGTGAATTCAGATGGGGTTCAGCAGGATTACAGAGGGTATGTAATGTATTCAGAGAATTTATTAGCTAAAGAATACATTTTAAAAATACAAGTAAAAAGAAGATATGTGTTTTATGACCAAATCCATTTGACATTATGGTATTGCTTTACTGTTGTAAAGGAGTTCCTTCTCTCCACATCTTTTATTTTTTTTGTACATAAATGGTATTTTATTGTAGACAATAGTCTTATTTACAAATTTTTATACATTTAAGGTAAACACTGTCACCACAAACATTAAAATTTCAATATGCAAAATTCAAATTTACAACAAGAAAATAAGCACAGAAACTTATTTTTGGATGATATGGTTATTGCAGCACTACCTTTATAATTTCTTACCCAGAGTCCAAAAATGTAGGCAAGCCCTAAACTTGTAGCAAACACATTTTGGCAGATTGGTATCTATAATCTACTTTGTGCAGAAATGTTTCCATGGGACTCACAGAGTACTCTTTGGAAGAAAGAGGCAAGGACTGGTCATTTGGTTGCCCTTTGGAAATGTGAGCTTTCTGGGAGTTCGGAAACAGCCACAACATAGAGTATAATGAGATACAGCTCTGGCTGGGAAAAATGTGTCTTCCATCAGAAAAGGACCTCCAATTCCTGGGGGATATCCAACTTCCATCTTCTACAATATGTCATTTCCAGCAATCACACATTTAATTTCCAAGAGTTCTTTGTTGATCTCTGAGATTTTTCTATTCATCTCATCTCTTGGTATGTCACAGATTAAACCTCTTTTCTTATATAGCTGATGATGTTAATTGTAGAATTTTTAAAGTATTTTTTCTACTTCTACAATTTTTTTCATGTTCTCTTCTATTTGTTTATTTTGGGCTCTAGTTTTGTTGCAGGCTTTTCTCAAATGATACCTTGTTCTTCATTGATATTAAACAGGGAGCTCTAGAAAGAGATTGGACACTGTGTGTCTGGGTGGGCTTGTGAATGGGAATCTTTTTTACAGGATGACCAGACAAGTAAACTGGCTTTTTGGGGGGAGATTCCGTATGTCAATGTCTAGACATCATTTTTCTGGAATCCTGATGTCTCTCCAGAGAAGAATCATCTCTTCTTCTGCCTGGAGTTATTTTCCTCAGCAGTTCACATTGTGAGAGAAGGGTTGAGGGAGGTGGATGGAGGTCCCAGTGTCAATTTTAAAGACTTTATCATGATTTCCCATTTATCATTGTGGCACTTTACCAGTATTCTCTGTGCCTTCTGTCCCTAAGTTTGGAAAGTCCTGGTTCAATTTCTACAAACAACAGACTGATGATCTCCTGAGGTCATGGCTAGGGGAGAGGTGAAGGGTGTGTGTGTGCCTTGGGGTGGGGGAGTGCTGCGAGAGAATGGTCACCTAGCTCTACACATTGGGGAATGTGATGGGTGTGCCTGCGTGTTTGTGTGTGTGCGGGGGAAGTAGTGGTGGCAATTATTCCATACACAAATTTTTGAAGCAGTTCCCCCATTTTCAAGTCTGCACCTTATCTTGTGTTCTTTGGAATTTATTACCTCCAAGCACAGAGTTCTTTAGGAGAAAATCATCTCCTTTCTTTTTGATACTCCTCTCTGCAGGCACTCAGTTTGTAACTTCTCTGATAAGATAATTATCCTTCTATGAGCTTTCCATCTTTCAAAAAATAGTTAATTGAAATTGCTAGTCTATGTTTGGCCCCTCTTCTGCTTTCTTCTGCCTGCCTGTCTCTCTTCCTTGCTTTTTCATTTCCTCTCTCTCATTTTTTCCTGCCCCCTTCCCCCTCTTCTTTTCCCCTCCCTTTCCATCTCCTCTTTCTCTCTGCTAACTTCATAAGTTTTGAGAAGAAAAAAGTGATAAATACACATGGCTGCCTTGATGTTTAACCAGACACCCAGACTGAGGATCCCAATATGCTCCCTGCTCTATGCAGAATTGGCTCAGACTAAGCAGCTCTGAGGCTGTAGGTTAAAGGCCTGAATGATTACAGCTGAGCAGCATGAGTGCAGTAGGGGCTGACATTTCCACTCAATTGCTTGATTAAATACTGCACTTTTATTAAAAAAAAGAATCATAATTTTTTTTTTCTGTTTGAGTCATATCATTGATGTAACTGTGGGTTTTCCATTTCTTTGGCAGTACATTTTCTGGTCTCTATGATTTAGTTGATTTCAGCTTCTATTTTAAATCTATTGGTATTTATCATGTCAAAGAAACATAGAGGTAGACACAGCTTTCCTGCAAATCCCTTCCAGACTTTTCTCTGGTTTACATTGTTGACTTACCATTCTGCTATGTCCTATTTATTGCTTCAAGTACAAATACCTCTATACTCCTTCTGTATGTTTTTCAAGGCTTTCCATTATGTAACCCCAACTAATCAACACCATTTTCTGTCATTCTTAAGACTTTTTTATCTGGCCAGGTGAATTTTCTATATGTCCACCAAAACAAAAAGTTCTCCTATCCCACACCCATGGTATCCTGACCCTTCTTCTCCAGAACTCCTGTTCCCAGATACAATTGATGCGCCTGCCTGGCACCACATTTATGACTACCTTTGTCTTCCCTGCGATGTTCACTTCACTACTGTCCATCTTCTAAAACCTTATCTCATCCTCAAACTTCAATTCAATTTCCTACTTCCTTGCACAACTTAAGTACTTCCTGGTTTTTGTCTTGTTTAGTTAATTGTGTTTTTCCAAAGTCAGTCTTATCTCCCTGAAATGGGTTTTAAACTCTGAGAACAGGGGCCATTTTTAATTTCTTTCCAAGCCTCACAACACAGATCCTGAGGACTCATCAATTGATTGACTAGCCATCAACTGATGACTAGTATTGTCTCTGTCACTTTTCAGTTAGTGGTTTCGTAAGTCAGTTTTATTTCCTGATGATATATTATGCAAACTAGATTCTGAGACTTGGGAAGTTTAAGAGTTTTCTTTAGTTGGATCAGCTAGGTGAGGGAGGAAAATTTTGCTCTCTGTTTATGCCATATTATAGTGCTACGTTCTGGAGTATAACTAAAAACCAGTTGGATTTACTATTGCTTATTTCAATTTTTAAGTTTGTTTGTGAGAGGATAAATTAGGTACGGATATCATCCACCCATTTTTGAATCCTCATTTCCCTAAATTTTCTCAATTTCTCTTTACATTTCTCTCCCAAGTGTTCTAGAGTTTTAAAAATTATTTTTTGATATCTTTGTAGAGATTTTATTTTTTAATTTGTTTTGTTTTATGTTGTTTTGTATTTCCATCTGGTATATTTAATAAAAAAAAGTAAAGTAATTTTCTTAAAGTTTGTTCTTAGTTTATCCCATGTTTAGTTAGACTAAGTGCCAAGCTATGTTTGGCAAACTTGAGAAGGTAACTGCTAATTAAGCAGAGTTTATTTAATGATAAAAAGAAAGCAAGAGCAATCCTTTAAACTAGGCATGAGAAACTGATTCCAGAATGTTGAGTACTGCCAAAGTGTTGCAGAATCCTCAGTTAATGATTTAATTAGTAGCAAACTGTCATCAGCCTAAGTAAATGTCTTAACACCTGCTTCTTTTAGTCAGTCCCTAGTGACTTAGACCTATAACTTCTGAGTCATTAATGTTTTGCTGTTATTAGAGTATGTTAACATAAGACTTCATTTGGTTGGTTTTAGAGTATCTATAAAAGTAAGCTCTTTTCCCCTCTTTTCTTCTCATTAACTAACCATCACATTTTTTTTTTTTTTTTTTTTGCGGTATGTGGGCCTCTCACTGTTGTGGCCTCTCCCTTTGCCGGAGCACAGGCTCCGGACGCGCTGGCTCAGTGGCCATGGCTCATAGGCCCAGCCGCTCCGCAGCATGTGGGATCTTCCTGGACCGGGGCACGAACCCGTGTCCCCTGCATCGGCAGGCGGACTCTCAACCACTGCACCACCAGGGAAGCCCTAACCATCACATTTTTATATAAGTTTCCTTGCCATTGGTGGGAAACTCTAGTGCTTCACTTATAAATATTACTGTAATGGGTTAGTGTTTTGGCCACCCAACACCATAATTTGATTTGCAGATCAACCTCCCCTTGTTGAAAGTCACCTTGGTGGAACGTGAAATCCGTGTGCCTATCCTCCTCTTCAAAAGGAGCCTTCAGTTCACTGGACATTCTTTTCGCATTTCCCCACACTGGCAAGGCCAGGGACTCTGAAGCTGAAGCAGTGTAAAGCAATGCTGAAAGAATGAGGTGGACTTTGTCCATTCCCCAGGAAGACTGTCAAGCAAGACTTGCTACCGAGACTGGTTCTGGACAGTTGAGAAGCTGTTCATCTGCAGCCTTCCCTCTAATCTTCTGAGCCCCCTCATGGCCTTCACAGGGAGTCACTCTTTGTAAAGTCAACCTGGAGTCAGTTTGTGTTCTTGTTTACAAACAAAACAATCGATGTGATATACTCACCATTACTGTTACTTTCTCTTTCTGTGTATGGTAATATATAGCTACAGAACAAAAATACATTACACTTTTTATTATTAATTAGAATTTTTTATTTTTATTATTTAACATGTGTTAAGCACAAAAAGAAAAAAACCTACCCAAAACCTCTCTAATATTATGCCAGGTGTACTGGTATCTGGAAAACCTGACTCAGATGAATATGAGAACTTCAGAATGCTGGAATATTCAGGAGCAAGAAAACGATGAGTGACCATGAAAACAGAGTCTGTCACATTTGGAGGATGAGATAGTTATGAAATAGTGAGAAAGAGAAGGAATATAAAGGCATTTTATTTTTTAATTAAGTGCCTACTGCTTTGACAAGAATATAGTCAGATTATTCATTAAAAATTTGAAGTAGTGAGTAGAAATGTAAATTAAAATACCATTTAATTAATGTAATTTTAAAAAAAGAAAAAAACTAAAATTTTCTCCATATATTTAGAAAAAATGGTATATACTTGACAGAGTTATAAAATGTCTTTGATGAATAAAACAAATTATAGTCTGAGACAAGTCATATAATGTAAAGGGACCTTTGAGATCATTAAATAGAGTGTCCTTAAGTCGCTGATCATGTCTGATAGTACTTTAGTCTAACAGAGTTGATTGCTAGCTCAAAAACAACAACAACAACAACAAAAACCAGTGTCACATACTATCCCGGTGGTTTGGGTTATCTGTTTCCACTAAGCCTAACTGTAAATCTTGACCACTCTCTACCCCCTCAGTGACCCAATGATGACATATCATCACTTTGGACCCAAATAATGTCTACTTCCACAACTTTGTAACCTTTTCTCTTCTTTCACAGAACACTAAAGATTTTGAAGAAAACAGATCCTCTTCTGGTATCCTCATCTATTTGATCTTTTTTCACAGATGAAATTATGGACTTAAAGGAAATTACATTAGCATCTTATTCTGCTTAAAAAATTAATCTATAAAAAAATGCCTTAGAAAACACATTATTTGTATACACCGTAATTTCACTGCAATTCTACCATATGAGACATCTGAGTTTTAATATAGATTTCAATACATTTTCTTAGAGACAACTATAGTGGCTTAAGGTAAGTTCAGCTGAACTTACAATTAAATTTTCTATTCATTGACTTCCTCCCACTCCTACCTTCTGTGTCTAGGCAGAACATAATACATAATACAAGACTGATTAAATTTCCATTCCTTTTTCAACTGAACTTGAGTTTTTAGTTTCAAATTTTAGTTTGAGTTTGTTTTAATAAGCAGTTTGGAAAGGAGTTTCTCTCAGAAAAGTATGTGACCCATGTCTCATAAAATTGTTTCTATACTTGGTACTTCATTGTTTTCCCTGTTTCAGATCCAAACCCAGTGAAAGATTTGCTGATACATTTCACTTAGTTCTCAATGAAAAGAGGATATTATGAACTTCTTTGGATTTTATTTCTTGGAGATATATTTTCCATGTGCAGTCTGCCATTAGGAAAACTAAAACACCATCTAAAAGTATTATGATTAAAAAGAAAAGGATGACAGACTTATTCTTAACATAAAACAAATCAGTCCAGCTGCTGCAAAAACTCTTTGTTTCAATCAATACTACTCATAGTACTATTGCATAAATGTCACTTTTTAAAAAACCTAACACACAAGAGATATAAAAGGAACATCAGCTAAGGTGAAATAAAAAGTGAGAAATTCAGCTCACTACGTGTTAGATTTTCATACTGATCTTTGTGGTTATGATAATTGTAGATTTACACATAGGCATTCCACTGAGAAAAGTGTATGTGTAATGTTAAATATCCTGATATTTCAACAAGAAATTATGCATCATAGAGCCCTTTCCTTGCCAAAGATGTTACAAACACATATAGCCACACACACAAAAAGCACTAATTTAGAACATCTATATACAGGGTGGTTGGGTATAACTTGGATGAGTTGGAAGATAGCAGTTAACACAGAATGGAAGTTCTCAAACCCAAATGAATGTCTTTAGAAGGTAAAGGAAAAGAAAAGGTTAGAGGAAAGAAAAATCAAAAGACTGAAATGAACATCAGAGAATGGAACTATCAGCTGGTGAAATAATCTTTCCTAGCAGTCAACTTTTCATTTTTTTCCTCCTAGTCTTTTATTTGCTTGCTGATTAGCCAGAGATAAAGTTGTAGGCCTTTTTTTTTTTTAACTCAATAAAGGAACAAATCCAGAACATTTCATTAATTTGTTTTATTTCAAAGTTCTGTATGAACTGGATTCTAGAGGCTTCTAATGTATAATAATGTAATATAACATAATATGATATGATTTGATATATCATTATATAGGTATATTAGTTGTTGCTTTCAAATGCACTGGTTCTTTGGTGATTCTTAATTGTATATAAGTAGTTGTCCCTTTCAATCTCATTGAAAGCATGCTTTATATTTTCAGTCAAGATAGGCCTTTTTCTTGGAATATTTATGTGAAAACGGAAACACTCTGAATAGCTCAAATGTAGTGCAAAGATTCAGACCAAGAAAAAAGTTTGAATTTTATTACCAGGCAAAGAATTGACCTGCAGAAATAGGGAAGTGGGATACAGAGATATTCTGCCTCTAAGGCCGGTACTTCTTAAAAAAAATTTATTCATTGCTTTTAAAAAATGAATAGAAAAAAGTAGCTGAATAACTTCTGGTTGGCTGAATGCCGGTATTATTTTTATTGGCAAGAGCCTCTGAGTGGCTGAAAGGTGGCCATTAACACTCTGACAGAAAGTGCTGACAGGGTGATTATAAGATTAACACCCTATGTTATATTAAGAGTGTCAAAACCTCACTCTTACCTGTCAGTGGAAAATAACAGCATGAGCGGAAACATTACAGAAACAGAACTATTTCTAATGTTGAAACACCATGCTTTGGTGTGTCTAAACTTTTTTAAATGCTCATGTTAGCTACTGAATTTAGCTGATGGTTGAAGGCATTCTTCTTTTACTCAATAAGGCGATTTTAGGAGTGAAATATTTATAAGAACTATATATTATAGTAGTTCTCCTTTGGAATGAAAGTCTCATGTATGATTCAATCAGAACAAACTAATTATGAATACCATTTCTTTTATAAAACCAAATTGATTTTTTAAAAACAATTCTTTACCTCATTTATGAAGAAAATGTAACAAGCAAGCTATTTTCCAAAATGCCCCTATAATGCTTTGTAGCCCGACGTTGAAAAAATCCCTAATATTCTGGCCCCAAAATCACATAATCAGGAAGTTTCCCTTCAAGAGGATGTTTGTTTGTTTGTTCATTCTTAATCAGAGGGACTCAAAGTATTCCTCTTCTTCCTCACACACAAAACTCTATTAAATGTATGTAAATATAAAATATCAGCATCATTAAACCATAAAAACCTCTAGCATTTCTTGTCTAGAAACGACTGTTCAGTGTGTTGAGCTGATTACTCTTTTGAAAGAGCTCTGCTTGGGAAAAAGGTAAAAGTCAAGAATCCCAGGACAAGGGACATTTTGGGGAGATGCTTAACCTGGAGGTGCTGAGTCAGAGAAGCGAGGGTTTGAGGAGAGAAGATGATCTATCCCAGATCCCTAGGGAGCCTAACCAAGTCAGTCCCATTTGGGGTTCTAATAGATCTAGACACTGTCCAGAAGTCCTGGGCTCACCCTCAGTTTCCACCGTACCCTGCCCCAGAAGACCTATCCATAGAATGAAGATTGGTTCAGGACAGAGCCGAGGACTCCTGAAGTCTCAGGGCTGAAAGAGCAATCCTCAGAGAGCAGGGGAAGGTAGATGGGAGGACAGGGACTCAGGCATGGTTATGGGCCTAGCTTGACTTACAACCTTAAAATACTTGATATATATAAAGTTTTGCCCTGTGCTTGTGCCCCATAAAGTTAGGGTTGGGCCTGACAGGAGACTATTCATACCTAAATAGTTCTTTTTCTCATCCATGTAAATAATTCTCAAATAGCCTTATATTATAAATTTGATCATTAAGTCATATATTTTATAGGTAGAATATTTATTCATGATTCTTTTCACAAAGGCTAGTAACTTCTATTTCAGTCATTGCTTAGCTAAAATAATTAATAGGCCCAAGAAAGCTCCTGAATTTGTGTTACTGGCTTGGTGATCAGAGAAGGTCTGAGCCATTTTGTATAGATATTGTAGAACTCCACTAAAGGTAATGGACTTATTCCCATGATTTATGCTAAAATCCATCACAGAATCATTCAACCTGGACAGATGGTTTCCCAAAGAAACAATAAAGAAGAGTAGTTATAAAGACAATAGTGGAAGAAGACCTAGATACTCAGAATCAGGACACTGAAATCTAGGGCAGCAGCTTTGCCTTTAACTATAGCTCTGAAAAAATTTACTCTCTGAGCTTCAGTTTTCTCAGTTGTAAATTGAGGAAGCTGGAATATACTGGTGAAGTCCTTATGGCCCCAAGCAACCTCTCAGGACCTGTATAGGAATAGGGTGAGTAGTACTCAGGGACTCTTACACAGGTTCAATGTAACAACTTCCTTTAAATTATTTTTTTGTATAAGATGTGTCTTTAACAAATAATTTTGCTGTGAAAACAGTAACAGTTTTCAAACCACAGACTAGATAATAAAAAAAGTCCATTCCAGCTAAAAAACCTCTATGGCTTTAATTATGTGGAAAAACAAAGAAAGGCTTTGGGTAATCAGACCTAGCTAAAACTCTTCTTCTTTGACATTAAGATAAAAAGAATGAAAAAATCTAACAAATTGCTTTGGGATACTTATTTTCCCACATGACAGAATCCCAACTTGACTGACACTTAATTTTCAATTGCAGAAGGGCTGATTTTTCTCAATGCATATTCTCTGTTGAATTTGTCAGCATTCCCACTTGAATAGACAAGTTTGGTAAGGATGAGCAGATGACAGGTTTTGGTCATTGAGGAACTGAAAGGCAAAGATGAAAAAAATAAGGATGGGAAATTGCTGAGGGATTTTTAAAGAGAAGAGCAACCTGAACTGAATGACAAGGAATGAAGATAACATGAGTAGGAGAGTGTTTGATTGGAGCGTAGAAATGCAGGAAGCAGGGGTTGTTAGGAGGAAAGGTAAGGGTAGTCCAGCTGTGAGATGACCAGGGCCCAGATTTGGCACATGGGACCAGGCAAGAGGGAGGACCTGCATATAACTTGCCAAAGGAGACAAGTCAAGTAAGTGTCAGAATGGGAAAGGAGCCAGTATCCCTAGGCGTCCCATCTACAGTCTCCATTCACTTGAACACAATTTCTCTTTTGGGAAAGTAACCTTTGTCCTTTATCCTAAGTACTTTCTAATCATCCACATCCTACTATAAGGTTACATTTTAATGGAAGTCAACTTGGAGACTTCTCCAGTGACATGAAACTGTTTTCTTTCACTCTGTGGTTTAACAGTTTCTCCACAGTAACAGGGCAGTCTTTTTATTACCAGAAACATGGACCTTATTTGTGGTCTTTAGCCATGGCAAAACTCCCACTAAAGCCAATGGGAGTTGTGGCTAAGTAAACCTTAGTAAATAATATTCATTTTTATAAGGTTTGGAATATGAAGCAATCAGAATTGTTATTTGCTTATTATGTGTTGCCTTTAGTTCCCATGAAAGCATGACCACAAATAGGATGTAGGATTAAGGCTTCCTTTAGGTACACAATACAAATCTTGAAATCTTGAACAGAAGCCATACATTCTTCAGGAAGGAAATATATGTAATTTTAACTAGCTCTTGATTATTGATTTATGTATTCTCTTTTCTTTGTCCAGCTCGGTTTAACACTCGCAAGTATTTTTACAGTATATTGTTTCTAGCATTTTTTCATTCTTTACTACTCCTAACAAATTCTCTGAGTCCTATTCCACCAGGAAAAATAAGAAGTGAGGGGAATGTAGTTTCAGGAAAAAAAGCAATATCATTTTGGGAATGCTTCAGAAAAAATATGATACAGTTCTTAAATAATTTTATGAGAGTTTACACCAGATAATTAATAGCACTGTTTGTATTGCAAATTTTCTTTTTGCAGGTCTGTGATCTGATGTGAAACAGAATCACAAAATAGGCACCAGCCAATTGGACTTCATCATATCAGTATTTGATCACTCTATAATAGTCACCACGGCAGCATCCTGTCATACTAAACATCTGCACGCTACCCCCACTCTTCATCCTCCTAATTTTGATCTTATGTGGTCAACACTGGAGGAAGATCACTCTTGTAATCCACTCACTGAGCACAACTAAAAGTACTACTTTAAATATTTTTTCTATTTTGGATTATCCTAGAAAATATAAGTTCCACTCGCCTGACGGAATCATTCACTCCCTGATGAAGTTACTTTGGCACACTTAAAACATGGAGCGCCAGTGACCACTCCTTTCTCCTGGAAATGCTATCTTTCCTTTTCCATGACCCAGATCTTTGCTGATTAATTCCCTACACGTCTGACAACTCTCTTCCAGTGTTTTTGATGATTTCCTCTTTCCCAACCTTCCACAAAAAAACTCTATTCCCTCTTTAAATTTATTTTTTCTGGGTGAACTTCGCCTGATTCACATCTTCAAGCATCACTTCAACTACAGGTTCCCGGGCTGACCACCTGTTTTGCAAATTAAGTTTTACTGGAGTAAAGCCAGGCTCATTCATTGTTATGCTGCTTTCTCACTGCAATGGCAGAGCTGAGTAGTTGTGACAGAGAACACGTGGCATGCCACACCTAAAACATTTACTATAGGGTTCTTTAACAAAAAGTTTGCCGACACTGACCTAGAACATGATTGACTCTCCATAAAGCTGCAGCAGAAGGTTGAAAATTCAACATGTCCAAAACCAAATTTATTAATGCTATTTTGTTTCATTGAATATGTGAAAAGTGTATTATGTACCTTTACCTTTTTTTTTTTTTTGCGGCACACGGGCCTCTCACTGTTGTGGCCTCTCCCTTTGCCGGAGCACAGGCTCCGGACGCGCAGGCCCAGTGGCCATGGCTCACGGGCCCAACCACTCTGCGGCATGTGGGATCTTCCCGGACCGGGGCACGAACCCGTGTCCCCTGCATCGGCAGGTGGACTCTCAACCACTGCGCCACCAGGGAAGCCCTCTATCTTTACTTTTATAGTTCCATATCTAGTTGTTCACAATAGTGATAATCTGTTTCGAGGCTGAACTCATCACCTGTTCTACTTATTGATCTTACCCATCTCTTACCTGAATATTTTCGTATCTAATTTCATCTTTAGCATCTACTCCTCTAAATATATTGCATACTCTGTCGCCAGTAATCTTAAATGCCCATCTGTTCATGTGTTTATTGTTTAAATTTCATTGGTACCTCTCATTACCTCATGACAAAGTCCAAATCCTTGGCATGTCATTCAAGTCCATTTACTGTACATTCCCATCTTACTGCTACAAGTACTCTCCATGTTTTCAAGACACTATTTCCCAAGCATTTGACATCCTTTCTATCTCACGCATGTCTCTGTTTATTACTGTCTCTCTGCTTGAAATGCTTTTCTGACTTTTCTTCTCTAATCCTACTCAATTTTTTTTTCCAGGTTCAACTCAAATGTCAAATTCTCAGTAAAGCACCCATTCTCAGCAGGTAAAGTTAAATGTTATGTCATTCTGCTCTTATCTGGCTTAGGATGCATTCAACCTTCCTCTAGTCTTTGGCAAACTCTCAAAACAAACACGGTGATTTTTTTTTTTTTTTCTGTGGTCTTGGAGTCCTTTTCAGGTGGTTACTCTGAATCAACTAAATGTGTTCTAAGAGGTAACATCTGCATCATAGCATGTGATAAACTTTGGATTCTTTATGAGTAGGGATAGTTAACTTCTTCATGTATTTATTCCAAGAACCCAGAACAGGAATAGGTCTTAAAACTCATTTAACCTGCTAAGTTGATCTAAACTGATTTAAATTGAGATGGAAATGCTAATGCAGTATTCCAAGTTAGGAGGAATCACTATAATTTCAGGTATGATTTAAGATTACTTAGAGACAAATACCAAATCTTCTGATTTGAGTGGTGAAGGTATATCTGTTGACAAGATGAACTCTACATCAGCATAGTAATAAAATGATAACAGTGATAATAATTACTATTCATGGATTTTCTAGTTATCAAGACATTTATATTTTGTCTCATTTAATTCTAAAACACACAATTGTAATTGTGATTATCACAATTATAATCATCATCATCACCATCATCATTCTCCTCTCATCATCTCATTTTATAGATAAAGAAACCAAATGTAGAAACTTTAATTGATTTCCTCTAGGTTAAACAAGAATTAAGTGGCAGACATGGGATAAAAAGTTAGTTCTGCCTAACTCTAAAGCCTGGGTTCTTAACAAATGAAATATATTGGTCCTTTACTTAGATCTATATTGTTTCCATGAGGGAATAAATGAATGAATTATTCTTCTTTGAAGCAGTACACAGAGAATGATTACAACACGGAATACTTCCAGAAGTACTTTAGAGTTGGGTAGGTTTGCAATGTCTTCTACTCATTGTTGCACGGGCATTTCAGCTGAATCTGTTTCAGTCTTTAGACACAGGATGATGTGCTAACTGGTTATCAGTTTCCTAAATGATTATCTTCCATGGATTTTATTAGAAACATCCACTGAAGCTTGAGAATTAGGACAATGGTGATATTTCAAAACAATTTTTTTTTTGCCTTCATCTTTCAACTTGCTTAGTGTAAAAACCATTTTCTTCATGCAGTTGCTTATACTCACTGTCTTAAATCCCTGTTTGAGGCTACACCATCTAGCTGTAAGACTCTACTTTTCTAACCCCTGTTGTTTATGTCCTATATGTCCTATACTTATGCATATGTTATGTATAATATATTATTATTTTATTAACATTTTATTGGAATATAATTGCTTTACATTGTTGTGTTAGTTTCTGCTGTATATTATTATACATTATGTCTTATACTTATCGTTGAAGACTTTACTACTTTCCTTTCAACTCAAACCTTTGCCATCATCCTAGGAAATTTCAATATTCAAATAAGTAACATATCCAACTCCTGATTCATTTACTTCTCAGCCATGAGCTCCCAAAACCATAGTCAAGAAATTGTCATCACCTGAAATTGTTTTTCTCACAAAATCCATAAATCAGATTCCCACTGTCAGAAGACAAGTCTCCATGGTTGTCTCACATTTCTGCACATCTTGAAAGTGAGGCACTGATTGCCCTTTGTTCTCAACTAATGGGTATATAGAAAATGCTCCAAAGAGAGAAACAGTCTCCCTCCAGAACAAGGAGCGTGTTTGCTTACCATCTTGAAAGACAGTGTCTCCCTCCAGAGCAAAGGACAGTTGTGTACCATCCAGTGTAATAAATACAGTATCTTCTTCCAGAACAAAGGGCAGGCATGCTCACTGACCATTATAAAACTTTTGTATTCCTTAAATTCAACTTTCCTCTCCTGTAATCAACCCACTGCATTTATAGGTATCATCTGGCCCTTTGTGTTGCCTTGTGGAAATTGGGGCCTGGAGAACCGGTACAAAATTGAATATATGTATTCTGGCTAATTTTATTCCTGCGAGTAATCGATCATTATTTATCTCCAAATCAAGAGTCTGTGTCTTCCATGTATTCATAAAAGCATGGCACACAGGTTTAGATCTCGAACATTTCACAGTTTTTGACGTCCACTCTCCGCATACAATATCTTGGCTATACTTCCATTTTGCTGCTAATCTTGCCTGCCTGCCATCTTATTCTCTTTTTGGGGCACTCTACTTGCCTCAAGTGCAGAAGCCCTCTCTTGTTTTTATTAATCTCTAGTCAATACCTTGAACCATATTGCCACTATATTCTTTCATTAACTGCATCTGAAAAAAACCTAGTTTTTAGGATTCCAAGTATCTGCTTTCTCTCTTCCTAATTGCAGCCTGCTGAGCACCTTGGGGATGGAGGGGGAGGAATAAAACAGACAGAAGATTGGTATCAATACAACTTAATGAACAATGTCAAGTAGTTCTTCACTGTCTTTCTAGTTATGTCTCTCTTAATTTGGGAGAGTACCTTTTAAACTCATTCCATCCCCTTCAACTTCAGCATTATGCCTCAGCTTTCTTAGTTCTTAGCAAATTATCTTTCTTCCTACTTCATAAGGAAGACAGTAGCAATAAAATGGGATCCACCTAAACTTTCCATCACCAAATGTATAAATCCATGCTCTTTTGACACAAAATATCATTTATGAATATTTCTCCTTCAGAAGAACATAAAAGCCCCATATTTGATTTAAAATACATTGAAATTAATAAATGAATCCTAAACATATCTAGCTTAATGGTTTTATTTCTATGTATTAAATTTTGTCTCCTTAAGCAAGATAAACCTGTTGATCTGATAATGACTATTTTCCCTGCTTCCTTAAGTTGGAAATGAGTCACTGAGAAGTGAGCTTCCACTTCTATTACAACACTTGGGAGAGATGGAGCTAGTGGAAAGCTTAACTTACTCTAAAATGCAGGAGCTGGCAGGATAAAGGAGGATAAAAATTTTACAAAAGAACCATAGTCGGATGAGACTGCTGTAGTTGGCGCTTTCTTCTTGTTGGAACAATGCCCTCCAATCCAACCCGACCCTCATGAATTTCTCTGAACAGAAGCTTGGCAAACAAAAACAAAAACAGTTAGATAAAGTCAAGACAACCAGGGAAAGAATCCTGGCCTGCTAACACACTCTGCACTGGAACCAGGGTGGAAAATAGGAGGCATGTGTAGTGATGCTGCCTTTTTTTTGACTCAAAAAATAGGTTAGTTCCCCCTTTGTTAAAAAAATATATACTTGATGTTAAGAATGCGCTTGATTATATCTAGTCACCTAAGTAGATTAGAGAGGGTTAAGGAAAGCTGTTTTTAATCCCTCTAGAAGCAATGCTGCCAAAACTCCATCTAAGGCCAATCTTGCCATGTGTGCTTTGGACCACATCCTGTCGTGCCATTAAGCAATTCTGCGTGTGGTGCTATCCTTTCTGAATCTCCACACTCCCTTCTGAAAACTCAGCATCTCAATTTAATACACTCAGGACTATTGTACACTTTAGATCCAGTGGCCTCCTTTCAGTCTGTCTTTCTTGATCTCATTACACTTTTAAGATAGTGGATCACTCATCTTTCTTAAATAAAATTTTCTTGGCTTTTATAAGCTGCGTTTTCATATTTTTTTCTTCTACCTTTCTTTCTCCTTAGTCCTTGTCTTTTTCTCTGGTACCTCCTTGAATAACAGCTAAACATTGGAGTACCTCAGAACTCACTTCTACGTACTCTTCTTTTTCCATAATAAACTGCCTCTGATCAGGTGATTTCATCTACTTTGAGACTCCAGAATGGAGCCAACAGCTCCAAAATCTTAATTTCTAGCATAGGACTTCTCTTCTAATTTTCAGGATGTCATATCCCAGAGCCTACCAATTTTATCTGTATCACAAGTAAAAATATACAAATAGATCTCACAATTCCCCACCTTAGTCTCTGCAACTCAAACCCTTGCACATTTTTAGGTTTGCATCTAAAATTTTTCATCATAAATTAAATATCTGAAAAGGATGTAATTTTTAGAGTACTATAAAGAGTGACACGTAAAAACAGTACTGTGAATTTCTGCTTGCAGCCATAAGGGAGTTAACAGGTATCAGTTTACCTTTGGACAACTTATATGAAGCAACTGTTTTTAAGAACTGGACTCCAGATAGCTCAGGGCTGTGATCCTTGAAAGAAAGGAAACATATGAAGTGCCCCCAAGTTCACCTTAGCTTTCTGCCTGGGGCACTTTCTAAGCCCCAGACGAGGTAATTGGAGCACAAAGAGTGGTGGTCCCTCTGGGCAAAGAAAAGAGTGAATGGCGTTGGGTTTACTGAAGTGATTGGAGTTATCATTAGACTTATTATTATAAATATTATGACATAAAATCAAACAAAAAATAATATATTACAGTATTTGATATATCATAGTAAACATAAATGATTATTAAAATGCATTTCTAAATGAGATGAAATATTTTTTCTTTCAATTATTTATTTACCTATTGATGAATATTACCTATTGGTAGAATCATTCCAATTTAAATTTTATAAGCAATAAGTGATTTTAAAAACCTAATTTAAACAAATAAGCGTATTGAACTGGAAGTCTTTTAAAAAAATTTCATTGCCACTCATTTTAACCTACATTCTAGAAGTCACATAGTGATCAATCACAAAAGTTGAATGATCTCTCAGCTGATAACTAGTATATGCAGATATAATCGATTTTTATATACTAATCTTATATCCATCTGTCTTTCTAAATTTTCCTGTTTTCTCTAATGATTTATGTGTAGTTTCTTTGGGTTTTCTATGTAAAAAATTATATCATCTGCCACTTATGACTTTTTCTCCATTTCATTCCTTAGATAGTAATGCTCTTCTATCATCTTTTGCATTTTGAGCTCAAATGCACATTGAATAAAAGTGAAGTTTGTCCTAATTTTAAACTAAATGCTTCTAAAATTTCCCCATTTTGGATCATAATTGATATAGGTTTTTCATAAATGATTTTTATCAACTTGAAGAAGTTGCCTCCTATTCCCAGTTTACAAAGATTTAAATTTTAGGCATGTTTTTACATTATTGTCAAATGTTTTTCTGTATTTATTGATATGATGTAATCTGTTAATGTATATATGGAGCTATCTTTACATAACTGGGCAAACCGAACTTACCCATAATGTATTTTTTTACTACACTGCTATATTGGAACTGCTAAAATATTTTGTTTAAGAATTTTGCATCTATAGTTATTAGGTAAATAGGTATGTAATGCTCTTTTCTTGTATTATAATTTTCTGACTGTTTTAAAAATTATACTGACCACTTAGAATAAGCTGAGGAGTATTTCTTCTTTCACAATCCGTGAAAGAGTTTACATAAGTGTCAAAACATCAGACCATCATTCAATATCTCTTGGCGAAAAGCTGAATTTATGCCTTATTTAACAAACAGAGAGCTATAGTGGTCAGGTACAGTCACACTGGACAGAACAAATGGCTGATGACCTATGGTCTTTTGGGGAAGATTTGCTTTGGGTTATGATGGGTATGGGGACAGGAGTGGGTTGATGTCAATGTTACAGAGCATGGTTAGTGTTGGTTACAGAGGTGGGAGTGGGACATAGCTTGGAGTGAATCCACTGAAAATTGGCTAGCTCTCATAATGTGAGGCTGTCACTAATTGGCTGGCTTTCAAAGGTGTGTTTGCAGAGGCTGTCATTGATTAACTAAACAGGTTTAAGATCACATCTTATACTAATTCTTTGCCCTCAACTGGGTGCCCTACAATTTGGTTCAATTCTGGCACTAACTACCCGGAGTTAGCACAGACCACACAGGTTAATGAGCTCAGTCCCACAAAACTGCCCCCACTTCAGACACAGTTCGAAGTCCTATGTCCTTTGGCACTCCTGTATGACTTGCTACAAATTTAGGGAGTTCTCACAACACTTGCCCCTTCGAGAAAAACTCACAAAACTCAGGGAAGTGCTATACTTAAGACTACAGTTTTATTATAAAGGATAAAACTCAAGATTAGCTCAATGGGAGAGAAACATAGGACAAATTTGTACAGGGAGAGGGGAGGTGAAGGACTTTCATGTTCTCTCTCCTCCTGGAATCCAGGCACACACCCCTCCCAAAACATCAATGTGCTCATCAACCTGGAAGCTCTCTGAATCACCTTGTTCAAGAGTTTTTACTGAGGCCTCATTAAATAGCTATATATTGATTAAATTATTAACCACATGATTAAATTCAGTCTCCAGCTCCCCTTTTGTCCTCAGAGTTTGGGAGATGGGACTGAAAGTTCCAACCCTCTTATGTGTTTGGCAGGCCCTTCTGTTGAAACTTTCTGTGGGCCCACCATGAGTCACCTTGTTAGCACAACCTCATTGTCAAAACAGGCTTATTATGAGTAACAAAAAACACTTCGATCAGTCAGGAAATTCCAAAGGTTTTTGAAGCTATATGCATACCACAAGGCAAATACTAACATATATTTTGTGTCATACCACCCATGGTAATGGAATATCAACAATTTCTTAGAAGTGTGGGAGCTTAAAAAATTCCCATTTCATTCTCCACCAACCAAAGCTGCTTATGAGACCTTTAGGGACCGTCCAGCTTTCCACCATTTTTGTTGTTTCCCCTTGAAAATGTGGTTTTGTTTGCAGAATTCTGATTTTTCATTGAGCTTCAGTCAGCATGATTTTACCCTATTTTTTGGCTTTGAGTCATTTGTTATATCATTTACTGGGACAAGGATTATGGAGAATCATTTAATACTCTGGACAATAATTATTAGTTAACATTAGATGACTATGAGAAAACAGGGACAATTAAAATACTATAAAAGGGAACTGGAAGGCTCCCTGGAATATTTTCCAGGCCTGATGAAGGAAATAAAATTACATATGAGGTATTAATTGGTCATATTCTTTGCTATCCTAGAAAAGATTTCTTCTTAGTGTTTGTTTACTAAGAAGGTCAATGTGTCCCAAATATGACAGGTCACCTTATGGAAGAGTCTGTCAGGTGACAATTTGAAACTGTCTAGTATTAGCTTAACCCCATTTTACTACTTGATTGTCCTCACTGTCTCTTCTCCAAATGCGGGGCCAACCCCGAATACCTTCAAGGACTTGTTTTTCTACTGTATGAGGAGTCCTTGCTTAAAGGCTTTAGTCATTACAGCCTGTGAAGATTGTTGATCTGCTAGTGTTCTTTTCCTAGCTTCCCCATGAAGCGTTCTCTTGTATGTTTAACACAAAACAATCCAGGGCAAAACAAAAACACATGAGATCAGACTTTGTGCAAATAGTCAGACAAAAGGGAAAGAAAATAATAAGCAGATTAACTGAAAAAATATTTATCAAATATTGCAACAAAAAATTGAATGACTTTATACAAAGGCCTCTCGCTAGTTTTGTTTACCATATGATGCTCCTCCAAACTAAAAGGCCTAATTGTCATATACCATGATTTTAGGCCTGATTGCCTTATGTTATATAAAGACCTACTGATTATAAACGGTAGTATAAAAAAAAAAAAGTTAGCAACAAAAATGCTACAAATTGAGGGCTCATTTAAATCAGGCTCACCTGGCAGCAAATTTGAAGAACAAATGGAATTTGGGCACAGGGTTTCTGGCTAACACATGCTTATTTGTTTAAGCATCCACAGAACTATGGGAGTCATACCATTTCAACTATTTCAAAACTAGAGAAGTAAACTGCTGCTCTGAAATACAGAATTTTGGCAAAGAGTTTGTTTTGTGTTGTATTGGGCATGGGACAGAAGTGGGTTGTAGTCATTCTTAGAGCATGGTTTATATTGGTTACAGAAGTAGGTTACTATCAATCTTTGCAGTGTGTTTTCTATTAGTTACCTAAGTGTGTTTTTTTGTTGTTGATCACACAGGTAGGGATAGGTCAACGTCAGTTTTAGATGCATGATTTGTAATGGGTCTGTTGCCAATTGACTAACATTCAAAAGTGTAAGACTGTTACTTCGTGTTGGCTTTCAGATACAGGTTGACTGAAGTGAGTTGTCACTGACCAACTCAATATGGTTAAAGCCACCTCTGGTATTTACTTATTAACATGGTTATAGAACAGTCACTTTTATCCTAAAACTTCCAATTTTCCTAACAGGAATTACCCACTCTTTGAAAGTTTAATAAAATGGACAATGAGACTATCTGTGCCTAAGCTTTTATTGTGGGAATATTTTTGTGTGATTATTACTTCAATTCTTTAGTAGTTCCAGAACTATTAATTGCTTCTTAATTCTGATTTGATAAGTTACAGTTCTCAAAGTATCTGTCTATTTTAAATAAATTTTCAAAACTGATATTCTATAGTTGTTGAGGAATTGGTTCATGTATTGTTGAATTTGTTTCTCTGGGGCTTCTTATTCTGCCATCTTGTGTACTTCACCCCTACTTTATTATCAATACTTTTTTTTTTTTTTTTTGTGGTACGCGGGCCTCTCACTGTTGTGGCCTCTCCCGTTGCGGAGCACAGGCTCCGGACGCGCAGGCTCAGCAGCCGTGGCTCACGGGCTCAGCCGCTCCGCAGCATGTGGGATCTTCCTGGACCGGGGCACAAACCCGTTTCCCCTGCCTCGGCAGGCGGACTCTCAACCACTGCGCCACCAGGGAAGCCCTATTATCAATACATTTTTGATACTCAATTGTATCTTTGCTTTTTTATGTTATAATTTATGTTGTTTTATTTTCTTTTTCTTTATACTACATTTAGGTGTATTTTGTTACTCATTTTCTAAATTCATAAGTTGGACACTTAGCTCATTAATTTACAGACTTTCTGACTTTCTAATATATATACAAAACAATAATGTTCCCTTAAGGCATGGCTTATACAGTCCTACACATTTTGAGGTGTGTTTTATTATCACACACTTCTAATTCTTTTAAATTTAGTTTTGGTTTCTTTCTAACATGAGTTATTTGGCAATTTTTTAAAATTTCCAAGTACAAGTTAATTTAATTTATATTTTTATTATTAACTTCTAAATTTATTGCTTTGTAGTCAGAGCACATGTTCTCTATCATATCTGGCAAATTGAATGGAAAGAGTAGAAGAGAGACTTCAGTTCCAGTTTCTACCAAAATGCTGAACCAAAAACGACTACAGGATCCAGTTCCCTTCCCCCTAATGCATTTCCAGATAGATTATCCAATAACCCCAAGGGAATACGACCTCACAGGCACACAGAGAGGGAGAGAGACAGAGAGAGACAAAGAGCACAACTATTTCAAAACTACAAATAAACTGGAATTCATATTCCAGTGGAAGCAGAGAAAGTAGAATAAATAACCAAATAATATAATTTAGCATAATAACTAGAAAAGATAAGTTGTTTAAAATATGCAAGAAGGATAAGAAGAACCAAGCAGAAATGTGTAGTAAATTAAATAAAGAATGTAATAGGTTATGTAGATAAATAATCCATGAAGTCTCAAATTGGAAGTTTAGTTTAAGAAACATTCCAGAAGAAATCAAAAAAGGATAAGCACATAGAAAACTTAAAGAAGAATTTAGTGATATGTTGGAGAGAAACATAAATGAAACATCCTAAATAATATTCTTAGAAAGTAAGACAAATAAAAAATTGAGAGGAGGAAATAATCAAGTAACATTTCTCAGCAATATCACTAATTATTAGAGAAATGCAAATCAAAACTACAAGAGGTATCACCTCACACCAGTTAGAATGGCCATCATTAAAAAGTCTACAAATAATAAATGCTGGAGAGGGTGTGGAGAAAAAGGAACCCTCCTACATTGTTGGTGGGAAGGTAAATTGGTACAACTACTATGGAGAACAGTATGGAAGTTCCTTAAAAAACTAAAAATAGAATTTCCATATGATCCTGCAATCTCACTTCTGGACATATATCCAGAGAAAACCATAATCCGAAAATATACATGCACCTTAATGTTCATAGCAGCACTACTTACAAATAGCCAAGACATGGAAGTGACCTAAATGTCCATCAACAGATGAATGGATAAAGAAGATGTGGGGTATATATGTGTGTGTATATATATATATATGAATAAAAGTCTCAGATTGAAAGAGTTCATAGCATGGCAAAGAGGGAAGAAAAGGAAAAAAAAAAGCAAACTATGCCTGGACACACTACAGTGAAATTTAAGAATATCAAAGAAAAAAAGAAAATTCCAAAAGCTTAAAAGAGAGAACTTAGCACATTCAAAGGAGCCTACAGTATAGTTCAGACTAAACCCAGGAACTTCAGAGCTCACAGAAACCTTATATCTGAGTCTTCAGAGTTTAGCATTTCATTAGGGTAGAAGTAAGATGAGGGACTAAATTTTTTAGGAAACTTGGAAAAGAAAAGTTTCTGTTCCTATCTGAAACTAAGCAGCTTAGATAAAGTGTAAGCCCTTGAGACTGTTTTCACTTTAATAAATTCCAATAACTAGTATGACTTGTTAGTGAGTTGGCCAAACCCTTCCAATTTGCCAGAGATTTCCACAACTCCCTACTTTAGACTTAGCCAGTCCAATCCACACACCTATTCTTGCCTGCTTGACCTCTCATTTACATTTAAATCCCTGTAAATGATTAAGAACTCGGATTCTGAAGTTAGACGCCTGAGTTCTAACCCAAGCTCTGTCATTCACTGTGTAATTCTGGGTAAATTACTTAACTCCCTCTATTCTTCAGTTTCAGTATCTTTAAAACGGGACAATTATAGTAGTGTCGTCCCTTGGTATCCATGGGGGATTGGCTCCAAGACACCCTCAGATACCAAAATCAAGTCCTTTACATAAAATGGCATAGTATTTGCATATAGCCAACACCCATCCTTCCAGATACTTTAAATCATCTCTGGATTACTTATAATATAAAATACAATGTAACACTATGTAAATAGTAGTAAATGCAATGTAGTTGCTGGTGGGCAGCAAATTAAGTTTTTGGAAATTTCTGGAAAATTTTTAAAGAATATTTTAAGCTTGAGGTTGGTTGAATCAGAGGATGTGGAACCCATGGATAGGAAGGGCCGACTGTACCTACTTCCTAGAGTTGTTGGGAGAAGCGGGTGTTCAATGAAAGTGAAGCACTTTAAACAGAGGCTGGCATACAGTAAGCAATAGATATTGTCTAATATTATTATCGATATTAAACAATTAGATGAAGAAAATTGCTGAAAGCTACTACTTGAAAGAAACAATGGCAAAAACCAAAGATTCAAAGAATTTTGTCCTGAGACCAAACAGTGACATCAGGTCTTTAGTGATGATCAAAACCAGCACAAAACTAGCAGCAGTGATATCCTGAGATATGAAAATGAAAAGAATTTTGAGATAATCTGGTGTTGAGATATTTTGAGATAATCTGGTGTTGTCACAGCCTCAGAAAGTCGTGCCACACTCCTTCACGTGGAGGTGTACCCAGTCCCTCTTTCTGGGTTTCCATCAGAGAGTGGTTCTCTCTCATCTCATCTTGTCCCAGAGTAAAGAGCTTCTGCGCACGTACTGCCTCAAGTCCTTTCTCTGATGTGCTCTCCCGTGAGGTGAGTTTTACTCATCTCAGCCTCTCAGTACTGCTGAAAACCAAGTAGAGCAGGCATCTGCACAACCTCTTTAAACATATACTAAATTCACTGTCGAGTGGTAGAAGATTTAGCATGTTAAGAACAATATGGCACAAACTGAATTTTGAAATGTTTGAAATTTTGGCTTCTAACCATCTTCTCTTGTTTTTCATTATAGGCTTATCAAGAGTGCCTGAGGGAAAAACAAATTCTGCTGAAATCTTAAATCTGGATTATTACTTCAAAAGTTTTTCTATTGGTAGATAAACCTGGTAGTGAATGTGGGTGGTGTCCTTAAGGACATCCAGAAATGGATTAAGTGTGTGTGTGAGAGAAGGAAAACTCATGGATGACTACTAGATTTTTAACTTAGCAACTAGATGAAATGAATGGTAATGCGATTTAATAAGATGGCATAAACTTGGGGAGGAACCAATCTGGGCCTGAATAATGATTATCTTAAACTAATAAACAAATTTAAGTTTATTAATTTATTGAATAACATGATAATGTAACACACATTGTCTGTACTAGTACTAGTAAAATTCTCAGACATACTGAAAATAGAACTGGGCCTGAATCTAGCTCTCTACTATTAAATGGGACAATAGCAAATTAATTTATGTAAAATATGTCACTTATCACATTAAATTAATGATGTCCAATTATATAATGGTGGTTTTATAGTTTCACAGCACTAAAATTCTTTTCATTTTTATAATTTCATGAAGGTAAAATATATGAACAGAAGTTTCTAATTTTCACTTGTAATATGTCTATAAATTTTTCCTTTATTGTTAGCACTTTTTGTGTCCTAGTAAACACACTGTTGCCTATTGCAGGGTATTTCTGAGATGATTAAAATGTTCTAACCTGCTCTGTCCCAATGGAGTATATCTACACACATGTACTGACTGAGTACTTAAATGTGACTAGTGTGACTAAAGAATTGACTTTTTAATTTGTTTTTCAACAACTGATGACTAGTGCCTATTATTTTGGACCCTGGAATTGATTTTTGTGTGTGACATTAGATAAATGTCAAGGTACTTTTTCTCTATATAAATATCCAATTGCTAAAGCACATTTTTTATAAGACCATGCTTTCCTTCTTCATTGCAGAGTTGCTTTTGTCATAAAACAGAGGACCTTAATATGTGGGTTTTTATAGATTCTCTATTCCTTTTCTACTAGCACTTGCAGCGCTTTGTATAACTGGTAGGATTTTACAAAGATAAATCCCATGGTAGTTTCTATTCTATTTCTAGTTCTCATCAGAGCACATTCCATTTTGCCATATGTCTGACTGGTTCAAAGACTTTACTAGATCACATATTCAATGTTTCCTTGATCAGTAAGGATAGAAGTAATAGGAAGTCTGAGATAACAGGCAATGTCATTAATAAAATGACATCGTTAAAGTGTCATTAATAAAATGGCATCCTTTGCTCAAGATCATAGAATTATTTTGGTATGTGGAAAGAAGCTGTAAGACTGGGTAGAGAAAGTCATTAGTAAAGAGTAGAGACTGGTAGTTTTGAGAAGCTTTGATAATCTTGGAAACCCTCTTAAATCTGATATGGGTATTGTAGGTATCATTTGTTATGAAACAGAGACAATTATTTCCTTAAATATTAAATTGTATGCTTTGAAATTATTTAGTTATAATAGCATCTGTTAGGAAAAGTAAAGACCATTAAATTTTTAAATTGAAACTTCTGTGCAACGAGAGGTTTGAAACAATACTCTCTCCTAAGCTGAACTACACAGAAAAGGCAAGTAAATCCTAAATTATTGGCCAAGGTACGAATTATTGATGTTCTGGACTCTGACAAATCTTATGCCATTTTAGTTGTTTGGTTTTTTTCTTTGGAGAGATATGTGAGAAATTAGATTGTTTCTTTAAATAAATGGCACTTTGGAAAGAGAGCTCTTATTTTCACCTGATTTCCCTTTGGGGACAGACAATATACTTTCACGAAGAAGTTTATAAACAAAATCCTATATTTGGTGAGTAGTGAACGCAAACGGTGACAATGTACAGGCTATGAATCAAGTTCTATTATATAATTATCGATATAATCATCAATATTTTCCATTTGTAATTAACATCAATATCCTTTTAATAGGTACCTTTAAGTAAACATAAATAAGAAAATGACTATATTTTCTTTATAAATTAATTTCTGCTTTAACATATCTTGTTCATAACCAGGTTTTGTAATGTTGCTCCTTAGCAAACAAACAAACACACATAGCACTAAGCTATTTTTCCATTAGTTTAGGGCATGATTATCACTTTGGGGAATGCTTAATTGATTTAAAAATATAAGTAAAACTTTCAAATATTTTTGCTTAATGAATTCTCATCATGGTTTCTGATTTAATTACAAAGAGGTAAAATGCTTCCACCATAGACTAAAAATAACCCAAACTGTATCCATTTCTACAAAATACCATACAGGATGTATATGCCTTTTTTCTTAGGTGTTTAAACATGCCACAGCAGGAAAATCACTGGAAGGAGGCAGGAGACCTTGATTTCTCTTTGTGGAGCCAGTATAAAGCTGATACCAAAACACTTGAGTAAAGAAATGCCACCTTCATTTACTTCTTTAAACCAAAATAAAAGTTCTCTAAGCTTTTGTACCCACCTGACTGTCAGGTGATCTGACCTTCATCATTATCAGGGCCTACACAGTGCCAAAAACCTGAGACATGCTTGGTAAGGTCTAGAAAACTAACTGCTCTTTTATTTTTTTCTCTTGTAAAAATGAGTATAATGGGATATCAGAATATTACCCTTCCTTCTTCAGTTTCCACTGAGGTCCCAATAAGTTATCATATATCAATGTGTGAGATAAATCTGCATATGCAACTTTTCATAGGAAATAGCCAAGAACCTGACTACTGCTCTTTTTACCTACTAGAAAATACAACAAAGTCCAGAAGGTGGAAAAAGGAGGACTTGTGAGTGAGATAGAGAGAACTCTGAACGGAATCCGTCTCTTGTCCAGGAAATCTTGAGAGCAATTAAAAGGCTGGCAAACTGTTTGTGTGGGGAAGCCTAGATTCAGGGGAGAGCTGCATGCCCAGAGTTTATTCAGTTTTATTCAGTAAAGGATTCACAAGTATTTCCTATATCCAGTAGTGGGCCATGCAAGATGGAGGGATCATTGGGGGTCCTGTTCAATGGGGCTGTGGGGAAGAGAGCAGAAATATCAGCAGAAAGAGACTGGATGGGTACAAAAAGATACCCAGGGATGAAACAAGAGTCCCAATAACCAGGTGAGGAACAGGACATGCATCCACTAGGGAGAGCAGGATTCTGCCTGCTGGGTTCACATTAAGATCCCCAAAAAGCTCCACCAAAGAGAATTCATTTTAGTATTTGCCAACTCCAGAGGATAGACAGCCCTCAGTGTGAAGTGAGAAGTGTCCCCCTACCCGTCCCCCCAACACAGACACCTACCTTTCCTCCTCCCAACCACTTTACATCCTGATTGGTGCAAAGAGGAGCAAGGAACAATTGGAGGCAGAGGACTCATGGTCTCTTCTTTGTTGGCTTTTCGCTGAAGGCTGGTTTCTGCTGCAAAAGATGAGATTAAATGCTAGGTTAGGTTTGGATTGGCACTATTTACTGAACTGAGGCTGTACTTGCAACTTCTAACCAAAAGGCATTCTATTAACTAAAAATCAGCAGAAAAACCCTGCAACTAACTGAAGTTTTCACTGTGGGATAGGGGAGCATTATTCTCCACTGAATAAAGTTTAAGGGAGACAAAATTTAAGAGAATTAAGCATATGGAATATACCAGTTACATGGATAATAATAACTCCCTGCCTATTTTATGACTATTTTTATTAAATAAGTTATCATTTGTTAAAGCTTTAAAAAATATGTCAAGATCACTGTACAGCTGCTATCATTCAGGCTCACTGAAAAGATTACTTTATTGAGCACCTATAATATGTGAGGGATTGACCAGTCTTGGATGTATAGAGCATAGACTACATGAGAGAGGGTAAAGGAAAATAAGTGTAATAGCAAGTTTGGACAAGAATGAAAGGAACCTTAAGTATGTCATCTAATGTGTAGAACTTAGAAATAACATGATCAGAACTGCTTTGGGAAGGTTATTCTGACAACAATTTGTAGATTTAATTGGCACAAGGGAACGCTCAGAAAATTATATTTCAAGTTCACATTTAAATGTTACTTTTCTTTGAAAATTTTCCTCTTTCCTGCAAGAAAAAATTATTGATATTTTTCTTTCGTTGTCTTATATTAGTGGTTTAATTTTTTTTGCATTATATTGCAATTGGGTGCTAACCAGTCTTCAATTTCAAGTTTTACAGAACTCCCTCTCTGTAACAGTTTTGTCTTCAAAGAGGTTTGAAATAACATATACTAGATACACCTGTTGAAGAATCCCCATGCATAATAAATGTTCTCAGAAGTGCAGTTAAGAAACCTATTTAACTAGTTTTGATTCAAAGTTATCCAAATTTATATAATCACTGAACTTTTTTATAGACTTATGTATTTCTTCCTGGATTCTGAGATCTGTGAGGATTGAGGCTATACTTTATTTAATCTACATACGAATTAAAAATGAAAAAAAATCAGGGTTGTATTCTAGAGAAAGTAAATAGTATTAAAGGATAAGATAACATTGTTCATCAGAGAATCCTGGAAGGTCAGGATAGGCAAAAATGAATGTCGAGCTGAGTTTGGAACAAGATCTTGGAGAGAGATGAAATGTTCTAATAGAAGGATAGGTAATCGTGACCCCTAGTGACAATCCACAAAGGGTAGTTGGAAGGATGAGTAAAAAACATGTAGGGAAGTCACAGCCTGAGTGGGCAGAAATAAAACAGGAAACTTTTAAGAAAAGGAATGTGTAATATATTCTTTAAACATAATTATATGCTGTGATGTAAACCCCTCTACCTTTCTAAATCACCAGAAACATCTACAAAGTTCCACGTTAACGCTGGGATTGCTGTGTGAGTGAAAAAGGGAATAGGAAAAATCCATTACTTGCTTCTAAAAAGTCTGTTGAGAAGTAACAAAAACATATGAGTTAGAGATTAGCATGGGAAGTCAGCCCTATAAATTTGCACAGTATGTCTTGAGGAGAGAGTTGACTTTTCTACAGGACCCAGAATAAGACTTGAAGGAACTCTTACCTAACATATTTTATTTATTGAGAGGCAGGTTGACTTTAGCTGACATCTGCTAACAGGAATGCCTAATATTTTATCATATATATAGATATATATACACTTACATAGCAAATATATATATAGTTTATATAATACATACATATAAATGTAAATGAAGATTTAAAATATTAAAATTTTGGGGAAAATCACATATCCATTTAATAGTTTTTACTTACACAATATATGAATACATTCTCATTGCAAAAATATTTTTTAAATACTTTAAAAATTTTTAAAAATTTAAATATTTTAAAATTAAAAGTCCCCTCATGTCACTTCTCTAATCTTAGGTCATGGAAAAAACTAGTTTACTTTCTCATTATTTCTAATATGTATTGAACCATATGAAATTTGTAGATTGTAGATTGAAAATAGCTGAATATTAGCAATTTCATATGACTCAAATCAACATTTTAATTTTGAATATTAAAAAAATACTATTCTACTCTACATATATAACAGAATTTCATTTTCATCATTTAAATGTCTTTAAAAGAACTTTCCATTATAGGTCGTAAAGAATACTTCTTTTTAACTAATGAATGATATTCTGTGGTGTAGAATTAGCTAGTCTCTCAATAATTAACTTTTAGACTGTGGTACTTTTTTCAACCGTAATTTATTGTACATACTTCCTTGAACAAATGAGTGTTTCCCTAAGGTAAATCCTAGAATTGAATTATTAGGTCCCTAAGAATTCATATTCTTTTTTACTAGATATCACCAAATGTCAGTACTTATTTACCATCCCAGAACAATGTGATGTACTTTTCCACAGTATTAATACTTGATACTTTCCCATTAAACTTTTGGGGTCATTTTTAAAGTTAAACAGATCTTCAATTACTTTAATTTATGTTCTCCTTATTATTAGTGAGAATGAGCATACACATTGGCTATTTGAAGTATCTCCTGTAAGTTCTGCAGAAAAATATGTTCTTTCCCTTACCTAAAAAATCCAAGACTTTTAAATATGAACATTTTCTAACTACTCAAAACACTTATGTGTAGAAAGGAAATGGCTTTTATATGTAATGCCTTTACTTTTACAGATGATTTAAGCTGTTAAATTCTTGGCAAGTGTTATTTTCAACTTTCCCTCTCCTTTCCAAATACGATCAGTTATAATTTATTAACTCAATAAGCATTTGAGGTCTTAAATGTGTTTCCTAAAAATGAATTATTTCTCTTTTAAATAAAACATTTTCATTCTGGGCCAGAATATAACCATAGAATTTCATATCTGCTGGTGTTCACTTTAAAATAAACTTTATGAATTTTGATAAAGTTCCTAGAAATATATTAACGTGAGGATGTTAAAACAAACCTTCTGTTCAAACTTCTGACTTAACACAGGTAGGTTTTGTTTCTTCCTGAACTGAATGGGTATGCTAACTAGTACTCCTTGGCCCCCAACATTCCATCACGAGTGCATCCTTTGCTAGTGCAAAGACAGAGGTTTCACAGATTTTAATACCTGGGCTCAGGTTTCAAAATTGGGCTGAAAATGGAGTAAGAGTGACCTTTAGTGGCCACTCTGAGTAATCACAAAGGGATGTAATCTGTCTCGGGGGATAGATGGACAAGTCTATGTTTGCTGGACTACTAAAAGCAGAAACATAGTAAGTTAGAACTGCTAACTATCACACTTTTTATGTTATTCTTTCCTAGCAGAAGATCAAAACCTTGTGAGTTCAGACAGCTAAACACGTGCATTTTTAATTGGTAAATGGAAATCTAGTCACACCTATTAATGAGGGTTAGGAACTTCAATACCTACATTCCCCACACAGATTGGAAAAGTACCAATTATTTGAAGCAAAAATCCTTTGCTTTCCACAGATTGGTAAATGCCACCTGGTAATCTTCTGAACTTCAGAACTAAGCCCCAGTAAGAAGAGTTACTTGTTAGCACCGATTTTGATCTTGGAAAAGGGAGTCCTCTCCCACTTAAAATTAAAGTCTCTTATTGATGAGAATTAAATGCTCAAATAGTACTTTCCCCCCCTTTTGTTAAGAGACATCAGTATCTACTTCTTTTCTTTTTTAACATCTCTATTGGAGTGTAATTGCTTTACAATGTTGTGTTAGTTTCTGCTGTATAACAAACTGAATCAGTTATACGTATACATGTATCCCCATATGCCCTCTCTCTTGCGTCTCCCTCCCTCCCACCCTCCCTACACCCCTCTAGGTCATCACAAAGAACTGAGCTGATCTCCCTGTGTTGTGCAGCTGCTTCCCACTAGCTATCTACTTTACATTTGGTAGTGTATATATGTCATTGCTACTGTCTCACTTCATCCCAGCTTACCCTTCCCCCTCCCCGTGTCCTCAAGTGCATGCCCTTAGGTTCATCAGACCATTTTTTTTTAGATTCCATATATATATGTTAGCATATGGTATTTGTTTTTCTCTTTCTAACTTACTTCACTCTGTATGACAGACTTTAGGTCCATATACCTCACTACAAATAACTCAATTTCGTTTCTTTTTATGGCTGAGTAATATTCCATCGTATATATGTGCCACATCTTCTTTATCCATTCATCTTTCGATGGACTCTTAGGTTGCTTCCATGTCCTGGCTATTGTAAATAGTGCTGCAATGAACATTGTGGTACATGACTCTTTTTGAATTATGGTTTTCTCAGGGTATATGCCCAGTAGTGGGATTGCTGGGTCATATGGTAGTTCTATTTTTAGTTTTTTAAGGAACCTCCATACTGTTCTCCATAATGGTTGTATCAATTTACATTCCAACGAACAATGCAAGAGGGTTCCCTTTTCTCCTTACCCTCTCCAGCATTTATTGTTTGTAGACTTTTTGATGATGGCCATTCTGACTGGTCTGAGGTGATACCTCATTGTGGTTTTGATTTGCATTTCTCTAAAGTTTAGTGACACTGAGCATCCTTTCATGTCTTTGTTGGCAATCTGTATATCTTCTTTGGAGAAATGTCTATTTAGGTCTTCTGCCCATTTTTGGATTGGGTGTTTGTTTTCTTGATATTGAGCTGCATGAGCTGCTTGTATATTTTGGAGATTAATCCTTTGTCAGTTGCCTCAATTGAAAATATTTTTTCCCGTTCTGAGGATTGTCTTTTCATCTTGTTTATGGTTTCCTTTGCTGTGCAAAAGCTTTGAAGTTTCATTAGGTCCCACTGGTTTTTACTTCCATTTCTATAGGAGGTGGGTCAAAAAAAGATCTTGCTGTGATTTATGTCATAGAGTGTTCTAACTATGTTTTCCTCTAAGAGTTTTATAGTGTCTGGCCTTACATTTAGATCTTTAATCCATTTTGAGTTTATTTTTGTGTATGCTGTTAGAAAGTGTTCTAATTTCATTCTTTTACATGTAGCTGTCCAATTTTCCCAGCACCACTTATTGAAGAGGCTGTCTTTTCTTCATTTTATATTCTTGTCTCCTTTGTCAAAGGGAAGGTGACCAGATGTGTGTGGGTTTATCTCTGGGCTTTTTATCCTGTTCCATTGATATATATTTCTGTTTTTGTGCCAGTACCATACTGTCTTGATTACTGTAGCTTTGTAGTATAGTCTGAAGTCAGGGAGCCTGAGTCCTCCAGCTCTGCTTTTGTTTCTCAAGATTGCTTTGGGTATTAGGGGTTTGTTGTGTTTACAACTTGTGAATTTTTTTGTTCTAGTTCTGTGAAAAATGCCAGTGGTAGTTTGATAGGGATTGCATTGAATCTGTAGATTGCTTTGGGTAGTACAGTCATTTTCACAATGTTGATTCTTCCATTCCAAGAACATGGTATATCTCTCCAACTGTTTATATCACCTTTAATTTTTCATCAGTGTCTTATAATTTTCTGCACACAGGTCTTTTGTCTCCTTAGGTAGGTTTATTCCTAGGTATTTTATTCTTTTTGTTGCAATGGTATATGGGAGTGTTTCCTTAATTTCTCTTTCAGATTTTTCATCATTAGTGTATAGGAATGCAAGAGATTTCCATGCAGTAATTTCGTGTCCTGCTACTCTAATAAATTCAGTGATTAGCTCTAGTCATTTTCTGGTAGCATCTTTAGGATTCTCTATGTATAATATCACGTCATCTGCAAACAGTGACAGTTTTACTTCTTCTTTTCCAATCTGGATTCCTTTTATTTCTTTTCCTTCTCTGATTGCTGTGGCTAAATCTTCCAAAACTATGTTGAATAAGAGTGGTGGGAGTGGGCAACCTTGTTGTGTTCTTGATTTTAGAGGAAATGGTTTCAGTTTCTCATCTTTGAGAATGATGTTGGCTATGGGTTTGTCATATATGGCCTTTATTATGTTGAGGTAGGTTCCCTCTATGCCTACTTTCTGGAGTTTTTTTTTTTTTTTGCGGTATGCGGGCCTCTCACTGCTGTGGCCTCTCCCGCTGCGGAGCACAGGCTCCAGACGCACAGGCTCAGCGGCCATGGCTCACGGGCCCAGCTGCTCCGCGGCATGTGGGATCCTCCCAGACCAGGGCACGAACCCGCGTCCCCTGCTTCGGCAGGCAGACTCTCCACCACTGCACCACCAGGGAAGCCCTCTGGAGAAATTTTATCATAAATCTGTGTTAAATTTTGTTGAAAGCTTTTTCTGCATCTATTGAGATGATCATATGGTTCTTCTCCTTCAGTTTGTTAATATGCTGTATCACATTGATTGATAGGCATATATTGAAGAATCCTTGCATTCCTGGGATAAACCCCACTTGTTCATGGTGTATGATCCTTTTAGTGTGCTGTTGGATTCTGTTTGCTAGTATTTTGTTGAAGATTTTTGCATCTATGTTCATCAGTGATATTGGCCTGTAGTTTTCTTATTTTGTGACATCTTTGTCTGGTTTTGGTATCAGGGTCATGGTGGCCTTGTAGAACGGTTGGGAGTGTTTTTCACTCTGCTATATTTTGGAAGAGTTTGAGAAGGATAGGTGTTAGCTCTTCTCTAAATGTTTGATAGAATTCGCCTGTGAAGATGTCTGGTCCTGAGCTTGTTCTGTTAGAAGAGTTTAATCACAGTTTCAATTTCAGTGTTTGTGATTGGTCTGTTTATATTTTCTATTTCTCCCTGGTCCAGTCTTGGAAGGTTGTGCTTTTCTAGGAATTTGTCCATTTCTTCCAGTTTGTCCATTTTATTGGCATATCGTTGCTTGTAGTAATCTCTCATGATCCTTTATATTTCTGCAGTCAGTTGTTACTTGTCCTCTTTTATTTCTAATTCTGTTGAATTGAGTCTTCTCCCTTTTTTTCTGATTAGTCTGGCTAATGGTTTATCAATTTTGTTTATCTTCTCAAAGAACCAGCTCTTAGTTTTATTGATCTTTGCTATTGTTTCCTTCATTTCTTTTTCATTTATTTCTGATCTGATCTATTTCTTTCCTTCTGCTAACTTTGGGTTCTTATTGTTCTTCTTTCTCTAATTGATTTAGGTGTAAGGTTAGGTTTTTTATTTGAGAGTTTTCTGTTTCTTGAGGTAGAATTGTATTGCTATACTTCCCTCTTAGAACTGCTTTTGCTGCATCCCATAGATTTTGGGTCATCATGTTTTCATTGTCATTTGTTTCTAGGCATGTTTTGATTTTCTCTTTGATTTCTTCAGTGATCTCTTGGTTATTTAGTAGCATACTGTTTAGCCTCCATGTGTTTGTATTTTTTACAGTTTTTTTTCCTGTAATTGATATCTAGTCTCATAGTGTTGTGGTCAGAAAAGATATTTGATATGACTTCAATTTTCTGTAATTTACCAAGGCTTGATCTGTGACCCAAGATATGATCTATCCTAGAGAATGTTCCATAAGTAGTTGAGAAGAAAGCATATTCTGTTGTTTTTGGATGGAATGTCCTATAAATATCAATTAAGACCATCTTGTTTAATGTGTCATTTAAAACTTGTGTTTCCTTATTTATTTTCATTTTGGATGATCTGTCCATTGTTGAAAGTGGTGTGTTAAAGTCCCCTACTATGATTGTGTTACTGTCGATTTCCCCTTTTATGGCTGTTAGCATTTGCCTTATGTATTGAGGTGCTCCTATGTTGGGTGCATAAATATTTACAATTGCTATATCTTCTTCTTGGATTGATCCCTTGATCATTATATAGTGTCCTCCTTTGTCTTTTGTAATAGTCTTTATTTTAGTCTATTTTTTCTGATATGAGAATTGCTACTCCAGCTTTCTTTTGATTTCCATTTGCATTGAATATCGTTTTCAATCCCCTCACTTTCAGTCTCTATGTGTCCCTGGTCTGAAGTGGGTCTCTTGTAGACAGCATATATTCGGGTCTTGTTTTTGTATCTATTCAGCCAGTCTGTCTTTTGGTGTGAGCATTTAATCCATTTACATTTAAGGTAATTATCGATATGTATGTTCCTATTACCATTTTCTTAATTGTTTTGTGTTTGTTATTGCAGGTCTTTCCCTTCTCTTCTGTTTCCTGCCTAAAGAAGTTCCTTTAGCATTTGTTGTAAAGCTGGATGGGTGGTGCTGAATTCTCTTACCTTTTGCTGGTCTGTAAAGGTTTTAATTTCTCCACTGAACCTGAATGAGATCCTTGCTGGGCACAGTAATCTTGGTTGCAGGTTTTTCCCTTTCATCACTTTAAATATGTCCTTCCATTCCTTTCTGGCTTGTAGAGTTTCTGCTGAAAGACCACCTGTTAACCTTATGGGGATTCCCTTGTATGTTATTTGTTGCTTTTCCCTTGCTGCTTTTAATATTTTTTCTTTGTATTTAACTTTTTATTTATTTACTTTTATTGCGGGATGCGGGCCTCTCACTGCTGTGGCCCCTCCCGCTGTGGAGCACAGGCTCTGGACGTGCAGGCTCAGCGGCCATGGCTCAAGGGTCCAGCCGCTCCGTGGCATGTGGGATCCTCCTGGACTGGGGCATGAACCCACGTCCCCTGCATTGGCAGGCGGACCCTCAAGCACTGCCCCACCAGGGAAGCCCTGTATTTAACTTTTGATAGTTTGATTAATATGTGTCTTGGCGTGTTTCTCCTTGGGTTTATCCTGTATGGGACTCTGTGAGCTTCCTGGACTTGATTGACTGTTTCCTTTCCCATGTTAGGGAAGTTTTCAACTATAATCTCTTCAAATATTTTCTCAGACCCTTTATTTTTCTCTTCTTCTTCTGGGATCCGTATAATTTGAATGTTGGTGCATTTAATGTTCTCCCAGAGGTGTCTGAGACTGTCCTCAATTCTTTTCATTCTTTTTCCTTTTTCTGCTCTGCAGTAGTTATTTCCACTAGTTTATATTCCAGGTCACTTATCGTCACTTATCCATTCTTCTGCCTCAGTTGTTCTGCTATTGATTCCTTCTAGAGAATTTTTAATTTCATTTATTGTGTTGTTCATCATTGTCTGTTTGCTCTTTTGTTTTTATTGGTCCTTGTTAAACGTTTCTTGTATTTTCTCCATTCTATTTCCAAGATTTTGGGCCATCTTTACTATCATTACTCTGAATTCTTGTTCAGGTAGACTGCCTATTTCCTCTTCATTTGTTTGGTCTGGTGGGTTTTTACCTTACTCCTTCATCTGCTGCATATTTCTCTGTCTACTCATTTTGTTTAACTTACTGTGTTTGGGGTCTCCTTTTCACAGGCTGCAGGTTTGTAGTTCCCGTTGTTTATGGTTTCTGTCCCCAGTGGGTGAGGTTGGTTCAGTGGCTTGTGTAGTCTTCCTGGTGGAGGGGTCTGGTGCCTGTGTTCTGGTGGGTGGGGCTGGATCTTGTCTTTCTGGTGGGCAGGGCTATGTCCGGTGGTGTGTTTTGTGGTGTGTGAACTTAGTATGATTTTAGGCAGCCTCTGTGTTAATGGGTGGGGTTGTGTTCCTGTCTTGCTAGTTTTTTGGAATGGGGCAGCCAGCACTGGTGTTTGCTGGCCGTTGGATGGAGCTGGATCTTAGGGTTGAGACAGAGATCTCTGGGAGAGCTCTCACTGATTGATATTACATGGGGCCAGGAGGTCTCTGTTGGTCCAATGTCCTGATCTAGGTACTCCCATCTCAGAGGCACAGGCCTGACACCAGGCTGGAGCACCAAGACCCAGTCAGCCACACAGCTCAGAAGAAAAGGGAGAAAAAAAGAAAGAAGAAAAATAAATAAATAATTTTTAAAAAACTATTAAAAAAAAAGAATAAAAAAAGAGAGCAACCAAACCAATAAACAAATCCACCAATGATAACAAGCACTAAACATTAAACTAAGATAAACATAAAAATCAGAAACAAATCAGTTGCAGACAGCAGACTCCAAGTCTACAGTTGCTCCCTAGTCCACCACCACAGTTTTGGGATGATTCGTTGTCCATTCTGGTATTCCACAGATGCAGGGTACATCAAGTTGATTACAGGAATTTAATCCGCTGCTCCTGAGGTTGCATGGGGAAATTTCCCTTTCCCTTCTTTGTTTGCACAGCTCCTGGGGTTCAGCTTTGGTTTTGGCCCCATCTCTGCATGTAGGTCACCCTCAACCAGTTCCCCGCCCAGAAAGGAGGGGGTTAAAGCCGCAGCTGATTAGGTGGCTCTTGGTCATTCAGGCTGGGGGGAGGGAGGAGTACGGTAGTTATAATTGGAATGTGGGGTGAGCCTGTGGCAGAAGAGGCTGGTGTGACATTGCAACAGCCTGGGGTGTGCTGTGTGTTCTTCTGGGTAAGTTGCTTCTCGATCACGGGGCCCTGGCAGTGGCCGCACAGGCTCCTGGGGTGAGTGGTGTGGATAGTGACCTGTGCTTGCATACAGGATTCTTGGTGACTGCAGCAGCAGTGTTAGCATTTCATGCCTGTCTCTGGGGTCCAAGCTGATAGCTGCGGCTCGTGCCCTTCTCTGAAGCTCATTTAGGTGGTGCTCTGAATCCCCTCTCCTCGCACAGCCCAAAACAATGGTCTCTTGCCTTTTAGGCAGGTCCAGACTTTTTCCCAGACTCCCTCCTGGCTAGCTGTGGTGCCCTAGCCCCATTCAGGCTGTGTTCATGCAGCCAACCCTAGTCCCCTCTCTGTGATTTGACCTCTGGAAGCCCAAGCCACAGCTCCCAGCCCCCACTCATCCCGGCGGGTGAGCAGACAAGCGTCTCAGGCTGGTGAGCGCTGGTCGGCACTGATCCACTGTGCGGGAATCTCTCTGCTTTGCCCTCTGCCCCTCTGTTGCTGCACTCTCCTCCGTGTCTCTGAAGCTTCCCCAACACCCACCCCCGGTCTCTGCCAGTGAAGGGGCTTCCTAGTGTGTGGAAACTTTTCCTCCTTCATAGCTCCCTCCCAGAGGTGCAGGGCCCATCCCTATTCTTTTTACTCTGTTTTTTCTTTTTCTTTACCCTACCCAGGTTCTTGGGTATTTTCTTGCCTTTTGGGACGTCTGTGGTCTTCTGCCAGTGTTCAGTAGGTGTTCTGTAGGAGTTGTTCCACATGCAGATGTATTTTTGATGTATTTTTGGGGAGGAAGGTGATCTCCATGTCTTACTCCTCTGCCATCTTGAAGGTTCCCCCAGTATCTATTTTTATTATTCCACCTTAAAATAGAGAGAATATCTCCATAATTAAGTCATTTGACTCATCTATACTCAGGTACTGCTTTTTTAATAACTTAGTTTATCTTCAGTGGACGTACTTCCCAGTCAAAGATATGTCAAAATACAGACAAATTCCTGCAATATTCTTATTAAAATCATGTGGTAGCCTTTTTGTCAAACAAGGACTTTCAGTGTTATAAGTAATCTGTACATTCATATAAATGCTTTCAAAAAAACACTGTACTTTGTTGTAATAAATTGTAATATTAATTATTCATGTTATTAAAATTTCCAAAAACCTTCTTCTGACAAAATTCATTGTTGTGTTTAATGACAGATTTTTATATGAAAGGAAAATCAGGAATGGGTAACACTTTAAGACAGAGTCGAGTTTTCTGAATCAGTGTCTTTTAGACTGACCCATTCTAAAAATGCATGACATTTATAAAACACAAAGGATGATAAAAAGCAACGTGGTTTCATGGAAAGGCCATCAGATTGAGAATTATGAAATTATACTTTTGCTCTTACTTGGCATATCAGTTTGCTTCCAGGTATTTAACAAATGAGGATACTAACTGAATTAAATGACAGTACGATTTCTTTGAAAATAATACAATATACATGCATATTATAAATTTGAGATAAGTATAACTAAAAAATTGAATGGATAATTAAAATCTATTTTTGATACTTCCTTTAAGATACATACACACATTTATATATACACATATGTATGTATTTATACACATACATATACACAAATATATGTATATATGTAAATACAAATTCTGACTCAATGATTGTTCCATTATCTATTACTATGAAACAAATCTCCCCCAAATCAAATAACATAAAATAACTTTTAGTATGTTTACAATTTTGCCGGTGAAGAATTGAGGCAGAGAACATCAGGGATGACTGTTCTCTACTTCAGGATGTCTGGGGCCTCAAATTGGGTAGCTCTAAATGTTGGAGATGACTAAGATGGCTTTACTAGTGCCATCTTGATTTTGTCTGTCAGCTGTTTCCTCAATTCTTCTCCATACGGCCTCTCCATGTGACTAGCTTGGGATGCCTTGTAGCATAGGAGTATCAGATTGCTTGTGTGGTGGTTCAGGATTCCAAGAAAAAATATTTCAGGAGACACATTTGTCATCAAAGCATACTGAATTTATAGTGAGGGACCTACACCCCATATCTTGATGGGAGGAGTGTCACAGACTTTTTGACCATCTTTAATCTACCACAAACATGAAAAATTTATGTCTTTGATAAAATTTAGCTACTCCACATAGCTGGAGGAATTCCAGGGGTCTATTTCATTCTTATGCCAGAATTCATAAACTGGATAATAAACCAACTGTGTACTTCCATTATTAGCAGTAACATTAAGGCAACATGATGACAGAATGCAATAAGATAAATCCATAGATAAATTTAAAAACTGTGATTGGTCTTAAGGAATCTTTATTTTTTCAAATTTCTATTTTCTCATTATCTTTTCTCCAGATTCCAGATGTTCTAGGAAGAAGCATCATTACATCATTCCCTGATTTTTAGGAGCTTCAGAAACCAAAAGCCACATACCAACTACCCACTGTTTTTTTTTTTTTTTTTTTTTTTTGCGGTACGCGGGCCTCTCACTGCCGTGGCCCCTCCCGCTGTGGAGCACAGGCTCCGGACGCGCAGGCTCAGCGGCCATGGCTCACGGGCCCAGCCGCTCTGCGGCATGTGGGATCTTCCCTGACCGGGGCACGAACCCGTGTCCCCTGCATCGGCAGGCAGACTCTCAACCACTGCGCCACCAGGGAAGCCCAAACTACCCACTTTTACTCTCATTTTTGTGGCTATTATTAAATATTTGCAGCCAGTTAATTGAGCTAGCACTGGGAATATAGCAATCACATATATGTTTATTTACATAATAGGAATATTTGGGATTTGGGGAGCCAAATGAATAATAATAATAATAATACTCTTTTTTTTCCTCACCGAGTTTGGAATGACTTACAACATAAATGTGAGAGTTAGACTGATGAGATTAAAATGTCAACTTTATTACTAATAAACCTAATTTTAAAATGTGACCAAGTTAAGCTAAATCAGCTTGCTCTCCTACATCCTCCTGAGTTGAACTAGTCCCTGGAACTTCAGACCTTCTTGGCAAGCTTGTTGCAAGCCAGAAGCAATTGCTGCATGGGCAAAGGATAGATCCCAAAAATAGAGAGGGAGGCTGAGCCACACATACCCATTCTTTTCTCCCATATTCACCAAGTGGGAAATTTTGAGGAGTAAGGTTTCCTTCTGTGTTATTATTGGCAACCAAAATCTAAAAGAACAAACAAGATTTCCAAGTATCCATTTTCAAAGCTCTCTCTTCATAGCACCCATTTGTTTTAAAAAGCATTATTTTATTCACTGAAATGGAAAAGGTTTCACAGCAGAGGTAAGAAAATTTGGATCACAGGTCTTTTTTAAGGGGAAATGTACAATTAATCTTCAGGTACTAATATCTCACAAGATAGGATTCAAGACAAGAAACGATCAAAAGAGACAAAGATGATCTTTACGTACTGGTAAAAGGAACAATAAAGGGGGAAGATATAATGGTTCATCATGATGACGTATTCCATAATATAGCTTCAAAATATATAAAGTTATAACTAACAGAAATGCATGAAGAAATAGAAATAACCACTGAGGTTAGAGATTTTTAATATAATCTTTCAAAAACTAAGAAAATCAAGCAGAACAAAAAAGAAAAAAGGGAAACATAGCAGGTATAAATAATATAAACTATTAGATATTTACAAACCTCTGAACTTAATAAAGAAAGAATACACTTTTTAACCATACATAGGTAATTTATAAAAATTAACCTCTACTACCACTCAAAACAATATTGAACAAATTCAAAGACATAAATAGCATATAGATTATGTTTTTGGCCATAATAGAATCAAATTAAAATTTAAAAACAAAAAGATATCTAACAAAATTTCTCTTTTATGAAAACAAAAATCACAAATTCTTGAGATCAAAAGAGAAATAATGTGGAAAATTGTGAAATATTTAGACCTCAAAGATAAAATGTATATGACAGCTAGATGGTACTTAGAAGAAAACTTTGACCTTTATAAGCATAAGTATTTTTGAGGAAGTTAGAATTAACTCAAAGAAATACCAAAAAAGGGGAATAATAAAGATTATTAGGAAAAAAACTTGTTAGTAAATTTGAATACTTAATTAAGGGGGATAAACTATGGAGAAAAATATAAAATCCCCAAAAGGTACAGGAAGGAATAAAAAACTTAAACACAACAGTGAGAATTAATGAAATTGAAGTTGTAACCATAGTCTTAGCCTCCCACAAACTTCTCAAAATCCAGACTGTGTTACATTAATTTCTCAAATTTTTCTCAAAATAGCTTGATGTTTCTCAAATATTTTAAAAATAGTTATTTTTATATTAGATATGTGTTTCTGGAAAATAAAAAGCTGCAAAAGCTGCCCAGCTTATTCTATAGGGTAAGTATGATCTTGATTCTACAACTAGCAAGAACAACAATAAAAAAAAAAAGTAAGTACATGTTAACTAATTTATCTTAGGAACAGAGAGGCAAGTATTCTAAACAAAATATTTACTAGGTAAGTCTAACAATATATCACAAAATATACCATAATCAAGTGGCATTTTTCCCCCGGGAATGAAAAGATGATGGATAGCAGGAATTCCTTCAGTGTAAATACCTTCATTGATAAACCGAGGGAGAAAAATCATATGAGTATCTTAAAAGATAGAAAAATTAATTTGATAATAAGGACCTACTATATAGCACTGGGAACTCTACTCAATACTGTGTAATGGCGTATATGGGAAAAGAATCTAAAAAAGAGTGGATATATGTATATGTAAAACTGATTCACTTTGCTGTACACTTGAAACTAACACAACATTGTAAATCAACTATACTGCAATAAAAATTTTAAAAAAATAGAAAAATTAATTTGATAAATTTTAACATATATTGACAATAATTAGAAAATCTAGGATTAAAAATAAATTTTCTTCATTTTTGAAAACGTTTCGTATAACAAAGCACCAGTAAATATTGTACTTGTTGGGGAAATTTCAGATGTATTTCCTTTAATGTTAGGCCTACACATAAAACAAATATGTCCTCTATCATTGTCACTGTTTAACTTAGGACTAGGTTTTGGTCAACACCCAAATTTTTAAAAAAAGGAAATAAAATAAAAGGTTTAAGTCTTGGAAGGAAAGATAATTGTAACATGTTCTTACATATGATTACCTATAAAGAAAAGCCAAAAAAAATCATTAGAAAAAAATTAGAACAAGAAAATTCAGTACATTTTCTGGGCACAAGATTGACTTAGGTTAAAACCCAATTGCATTTGTCTATTACAGAAATAGGCAGCTGGGAAATATAGTTTCCAGGAATTTACCTAATAAAGGTCATATAAAACTTCTATGGAGAAAATTTTTAGGTTTAAATAGAATAAAGGGCAAAGGATTTAAGTGCCAATTTACAGATGAAGATTACAAAAGGTTAAAAAGTATATGAAGCATACACTCAAACTCATCAGTAAATGACAAAACTCAAATTAAAAGAATTCTAGATATAAAACTATAGCTATAGATTATATCTATCAATATTTACTTATACAATCAGTTTAGCAAAATCTTAAAAACTGCAAATGCAAAATACCAGTAACTATAAGGGTTATATGTACGCTTTATGCATTGCTGGTAGGAGTTATAGACTCCTACCTCCCAGACAGCCATTCTGAAGAATAATTGGCAAAAAGAAATGCATATTCCATGACCCTCAAACTTGCTTCCAGATTTATATTCTAGAGAATATAAAGGTAATATGTACACATGGTGATATGTACAAAACTTTGTCAGAAGTAATTTGTGTGTTCTTTACTGATAGAACTGTTAGGTAAAATATGGTGAGTACACACTTTAGAATACTGTGCATCACTCAGAGGTCTCAGACTACATATACAAATAGAAACAAACATGCATAAATCTTAAAAGCATAGTGATGAGTAAAATAAGAAAAATAATAAGTATATGTATATTATTATTTAGTTACATATTATATTTACATAGTAATATTTATTAAATATATGTACATTAAGTTAAAATACATGAACACAAAATAGTAATACATATTTTACAAGGAAAAAAATCTACTACATTAAAGGCATTAGAATAGTTGCTTACGGTAGATGGTAGGCATGGAGATAAAAGGGTTAATAAATAATACAGAAGAGGGGCCATCTATGGACTTATTACAATTGTGTCACAAACAGAGGAGTGTGACTAACCCAAAGCTATGCACTTGACATCTAAGGGGAAAAAAGATTTTAGATAAGCAGTGAACCTCTATATGGTTAAAAAATAAGAGATTTTTACTGCAACTTTTTATCTGGTACAAAGTATTGTGGAGCTTTATTATTTTAAATAATTGAATAAAAATCCATTTAACAGGAGCTTCATAAACTACAATGCTCTGAAAGTGAAAAATGGAGAAAAGGACCACTATCTACGTCTACAGGATAGGGATCCCCAACTCTTCTCCCAAATGTGATATGTAACTAACTATCTGGCATACTTACAGAGTGAGGGCACCAGCACTGATCATATATTAAAAGTTATGACATGTTAGTACTTTATTATAATTCTGACACTCGAATGGATCATTTTGTGCACCCCCTCACTTTGAAGACTACTATTCTAAAGAAGCATCAGCAAATCTGATGAACTAATTTGATAAATGATTTTACATGTGTAAATTAATTTGTATATACAAATTGTATATACACATGTGAATGTGTATATACAATCAGCTGCTGATAATTATATTTTTAGAGAAATACAAAGAATAACTCATTCTACTTTATTTTGCAAATACTCTCAAAGAATATGCAGTTGAATAAAATTCAACATCCATTCATTATAAAAACTCTCACCAAAGTGGATATAAAGAAAACATATCCCAACATAATAAAAGCCATTTATGATAAACCCACAGGCAACATAATACTCAATGGTGAAAAGCTGGAAGCATTCCTGATAAATTCTGAAACAAGATAAGGATGCTCACTCTCACCACTTCCATTCAACATACTATTGAAAGTCTTAACCACAGCAATCAGACAAGAAAAAGAAATAAAAGGTCTCCAAATTGGAAGAGAAGAGGTAAAATTGTCTTTATATACAGGTGATGTGATACTCTATATCAAAAACCCTAAAGATTCCACACGAAAGTTATTAGAACTAATTAATGAATTCAGCAAGGTAGCAGGATATAAGATTAATATACAGAGCTCTGTTGCATTTCTTTACACTAACAATGAAAGATCAGAAAAAGTAAAAAAAAATTGCCTTCAAAATCGTTTAAAAAAAATACCTAGGAATAAACCTAAGGAGGTAAAAGAACTATACACTGAGAATTGTAAAACACTGATAAAGGAAATTGAAGATTATTCAAAGAAAGGAAAAGATATCCCATGCTCTTGGATGGCTATGCTGTCCAAAGCAATCTACAGATTTACTGCAATCCCTGTCAAGTTACCCATGATGTTTTTCACAGAACTAGAACAAATAATACTAAAATTTATATGAAACCATAAAAGACCCAGAATTGCCAAAGCAATCTTGAGGGAAAAGAACAAAGCTGGGAGCATAATGCTCCCAGACTTCAGACAATACTATAAATCTACAGTAATCTAAACAGCATGGCACTGGCACAAAAACAGACATATAGATCAAGGGAACAGAACAGATAGCCCAGCTATAAACCCACACACCTACAGCCATAGTCTCTTCAGCAAGTGGTGTTCGGAAAGCTGGACAGCCTTATGTAAATCAATGAAATTCGAACACTCCCTCATACCATATACAGAAATAAACTCAGAATGGTTTAAAGACCTAAATATAAGACATGACCCCGCAAAACTCCCAGAAGAAAACATAGGTAAAACATTCTCTGACATAGATTGCAGCAATATTTTCTTAGATCAGTCTCCCAAGGCAAAAAATAAACAAATGGGACCTAATCAAACTAAAAACTTTTGAACAGCAAAGGAAACCATCAACAAAATGAAAAGACCACCTACAGATTGGAAGCAAATATTTGCAAACAATGCAACTGACACGGGGTTAATTTCCAAAATATACAAACAGCTCATATAACTCAATATCAAAAAAAAAATCAGACAACACAATCAAAAATGTGCAGAAGACCTAATAGACTTTTTTTCAAAGAAGACATACAGATGACCAATAAGAACATGAAATGGTGCTCAACATCTCTAGTTATTAGAGAAATGCAAATCAAAATTACAATGAGGTTATCACCTCACACCAGTCAGAATGGCTATCATCAAAAATTCTACAAATAATAAATGCTGGAGAGGGTGTGGAGTAAAGGGAACCCTCCTACACTTTTGGTGGGAATGTAAATTGGTGCAGCCACTAAGGAGAACAGTATGAAGGTTCCTTAGAAAACTAAAAATAGAGCTACTATATGGTCCAGCAATCCCATTCCAGGGCATATATCTGGAAAAGATGAAAACTCTAATTTGGAAAGATACATGCACCCCAGTGTTCATAGTAGTGCTGTTTACAACAGCCAAGACATGGAAACAAGTATCCATCAACAGGTGAATTAATAAAGATGTGATATATATACACAATAGAATATTACAGCCATAAAAAGAATGAAATTCTGCCATTTGCAGCAACATAGCTGGACCTATAGAATATCATACTACGTGAAGTAAATCAGACAAAGACAAATATATGATATCACTTATATGAGGAATCTAAGAAATAATACAAATGAATTTATTTACAAAATGGAAACAGACTCACAGACATAGAAAACAAGCTTATGGTTACTAAAGGGGAAGGCAGAGGGATAAATTAGGAGTATGGAATAACAGATACATACTACTATACATAAAATAAACAAGGATTTACTGTACAGCATAGGGAACTATATTCAATATCTTATAATAACCTATAATGGAAAATAATCTGAAAAAATATATTATGTACATAACTGAGTCACTTTGCTGTACACCTGAAACCAACAAAATATTGTAAATCAACTATTCTTCAATTAAAAGAAGAATATGCAGTTACTGAGAAGTGATTCAGAGATTCATAAGGCATAAGAGTGAAAGTGTGTGTGAGACAAAGAGCTTGAATCAGAGACTATATGCCATGGGATCTGTAGGAACTGGGTGTCAAGTATGCCTGGAAGTGGATCCTGAGAGTGCTGAATCAAGGGGAGAAGAACATAAAGCTAGAAAATGGCAATTTGGACGATATAAAGGGCAGTTTCTCAAAGCTGGCAAAGACTCCCAATGATAACAACTCATGTTGCCATAAATGTCCTAATATACACTAAGATGGCTCTAGGAAGCGTGGAAAAAGTGATGACTCACATTCAATGAAGTAAAAATGCCAGGATTGCCGTACCAAACTGTGGAAGAAAGAATTAAAAAGCTCAAAGAAGTGGGCATACTAGAATGTGTCTACCATAATAGACCAGAATATCTGTTAGTTAACCTAGCTCCTTGGAAGCCATGGGGGAATCCTGTTTATCAAGTTAATAATGGAGTGCGCTGAAGAGGAGGGCATCAGTTCAGTATTGGTTTTCCAGGACTGATGGTATAGGAGGCTGTTATAAAACCATGCTCCATAACAGTAATGGGATAATGGGATCACAGAACAGAAGAAGCCATGTGGCAGCACATAGTTATCAGAAGCAACCTCAAAGGACAGAAAAGTTGCAAAGGCACACAGGGAAGGCAAAACTACAGAGGTATATAATTAATAGGACGGAGGTCATCCACCCCTATGAAAAGCCTTTGTCTAGTTTTCAGACCTGGGCTAGTTCGTAGAAACAGAACCTATCAACTGAAAGAGAAGCCAGATATCCACAAGGCAGGACTTGCAACCCCATGGAAAGTCTATACTGTAGTGACCTCAGTCCTTTTACAAAGGGACCTATGACCATTAACTCAAGTAAATGTGCTCCATACAAAGGGGAATACCTAGACTTTTTGAGGACTAATGGATAATGAGTCTGAGTTGCTGATAATACCCTGTGTGGCTCCAATGCACTCTCATGGCAGCCCTATTAGAGAAGGGATATATAAGGGTCAGGTAATGAAATCTTTACTCAGGTCCATCTCACACTGGAACTGTCAGGTTGACAGATGAACCAATATCTCATTCCAGCGGAAGATGCCAGAGGCTAGTCTACCACCTTAAAAACTTAAAGGACTCAAAAGTTTCAGGACTGGGTTTCCCTGGTGGCGCAGTGGTTGAGAGTCCGCCTGCAGATGCAGGGGACACGGGTTCGTACCCCGATCTGGGAAGATCCCACATGCCGCGGAGCGGCTGGGCCCGTGAGCCATGGCCACTGAGCCTGCGCGTCCGGAGCCTGTGCTCCGCAACGGGAGAGACCACAACAGTGAGAGGCCCGCGTATAGCAAAAAAAAAAAAAAAAAAAAAGTTTCAGGACTTCAAGGATCTTGATTAGGGTGGCCATTACCAAGTGTGATACATTTGTCAAATCTCATTGACTTAAAAAATGTGTGCATTTTTTTGTATGTCAAAGTTATGTTAATAAAGTTTATTTTAAACAAAACAAAACAAAACAAAACCAAACCTAGCTCCATCAAATTTGGTCAGCCTGTCTGAAAACTTCTCCCTTTCCAACACATCACTTGAACTGCTCTGTCCTGTTACAATGTGCTTGGTCAAGGTGCTTTGAAAACTGCTAAACTTTGCAGAATTAAGTTATCTGGGGAAGCTGGCAGTATAGATGGAGAAGCTGAGGAGACATTCCCCAGGCTTAAAAAGATCAAATGATATAGAAATTTACCTCCTGGATCAGGTTTTTAGTTTTAGTAATACTGGTCTCAGTGAAATGCCCACCAGTATCCACATCTAAAAGGAAAAAGCACAAACCCAGGGTTTAAGGATGCAAGAATCAATTGTGGACTTTGATTCTGATTGCAAATGTCTGTGGAAATTTATCTGTGCTAGTATTTTTACTGAGATTTTTGTTGTTGTTTAATGATCACATTACAAAGTTACAAAGATTTAAGTTGTTGGCTTCTAACTCTATTACATACATAAACCCTGGTAATTTTAGTGTAGGATTTTGTACAATGAAAATGTTTTAGGAAGGTATATAGGGTTTGTAGCAGAAAGATCTAAAATCTTTCAACCCTTTTCTTCTCTTTTAGCACTTACATGTGGCTTTTCACTAGTGCTTTATTTTTACTTGTATATTAGTAAGTTATTAATAAGTATGTTACTTATAAAATCACAGGTGTAGCTTTACATGCTCTAATAAATATTTCAGTTGCATAAATGAGCTGATAAAATATGTCTTTATTGGGATCTGGATATCAGATGTCCTTTAATACAGGTTGTCAAAGAAAAATACCTTGAACTGATCACACGAGATTTTAGATTTCTTTACTCATTGTCAGCACAGAATATAGCCACTTTATAATGCATTGAAATTACTCGTGTATTTCTGCATTTTGTCTTTTATTAGGCCACTGCCTTCACAGTAATCGCATGGTTTTAGAACCTAACATTTTTAAAGTACAGAAAACTGTAAATACCTTTTAATACAATGAGTAAATAACATGGTATATTTGCATCCTCATCTTACTTATTAATGGTGTCTTCCAAGCAAACAGGAATGGACTTAAAGAGCCACAGTTAGGTTTTCTCTAAAATGTTTTCATATATAAATTATTTATTTCATAGACATATTTTTCCTAGTTATAGATTAATTATTCATTTGAGAATGAAGGATAGTTTTCTGTTAGTAAATTTTCCTTCTCATATCCTTTACTATGATGGCTTGACACTGAATAACAATAGAGCCAGGTGTTTTCCCCTGTAGTTTCTTTCCCACAGTGTAACATATTTTAACACAGGTCACAATTTGGACCTGCTGTGTTTCACAGTATTCTTGATGATGATGTTCATCATCAATAAAATGGTTGTTCTTCCTTATTTCAATAATTATTTTTTCCCATGAACTCTTGAACTTTTGTCTAAAGAGGTGGGGCATGCAAATTACCACTATCACAGTGGTAGGATCTGGTCAAGAAAGGTCTCCAAGGTCTCCAAAGAGAAGAATATTGATGAAACCCAGGCCCCATGCCAAAACTCAGAGCTGGTCCAAGACCTTTTCACAGACATACCCACGTTTACCACTTCTTATGTGATATTTAAATGAGTAATCTGAGACACATTTTTGATGAAATATCCGTTTGATTATTTGAGAAAAGTAAAGACTTAAAATCACTCTGGTAGCTCCATCATCCCTGTCATTATTTTTGCTAATCAGAATTAGTATCCATTTTGAGCTCAACGAATGCTAGTTTTATAAAGTTGTTTAATGAAGAGAACAAGCTTAAACTTTATTTCCTCCTTTAATGCAACCAGAGGTTATGTTTGTTTAGAGAGCTAACATCTATCCAGATTATACACTCTTACCAGTGCCAGGCCAAAAAACACAGGCCCCAAACCACTCATTCCATAACTCGCTCATTTTCTGACCTATGGCTGTTATTGTAGAAACTGGATCTATTAAGAAATTGCCTCTGGTGCAGTCAGGGAATATTGTGGCACCTTGTGCAATAATTTGCAAACAGTGGCTTGAGAGAAATGGTATGCAAAGAAATACATCCCAGACCTTGACCTTTCTACACTGTCACAGTGAATGTTTAGATGGGCCTGCTTCCAAAAACATAGAAGTGTATCTGAGAGCTAGGTGAGGTTAGCAAAACATGCTTAACAGCTAATGATGGCATCATGGGAGACAGCGAGGAGTTTTACCTTTGGTCTTAAGCATGAGGAACACCTGGCATCAAATCCCACCTCATCTATTTAACATGTGACCTTGTGCAAAATATTATACTCTTTAAAACTCAGTGTCTCCAACCACAAAATGAGAAAAATAATTGTAACTGCTTCATTAGGTTGTGCTGGCCCAGAAAAGATCCTCAGTAAGTATTTGTTGAATTAAGTATTTGTTGAAAAAGTGTTTTAATAATTAAAGTGTTTATTTAATCATATAACACACATAGATGAACAAGGAAAGTGCCTGACACATGTTTAATATCCTTTTATCCTTGTTGTCATCGATTTCATTTTTGCTGTTTTTCATGGAGTTTTACTTGATCTCAGGACAAAATGACCAAGATGAAATGTGGGTCTTGTTTCAGGGGCAGTCAATGCTCTGAAGTAGAAGTAGCTACTGCTTTAATGCAAGGAATCAAGGTGTAAGAAAATACCTTCTTAGTTCATTCATAAGATGCCCCTCAAGTTCCAAAGTGGTTAGGTTTTTTCCTCCGCCTTGGACAGTCAAATTGGAGGATAATGACTGGTCCACATGAGTTTATTTTAACCTAAGGTCATCTAAAGGACATTTCACAGAGAGGAATAGAAACTTCCATAGGGTATCCAACTTCAGTTGCTCAGAGAAGAGTTTAGTATGAATAAGAATTTGCATGGTAGGTTTTCTGCAGGCCTCACTGTAGATATGTGGTAACTTGCAGCTGTTAAACAAAATAGTTAACATATTCGACAATTTCACGTATATTCAATATTTTCAAAAAATTTATTTTCAGAAAGGGCATCCAAAAGTTTAAGTCAAAAATTTAGAAATTCTAAGTCAATGTCTTAGAAAACAGATTAACTTGGCAAATTCCAAAGACATGGCCCTTTGAGATTATAGGAGATATACACTGAGTTCAGAGTCTTTAAATGACAAAATGACACTGGGACAAAATTAAAATAATAATGAGAATAATAGTAATACAATGGATTGAATTTTTATAATAAGACATCTAATCAACCCAAGATGCAAAAATTCAAATTCTTCTTTAAAATGTTTAATAAGACATGCAAAATGAAGCATTTTAAAACAAATATCCTAATAAGATAGAGAGGATAAGTTTCTAACCTCTTTGGCAAAACATCTTGATTTGTTTCTGTTACAGCTGAAAGATATATTTATGTAAAGATTTTTTCTTGACTTAGTCCTATAGACTCCATCAACATTATCTGCTCAGGGTAGAAGAGGCAAAAGCCGAAGCAGTGCCACTTGCTGAATTCACCTTCAAGTTCACTGACAAGTCAGATGGAAATTCAGCCTGAGGATTCTGACTCCTGTTCTTCTGTGTAACCGCTAGATCATTCTTTTAAAAATGTTTTAAAAATACATACTCAAACCTCGTTTACCTCATATAAACAAACCTCAGTTGCCTAAATATTGTTTTATTACTTCATTTCTCTTCCCACACTCTTCTCTCTCTTAACAATCATTCATGATATTTGGGAAATGACTCAAAGAGAACACTTCGAAGTATTGTTTTATGGCTCAACAAAATAATGCCTCCCTGTCTTTTCTTCCTTGTCTATTTTTAAAAAAGAGCCTGACACATATTCACATACACATGTTTACCTTTATTTTACATTTCAAAGCCCTTATATTAATACATTCTTCTTTTTCATGAAAATATTTAAATTTATCTAAACATGACATGGAAGAATATATTTTTTTCTGTCTTTAGGTTTCATCTTTATCAAAAAGAAAAGAACACCAAGGGTTTGAAATAATGTGATGGTAAAAAAGAGATAAAATTTATTTTCATAAAAGCTTGACTTCAGCCAAGCTTTTAAGACTTAAGACAGAGGAGTGCATCAGCATTATTAATTATGAGATATTTTGAAGGTAATACACTCACACACCCATATTCACAGATGCACAAACATATACACTATATGTATACACAGGTACTTTTCAGGTTTCTATCTTCGAATTATACTTTGTATGAAACAAAGTTGGAAGATGCAAAATGGAAGTTAAGTATATGACATATCAATAGGCTATTACAACAGCACAGGAAGGAAGAAAGAATGCTAGAATCATTTGAGAGTACTATGGGATTTGAGTAGTCATAATGGATTTATGGAGGTCAAAAGTTTGTCAGGATTGAAGGTAAAAGATCTTTGGCTTGGTAAAACTTTTCATTTAGTGACAGCATAGACAGAATTGCATATGGGAGGTAAGGATAGACGGAAAGATACAAGGGCTTACTAATTTCAAGAGAAGAGTAATAGCTACTAGATCCTTTTTGCCAGAAATAACCTAGATATTTTAGGGGGGGCACTTTTCAACAAAGTTATGCTCTTATGTTTATATCAAATTCATGTGGATAATCTCAAAACACAGGTTCCTAAAATGATCTTTGACTTTACGCCCATTCCTTATAAAAATCTGCATTCTCCGTATCATCCATATACCATTATTTTCTCTTCTGTATTGACTTTCTGAGGGAAGAGATATTTATAAATTGCATCCTCATCTTTTCTGCAATGTTTCAGAAGAATTCAATCTAATTAACATATTACATTTTGAAAAAATAAGAAACAACTGCAATGGGAATATGGATTACAGAATGCACCTTGGGAGAGGAAAAGAGTCAGATAAGGTAAATACAGTTTCTTTTTATACTTAATGCATGTATTTTGGGAAAGTAAAGGGTCTACAAGTATAAGAATATAATTTCTTACATATTTTATTTATATACGGTATAGGGTCAACCAAATTGGAATTGGAGAAATGGTCTTATTTGAGAAGTATACTTCATCTACTCATTCATTCATTTATTCAACAAACATTTTTTTACCCCTCCTATGTTTTTGGTAATATTCTAAATCCTTGGAGTGAAACAGAAATTGATTCTGTCTCTTCGAAATTATACGCTAGTGGAAGAGACAGATAATAAGCAAACACATACTTATATTGATACTATAATATTATGTAACGACCAATGCTATTAGGAACAGCAAAGTAGTCTCAGGGATGGAGAGTGATGCTGAAAGAGGGTGTTTTAGATGGGATGGTCATGCAAGGCCTCTCTGAGGAAGGAATATTTCAGTAGGGGCATGCATTAAGCAAGGAAGGGAGCAATGGGAACATTTAAAAGAGGAGTGACTGCAGGAAATAAAATTTCAAAAGCAGTAACTTGAAGAAAAGTTGGCACATTTTAGAAACAGGAAGCTTAATGTGGTTGATGTTGAGTGAGAAAAGGAGTAGAAGGAGACAAGATTGAAAGAGTAGCCCTGGTGAAAGGTTGAGTAAGACCTTGTAAGCCATGGGAAGGTAACTCTTTTATAGGAGTGAGAGAGAAGCCCCAGAATGTTTTGAGAAAAGTTAAGTAACAAAATCTAATATGAATTTAAAATGACTTCACTGTCTACCATATGGAAGATTTACTGTAGGGTGGAGAGTAGGATAAAGGAGACCAGTAGCCTACTAAGAAATGATGGATGGTTTTGATTAAAGCATAAGGTTATGAAGATATATCACTGATAACTCTTACATTTTATTTGGTGGTGTGCACTAAGATAGGGAAGTCTAGGGACAGGAGTTTGTCCGAGAGGAGATTCAAGAATTTGAATTAAAACAGGTTTTGTACTGGTACATGTATTATAACTAAAACAGATTTTGTTCCATTATATGTATTACAGAGAATATAGAGATAAGAAATAGGATGTATGGAAACTTCATCCATTACAGAGGGCTCATTTAAATTATTAGGGAAAATATGCATAACTTTAATGATTTCAGAAGAGCTCACTAATTAAAATTAAAGTGTTATCTCTAACGCATTTACTATGACAAATAATTACAGATCAAGCACACAAACAGGTAAAACTATAAAATTTCTTGAGAAAACATAGGTGATATATTTTTTTAACCTGTGTCAGATTGTCTGCAAAGGTAGCTGCTAATGATTTGCCCCATGCCTATATTTTTTGCTCACCTCTTCTGCAACCCAGAGTTGGAATCTCCTTCCTCTCCCTTTGAATCTGGGCTGGACAGGTGATTTTCTTTCCTTTTCTTTTCTTTTTTTTTTTTTTGTGGTATGCGGGCCTCTCACTGTTGTGGCCTCTTCTTTTGCAGAGCACAGGCTCCGGACGCGCAGGCCCAGCGGCCATGGCTCACGGGCCTAGCCGCTCTGCAGCATGTGGGATCTTCCCGGACCGGGGCACGAACCCGTGTCCCCTGCATCGGCAGGCGGACTCTCAACCACTGTGCCACCAGGGAAGCCCGCTGGCCAGGTGATTTTCTTTGGTTAATAGAATGAAGCTATGCCTGTTCTGGATTTAGCCTCATAAGAGCCTGGCAGCTTCTTCTTTCTACCTTCTCAGTATTCTGGGCATCTTGTAAGAATTTCAGTCACCTTGCAGGAGAGAATAGTCCTGCCAGCCCTCAGACATTCTAGCCACCCCAGCTGAGGCAGAAGACATTTGAATAAGACCATCTTGGACGTTCCAGCCCCAGCTGAACTCCTAGTGTAATGTAATCAAACAGTTCCATGGAGGCAATGTGGAGGGGTCAGTATGAACACTGCACATACAGTGGGTTTGCATTACAGTTTATGAACCCTAGCCTAAGAACACAAATCTTTTATAATTAGCTGCAAGAAAATGTGCCCTTTTCTATGGAGGGAGATGCTATCTTTATTATCCTGGACAGTAAATGAAACTTCCTTCTGCTTGGGAGAGATACAAATCTCTATTTCCAAATTTATTTACTATACAAACATTCTTGAAAAGATAGTCTGAGACAAAAGCAGCCAGTGCCTTGTTCATAATATGTGTAGCAATACAAGAGGTCCATGAAGAATTGCCTCCTGACAAACTCAGGATCTGGAACTAAACTATCCTACCTCTCCTACCTCTGCTACTTTCTATCTCTCTGATCTTTTGTAAGTTAATGAATCTCTCTGCCCCTCAGTTTCCTCACATATGAAATGAATTTAATAACAGTAATACTAAGAATTGAATTGGGCAAAGCACTAGAACAGTACCAGGATCAAACTAAGTGTTTAAAAATATTAGCTATACTATAATTGTGATAATTCATACAATTGAATCCTGTTCATTCATTAGAAATGAATGAAGCATTACCATGGAATAATAACCAAGGTGTATTTTAAGTGAAAAAAAAAAAAGCAAAGCGCAAAGCACTATAGAGCATGCTATCATTTGTATAAAATAAAAATAATAAATAAATAAATTTATATACCTACAGACCCACATACATAGATGCTTGTTGTATATTCCTAGCCTGTCTCCAGGACACTGGAGACTGGTAATTGGGTTGTCTCCAATGAGAAGAGTTCATGGCTAGGGAAGAGAGTAGAAGGAAAACATACTTTTCTCTCTATATTCTTTAGTAACTTTTGAATATCATGTGACTGTATTAACTATTTCAAAAAATGAATAAACTATATCTGAAGTGAAAATGTGGTTGTTTATGAGGAAAACAATTATAAGTTGAGATTTATGTTATTAAAAGAAATATAGGATATTAAAACACTATTTTAATAATGCAGAGTTTTGAATTGGTTATATAAAATTTTGAATAAAGAAGATCTTCCATATCAGGGGAATACAAATCAAAACCACAATGAGGTATTACCTCACACCTGTTAGAAAAGTTACTTTCAAAAAGATAAGACATAACAAGTGCTGGCGAGGGTGTGGGGAAAAGGGAACCCTCGTGCACTGTTGGTGGGAGTGTAAATCGGCACAGCCACGATGGAGAACAGCATGGAGTTTCCTCAAAAAAGCACAGATAGAACTACCATATGATCCAGCAATCCCACTTCCAGGTATATATTTGAAGGAAATGAAATCATTATCTTTAAGAAATTCCTGCACCCCCCTATCTCTATACATAATGGAATATTAGTCAGGCATGAAAAAGGAAGAATATCCTGTCATTTGTGACAACATGGATAAAACTTGAGGGAATTATGCTAAGTGAAATAAGTCAGACAGGGGAAGACAAACACTGTACAATATTACTTGCATGTATAATCTAAAAAAGCTAAACTCACAGAAACAGAGTAGAATGGTGATGTCTAGGGGCTGGGGGATCAGGGAAATGAGATGTTGGTCAGAGGGCACAAACTCTCACCTATAGGATGAATAAGTTCTGAGGATCTAATATCTAATGGGGAGTATGGTGCCTACAGTTAACAATACTGTGTTGTACACTTGAAAGTTGCTAAGAGAGTGAATATTAAATGTTCTCATGACAACAGCAACAGAAAAACATAATTATGTGACGTGATGGCTGTGTTAACTAATATTATTATGATAATCATTTTTCAGTATGTATGTGTATCAAATCATCATGCTGTACATCTTAAACTTATACAATATGTCAGTTATGTCTCAATAAAGCTAGAAAAAAAGTTGATCTTCATTCGAAGTACAGGTAAAGAGTAGGATTGCAACCAGGATTGTGTGTTGGGTAGTTTCAAGTTGGATAAACTTGGTTGAATTGATTCAGTGATTTTGGGTTCTTGTGGGTTTAACTCAACCTTTGAAATTTCAGTTTTGTCCTATTCCAGACTGCAAAGTCCTAATGCCAAACAAAACCAGAACCTTTTTTTAAGGCTCTATTGAATTCTGCGCACTTGTGAAGGGCTGTGGTTTTCATCATTAAACCACAAAAAAAAGCAGGATTAAGACATGTGGGCCTTACAGTGATGGTGAAAACTTCACATTAACTATGGATGAAAGGCTCAGTGGAGCTGAGTAAGTTCAGATTAAGTCTGGCAAATTTATTGTTATTTTCCAGAAAACTAGCCAAGTATTACAGGGGGGAATACCCATCCTCTCCTCCTCCACCACCACATGCTTCCCTTTGCACCAATTGTGACATTAAGATTTTGGCAACTTTGCTCTGGATTTATGGGAACTGGAAAGAAGGCTAATAGGCAGCAAACTCTTGGGCTCTCTTTGTGGATATCCATTCCCAATGAAGTTCACATTTTGAAATATGCTATTGCTGATATCTGCCTTTTGTATGAATCTCACCCTTAAAATGTCCCAGACCTTTTTGTGATATGGCTAGTTCTCAGAAAAATATTGCTGTTGCCAGATTGCCGAGAACCCTTCATACTGATGTAATACTTCCCTAAATGTCATTGCTTGTTTTAAAATATTGCAAAACTATATTTTGTTATATGTAAATTTTCAATAGGCCAAGAATCATCCATAGGTCAGTCTTCATCTACCACCCCACACAGTGACATTTATAGATACTGGCATTTGAAAACTTGAGTTCAAATCTAGATTTTAACCCCATTTCCTGCTGTGCAAGCTTAAAAAATGACTTCACCTGTGTGAGCATCACTTTCTCTAGAAGAAACAGGGCTTATAATACTCACATCAGTCAGAGACCTACCTTGAAGGAAAGAGATGGCACATTCAAGAGGGTTGATGAAAGAGAGTTTAATGAAGGGCCTTGTGGATGGGGTTACAGGAAAGCCAGCAAGGTAGTGAAAAAGCCCAGGTTAGCAACAGCAGCAATCCATGACTATCTTTACACCTCAAGGGGTGAGAAACGGAGTGGTTACTTGAAGCCTCAAGAACTACAACTATAGATAAAGGCTGCTCAGTAGGAACTTAAGAGGGACATACTACATGTAAAGTGTTTAAGAAAAAACTAGTATAAGCACATCTATTAATAATATTTAGCTTAAAAATAAATAAAATATTCATAGATGGAAAAAATGAATTTTGTAAAGATATCAACAGTTGGAAATTGGTGATAATAGTCCAGTTTCTCCTTAGAAAGACAACATAACAAAAGGGACATTCCCTGGGATTTATTAAAATATGAAATTACTTATAAATATTTTACATAAAATATAAAATTAAAATTTACAAAAGTATGATAGGACATCATTGGACAAAGCAGATAATTCTGAAACAAAGATAAATGCATAAAAGGAGTTGCAATATGATAAAAATTACTGGGGGAAAGATGGATTACTCAATAAATTTTGATTAGGAAATTGGTCAATAGTTTGGGGGGAAAATTGGATGCTTATCATATAACATACATTAGAATACATAAACGTCAAAAGAAATGTTATAAAGGGTTGGAAACAATGAACTCTGTAAAACTAGAAGAAGACATACACATTATATAGTTGATCTGATCTATATTGGCTATGTTTTCATTATTGAAAATTTCTAAGTATTTTCTAGTTCCCATTATAATCTATGTCTTAACCTTTGAGCTATTTATCTTTTCCTTATTATTTTAATATGATTTTTAAAAATTATACATTTTTGTTTCTGGCTTATTTATTATGTAGGCAGAGAATATGTCTGTATACTAGGCATTTTAAAAAACTAAATGAAACTTGCTTTATAGGTTAGTCATAGTTAATTTTTATAAATGCTGCCCGTGTGCTTGAAAGACTACATTCTCCATCTGTAAGACAAATGCTCACTATGTGTATTGTTTCAGCTGTCTTTAAACTGAGATGCAAAATTTTCAAAAGATAATTAGGCAAGAATTAATTTTTAGAATATTCATTTGTTTTAGGCCTATGTTTTGGGGGTCTCTTTTACTCAGGCCAAATTAGTTTCTTAATTGGAACATTATCTTCACCTTTTTTTTTTTTTAATTATTATTGTTTTTTGCTGAACGCGGGCCTCTCACTGTTGTGGCCTCTCGCGTTGCGGAGCACAGGCTGCGGACACGCAGGCTCAGCGGCCATGGCTCACAGGCCCAGCCGCTCCGCGGCGTGTGGGATCTTCCCGGACCGGGGTACGAACCCATGTCCCCTGCATCGGCAGGTGGACTCTCAACCACTACACCACCAGGGAAGCCCAAGGAGGTTTTTTTTGGGGGGCGGGGGGCATTCCTTGTAAATACTGACAGACTTGTGTTAAAAATGCTCAGTAAAGTGGGAGATCAGTTAATTTCTTCTCAAGGGTCTGTGGAAATAAATTTTAGAATAGTTAGATCTTCCTGATGAATTAAATCTTTTTTCACTATGCAATGAAATTTATTGCTAGTAATGGTTTTTCTTTCTTAAGGTTTCTGTCTTAAATTTTACTTCATTAAAATAAGTATATAGACTTTTTGTTGTTAATATTTGCCTATGTTTTCTCCTTATTTTACTTTCCACATTTAGGTACAAAAATTTTTTCTTCTTTCAAACTGTAAGTTTTATTAAAAAGGATATATAGCTGAATTTTTTTTAAAAAGGGTTAGTCTGAAAAATGTTTTTGTCTTTTAACTGAAAAGTTTAGCTTGCTTACACTTATTGTAATTATTTATATATTTGAATGTATTATCTCATTTTACAGTTTCCATATATCTCACTGTGCCCATGACTTTTTTCCCTTTGTAGCCTCTTAAGTAGATTAATATATGTAGTTTATACCATTTTAATTTCCTTTCCTCATACATTTAGAATTATTCATTTTCTTTCTGTTTTAGTTATTGCCCTTATGGCAAATTGTATTATTTTTAAACGATTCTTGTCACTCTTTCTTTACCTGTTCTTACAGACCCATGTCTTCTGGTGGATTATATTCCCTCCCTTGACATCAGGTTTCAGTATATGACTTGCTGATCAGCAACTTTAATAGCCAGGGTGTGTATCTGCCAATTCCTTTTTCTCTCTGGCCTATCCTAAGTAAGGGGTTGCTCCTTCAGCCTTGATTTGGAAAGAAGAGGATGTAAAGCAGAGCCATACTCAACCCATGAAAGACATAAATTAGACAGAGAACTAATCCTTTGTTGTTGTAATTTATTTTTGCTGTTTCTTTGTAACCTGCATGATCCAGCCTATGAATTTTAACAAATATTCTAAACAAATCTAAAGCTGATCAACATCTTTACCATCCTCCCAAATAACACAAGATAGTGAGAATGGTTTATATGCTACCTTTGACTTTTAGTTTAGTTCTACCCTTTTTTATAATCCTCAAAGGAGAAATGATTATTTTACATCAATGATATTTATTTTGATTTACCCACATATTTAACACTTTATCTTCTCACTACTCCGTTTTTTTCCCCATCTTAGTCTTCTGGGCTTGTTCTCCTATTTCCTAAGTACATTATCTCAATTCTAGAGTCTGGAAGTTACTTTGGAGAAGATTTGTGGTAATAAACTTGCACAGTTTTTGCTTCTTTAAATATGTCTTTATATCACTTTCATTTTAATCAATAGCTCCACATTATACATAATTCCAGCTTCACAGTTATTTTGTCTTGTACATTTAAAATGTTTCACAGTGCATTTTATTGTTGTTTGTTGAGGAGTCACCCAGTTAGTACAAGTGTTGTTCCCAAGCAGTTGATCTCCCTTTTTTCGCCCTGGCTGCCTTTAATTTCTATTCTTTGTTTTTCTTCTGATATTTTATTATAATATGTTTGGGTGCATTTTATGTATTATGTTTGGAGTCATTGTGTTTCTTGACTTTGAGGATAGAAGCCTTTCATAATTTCTGGAAAATCTTCAACCATTAAGTCTAGACACTTGTTTACCTAATCTTTTTAGTATCTCCTTCTGGTACTCCAATAAGACATATAATGAACTTCTCACTCTCCATTCCATGTCATTTAACAGACATTTAAAAATATTTCTTATTATAGAGAGAAAATAGTAGTAACTTTTTCTACCCATTTCCTGCTTCTAATTACATGGAATGATAGTCATAGATGATAAACCTGTTAGATGACAGTTATCTGGGTTAGGAGCTAGAAAATTTGTAAAAATTTTAGATCTGATTAACCTATTCAAGAGAGAGTAATCTCACTGCAAAAACCCCCCAAAATACCAAAGGAAACCATCAATAAAATGAAAAGCAACCTACTGAATGGGAGAAAATATTAGCAAAAATCATGCTCTGACAAGGAGTTAATATCCAAAAGGTACAAAGAGCTTATATAGCTCAATATCAAAAAAAAAATCTGATTAAAAATGTGAAGAGGTTCTGGGTAGGGGATTAAGAGATACAAACCACTATGTATAAAATAAATAAGCAACAAGGAAATGTACAGTACAAGGAAATATAGCCATTACTTCATAATAACTTTAAATGGAGTATAATCTATAAAAGTATTAAAGTACTATGTTGTATACCTGAAAGCAATATAATATTATAAATCAACTATACCTCAATTTAAAAAAGTAATTCATAATCTTTTGATTTTAAGAATGTCTAGTTGGTCCCTATAAAGATACTGATATTACTTATTCTGAAGCTTGTGATCCTTCTGGAGTAACACAAATTTTTGTGTCATGTGTTAATGATTCAAATGAGGCCCACTAGTTATACCCATCAAATCTTCACATGGATTCTAGTGTTCTTACACTCGCAGTTTGGACAATTAACTATTTGAACATATCATTTAATAGCACTTACCTCCCACCCCAATCTAGAAATGATGCACAGTCATTTCAATAAAGGATTCTCTACCAAAAAAAAAAATGGGCAGAGGATGATCTGAATAGACATTTTTCCAAGGAAGACACGCAGATGGCCAAAGGTACGTGAAAAGATGTTCAACATCACTAACCATCAGGGAAATGCAGATCAAAATCACAATGAAATATCACTTCACACTTGTTAGAATGGCTGTTATCCAAAATACAAAAATTAGCAAGTATTAGTGAAGATATGGAGAAAAGGGCACCCTTGTGCAATGGTGGGAAGGTAATTAGTGTAGCCACTATGGAAAACACTATGTCGGTTCCTCAAAAATTACAAATAAAACTACCATATGATCCAGCAACTCCACTTTTGGGTATCTGTCCAAAGAAAATGAAAACACTAACTCAAAAAGATATATGCATTCCTGTGTTCACTGAAGCATTATTTACAATAGACAAGATATGAAAACCACCTAAGTCCAACAAAGAAGGCATGGATAAGGAAGACATACATACAATGGAATATTATTCAGCTATAAAAAAGAATAAAAACTTGCCACTTGTGTCAACACGGATGGCATTATGTTAAATAAAATAAATCAAACAGAGAAAGACAAATACTGTATGATCTTGCTTACATGTGGAATCTTAAGAACAAAACAAAACAGCTCATAGATGCAGAGAACAGACTGGGGTTGGCAGCGGCTGTGGGTGAGGGGTGGCTGAAACGGATCAAGGGAATGAAAATGATTCTAACTTCCAGTTACAAAATAAATAAGTCATGGGGATTTAATGTACCCCATGGCAACTACAGTTACTAATACTGCATTGCATATTTGAAAGTTGCTAAGAGAGTAGATCGTAAAAGATTTTATCACAAGAAAAAACATTCTGTAACTATGGTGATGGATGATAACTAGACTTATTGTGGCGAGAGATCATTTCCAATATATACAAATACCAAATCATTTTGTTGTACACCTGAAACGAATATAATGTCTGTCAATTATAACTCAATTAAAAAAACACTCAAAGGAATTATATTTGCCTTTAAACATTTTGATAAACCTAAATATTTAACATAATTTATTTACTATCTGTGAATTATGTCTTTTACAATTGCTGTTCTGTATTTTGATCCTTGTCCTTACTATTTTTTGATTCAAGATAATTTAAGTTTATTAGAAAGAAGTTAATGATTGAAGACCCTCAGTGTAAGTATATTTGAAGTTTTGTTTTCTTAATTTTAGTTTTATCAATTTTTGATTAGAAAACACACACACACACACACACACACACACACACAGAAGACACAGAATGGGGAGAGTACTGAGAACAGCACATAGTTCTTTCCAAAGATAAACTAAACCTGCCCTCTAAAAGCGATGGAATAATATTTTTAATGTATCAATTTATTTCTTTTAACAGGTTAAATGTAATTTCTAGATCATTTTTTTCTAACATAAGCAAAGTTTGGGAATAGACTAAAATTCCAACCTCAGAAGATAATTATGGAATAAATATCTGGAGACCTTCCTGACCATAATTTCAGTAATGGAGAATAATTTCAGGGCTGACCATTGTATCAGTGATGGGGATTTACTTAGGGAAGTAGTGATACAGGGCTTTAAATAATTTAAAGAAAGTTGATATTTAAGTGTGTTAGTTCACAGGAGAATGAAACAGTAATTTTGAAAAGAGTCACAGTAATACATAAGAATCAAAAGACTAATATATTTCTTTCAAAATAATATTTTCAGGAAGGTGGGAGGAAAATTTTTCAAATGTATGAATTACTTCCTCTTTGAAGTTAAGGGCTTGACAAAGTTGATTTGGGATTTGACTTCTCAAAAGTAATGTCAAACCAATATGTGAGATGAGAGACATAAAAAAAAACGTGACTTACTTTATTCAAGGTACATTGTATAGTCAAAGAGAGGTTGCAAATGTTTATAGAACAATTTGGGAAATGGGAAATAGTAAAGGAATTATGTAAACTAAAACAATGTAGTATTAAAGAATCCAATCTTTAAAATAACATTTCCTGGATTCAAATCTCTGGCTCCACCACAGCTAATACTGTTCAACTTTGGGCAACTTATCCTCTCTTTGCTTCAATCTCCTGTGAATTGGAAATAATGGAATCTACCTCATAAGATTTTTTTTTTAGAATAAATGAATTAATTATTCTGAAATTCTTAGTGACTGACATGTAACAAGTGCTCAATATATGTGAGATATTGCCATTTATTATTGCTCTGATTATAATGGTAAGAAACACTTTCATTACATTAACTTATTATCTTGCCCTGTTCTGAGGCTGATAATATATGTGTATGTGTATGTGTCCATGTGTGTCCATGTGCTAATTTTTACTAAATTGTGCTTCAGAAAAGTCAATAAACAGATTTATATTTTGAGGTCCAATTATAAACCAATATTAAGAAGTCAGTGTCTCCTAGAGGCTAAGAAGACAGCTAATTCTTAATAGTAGACTACCACTTACTAGCTCTGTGACCTACGGCAAGTTATTTAATCTCTCTGTGTTTCAGTTTTGTCTCATCTGTAAAATGGTAATAATAGAAGTACTGTCTTCCTGAGATTGTTGTGAGAATTAAGTGAGTTAATATGTGTAAAATACTTAAAACAGTGTTGACACATAGTAATTATTTAGATATCTTTATTACTAGCTACTATTTAATGATTATATGTTTATTTTACTTACATTTCTGTTCTTATCTTTTTGTACAAACAAAATGATAATGTAGTCAAATGTACTCACAGGTATATTTAAACGTCAAGGAACCAAACTCAGCTTTATGTATTAAGACTTAATATGTAGTCAGGACTAACTTAAGCTACAGATGGTTAGCTTTTAAAATAGATGTAGAAACCACATGGACTGATTTCTATGTCCTTACCTACCATTCCAAATACCACCCAGCTATATATCAATAATATTTAGTCATTTCCTTTTTTCCTTTGCTTCTTCTGCCTTCTTCCAAATCCAAGTGAATTACATATGCTGTACTTTTTAAAACAATCATTTAACCCTAAGTAAATTATGTACTTGATGTAGTTTTGAAATGTTACTCATTAAATCTTTTCTCATCTACATTTCTACATCAATTTTTAACTTTGGAAAATATATATGTAAAAAAAATAGATCAAAATTTAATTATTTCTTTAAAAATGTTTCCTTAAAGTGTGTTTAAGTTTTATAAACAGCAGCTTGTCTATTTGTGTTTAGCTTAAGAAAACATAAAATAATTTCAGCTAAAGGAGTTTTGAGGTGGCCTGTGGGTAAAAAACATACCATTAAAATAGAATTTGTTCATCGCAAACTATTGGTTAGTAGCAAATTCTTGAAACTTTATATGCAATGACTAAAATTAGGTATCCTCTTAGATAAAAAACTCATAACAAAATGATTGAGCTCTGGTAAACAAATTAAGGAATAATTTTGTGTGTGGATTGCTACAAGTGAAGTAGCTATTTGTGTAATAAACTGACCAAAATTCAAAGGGAATTTTAACTTGATATTCATAGTTTATAATATTTTATAATGTCTTAAGGTAAAATTTATTTTTTCCCAAAAAGCCTATTTGCTCAGGTAGTAAGTATAATAGAAAATTTGACTATTTAAAACATGTTTTTAGACATATTATTTGTTCTGATTGCAAACAATCCTGTTATATTATTATTTTCATTGACAGATGGCAGATGAAGGACATGAGACTAAGATCAAGCATTTGAACATATAATTTCTGACTTTAAGGCCTGGGTCTTTTGATTTTTGACTTCATTACTTGGAATATTGAGAAGAGTTCAATACTTTGAAATTTAGAAATTATAAACCATTTTTAAAAATTAACTAAACACATTCTTTTTTTTTGGCTGTAGTGCATGAATAAACTTTCAGAATTTTTATAGTCTACAGTGTATAGCAGTTGCAAACATCTGATGGGTGCTTTAAGAGATGATGACTGAAAACCAACTATATTTCTTAAGTATTTGTAGTCACTTAAGGCAATTTTTGCCATGTTGAAAGAGAAGGAGGGGAGATTGTCCTTTATTTTGAAAATAATATAAACAATGACTAGCTGCCTATTTTACAAGTAATATATAAGGGGATGAGAGGAAAATAAAGAATTTTAAGTTGTGATGAATTACTCAGAGATGATCAGTGTAAAGCACTGAGGAATTACTCCTACGCAGGCACATTTGAGAGAGCAACCCCTGTGAAGACTGTCTCTCCAACCAAAGCATAGGGAGGCTCGAAAGGCAAATAACACCAAGTTTCACAAGCAAAAGTGATTAATCGTTTAAGCAAGTCCTGGCTTTGGTTCAGAAGTGGTTGGTTACAAGAGAGTTTGGTTTGGCCCACTTCTGAGCCTTGAGTCGATTGTTGTGTTGAGAGCATAGAGTCTCAGATTTACCATTAAGATGCTTTTTGTTGATTCTTATTAGTTTTCCAGGAAGCAGTAGCTCTGGTTCTTTCTTAGAGGGCCCTGACTACTTGACCTCTATACCCTCTGGGCTAAATGCCATTTCAAGATGCAAGCTTAAATACACATGCTCAAGGCTCAGTGGAAATGTTCTTTATCAATGAGAGAAAATCCCCTGATTCTGTTTTATCCATGCTGTCAAAAAAAGCATGTGATACTGGACCACATGCCTTAATGATTCATAAGGTGAATCACAAATGTATAGACAAAGGGACTTTGCCATTTTCAATACGGTGAGAGTTGATAATTCCAGAGAGAAACAGGTCAAGCAAACTGTGTAGAACTTAAACGTATTTATGTTTGTTTGATTAATGAAGATGGGGAAATGCCAAATCCATATTGTTACATTATTGAGAATACCCTAAAAGTATTAACAAAAGAATGTAATTCTGAGCACGTTCAGGAGATGTGTAATTATGTTTTGTCTGTTACTGTAAGTACTCGGTATGGTTTAGTGAATCAAAATTGCATAAGCAAATTTTACTCATTGCTGGCTTTGGTAAAAGAAAGCAAAAACAAAAAATTTTAAATATACAGTTTTTAGGGTATTCTCCCCCCTGCCCCATCCTGCTGAATGATTTGAGAGATGATAACATTTAAAGAAATATTCTAGTTTTTGCCTTTGGGAAAGGTCAGAGGTATGGAAATTTTTTTTTTTTTTTTTTTGCGGTACGCGAGCCTCTCACTGTTGTGGCCTCTCCCGTTGTGGAGCACAGGCTCCGGACGTGCAGGCTCAGCGGCCATGGCTCACGGGCCCAGCCGCTCCGTGGCATGTGGGATCTTCCCGGACCGGGGCACGAACCCGTGTCCCCTGCATCGGCAGGCGGACTCTCAACCACTGCGCCACCAGGGAAGCCCGGAAATTTTTCTAAGAAAGAATGGGGAGGGTCTGTTTGCCTCTGGGCATTAGAGTACATTTGATTAGAGGGAAAGGAAACCAACAATAAAATCAGTCTTCAGATAGCTTTCCTGGAGTGTTGACTCTCCATGCTGATCGTCAATACCTTGCTGCACACGACGGTCGGGAGAGCGGAAAACACCTCTCTCTTTCATTTTCCTTCCTTCAAAAGGCCAAACATGCTGTCTTTGGATAGATTTCAATCCTACTTTAATTCATTAAAAAGTGAAACAAAATCACCATTTACATCCTTGACAGCTGGCAGGTTTTATGTGTTCTTACTACTCCTGCCAACTAGCACAAGATTTCATTCAACTCAGTCACGGTTCCTTGGAGAGCTGCGAGTGTGGAGCCCATCAAAACACAGGGGTAACAACAGCACAGGAGCTGCAGGCATGGGGGTATTAGGCCAATCCATCGGTGTGTAGGAAGTCATCCCTTTTTAAAACTTCAAAAAGGAACTACAACAAAAGGTTTGAGAGGGCTCATATCACAGGGAGTTTCTGTGCCACTTGGGATAGAAACATACCAAAATGTTGTTGATTATCTTTAATATACATTCTAGATAGTTAAAAGTAAGAAATGTATTTTTAAGAGAACATACACAGTAAAAGGAACCTGGGTATTTAATTACCTTCCATTTAAAAAAATAGAGAACAGTGGAACTCGTAATGGGTGACTGAAAATAAAACAGAATTGGAAATTTAGCAGAATTCTTGGGATTTAAAATACATTTTTATTTGATTAAAAAAATAGCTCTAATTTTCAATGAGGATGGGGGTGCATTATGGGTAGGATGGGTATAAAATCATGAATTATGTGCTTCTTTATGTTATTTGCTTGAGGAAACAAAAAATTGAATTAAAACATATGCCCATAAGAGATGACTAGTTGAAAATTAATTAATTATGGTAAAGTTTAGATTCCTCTTTCTAACTGTAATTTTCTGTTGGCTTGAACAGGATCTTGGTTAATTATAATCATCACTAGCCTTGCAGTTAGAGATAATATCGGAATAAGGTAACCAAGTGTTAACTGCATTTCTTAGTCAAGATTAGTTTATACAAATACCAAATAACACCATATAGGATGCCAGGTAGCCTAGTGTTTAGAGATCTATTCTTGAATTCTCATTTCCTGACTTCCTATCCCATTTTTGTTTGAGTAGGTTCACTTTAAGCAAATTACTTAATCTCTCTAGGCTTCAATATCTTTATTTACAAACTAGAATAAAATAACAGTATCTACTTCAGAGTTAGCATGAAGATCAAATAAGATAATGATATAAAGTGTTTAACCAAGTTACACACTATAAGCATTAAAAAAATGTTATTTATAATTATTACTATAATCTATGGTATATATTTAATTTACCAGCTTCCAGAAGTACCAGCTTAAATAATATATTCAGGTGCCATACTTATGAATTAGAACTTTGTCACCAACCTTGGCCATGAAGGTCAAATGAATGCCACTGCTCAGTTTTGTTCTTAGTGCTTTAAAGTAGAATCAGAATTTTAATTTAGGTGTCTATTTTTGGTTTATAGTTAAAATTTTTGACTAAATGAAGGGGGTAAAATAAACCTAGAATCAAATGGAGAGCATATGCTTTGCTTATCTTTTGATTTTTTTTTTTTTTTTTTGCGGTACGCGGGCCTCTCACTGCTGTGGCCCCTCCCGTTGTGGAGCACAGGCTCCGGACGCGCAGGCTCAGCAGCCATGGCTCACGGGCCCAGCCGCTCCACGGCACGTGGGACCTTCCCGGACCGGGGCACGAACCCGTGTCCCCTGCATCGGCAGGCGGACTCTCAACCACTGCGCCACCAGGGAAGCCCCATATCTTTTGATTTTTGCATCTATATTTTAACACCTAAAATGAATGTTTTGCTTAATCAATTAGCATGCATTATACATGTGTGTATATGTGTGTATGTGTATGTACATATTCAGCTTTTGAGGAAAACATCACCACCGTTACCAAGGGCATCTGGAAGGGATCTGTAGCCACTTTCATAATTGAGTCTCAATCCAGCCCAGGAGTATTGCCAAATTAATATGGCTGGCTTTATTAAATTAAACAATGGCTAGGCATAAGAAACTATTTACTAATCTTCACTATATTACAAAAAATAGCTGTTTTGTCAATTATAGACTGGTTCTGTTACTTGACTGGGTCACTTTCACATTGTTTCAGTTAGTTAGTTTTATACGCCTGTTATTTTTCGAACTCTACTCCTTATCTCTGGTAGGAGGAATGGCTCAGAATTGCAACTACAGCCCAGAAAGAGGACTACTTTTGGCTCTAAAACAAAAAAGCCAGAGGCACTGACTTTTCCGGCAAAATGTAATCATTATGGCATGTGTTCAGCCTTAGGTTGTTTCATTAATTAAGCCAATAAATTCTTAAAACAACTTGCTTTTAGAAAACCATCTTGTTGCTTTTTGCCTGTGCCTATTTGTTGCAGGTATTTTTAAATGTAATCTTAGGGCTAGTGTTTACCAATAAAATTAATTTGCAGAAAAACAATGAAGTGACTTCTGGTCATTATTATTTTTGTGTTCTTATTTATTCCAGTGTGGGAAGATGAGAGACATATTTTGTTCCCAATTAGACCTTACACTGAGAAGTTTAGTGGGTAATGAGCTTTGGAATACATTTTTAGATAGTAGACAAGACCAAGAAATCTTTATCGAGAGGTCTATGAGGCTTCTACTTTGTAAGTACTAAAATTTCTGGACTGATACAGAATTACAAGCTTCAACATATGTGGACTATATTGGGGAGGCAAAGTTACAAAAGATGTCAAAGTAATTCTGTATTTCTGAATTGTTAAATTTCTTTAAAAATTCAGCTACAATTTTAAAGCCTATTGTTTTGTAGACCTGCCTGCTTCAAGCAAAAGAGAACTGCTACGATGAAGACTTTTGGTGCAAAAGAAAGATATTTCCAACATCTCAAAGGCAAAATATTTGAAGATGAAATCTTACCCTATAAAATACCCCTCTTTGTAACAGCAACATTTTTTATAAGTTGTTAAAGTACAATTTTCCAAAATTTAAAACATGACACTCATACAAATATAAAATGAACACGTCAACAACTGTATTCAACTCATTAATTAATGAGGGAACCAGTCACATGTTCAGATTGGTTTAAAAAGCTTTTGAGAAACTGAATATCTAAAAGAATTTAATAAAGGCCATTTTGAATAAGATTGCAAGGCTAGGTACAATGCTGGTTAACCTCTTAAGGGGCAAAAAACCCCATAATCTTTGGGGTTATCTTTTATTTTGGACAGAAATTGTTTGCATATCTACCAGACAAAATCTACAAGTTAACATGTAACCTCAGTAAGTGTGAGACTTTAATCCGTTGTAAACAGAGAATTGAAAAAAAGAATATATTCTCATAGGTACTTAAGTAATTCTTGAGTGGGCCTGTGCTACCCTCATCTGCCATTGAAAAGATACACCACTTACTTGTTTTGCCGTATTTTTTAATTTAATTTTTCTTAACAAAATAAAACCATGATTCTCCATGGCTAGGAGTATTGTATTCTCCTACTCTTACTCAGGTTGTACTGAATCCTGTCAATACTTCTTACACAGTCTCTCCAGCATAATATTTCTAAAGCATATTCCATAAGACAAGTGGGATCCATGGGCAAACGCATTAGAAACATTGACATGTTGTTTTTTTCCATTACCAATGAAGTTAAAATTGAATCTTGGATACAATTAGAATTAGTAGGGGAGGGTGGAAAGCTATCTGTTCCATGTGCAGTCTTAGAAGGAACTATGATACAGACAAAGGACAAAAAAGAGGATAACATGTTGGAATGGAACTTTAGTTACAGACAGCTAAGAGATTAAAGTTCTTTGTAATAGGTACTCCATTTATTTATTTACTTATTTTTAATGTCTTTCTTTCTTTGACATTAGAGTGATAAAATGGATAGACTTTACCACACTTGGAAATAAGAGACACTCTCCAACTCTAACTCCTTTATAAGGTGGAGCTGAAATCAGGAGAAAGTCTGAGGCGAAAGAGATGTGTAAAAATGTCTCTGCTAATATTAATTAATGGATCAAAGTATGAATCTACATCCTCTAAATCTACCCAAAAGGGCTTTTCATGTAACATTAAGAGAAGAAATTCTGGAGACAAAACCCAAACTAATAGAATAAGTTCAGCATTTCCTTCAATATGTGGGAGTAATTATTTGCTGTATTTTGGACCCAAATAAGTTATTAATTAACTTCAGAGTAGTGTTGTTATTAAATACAAATAATACTAGTAATAGTGAGTGCCTGGCATGTCTGAGGATTTCAACCCACTCACTGGTTTTAACTATTTTCTTGAGGTATCTCAGCTTAGTTCTATAAACCTGTCATATGTAGTTATCTGATTCTTTTTAAAGAAAGAAGTTCTAGCTGATGCTGCTGTATGATATATAGGGAAGTTAAGAGAGTAAATCCTAAGAGTTTTCATTACAAAGAACACTTTTTCCTTTTTTGCTTTCTCCTTTTTTCTTCCTTTTTATTCTACCTATGAGAAGATAGATGTTAGCTGAAACTATTGTGGTAATCATGTCATAATATATGTAAATCAAACCACCATGCTGTATGCCTTAAACTTATACAGTGATGTATGTCAATTATTTCTTGATAAAACTGGAAAAATGGATTTATTTTCCCACGGATTGCATATAAGGGTTAATGATTTTGCAATTGTTTGAGTTGGCTATTAATAATGCTTTTGGAAATCAGTTATGTCTTAAGAGTTCTATCCTTGGGAAAATAAACCAATAAAAGTTGAAAGTACATGAAGAAAGTATAACACAAACACTAAGAGGATTTATTTCTAAATTTTGAAATGTATTTCAAGCAAAAGTGCTAACAAACTCATTTTTATTAACACTTTGTGTGATATATGTTTAATCCCCAAGGTAACATGTACCTGTCCTGTTGGATGATCTGGTTTTGTTAAAATTGCAAATCTACTATGTCTTCAGAATCTCGTGATATATACCTTATATTGTGTTGCTAGAGATGTCATAGCAAAGTACCACAGACTGGGTGAATTAAATAACAACATTTTCTCACAATTCTGGAGGCTAGGAATCTGCGATCAAAATGCCAGCCGGATTAGTTTCTTCTGCAGCCTCTCTCCTGTCTTGCAGAGGGTCATCTTTTCTTTGTGTCTTCACATGGTCTTCCTTCTGTATGTGTCTGTGTCCTACTTTCCTCTTCTTATAGGAACACCAGACATATCAAATTAGGACTCACCCTAATAACCCAATTTTTAGTTACCTTTTTAAAGACATTTGAGATAACAGAATATATATATATTGGTCTCTGTCCCCAGGTGCTGGTACAGGACTCTTGAAACCCTTGTAATTTGCTGGGTTAAAGGACTGTCTTTTGCTCTAATGAGGTGATTCTAGGCGAGCTCCTGGATGGCTCTTGGATGAGGGCCGGACACCGGAAAAACCAAGCCATGATAAGAAATGTGGGATTTTCAGCCCCACCCCCCATTCTCTTGAGAAGGGAGAAGGGTTGGAAATGGAATTAATGATCAATCATGCCTATGTGATGGAGACTCCATAAAAATCCCAAAAGTATGGGGTTCAGAGGGCTTCCAGGTGAGTAAACATACTGGGAAGATGACACACCCCAACTTCCTGGAGACAGAAACTCCTGGGCTTGGGACCCTCCCAGACCTCACCCTATGTATCTCTTCATCTGGTTGTTCATCTATATCCTTAACATATCCTTTAATAAACTGGTAAATGTAAGTAACTGTTCCTCTGAGTTTTGTGAGCCACTGTAGCAAAATAATCAAACACAAAGAGGGGGTCACCTCTGATTTGTAGCCAAGTTGGAAAGAAGTTGTGGTTAACCTGGAAAGCTACTACTTGCAATTGGCATCCGAAGTATGTGGGGGCGGGGGAAGGATCTCGTGAGATTTAGCCCTTAACCTGTGGGATCTGACACTATCTCCAAGTAGATAGTGTCAGAATTGAGTCAAACTGTAAGACACCCGGCTGCTCTCAGAGGTGTTTTGGTGAAGGAAAACCCCCATACATCTGGTGTCTGAAGTGTTGGAGCTTGGTAGTCATGTGAGAGTACAGGAGAAAAACAAGAGGAAGGACTGGGTTTTCTCCTGCTCAGAAGGAAAAGGCTGGTTATTTTTCCCCTACGTAAGACACTATCTCTAAATATAGTCCCATTCTGAGGTACTGGGAGTTAGGACTTCAACATACGAATTTGAGTGGGAACACAGTTCAACTCAGATCTCCGATTTGCCTAATAACAAATTTCAACCTCAGTTGCAATTGAGCCAGACTTGGCAAAAAAAAAAAAAAAAAAAAAAGCCAATTCGTATTTTCCAGGCATCTAAAAGTTTAAATATGTATTGCATATGTGTTACACATCACATGTTCTCTTTCCCTGGTATGTTTGAGTTTTAGTTGTGACTCCTTTGATTTCCAAAATTGCTCTGCCCAGTTTCACCATTAGCTCTAATGAAGAAATTAAAAATTACCCTTGTTAATGACTTGTGTTTAGAATTTAATCACTGAACTTGTACTAAGATTATTTTGTACATCGTTGATACAAAGATACTGAAACACAGAAATCAGTGAGTGAGTTTTGACCAAAATGTCAATTTTTATGTTCACTCTCTGATTTTCATGGTGAGAAAAAAACAGAGGATAATGAATTTCCAGGAGAAAAACAGAGTTCTCACTCATAAATAAAGGGTAGGGAGTTTGATCCTTTAGGAAGGTGTATGAAACCTTGAGTGGTGTAACTGTATGCTGAGGAGAATCAACTTGGTGAAGTATAAGAAACATGAGATTATTTTATGCTTTAACCATTATCACCTTCAAAGTTGTAGAATGAAATCTCTCTTCTCTACTGGATAACATTTTGGGAAGATGTGATAACTTTCTAGGCAATTTCAATAATCAAAATTTTTGTCTACTCCAATTTATAGGTTCAGTATTGCATTTGATAAAATGATTTTGTCTCTCCCATTGCCAGAAACAAAAGTTCTAAGTATACCATAATCGGAGGATAGTACTGATGAATTGAGGACAACCTTCTTTCACCTCCCAGATCGCTGGCCAGTTCTAGAGTGGTAAGGAAGCCTCGTCTGCTCTTTTACTTCTCCTCCCTGCCCCCGCCCCCATCTTAAAGCATAGGCTTCTGTGTGCAGAGCACAACTTAGTTACTGGCTACTTGGCTCCCTCTACCTCCTGCTAAATTTCTGTTTCCTTTCATCTATAGGGTCAGGGAAAAAGGAGTTCAGAAAAAGGGAATGTCCTTCATGTCTTTTCTGTTGCTATGCCAAAATGCTGACTCTCTCATGGTGAGGATGAGTGAGTTCAAGAACCCAGGAAGAAACCACTTTTTACACACTTACTTATACACACACACGCACACACACACACACCCCACAATTCCCAGACAAGGGAGGTCAGACCTCAGCTAAATCCCTTTCAACTCCTCATAGCACCTGCCCCTGTGGTAGATCCATTTGTTCTTTCTTCTTAATTTCTTTTGCCCTAGCTAGCATTTTTACTGCGATTCAGGTTAAGATGGCGAAAATTCAGCTGTCTTCTATAGTATTCACCTAATCCACAGAAAATTCATGTATTCTTGCCACGACCAATGGTGGGAATGCATAGTATTCTGTTTCTGTCTCTTTTCTCCACCCTCAGATCATTCTAATCTTTTTATTCCTCTTCTCAGAGAGGTGTAGGGAAGATTATAAGTGATTCTTTTGGAATACCCCCTCAATTTGTTTTTGTGATCTTTCCCACAGGCTGAGTCATTTTTCCAAGGCTTCTTATAGGTGACGAAGAAAGGGGGAGTGAAGGTTGATATGTTTACTGGTGGCCCTGGAAGAGGGAAGTTATTTGTGGCTTTCCTTAGATTGTGGAATACTTAGAAAATTTTGCCTCCAGTTTGTGGCTGTAGTTTCCAAATCAGGGCACTCAACATGCTATTATCTTAGTAAAACATTCATTCACCTAGGATGCAACTGAAGTGGAAATGGCCAGCCTCTAAGACACTGAATGCCATGGGATTTCCTTGGAAATCTAATTTTTAAAAAAATTTAAAGCAAAACTGGAGAGTGACCATTCAAAGTATATATTTTTTCAATTTTTAGAAGTTCTAAACATAAGCTTATTCGTATGGCAGATCTACATTGATTTTCATGATACACAGTACTCTTAATTTATATGCCTGCTTCTTAAATGTAATTTATGTACTATTAAAAGTCTCTATCTCTGTAGTTTTAATTTCCCCATATTTATAATGAGAAGAATTATGGTCTATCTATATCACAGTATTTTTAGGATAAAAAATGATGAAATGGGTATATACTTATTTTATAAACTGCAAAATGCTAAGAAATGTCAAATAGCATTGCGTTTTTTTTGATTTTTGGCCCTACTTATTTCAAAGCTCATTTATGTATAAAATTGACTCCACAAGGGAGAAGATAGGTTTTAGAAGGAAAAAAAATCACCCAACCCCAGTTGTTTTTTTTTTCTCTTAGAAGAACTAGAAACAGGAACAATGATGACCACTTTGAACCTGAATAGGAGGGGGACTGACTCCTCTGTGGTGCCCCCATCTGATATAAATGGGGGGAGCAGCCACTGGCTTCCAAGCTGGAACTGAGATTTGATCAGTAGGTTTTCTGTAGGAGGTAGTGGTTCAGAATAAGAAACTTGTATTTGGACAGTACTTGGTTCCTTTTATACCAACACATAGTGTGATCTTGGTCAAGCTGCTTACATGTAAATGAGCATAACGATATTACTGCATTGGGTGGATGAAAACTTGTAACATGTTGGTGCCTAATACTGTCCACACTATTACCATTAGCTCTTGCTATATATTAGCATTATTTGAAGTGCTATACATACATGATGTTATTTATGTAGCTCTAAGTGCTTTACATACTAATGTGTATGACATGCTTGCATGTACTATATACTTTTTAGCTAAATAGTAGTTAGCTGTCAGAAAGTTTAGCAAAAGCAAAATTTGTCCAGTTCTACATGATACTTTCATCTAGGCAGTTGGAAAGCCTGGCAACATCAGGGCAGTAAGCAGAGAGCCGGAAGGGCTGCAGACCACAGATTCAGGGTTTTCCCTCTGGCCACATAATTACTGGCATCTGCAGGCACAGTCTTTTGTGTGGGTTTCCTTGGATATATGCTGCATTACTATTTAACTGATCCCTTTTCAATATTATTCTACTGGACATGAGTTTACTCATTTCATTCTCAGTATCTAGTTTCAAGACTGAAGAACCACAATCTTATGGCCAGAATGGAAGATATACTTGCTGTCTCGGAACAGATTATATAAGAATGACTCTTGATAAACTTCTTTCTTTTTAATCATATATTTATAAGAGAGCTCTGTAGGACCTAAATACACGTTATGAGGGAAAAAAAGGTTCTCTGGTCAAAATAATTTTTAAAATATTGGTATATATAAATTAAACAACTTTCTTAACCAAAAGGCTCTTAGAAATCAGTTCTACTCTAATGTGCTTTCTAAATCTGCAGTAAGGGAACGGTATTGGGTTCCCTTCTCACTCACATATAATGTTATCTTGGGCAAGCTGCTTACAGGTAAATTAACATAGTGATACTACCATATTGGGTGAACGAAAAAACTTGTATTCATTTGGAGCACAACATTATCCATATTATATATGCATATGACAGAAAATATAGTGTGCCTTTTTGCCCAAGAACACTTTTTCATGGAGATTCTCCATGAAATGTATACTATTCTATGGAACATACTTTGGGAAATAAATTATCTAAGTGTAGCGTCCTCATTTTTCAGATGAGGAAACTGAGGTCCAGAAAGATGGCCCTGAAAGCAACTGGAGTCCTAATTTGAGTCTGCATGAAAACTGCCCCGTATTATTTCCCCTTCTCTCACCACATCAAAGTAAACCTTGGAGTGCCCTATTTGAAACAGAACTGGCAGCTCCAATTGAGTAGGTAGGCCACTTCATACGATGTCCTTTCAGAGTAAGCCACAATCTCTCATGCCCTCAATTTTTCCTTATCTTTTCACAGTGGTGAGAAAATCAGATTTCAATGTTTTTGGCTGATGTTTTATTTCTAAATTTAATGTAGATACTATCTGCTCTGTAGATAGAGAACTTTTATTCATTCCTAAATTCATCCATTTGGCACCCAGCCACAAAATTCATTTGTAAAAGCCTTCTATGAATCTAAGAAACAGAATCTCTTTTGAATGTCATTTGGTTTAGTTTAGCCAAATCAAAGATTACTGGTTGGGAGTGGAAGGGAGGTAAAGTATTTCTAATAATTATATCTCAACCAAGGGGTGCAGTTCTGCTGAAAGGGAGTATTTGGTCTGAATTAACAGTGTCTGTTACAAACAGCTCACCACAGCCTGCTGTCGTTTTTGAATTTTGATAGCCCAGTCTGCTTTTATCTCTGGGTATAACTCCTCTTGGGTACTTTCTCCCTTTGTGTGTGTGAGTTTGTCACATTTTTGACTTTGAGGGAGTAAGACTAACAGACCAGGAAACAAATCTTACATACAATTTATTTATCTCGCCTCTAACATTTTCTCAAAATGCCATCCAAATTATACTGATACTGAAATGATATCAAAGATTCTTCATGTATGGAGAGTTCTCTTGAAAGGACAAAGATACTTAACTTCAGAGACTCCCTGGAAGTTTGCATCTTAAGTCATGTGAATAAGCTCCATATTCTGTTGCAGGAGCTCTTTTTGGTTACTTTTTTGAATTATTTCATTCATCACAATATCTTGAGAGAAACATGTATCTGTGACTTGGACAATATTTCTAAGTTGTGTTAAATGTGCTATTTCAGCTTTACATGTCCAGGAAGAAACTTCCCACATTGCCCTCTGACTACCATCAAATCTGTTGATATAATAGTTCTATCATTCTTTCCTCACTCAGCCTTTTATTCCATTTTATTTCTAATTGCTGTCTTCACTTCCTCCTCCTTTTTTATTATCTTCAGGCCTTAAATTCCGCTTCCTAGAATTCCTTTCCCAGATCTCTAGACTTGATAGCCTTCGGAGACTTTGTGAGCCCACAGAATCTGCGTTTAAGGACTAGAGACTACTTGTATAGTTCTGTTTGTTCAGAACAAGAAGCTCCTTTTTAAGTGCATGATCCACATAAGACATTTTACTTGTGATATTAAATTGTTCTTAGTGCAATATAAATTAATTTCATTAAGTTATAAAGTCTCACAAAATTTGCAGAAGATATAAATTGGACAAGTGTGTGCACTGTATATAGATGCTTGACAAAATTTTTATTATATAACTTCTCGATTTAGATCAGTGGTTCCCAACTGGGGTGAATTTACCCCAAGGAGATATTTGACAAGTTCTAGAGACATTTTGGGTTGTCCAACTAGAGAGATGCTATTGGCCTCTAGTACAGAGAGGCCAGGGATGCTGGTAAATATCCTACAGTGAACAGAAACAGTGCCCTACAACAAAGAATCATCCATCCCAAAATGTCAATAGTGCCTCTGTTGAGAAACTCTGATTTAGATAATGGAATCACATTATACATTCTCTAGCTATTGTTGAACATTTGTTAACATATTATTACCTCTGTAAAAAAAATATATCCAAAGGATGGATGGAAAGCCATGGAAGGGTAGCTTGGATTGCAAAACACTTGAGTTTTACTATCAAATAAAGTATAACTGAAGTGTCCAAGATTATATTACAGAATAGCAAAGGTTACTAGGATTAAAGTAATCTTTCCTTTATTTCACTTTTTATTCATATTTTCTTATGCAATATTTGCTCTTTGATATGTCCTACTTTCTTCAGAATGAGACAGTTTGGACTTCTGTCTATGACTCATTTGTTCTTAGACACCATTTTTTATTTAAATGCAGTTTCAAACCTTCCAACCTCAAACCAATTGTATTGGCAGGTCTTTCCAATGCTTTTAGACAATCCATGGTACAGACAGCATATTTTCTTTTAAAGCCTCAAATCTCAGGTTGTAAAGTCCCTATAAATAAATGTTTTCCTTGTGATGGGAAAATGTCTTATTTAAAAATTGTTTAATAGCCTGCCATTGTCAAAGGATAACATTTAGACACTCAGCAAGATATTGGTGTTGATGCTAATTTCCTTCTGCTTTTTATAGCTCATGCATGACTCTCACACACTCAATATTTTAGTTGTGTGCTACAGACCTTCAAGTGAAGCAATTCTTGGAAACGACATGATAGCATGAGTCTGTTACAGCTATTAAGTCATGGCAACTAGAGTGGAAATGAATACAACAAAAACAGTTTATATAGGAATATGTTTCTCAGTGGATCAGTTTCAATATTGCTCCCTGTGGTTGAATCAAGTTTATCCTAAAGGCCAATGTTTCAGCCATCATCCACATGGACATAAATAACACGGCGATGACAGAAATTTTATTTCCTTCAGATTTAGGTTTGTTATAAGTGCATATCTGAAACTTACTTGACAATAAATAATGCTATAAGAGAAGTTGGGAAGGCTAATATTATGTACCATTATCTCTTAGGAGGTCATTCTCATTTCTTGCTCTTTTCTTCTGGTGATTTCTATCCTTGAGGAACCTCTTGTCATTCTAGAATACAAGTGTTAGCATAAAACCTAAAGCTTGATTCTATGGTGACTGATGCAGCCATGCTGTTCTGTTCTCCAGATGACTTTGCAATGCCCTCACATCCTGTCTTGTTCAAAGGCTTTAGGAATTCACAGAGAACCACTGAAGCTATTGGTGTCTCATGCATTCTACTCCCACTCTACTCCCTGTCCAAATAGTTGCCCAGTTATCTACTAAACCCTCACCTTTCTTTCTACTGAACACTTAGACATTTTTTTTTAACCTGGGTGGAATTCAACTTACTCTGTTATAGAAATATAATTTTACAACCTATATCTGCATTGATTATAGTGCGGTTTGAAGTCAGCAGGGTAAAAAGGGGTTGGGGAGTGATGATAGCAAATAACTTGTAACTTTTCAACAAGAGCTGACTGAGGCAGCATCCAAGGATGGAAAGGCAGAGTGTGTTTCTACTGTGATATCTTCTTCTCACACGAAGGAAAGAGAAAAAGACAACAAAAAGGATAAGTAGAAAAAGCATTAAACTTATTTAAAAAAAGCACATTCTGAAGTCATATAACATCTGTCCAAAAATATATCATGCTGACAATGTGCCTGTTATACATTATTTTTACTATTAGCAGTAATATATAATAGAAACTGCTTTATCTGATGGGATGGGGTTTGATAATTGGCTGATTCATAGAAAAATTCAGCCAACTATAGTAATCCTTAAAAAAGACATATCTGTCTTAAAATTTTAATTTTCACTGTAAGCATAAAATATGTTATCATTTATCAATCTTTTGATGTAGAAGAGTTTTCTTTTTTCCTAAGTAGGGACCACTTCTGTGTCATTCTTCTTGAATCCTCCAAACTATATTCTAGTTGCCACAGGTCCCAAAACTTGGGAGTAATTGTTAAATCCTGCCCCTCAGCAAAACTCCAAAATATATCAGAATTCAACTGTTTCTGAACCCTTCATTTCTAACATTTTAATGCAAAAAGGATGAGCCTACTAACTAACTAGATTCCTGGCTTTCACCTTTGCCCCTTTTTCTCTACCCAGCAGCCAACATGATTCTTTTTTTTTTTTTATTTGCGGTATGCGGGCCTCTCACTGTTGTGGCCTCTCCTGTTGCGGAGCACAGGCTCCGGATGCGCAGGCCCAGCAGCCATGGCTCACGGGCCCAGCCACTCCGCAGCATGTGGGATTTTTCCGGACCGGGGCTCGAACCCGCGTCCCCTGCATCGGCAAGCAGACTCTCAACCACTGCGCCACCAGGGAAGCCCCAACATGATTCTTTAAAAAGAAGTCAGATTTGTCTACTCTGCTCAAACTTTCCAATGACTTTCACCTCATACAGAAAAATACTCAATTCTTTACCATGTTCTGTCAAACTGTGTATGATCTGGACTTTCCCCGGGCTCTCTGACCTCACCTGCTCCTCCCCTCCCATCCCCCGCTGCTCCCTGATCACACGGCCTCCCCAGTGTTCCTAAACCGGCCCAACAAGCCCTCAGCTCATGCCCTTCACACCTGATGTCCCTCTAAGTGGGAAGCTCTGCCCTTGCAGAGCCACATTGCCGTTTCCCTCATCCTTTAGGTGTTTGCTCACATGCCATTTTAGCAGGTCTTCACTGGACATTGTAAACAGCACTCTTTCTCACTATCTATCACCGCACCCTGATTCATACATCATCTCCAGATATAAATTGAGGGATTCATTTTCTACCTTCCCCACTTAAGCTTTATGAGGGCAAGAATCTGGACTCCAATCAAAATGTTCTATAAATGTTTGTAGAAAGAACAAAATTCTGAATGAATGAACCAAATCATCATATTGTACATTTCTAACGTTAGTTTTCTTAAAATAAGAACTTGAAAGCAGTAGGAAAGCAATTTGAAAGACAATTGTTCTAGATTTTTGTCACCACCCCCCTGCCCCCCCAATTTCTTACAGTTATCTTGGCCACACCTGTTTGGTCAGCAATTTTATTTTACAGCTCCCAGTAACATTTTTGGGAACAAAAATCAACTGACTCTTGGTAAGTATGTATCTCGCCAGGCAGAAGTACTAACATGGAAGTATAACAAAGAAAGACCAAAAGTAAGGTATTCAGTACATCTTGATAATTACATACATACTACATTTTTTCATATTTAAATCTGTATACACACCTCAGATAAAGGACTAAGATCATGTATACAAACATTTAAATATTAATTATCTTAAGTGATCATATTATGGACAATTTTTTGTTTGTTTTTCCTTTGTGCTTTCAACATTTTTCCCATAGTATATACAATTAGAAAAAATAAAGAAAAAGAACACTTTTTTGAAGCCTATGAGCTTTTCAAGACATTTACCTTCAAACACCCTAACAGAGAAACTTTTTTATCATGACCATTTTATCAACTTTTGCTTTGTTTTCTTTTGAAAAAAATTTATATTGGAAGAATATGAGAAGTTAGAGGAAGATGCTTACAGTATTACATTCATGTTCAACCTTTAAACTTTCATTAAAAATTTTAGGATCATGTTTGAAAGCCTATTGATTTTTCACTACATTTTATTCCGAATTAGCTGCTTTGATATGACAGCTTATTCATCTATATTTATCACCTTCTCACTTATTATTTACATTTGAAAATTATTGGGCCTAGATACATCTGTCTATGTGTATGTATTTAATAGGAATCATGAAAGAAAAATTATAATCTTTATATTCACAAATATGGAAGAGTCAAAGTAGGAAAAATATAAGGGTATAATAATTAAAGAAACTCATTGTATGTATATGAAAATCAAAGTTGCTGCTAAATAAACATAAAAGCCTGATTTCTGAAGACTCCGAAAGAGAATCCAGCATAAAAGAAGGGCTTTGGTTTATGCCAGCAATTGGGCCTAACCATTGTTGGTGCACAGGGTTTCAAGCTAGAATTGTAGCTATTGTTGGAATTCCTTCTGGCTAAGCCCCCTGGTGATGTGTGAGTATTGGCAGAAAGAGACCATATGGTTTGACATCATTTCTGTATCAATTCTATACCATAAAGTGAAAATGGAAGTTTTCTCTTAGCTGTTGCTGAGACAGAGAGGCTCCTGCAAGAATGGTGACTGTCATCTGGTGTTAACGGACCAAGTTGAGTTTCACTAAAGATTGTGCAGACTCTGCCTGCCATTGGTTCTCAAAGAAGACAGTCGAGCTCACTAAACGGCAGAGCTGACTGTGACTGTGTTAGTGAATGTTGTTCTATAAACCAGGATAGACAGATTTGCAATTAGAAACAATACCATACATTATGGGGGCACAGTAAGCTGCAGAAACATTGCTTACCTTAGGAACAAAACTCTGTTTTCAATTACTCACTCTCCCTATATGGAACACTTAATTCTTTTACAAAGATTTAATATAATGGTACTACTACCACTACTATTAACATTTTAAAAGTACTCAGTATGGACCAGGTACTATTATATTATTTTATATATATATAATCCATTTAGCAATCCAATGAGTTAGTTACCATTATTATTCCCATTTTGCAGACCAAGAAACTGAAGCTCAGAGCTTTTGAAAGACTAGTGCCAGGACTCAGAGCAAGTAAATAGTGGAGCAGTGGAGATTCAAACTCAGGTAGCCTTGGTTCAGAGCTCATGCCCTCAGGCTACATGGCCCTGCAGTATTATATTATTTGACAGAGTAGGCTCTGGAATTAAGCTGCTGGGTTTCAAGTTTTGCCTAAAACCTTTATTGTGTAACCTGGATAAGCTACTTAACCCCTCTGCACTTTGTTTCCTCAAACATAAGATCAGATTTAAATTACTACTTGCTTCATAGAGTTTTGTAATGATTGAATAAAATAATAAATTTAAAGTGCTTAGAAGAGTCCTTGACATAAAATTAGTATTCACTAAACATTAGCTGTTCTCTCTCTCTCTCTCTCTCTCTCTCTCTCTCTCACACACACACACACTCACACACACATACACACACTCACGCTGTCTTTTTGTCCTTTAGCCTTTAAGCATGACATTCAGTGGGTGGCTCAATTAGTTCACGTTTGTTTATAATCCCTTCTAATCCTGAGATGATATTACAACATGCCGTCATATCTGTGTGCTTAGATGTTTTTCCCTTTTCTTATTAATGACATCAATCATCAATTTCATTTTTTTCCAGCTCTCTTGTGATACTTGTTATCCAAAGCCATGGAATGTACTCCTTTTTTTGTTTTTCATTGTGCTTTATTCTACATTTTGAAATCTATTTTTACAAACATTCATTAAAATTATTACTTTTTGCCATAAAATACTTTCATATAAGTAATCTTATTTTCTCACATAAATTTTAAGCTCCTTGAGTTGGGACCACGTGCCAGGCTGCCTCTCATTTCACTGAGCACTATTCTGGTTTTGGGTGCACAGTTGTCACTAAAAATATATTCATTAAAATTCGTGGTTTTGATAAAGAAATGACTGTTGATTTTCTTCTAGAACAGAGATTCTCACATTTTATGGCTCTTAGAAATAAAGAAAAATATATACTTAGAGAAGAACTATAACCATAACATTAAATAATCTTTAGTTATTCATAAAAAGAATATTGTATTTTTTTCTTTTTCTTTAAATTCAAGAAGTAACTAAAAATGTTAAATATGGTTAAGTCATTCATTGGCTTTTGTTTGAATGGCTCCATTGAAGACCATGGTGTAAAGGCTATTAATCCATGTCCATTAAAATCATTTCCTATGAGTTTTCTCTGTAAACGTTAATATAAAACACACAGCAATTCCTGTCACACCTAATGTGTTAATTTGAAATAATTACATTTACATTTTACGCCTTTTTCAGTTAATTAGATAGTAAATCATTTCCTAATCAGTGATACTCAGAGAATAATGGCTATCTGATTAAATTAAAACTTCAGTTGGCACACTAATTTCAATTTAAGTTAAGATAACTGAAGGGAGCTACCTATGGGAAACTTTTTTTGACCTTCGTTATGATTGTTTTCCTACATGTTGATGTTAGTCTGCTGCAAACTGAAGCACTTGCCTCCTCTTCTTTAAAGTACTTCATTTAGGTGGGGAGGTGAAACATACACTTGCAGTTTCAAATAGATTTTTCAGTACCACACCAGTTTAATAATAAAGAGCTATGTAGGAAAAAAATGACTTTGACTTTATCAAGCTTTAATCTAGGATTTTAAAAATTATGTTTACTCATCTCTAGACCATTAAAATAAAAAGCAGGGCTTCCCTGGTGGCGCAGGGAAGAGTCTGCCTGCCAATGCAGGGGACACGGGTTCGTGCCCTGGTCCGGGAAGATCCCACATGCCGCGGAGCGGCTAGGCCCGTGAGCCATGGCCGCTGAGCCTGCGCGTCCGGAGCCCGTGCTCCGCAACGGGAGAGGCCACAACAGTGAGAGGCCCGCGTACCGCAAAATAAATAAATAAATAAATAAATAAATAAATAAATAAATAAAAAGCAATATGAAGAGGCATTTTTCATATACATTATTTTCCTTTTTTACCTTTTAAGATATTAAAGGACCTTATTACTCTTTTCAGTTGTGAGATTACTCAGAAGCTTCTGAGTAATTGATTAGTTTCACATTTTTGTATCTATCTTGTTAATTATTTTTTTTCTAACAGCTCTTTTCTATAATTACAATTATAGGATTGTGAATTTTGCTTAGTAAGCCAATAAATCATCTAAGAATCATCCTAAATAATTCTCTTATTTACCTTTTTCTCATTTTTACTTTTGGAGCATTGTTTCATACTGAAGATTTAAACTTTCTTTTAATTTACTCAGTTTAACGATAATAAATTTTATCTTTTTTTCTATCACATTTATTTTTAAAGACAAAAAACACCCAAAACACGTTTAGAAGTGTAAATGTCAAACTTAAAAGTAAACCCTCATTTGAGAATGTATGTTTTATTATATAGGAATAATTCAATTTCCCTTCAATATATAAAAACATTAAATAGAATATATTTCACTTTATTTTTTGAACTAGCACCAGAGCTTTAATGGAATATAAAAAGTTTCAGTGTGTGCAAAAACTTGTTAAATCATTTCCTTTCTGCCAAATGTATAAATGGCTTAGGGAAGCCAATTTCATTAGATAGTATGCTCATAAGTCTTAAGGTTTTATTGATCCACCGCATGCTACCTATTCTACTCAAATTTAATAAGAAAATCTTAGGACTTAGCAATGAAAGAAGTGATGCATGTGGAGCAATGAAGACTACAAGATGAAACCATCAGCAAAATGAAAAGGCAACCTACTGAATGGAAGAAAATATTTGCAAATCATATGTCTGATAAGGGGTTAATATCCAAAATATATAAAGAACTGATACAACTCAACAGCAAAAAAAACAAACAATTTGATTAAAAAATAGGCAGAGGATATGAATAGACATTTTTCCAAAGAAGACATCCAAATGGCCAACAGGTACATGAAAAGATACTCAGCATCACTAATTATCAAGGAAATGCAAATCAAAACCACAATGAGCTATCACCTCATACCTCATTCATGTTAGAATGGCTATTATCAAAAAAAGAAAGAAAGAAAGAAAGAAATAACCAGCGTTGGTGGGGATGGGATGTGGAGAAAATGGAACCCTTGTGAACTATTGGTGGGACTGTAAATTGGTGTAGCAAGTATGGAAAACAGTATGCATGTTTCTCAAAAAATTACAAATAGACCTACCATATGATACAGCAATTTTGCTTCTGGGTGTTCATCTGAAGAAACTGAAAACACTAATTCAAAAAGATATATGCACCCCATTTTCATTGCCTCATTATTTACAATAGCAAAGATACAGAAACCACCCAAGTGTCCACCTGAGGATAAATGAATAAAGAAGATGTGGTATCTATGTAATCAACGGAATATTATTTAGCCAAAGAAAAGAATGAAATCTTACCATTTATAACAACATGAATAAATCTTCAGGGCATTATGCTAAGTGAAACAAGTCAGACAGAGAAAGACAAATACTGTATGATTTCACTAATATGTGGAATCTAAGAAAACAAACAAAAAAGCCAACAAACGAAAAAACAAAACAAAACCCTGAACTCATAGATACAGAGAACAGATTGCTGAAGGGCAAAATGGGTAAAGGCAGTCAAAAGGAACAACCTTGCAGTTATAAAATAAATAAGTTATGGGGATGTAATGTACAGCAGGATGACTAGAATTAATAATACTGTATTGCATATTTGAAAATTTCTGAGAGATTAGATCTTAAAAGTTCTTATCACAAGAAAAAAATTTCTGTAACTATGCATGGTGATGGATGTTAACTAGACTTAATGTGGTGATAATTTTTGCAATATACACAAACAGCAAGTCATTATGTTGTACACCTGAAACTAATATAATGTTTATGTCAAGTATACCTCAGTTAAAAAAAAAAAAAGGACTGCAAAAAGTATTCTGAGAAATTTCAAGAAGAAGTCACGCTTTAATGTTAAAGAACAATCTTTATCTTTCAAATCTAAAAGAAAACATTGCGTCCTGTTTTGGTGCATACATGTCTTTGCCAGCACACTAAAAATGTTGTTCCCTTTCTCTCCCCCATTCCCACTTCCAGCATTCCCCCTTTTGCTACCAATTTTCTATGCAATTTAGTAGCGGACTGATGCCTGAGGAAGAAACAACAATGCCTTTTGACTTTCTTTTAGAAATATACTCCTTACCCCATGCACAACAAGAACTAGAGAGTATAATCTAAACAGAGATGGCCTCTTCATATGAGATTTCTCCATTTCCCTTTTCAGACAAAGCCCTATTTAAAAGACACTTTGAAATGGTGAGAAAGCAATTGGCAAATAGAAGTATAATTCTTATGCCATGAATGCCCAGTCAACAACCACTTCACTCTAATTCAGCGTCTGTGAAAAAAGGAAAATGGCTATTTTTTGCACCTCCTACAAGGAAAGAATCCTGAGAAAACAGCAGCAACTGTTTGACTACCCACTCTTTAGCACTTGGGCAGCACTCAATCATGGTGTTTCAGAGTACAGACAATCTTCCAAAATGCAACAATGCAAACCTTGAACAATTTCTTTGGGAGGTCAGGACCACAGGAAGGCAGAGGCAGAGCTCTCACAGAGTCTTACTTTGGAAAGGAATGGTGGCTTTATTTTTACTCATGCACCTTTTTTTCCTTGTATGTGAAACCTGCTGAAGGGGAACACGATTTTATTTCCAGCCAAGTCTCTTATTCAACTTCTTGGTCCCATACCCATATTCAAGCAATCCTCTCTCTGTCAACTTGCTCTACATCCTTTCCCAAAGTTGTTACAGGTCAAGCTTGAATTCCCCTTTTGAACTCTGTAATTCTTAAACAGTCATCTGGATGGTTTCCTAGCAGCAGCTAGGGTTTGTTTGATCCATCTCCCTAGACTCGTATTTCTCTGATTGCTAAATTGTCTATTCTTTCACTATAGCCCTGTGCATTGAGGATCATCAACCTGTTTGATCAGTTCATGTTCCCCCGGAATAACATCAATAATAATTTAGGCCGAAAAAAAGCAAAAAATAGCTTGCTACTTTTAGACTCAACTCCTTTGATTCTGTGTATAAATAAGGCTAAACTTTTATTTTGAGGAATCATGCTGTTGGGAGGTTGAGTTCAACTCCTATTCATTTTGTTCAGTCATTGAGTTCAACTCCTATTCATTTTGTTCAGTCTTTCTATTATTTCCCTGTGCCACAGACATTTGGAAGTGAAAAAAAGAATGATTTGAAATAGTTTCACTTGAACCTAGGAAGTGCATATCACTCAAAATCCTACCCTTTGCTACAGAGTAACAGCGAACTCCCTGAAGGATTATGAGAGAAGGGTGGAAATTTCTGGACACTAGGGGAGGCATCTGCAACTTAAGAGGAAGAAAAATCATGTTCTATTCCCACCCACCCTATGAGAGGCCCTCTGTAGTCCCAAGATGGCTCAGGGATACTGTAGCTTGCCCAGCAATTTTCCTACCGTTGCTGTTACTCCACGAGCACGGGTCAGGGCAGGGATTTCCATTTTCAATTCCAACCCCACACAGACAGAATAAACATGTCATGCTAACAGCACACATAGTTGTTTCTTTGGCTGAAGGATTCGTGGATTACTGTGGTTTGTGAGTTTATCAACCTGAGTTTTTATGTAACAAAAACATAAAAACTAATTTGATATTGTTTTTGTTTAATTTTCATATTCAAATAAAGCTATGGTTAAAGTAATATTTGGTAGAGAGTATAAGTAAGGTAAATTACACTTTCACTTGATCTCCTCCTAAATGGAAGGCCCTAGGGGGTGTGTGTGTGTGTGTTTTCATGATATAAGAAAGAGAAGTAATATAATGCAGTGGTTGCTCTAAGAGGCTGATTTTATGTTTGTGTGAAAGTAAACTGAAGGAAATTATGAAATTCCTTTCCCAGGAGATCTTTAATAGTATCATGGGTTGCATCTGCTGAGATCTTTATGACAAATTCTGCCTACAGGCAGGGTAAGGGATATTGAAGCTCTTTCATGGAATTTTATACCCCCATGAGTATGTGAAATTGAGTTCAGAAGTTGAAAGAAACAAGGATTCAAAAAGTCTATATCCCTTCAAGTAAGTTAAGTTTCTGACCTTGGATTTCAGTTTCTTCATCTGTAAAGTTATTGTTGCTAAAACAGATCAGTGATTCTTAACATTTTTTGTTGTATAATACAACCCTGTGTGGGAGGCGCATGGACTTTCTGAAGCCCCTCCGTTAACTCTCTGGGGTCCACGGATTTCATGTTAAATTCTAGAGTTACCGATTTCTAGGGTAGCACAGAGTAGTTTGATTCCTATATTTTAAACATTTTGAGAGTACTAAAAAATAAATAGGAGATATCTGTTCTTAGGTAGTGACAATCTCACGTGGAAGACACAGCGAACACATACAGAAAAGACCTAGGAATGCTTCCACATGGTAGGCGTATCATGGGATGGAATACACGCTACACATAAGAGGACACGGAGATCAGAGACAGGGAGCCAGAAGGAGGAAAGCAATACAAGCAGATTCAGGTCAAGGAAGAACTGTTTCGGGTAGATGTAAGGAAGAACCGCCAGGGGAACAGTGAAAACTCAGAAGTACTGTAAGAAATGTCAGGCATATTTTCTTTCTTTTTTAACTTAAGGGAAACTTTGTTTTGCCTTCCTCTGAAAGCAATCTAGTTTAAAAAGGAGTTGAGGTTAAGACAGAAGAGAGGACACAAGACCCTCTAACAGAATCCAACAGGCTCAGACAGACAGGAGGAAGGACGGGCATTGGTCAGGACTTACATGTCAGGTCGTCTTCATCTTGGAAATGAGGTTGGCACGGGTTCTGGTCAGCTCATCATTTTCTTCAGTCTTCTGCTCAATGGTCTCCTCCAGCCGGAGGCACATCGGCTCCTTCCTCAGGCTCACCCGGAAGGCCAAGGCCTCCACTCGGGCCTTGCACTGGGCCCGGGCCATCCCCTCATTTGCCATCTTAAGTTTCTCTTCTTGGGCCTTCAGCGCTTGGTACCTTTTCAATCCGTACCGTGGAATCCTCAGCTCACGACTTCAGCGAGCCTTATTCGTGCGCTAGCCTTCCATCACCTTCTGTTTCTCAAACCCCGCCCGAGGAGGTCAGCGGAAGATCTTCCCGTGGAGTTCAGGTCTGCAGGAAGTCGGCCTTTCTCTTTCAGGACCGCCTGCGTCTCAGCTTTGCCGAGTTCTTTCGTACCTCATCGCCTCGTGCGCGATGCCCTGGAGCCCCGCCACCATCTTCCCCGCCTCCCGGTCCTCCACGCGGGGCGCCTCACACCTGCTCCTCATTAACATCTTCTTTTGTGGCGCTTCCACGGCCGGCCCGAGAACACGCGGAGAAGGAGCCGCGCAGGGTCGGCCCCGCCTCCTGGGAGGTCAAGTTCCAGCCCCTGGGCGTCAGGAGGAAGGAAGGGGCGGCCTAGTCTCGCGCGAGGCTGCTCTCAGGGCCGGCGGGACGGTCTCTGACGGCCGCCCTTCAGGGCCGGGTCGAACAGAGGGCTACGGACTGTTTCCTCAGGGGCCGCTTCCTGAATGAGGGAGTCACCAAGTGCTCCGGAGAGTCCACGTCGGCCGGAGCCGGCGCCCACGCAGGTCGCGGCTCTGTCACCGACTGGACCGCGGGTGGGAGCAGACTGCACCCGACGCATTCGGCTTCCCCGTCCACGCCGTGGTCGCCCCGCCGAGTGGTGCCCGCTGAGGCCGAAAGCAGCCGCCGCCTTGCAGGTGAGTCCTCTTAGGCCGCAGGCCCAATGCTTCGTTTCTGGGCCACGGCCCGGCCGGCCCGCTTTGGGGGCCCGGCCACTCGGCCACCTCGGAACGGGTTAGTTTGGGTCGTCCAGCTGGTCCTAGTCCGGGTTGTCTGAGCCCGGGGAGGGGGCCCGCGACTCTCAGCCTCCTCCCGGGGCCTTTTCGGACGGCCTCGCCCCCTCCGTCTCCGAGGGAGGTCTGAGGCCAGGTCTCTTCCCCAGCTGCCTCGGTGGCGGCGGCCTCGTCAGAGAAGTCCAATTCTGGGCTGTGGGCCCACTCCTCAGAGCGTCGCCACTGGCCTCTTCCTGCTGAGGACTTGGGGACATGGCGTCTTCAGGCTTCAGAGGGCGGGCAGGGGCAGGGGTCTCAGGACCGGAAGTCACCTGGGCCAGCCGGGCTGCGCCAGGTGGGTCTGCGAGGGGCCCTTCTCCACCAGGCACATTTTCTTGATCAAAGCAGGACGCTTTTTCTTCTTTGAAAGAAGAAAGAGAACAAGGTCTTGAATTTCCTTGAAGATCCGACTGAGAATCTTATTTAATTGCCTAGCAATGAGGTCCAACTATTAACTGCAAGTTAAATTGCAAGGATGCGATGATAGGAAATACTTTCAAAGAAAATCCTGCACGTACAGGAAAAGAGTGAGGACAACATATATACAATGTAGAACGCGCCTTCAGTAGTCAAGGGAAAAGTGCAATCATGGCATACCGAGTAGTGATTCTGCCTGCAGAATTAGAAACAGAAACTGCTGATCAAAAAATATTATTGCAAATAACAGGAGAAATATGGCGATGCATAAGAGAAAATGAAAAGGTAAAACCTAACATAAGCCCAGTGTGCCCATAATTCACAATTGTGGTAAAGGCCTTGAGGGTGATAAGGACTTTAGATCCCAGTGACCCACATGTGGCATGAGAGTCTAGCCTCAGCTTTTGAAGTGGTGAGGTCTGGAGTATTGGTGTGTTAAGAGGGCATTCCACTAGTGACCTCTTAAAGCAACTGGAGCAGAAGTGAGAAGTCTTGATAATTCAAGAAACATATGTCAATCAGAAAACTGATTGTTTTTACTCTACTTGCTTACCGTTCTGACATATTCACTTATAATTTATTTTAGGGTTTAAATTTTTGCCCTGTAAAACAGGTACTGTTTTCCTAGAATTGAAGGCTGATCAGTCAGCTATTAATTCCTTCCAAAGTCTTGGACAAATAGACATACTCATTGCAAGGGGAATCCCTTCAATTCATAATGTTTTGTAAAATAAAAATAAATTAAGCTTTTTGTTCTTTAGTAAAAGCATTAAAGTACATAAAAAGTTATTAGGAGAAATTTTACCAGCCCTTAAAGCCAGAGAGTAAATTTTCTATATTGATTTTTTCCCACATCAATTGTAAACTGGGATGAATTCCGCCATATGATAGTTGTATCTAGTTTCTACACTGAATATAGTTTTGGAACCAAGAACACTCTTCAGGCAATAGTAATTCTGTTTATCTATGTTAAAAATAGCCACATAGTATGAATATATAAAATAAAATAGCAATATGGCTCTTAAAAACGTATTTTACAATGTCTTGAGGACAGTCTTCAGAGCATTCTTGAGGGGAAAGGTTAGGGGTTGGTAGGAGATTGCATGTGATAAATACACTCCAGTGGGTAGAATTCCCGACGTGTTTAGATTTTTTTCCTCACGCTATTCCAAGGAATTTTTGATATCTCCATTTTTTTGTAGTGCAAATCAATATCGAGTCCAGGTTTTATTAAAAACAGCCAAGCAAATAAATTAGAACCACTCCCAACTGCTTGAGCTTGCATATTGAATTCAGACTCTCTGGTAAATGCATGTAGGTATTGATAAACTCAGCTCAGTTTAAAATTATGTTCTTCCCTATTTGGTTTAGTTCCCTGAGAATCTATTCCCATATGCATCCTCCAGATTTTATACATATATATATATATGTATGTATGTATAAAATTACAAATCTGTCAGTTATTTTTGGATGTATAAACCCTCTCTTCTCTTCTCAAGTCTGACTTTGTAATTGGCCCTCAAGGCATTCTGGAAACTGACTGAAGTTAAAGATCTGGATGGGCATGGGTATTTTATGTTGGCCAGAGATACTGGTGGGAGTTTATGTATTAAATTGGGTACCAGATTTCAATGGGGAGACTAGAATCCCAGAGTGTCAGAGGCTGAGTAATGGGGCAGAGACCTTAGTTACCTAAGTAAGGAGGGAAGTCTTATCTTGATAGGCTGCATGACTGGATGATAATCCAAATCTCTGACCTTGAGAGACATTTGGCATGACACCACATCACCACATCTCTTAAGTCTACTCAATGAGTAGCCCTCTAAGATCCAAACTAACCTGTGTAAACACAAATCTAAGCCTCTCTTTCCTTTTTCATATCTTTCCTCAAATGTAACCTTTTCTTTGAGACCATCCAGCCATCCTATTTCATGTATACCTACCCCTACCCAGATGTGTGTATTCTTTAAAGTACATGTTATATCCATCTCCCTTAATATAATGGAAGCTCTTGGAAGCAGGGAAGTTGACTATTCTTGAGGATGGACCTAAAGCAGCACTAGTGAGGTACTCTTCAAGGGCACACAATTTAAGGGGACACTAAAAAATCTCAGTAATCAAGATATGAAATATTTTAATGTAATAATCGAAAAAAATACATTAATGCAAAATAATCCATGATGAATAAAGTAGCAATATTTTAAATAAAGACAGGATTCATAATAATACCATACTGAGCCATATTAGAAACCTAGGCAAAAGGAAAAAACTGGTAATACTGATCCAGTGGTGTGGGATTTTCATAGTGAGGTGTGAGTTGCTGTACCTATTCCCATACCATTATGTAAGAAGCACAATGTTTGGATAACATCTTTAGATTTTGGTGAAGACATGTAACTCTTTTAGGTGGATTTCTCTGACCCATTAACTGGATTGCTGCCAAAGCTATGAACTTTCAGTCAAGTGTAGAGCAAGAGAAGTTTTCCCACCTGGTTCTGGCTGTTCACGTTTCTTGTGTCTTGGGGAATTGATGTTACTAATGGGTCTGTGGCATAAAAGGATCCCCATGGAGTTTGCAACAAACCCTGATAGGAGAATAGCAGCAGAGGCTGTGGGGTTTTGGAGCAAAGCCACTAATTTTCTGTTGAATAATTTTTCTATCTCTGAATTTTGGCAATGTGCATCTCCCAACTTAGAGATGTATAAATGCAGTACACAGGCTTTTCCAGCCTTCTGTGCAGCTAGGGTGTGTGCCCGTGAATTAGGATCTGTCAATCAAATATCCTCACCCCAGACCTTGATTTAGGATCTAATGACTGAAAGAAGTAGATGACACATACAATTCATTTTGCTTTGTGGGAAGAGGGAACTCTTTAATTTCCAGGATCAATAGTAGCTGAAGTTCTAATGACAGTATGAGGGTGTGCCCACTGATGTCAGCAGAGGTGGCTTCACTGAACAATTCTGCATTGTGGTGTCAATTTTGACTGCACACATAACCTCCAAACCTAGTTATTGTCCTTTGTGGAAGTTGTGTGAGTTATCCAGTGCACTTTAATTTCTTTTCAGATTAATTTGTAAAAGGTTGTTTCTGTTACAATTATGTGTTTTGACTTATATATTAATGTATGGATCCTGCCAAATGAAGAAAAGATTCCAGGTTTAACCTTAAGTAGTTTGGCCTATTAAGAGAAAATGTTTTCTTCTTTAAATAATGCCTGGAAACTTACTTATGCATTTCTTAACTTATCTTCCTTCTTGCTGTACATAGTGACTTGCCCATGTAGTATGAGTTACATACATACAGTTGGCTGAAATGAACAAGAATATGACTCACATCATTAAATAAATCACCTATCTTAATATATCCTAGATTCTTAACTTACCATCCATTCTATATAAACAAACAGGGAGTAGTGAGTATATGAGGAAAATTAGAGTGGTAGGCATCTTTATAGCACTGAGAAAGTAACCTGAGACAGGCGGGTATGTATAAAATAAGGGAAATATTTCCCTTGGAGAAACAGACTGTATTTTCAAGTGTAGTCTAGAATCTGGGTTACCTTTTGAAGCAATAACTGAGGGTTTGCAGCGTCGAGCCTCTTTGAGACATTCACAATTGCCCCATGGTTCACTACAGTTCACTAGGTGTGAGGAAGATTTGAAAGCACCTGGGATGAAATTGAGGCCAAACATCCCTGCTTAGTCACAGACGCCCTTTTCTTCTGCCGCCCCAAGGAGATCCCTGTGGGCTTTCTTGATGACTAAATCTGCCTGGTCTGACTTTCTGAAGATGGTGTGATTTAAAGGGATAGATGCCAAGAGGAAAAAAAGGAGGCTGGCAGGGATTTTGGCGGCAAAGGCAAGGGCTTCAGTGGTGAAGGAATCCGGGTGTCTGCTGCCTCAGTGGCATATGCATTTTGTGATGTTTGGAGAGTATCCTACAGACTTTAGAGCAGACGGACTGTATTGATTTCTGTTTGCTCCTTCACGTTTAGCTACGAGTTTCAATAGCAACAAAACTTCAGAGGCTGTGAAAACTGGTTAGTGAAGCGGTCAGGTGCACCAAGAGAAACAAAAGCACACAGACTAGTCAATAGAGAGCTTCATGCAGCTTATAAATGTGTCTCTCCTTTAGCTTCCTGTTCCTTTCCAGGAGATGAAACACCATAGTGCCATGTAACTAGTAACAGAGGTAAGTGTCCTTCTTCTTCCCCGCCCCCCCCCCAGGCGAAAAGAAACTAAAGTTCTGATAATGCAACAAATAATTCAACAGACTTTGAGTTTTAGATGAGTAGGATCTATCCCCTAACAGGAAAGGTTTTTAGCCAGCAGTTTTAAGAGCAAAGTGATAACTGGAGGATAAAACAAGTGGCATATTCACAGGTGTGACAAGCGTGATAAATACATCTTTCTAGAAACTTGACCCAAAAAGTAATAGGCCTGGGGGTGGCTCTCTCCTGCCTCCAACAGGAGGGCTTTTCACTTCCACCTGTAAATGGCCAACTTCAGTCAGCAGTAGTTACTTTCAGTGATGTTTTTGCAGTCACCAGCCCAAGCCACCCCCATCCCCTTAACAGGTCAACAGCATACAGGATAGTCATTGGAATTCAGATCTGGCATCAGAGCTGGGTGATCTCCTTCTGCATCCTCTTACCCTTGCCCCAGCAATCAAATTAGTTCTGTTAACAGCTTGCCAAATCAGCCAGCCTAGTAAACTCTCTGTCTTAGAAAGGAAATCTAGACATTCATATTGGTTTATATTGTTTTTCTCCCCTCAGTGTGATCTTGGGAACCTTGCCGGGGGGTCTGATGGCTGTCGGCTGATGATGCCACGTGAAGTCTTTAATAAGCTGACATTTCCTGTTGATGAGCTGCCACGTCTAAAGGCCAAACCAAACAGTGTTTAGGCTCTTTGGATCCCAGACTCTGTTTTGGTCTCTTTCTCTTCCTTCTCCTGGAGTTGTCAGCTCTGCCCACCCTGTGTTTCTCCATCTCACCTTTGTAGATATGCAATACAAAGGTCAGATGGCAGGCATTGCCTTCCAGCAAGACTGAACCTACTGAAAAACCCTTGGGCTGTGTTGCTGGCTTTGTTATGAGACACAGAGGGGAGCGTTGGCTGGAAGTGTTTCCTGTGAGAGGGAGAGGCTGTTTTCTGAGAAGGCAAATGGAAGCTTGTCAGATGGGTTAAAGGAGGAAGCAAAACGTTTTTCTGTTTCAGAGTTCTTGTGCCTGTTAATTGAAACATATGTGTAAAGAATGAAAATGCTGAAGTTAAGGAAGTAAAACCTGGGAGCAGGAAATTAAGAAAGAGTATTGCCAGCTCGACTGGCCTAAACTCTCATATTTGTAGTGTCTCTTACTATATCACAATCAGTGGTAGATTATATCCTCAGACCTAAAAATGAGAGCCCTGTAGAAGAATTTTAGAGTTTGATTTTGTTTCTTAAGAGTGTGGGTTTTGGCTTCCCTGGTGGCACAGTGGTTGAGAGTCCGCCTGCCGATGCACGGGACACGGGTTCGTGCCCCGGTCCGGGAGGATCCCACATGCCACGGAGCGGCTGGGCCCGTGAGCCATGGCCGCTGAGCCTGCGCGTCTGGAGCCTGTGCTCCGCAACGGGAGAGGCCACAGCAGTGAGAGGCCTGCATACCGCAAAAAACAAACAAAAAAACAATATATATCATGGCACTTTTGTCACTATTTCTCTTTCCTTTATATTAAAATAAGAAATGACATGTAAATAATCTGTGTGGTATTTATCAAGAAATAAAGAATGGAAAATTCAAATAATTGTGTATAGAACACTCATAAGAAATAACTACAGTGAACTGGAGCTGATCAACTTGAGATTAATAAATGTGAAATTCTAAGTGTAAAAACTGAAAACAAAATGTGCTTTTATCTAAGATTCTTTAAGAGGAAGAAATCATTATACCATTATACCCTTAGGAAAAAGTGAATTTCTGGGAATTGCCAATGACTCGCCTTATCACAGAAGATATTTATTGGATAATAACATATTTATCCCTGTTCTTAATAATAAACGTTAAAAATATAAAGAAGAATTCAGCCTGAAAGTTACTATATAAAGCATAAAAAAGTCAGATATAAGTACTGAGAAATTTTGAAGTAGAGTTAGCAACAGGTAAGGATCAAATATTGCTTGTTGCGTAAATCACATTTTATTTGTAGAACTTTGTGAAACATTCATAATAAAATGGGAGACTCACCTAGTTTCAGTTTCAAATAAACCTGAAACTCAGGGAGGTTCAACAAAAGTTTTGCCGAGGTTCATGAACTTTCATCGAATGTGGGCTGATTTTTTTTTTTGGAAGTTGGACCAGTCAATAATTTTCACCATGTTTAGACTACATTTCTTTAAAAATGAAAACTTGAAGATGGAAAACAAAGGAAGCTAAAATGCAAACAATCTTTGCTTAATTTTTATCAACATAATCTGGTGCAATTTTTTCCTACGTTTTAAAAACTTAAAGTCAATTTTGACAGGGCAAAAAAATACCTTGGTTTGCTCTTCTATCTTTTCTGCAGAGAAAACTTAACAGTATTAATATTACTTGTGATGCTGCTTTTCATGAAAACACAATAGGAGTGAACATAAGTGCATTTGTATAATAATAATAATGACGTTTATTGTTCAGTTACTGTTTTAAATACTGTACAAGTATTATATCATTTAATTCCTTCTGCAGTTCTCTGTGGTAGGTCCTTTTACAGAGAAGAGTAAGGTTCAGTGAGAGGTAAACTAATTTGTCCAATGTTTTTGCTTTTGAAGTTAAAGTTGATTTTATGGGCAGCCCAGGCAATATAAGGCTGTTTACCTACCTTAGTCCTCTGAAATGAATAAGTATATTTCTGGGTCGGATGTTCCGTTATCAGCCAACTTTTCTTCTGCTTCAGATTGTTTAGCAAGAGAATCATTCATTAGTGATGCTCTGTGAGAATGACTAAACCACAACTTGGAGAAAAGCAGAGTACCAGCATCACTGGATTCTCCCTGGATATCTTTGAGGAAGTATGACAGTTGATGGGAATTAGTATGAAGAGGAAGAAAGTTGAGGTACTGACACACATAATGCATTAATTGAAGGCATAAATTATTTCTTGAAGTGGTCTAGTGTTCATAATAAAGATGTCCCAGGCTTGAGTACTATCTACATTGTACATTTGTCATAATTTGTCATAATTACAAAAATATTTAATGAGCACTTTATAATTTTGTTCAAATTCAGTTTTCTAATTAAGGTACAAGCAAACAGCTGAAATATATACAAAAATATCTTCATACACATTTTTGTGCTTGAAAAAAATTACTAGTTAAAAAAAGAAATATTGCTTTGATTTGGACTCACTCCCCTTTTGGGGTCAGCATTCATAAATGGGAAGTATGCAAGGACATATGTGCCATTTTTAAATCTTGTCCTGTTTTCATTTACCTTTCAATTCTACCTAATGAATGGGAGTCTTTAAGAATGTTATATGTAGACTTGAAAGACCTTAAAATTTATTATTCAAAAAAATTCTTGGATTTTTAAAGATGACCTGTATGTAATCAACTAAGGACAAACTTTTACAATTTTAGAATGGTACACTCTTCTGACTACCTTCAGATTTGAATTTGAAAACTTGAACACTAGGTTAATACATGTGTAGTTGAAACTTTCTACTGCCATGAAGGTTTAGGATAGGAGGTATATTAAATGGTTAATAAACCATTCCTCAGTGGAGCAACTACAGAAGTTCACAGCTGCCTGAACATGAGTTCAGTAAAGTTTATAATAAGAAAATTTTAGTTATTTACTCAGAAAATGAAACTATCCAAGTGGCAGGATAGCTCTCTAAAACAGATGCATCACTTCAGTCTGCTATTTATTGCATGCGTATTCTCATTTATCATGGTTTCCTGGCCCCTTTATAGTTCAACTCTGACAACCGTAAATCAACAGAAAAGATGAGACACAGTGGTAAATCAAAGTAAAGAACAATTAACTTGAATAAGTGGAAAACACGCTTGGTATTATGGTTAAAAACAATTTGTATTGCATTTAACAGGAAAGTAGTACAGCCTCTGATTGTGCCAAGTGTAACCAATAGTATTTTCAAAATCGTCATACCATTTAGTTATTTGGCATAAATACATGAAAGAGTAATTAATGTATGGAAACCATCAGTTGCATTGTGCCTATTACTAAGAAGCTTTTTAAATGAAATTCCTTAACCTTTAAAGCTATTTCTCATTCATTCACTTAATCAATTGCTGATTCTGGTAGAAACTTCACCTTTTGCTGGTCTGTTGTATCACAGTAATCTTGGATTCCATTTGGAATCCTACACTTGGCTAGAACATTCATCAAAGCTAAAAACATTCTGTTCTTGATACTGATCCAATTGCTTAGCCTCTACCCTAGAGGATTTGTATTAAATATAACACTGTTGTGCACTGTGAAATTTCTCCTGGTTTAAACAACACTTGAAACATATCCCGTCTGTAATACACCAAAGGTGAATGGTGATCAGTCATACATTTTTGAAAACTGCAGTTCTGTCAGTCTTCAATTTAATCACAATCAGTATCTGTACGTCCTTTATTTTTACACAAGAGAAGCATTCTGAGCATACTGTTGGCCCAGTAAAACTACAGGATGTATTATGTGGCTTATTTCTTAATGAAATATGTTGAATCATTAATACCAATCAAAACTAGAAAAAAACTGGTTTAAAATCCTATTATAAAATGTCTTCCTTTTAAGTCCTGAGTTTTATAGCACCTAGGATGAGACAGAGTCAAACTGTTGTTTTGACCTATCATGCACATGTCGTCCTTCCAGGATTTTCCATGTTATTTGACAGGCTTCTTTACACTTTGTTTGAAAAATATAACATAAGCTTTGCAATAACACATGTGAAGTGAAGTCAGTGCAAATACAGTCTGTATAAACTTGACAATGACAAGTTCAATTCATGGAAAAAGCTGAAATGTCAACAAGGTCTTGGTCAGAAGGTTACAAAATTTGCCTGCTATAATTATTATTTTATCTCGCTTAGCAACAGATTTTGGTTTGTTTAAGCTAAATAGTTCTTTAGGAGGCTGACATTGAGATGATTTAGTACATAACAGGGCTTGGCTTGTTAAACTACAAAGAATTAATCCCACTAGATTTCACAAATAGCACCTGCTCAAGCCTGCTAGAGTTGTCTGTCTACATGGAATGCGTCAGAGCAAAATTTGGCAGGACCAACAGACAGACTGAATTATCAAAAATCCAGAACGTTTGCTCTAAAAGAAACCTGTTCTCTTTTTACCACTGTTTATTTGGAAATTAACCCTGAATTAGCCAATTTCAAATGACTAAGTAATCAAAAAACAATTTTAAACATTGTGAGATATATAGTAGGTAGTATTAATTGCTCTAAGAGTCGCTTTAAAAATCTTCTTTTTTTTTTTTCGGTTTGCGGGCCTCTCACTGTTGTGGCCTCTCCCGTTGCGGAGCACAGGCTCTGGAAGCGCAGGCTCAGCGGCCATGGCTCACGGGCCCAGGCGCTCCGTGGCATGTGGGATCTTCCCGGACCGGGGCACGAATCCGTGTGCCCTGCATTGGCAAGTGGACTCTCAACCACTGTGCCATCAGGGAAGCCCTAAAAACCTTTTAAGAGGGACTCAGACTCTTCTAGAGCAACTGTGGATAAAACAAGTACATCATTGGGTGTAAACTTGGATACAAGGAATTTTGAAGGTTCAGTAAGTAGCTTTTCCCAGTTCATGTGGTAGATTGGCCTTTCCTTGGTATAAACTCTCTCCTGTCTTTTTTTTTTTTTTGGCCGCCCTGCACAGCATGTGGGATCTTAGTTCCCTGACCAGGGATCAAACCCATGCCCCCTGCATTGGAAGCGTGGAGTCTTAACCACTGGACCGCCAGGGAAGTCCCTCTCATGTCTTTTCTTATAAGGGCACTAATGTCATCGTGATGGCTCCACCCTCATGACTTCATCTAACTGTAATTACTTCTCAAAGGCCCCATCTCTAAATACCATCCCATTGGGGATTAGAGCTCAACATATGAATTTGGTGGGACACAAACAATCAGTTCATAATAGTGCATATGTTTATATTTGATAGGAATATAAAGGTTAGAAATAACTAATTTAGCAATGAGCTAGGGCTTTCAAAATATACTAATTTTTAGGATGTTTAATAAAAAATCATGTTAGAGCATATTTCCTATATCTTTCATATTTCTTATTATGTGCCATAATTTTTCTCTATAGTAACTATTGTTCTCCTCCCTGAATTTCTGTCACTAACAAGTACTCATAGTAGTTTTGTAGGGCAAATGATCCAGTTGCTGTTAGTACTGGAATCAAAGGTTTTACTCTAAAAATTATATTTCCTATAGTTTATTCTTTGTTTCCTTTCTAGACTCAGAAAAAAAATCCATGTTCTTATTCAAGTACAGCAAATAATGTCTTCATTTTCATTTTATTAACTCCTTCTTATGAAAGAGAGGTTAGAAAAGGTGTTGAAATCTTTGCTAGAAATTATGTGAAAAGTCTGAATTCTCTTTGGCACACAGTGAAATGAGTGAAAAAATATTGGGACTGAACACTTGTTATATGTCAAGCTGATTTAATGGACCATATAGTAAATAGTTTAATTTTTATGCAATAAGGAAAGTTTTCAGTATTTTTAATGTTAAACATAAAGGTGATTTTCTAATATGTGGTTTAAAAAATCATGCATCAAAATGTATTATGGCAAATCCATTATCAAGTAAAAGATCTCAAAAGTATAAAAATGCTAGTGTTATTGTCATAGCAACAGTTTCTTATTTTATATAAACATTGTTGATTAGTTACTAGAGCCAGGTTTGTTTTAATATTTATAATTTGTCTAATTTCATATATTTGAACTGTGGCATACTTTAGGATATTATCAACTTATGCATAAGAAATTTTGTGGGTTGCTGAAGTAGCCCTACCATGAAAACACATCCTTGGAATATGTTCCTTATAAATAAGTATCAATATCAATCAAGGGATACCTTGGGATATATAAATTCCACTTACTTATAGAGCACAAGTAAGCTCTATAATATATCCGGAAGAAGAAATGATTTAGATAAGACATTACTACTTTAAAAGAAAAAAAAAGTTAATTGAGATATAATTCACATACCACAAAATTCACCATTTTGAAGTGTACAATTCAAAGGGTTTTAGTATATTCAGAAACTTGTGCAACCATTGCTGTTATTTACTTCCAGAAGATTTTTATCACCCATAAATGAAACTCCACACCCATTATCAGTCAGTCTCCATATCTTCTTCCCCCAGCCCCAGGCAACCATGAATCTACTTTGTGTCTCAATGGATTTGCCTATTCTGGACATTTCATACAAATGGAATTATACAATATGTGTCCTTTTGTATCTGACTTCTTTCATTTAGCATAATGTTTTCAGAGTTCTCTTATGTTTTAGCATATATCAGTACTTCATTCCTTTTATGGTTGAATGGTATTCACTGTGTAGATACACCACATTTTGTTTATCCATTTCATTAGTTGTTGGACATTTGGGTTGTTTCCATTTGAGGAGGGTGCTATTTTGAATAAGTGTATTATGAAAATTTGTGTACAAATTTTTGTGTATCACTATGCTTTCAATTCTCTCGGGTACCTAAAATTGGAATTGCTGGATCATAGAGTAACATGGTAAGCTTTTTGAGGAAGGTCGAACTGTTTTCAAAAGTGGCAGCACTAATGTGGTGACATCACTGATTAGCCAGATTAGACAGTTCCAGAACTTTATACCTCCACAAAAGCAACTGAAAAGCTAGCAAAAATCATTAGAATCACCTTGTTCAGAACTCTGGAATCCTCTCAAAAACTTATCATAACCAGAGGAAAGCTTAATGAAGAAAGTCATGGCTGCATTGCACTAAGAGAGTGCTCTGGCATTTTAAGTGTTGCTCATTTTCCCCACTCCCAGATTAGCAGTAGCTATGATGATGACAGCTTAAAATCCTGGTGCAGGTTACTAGTGCCAGAGGGAGCAATATAGACCTTATTCTCAAAAACTGTGGCTGTGAATTTCATCCTGTTTGGTAGATTCTTGAAGGACCAGTGCAAGGACTTGCCATTGTTTTGCCTGATTTGGAGTATTGCCAGGACAAGGGTGGCTTCTTGGGTGGGTGTTTACAGACCAAAAAGGTTAGTAAGCATGAGGTTGAGATATGTGGGGCAATAAGGGCTTTTAAAAGCTCCTGCTTGCATCAGATAATTAAGCAACGCACATGCCTGGGATCAGACATATGCTCAGCAAAGGTCTAAGAGAATCTTAATCTTTTACCTCTGGCTCACCTTTACACTCCACACAAACACAAGTGAAGGCTAAGGCAGAGTTGTAAAAAGTCTGGCCAAGTGTTAAAGGTGTGTCCCAGAACAGAGCCCAAGTATAAACTGGGAATTTCAGTGGTCACACATGACAAAGAATATAGGCTTTACAAAAATAGTTCAGAAAAGTCACTGAAACAAAACAAAACAAAAAATAACAACCCACAATAAGCAGTTACAATCCTGCGAATGAGAATAATCTGATTTCTAGAGCTGCCACATTATAATATTCAGTGTCCAGTTTTCAACAAAATAATTACAAGGCATGCAAAGAAGAAAATGTGGCCTATTCACAGGAAAAAAGACATTAATAGAAACTTCACCTGAAGTATCCTGTGCACTGGACTTACTAGACAGAGATTTTAGATCAAATATTTTAAATATGCTCAAAGTGCTAAATGAAACTGTTGACAAAGAAAAGGGCTTTAAAAAAAGAGCCAAGTAGACATTTGGAGCCTAAGCATAACAATAACTGAAATGAAAAGTTCACTAGAGGATTGCAATAGCAGGTTTCAGCAGAAGAAAGTATCAATGAAATTAAGATAGATCAATTTAGATTATTCAGTCTGAGCCTCCAAAAGAAAAAAGGATGAAGACGAATGAAGAAAACAATAATGGAGTCTGAGATCTATGGGACACCATCAAGTGGGCCAACATGTGCATAATTGGAGTCCCAGTGGTAGAGGCGAAAAAGGAGCAGAAAGAATGTTTGAAAAAATATTGGCCAAAAACATCTCTTATTTGATGAAATATGTAAATCTGCCCATACAAGAAGCTCTAAGAACTCCAGGCAGGATAAATTCAGAGAGATCCACACTAAGACACATTATAGTCAAATTATCAAAAGCCAAAGTGACTGCATCATTTTGTTTCCCCACCAGCAGTATATGAGTGTTCTGATTTCTCTATATCCTCACCAACTATTGTTAATGTCTTTTTTATTATAGTCATCTTAGTTAGTGTAGAGTGGTATCTCATGTTTTAAAATTGCATTTCCATAATGACTAATGATGCTGAGCAATTTTTTCATGTACTTATTAAGAAAACTTCTTAAACTGGCAATTGGAACAAAACAGATCAGCCTTTGATCCAGCTAATGTGAAGACAGTTTGAGTAATATCCGACAGATCCATTTGGCCGCCAACTGCAGTCAAGGATAATTCTCACACCTGTCCTGCTCACAAAACTGGACCTAAGGAACTCTGTCCTCATGCGAGGCAAGTTGATAAAAAACATTTACCCAGAACTCATAAAGAAATTCTACAGAAGAAAGGAAAAAAATAACGTCATCCAAAGATTCAAAGGGGAAGCATATCTTTGGGGGAAAAAAACCAAAATAACATTTCCGAAGCTGTTCTGCATTTTCAGCATGATATGAGAGGGTCTGGACTCTAGAAAGTAAGAATGGAAAACTATAAGAACCAGTTGAAATGAAAATGAAAAGAATTGATACAGGTAAACATTTCAAGAGTAACAGAATTAACATCTCCATTTGAGGAGATAAAAAAGCCTAAGTAGCAGTACAGGGAATTAGCAAGGTGGAGAATGAACATAAGAAGCTCTCCTTGAATTAATTGGAGAGTGACAAAGATGTGAAATGATGAGTTTATGGAGATTGAGAAAAGAGACAGGAACCAACAAAAAATTATAGGCATAGGTACGAAAGAAACCTAAACAACCATTTAAAAGACACAGTTCAGGTGGAATTAACAGATCTCTAGGGCACCACTCCCCCACGCTGAGAATTTTAGTTCCTGGCTTGCTATCCATTCTCTTTAGTACTACTCCTCTCATGATTCTTGATTGTTGGAAATTGCAATTAGTACATAGATGATAACTTCTCACACACTGCCCTCATAGTTCCTTATCAACCAACTGGTCCAATATTCATAAATGATGATGTAAAATTACCTAAGCTAGACCACTTCTGTGACCTCAGGTTTGGGAATCTCACTCTCTGACTTCTTCCTACCTTGCTCTAGCTTACTCCCTCTCATACACAGAGACACAGTTCTTCTGTTTTCCTGGCAGAAAAACTTTTTACACTCACTGCATAGACCTTATCACATTTTCACTTCCCTCCTTCAGATACTCACGTTCCTTCTTCCTCAGCTTATATTCTAGTAGTAATCATTATAATCACTCCTTCTATACACCATCAACTCCTGACTCCCCTAAACTGTCACATTTTCATGGAAAAAAACCAGACTCTTGTTAATCCTAACTCTGCTTGCTCCATTTCTATACCAATGCAATAAAATAGAATAGTATAAAATGCAAAATCATGCTGACTGGCTTCATTTTAAATTCATGGTAGAACTGGACTGCCCATAGTGCTACCTTGCTGTCCTGGTCTTTTCATTCTCCCTGTTGGCCTGAGGACCATTTTACACCTTTCTTCTCCAACCTCCAATAGATCATCACCATCTTCACTCTCAGCTACCTTTGATTCACATTTGACTGAAAAATAAAAATTGAAGTAATCGGGAGGAATTCTCCACTTCATCACACCAAACTGCATATGCATATGCTCTGCCTCCCTCTAACAATATAGAAGGTATTATTGACTTCCATTAAGTCAGTAGTCTATAGCTTCCTCTTCCAAATGGAAGCTGTAGACTTCCATTTAAGTCTAACCTCTCTCATCTATTTTAGGTCCTTTTCCCAACAGTTTTCCCCTTTCTTATGCTAATTTTCTGCTTCCTAATTTTCACTCCACTGAATTATTCTCATCTGAATACAGATGTGCCATATTTTCCATCTTCAAAAGAAATTCTTTTGTTTCAGTAGCTACTTCTAGCCACCACCCCATTTATTTGCTTACCTTTACAGCAGTATTCTTTGGAACAGTTTTCTGTACTCATTTTTCCTGTCTTTTCCATGCTTCCTTAAGCCCACCCCAATCAAAGTTTCAGTTTATCAGTCCATCAAAACAACTAATGCTAAGGTCACCAGCCACCAGATTGCTAAATCCAAGGGTCAATTCCTAGACCTTCTCATGCTCTATTAGCAGCCATAGCTGATACCTTGTCTTCTTGAAACACTTTCCTCATTCGCTGTCACTCTGTTGGCTTTCTTTCTCCTTCTTAAGCTGCCCCTTCATCAGTAGTTTCTCAACTACTTTACTTGTAAACAGTGGAGTGCTTTGGGACTAAATCTTTGAACTTCTTCAAAGTGATTTCAATCCAATAGTATGCCTTAAACACTATAAACATGTTGCCCATCCTTAAACTCCAAGCTCAGTATCTCTATATGGAAATCTAATGAGTAATCGCAAATTTCAGAACTGATTAACTGGTTTATTTTCACTTAAAATCCACCTCTCCTGCAGTCTTCCTCATATCCCGTTAATTGCTCAGACAATTTTTAATTGCTTTAAAAAGATCACTGTGTTTACATCATGGATTAAAGAAGAGGAAGAACAGATTTGACGATATCAGTTACAAAGCTAAGGAAAGCATATAAAACCAATGAGAAAGGATATATTATTCAAAAGAAAATGGTTTGAAATGGTTCTTTGAAACAGATCATGTTAGATCCTCACTTCACTGTACAGCAAAATACATCTCAAATATATTTAATAATACAATGGAAAAATAAAATCAAAACTTTTATTAAAAGTATGCTAGGATGGCTCTGTTGCGCAATGGATAGCGCATTGGACTTCTAAAAGTATGCTGCAGCCAAGCAATGTAATTTTATATTGATTTAAAATTTTTATTGACTAAGAATATTTAACATAGAAAAGAAAATATATTAACTAAAAAATGAAAGATACAAAATTGTGTGTTGCACATTTTGTATTTGTCCAAAATTTTCATTTTTCTCTAAAAAATACATCAAAATATACAAATTAAAAATTTGTCTCTAGGTAGAGTACTTTGGTTTAAAATTTTTTTCTTCTATTCTTTGCCAGATTTTCTATTTTGATTTTGTATTAATTTTAAAATAGAAAGTTTGCATTATTCCTTATAAGGAAAGGGGTTTTTTTTAGAGAAAGAATTTTTTAAGGCAGATTAAATAGAAATATTTATAAAAGTAAATTCCCAGCATTACTCTACTTAGACCAATATTAAGAGCAGGCTCTTCTTGTTTTAAATGGGACCAAGAGGAATCGAGGCAGACTCCTGTAATGGGATGCTCAAAGAAGGTTTATAATCAGTGAATTAAGGTGGTTGGAAAACTCTGTATAGGGTATCTGTTAACTTCAAATTTTGTGGAAGATAATGGATTCCCTCAAGGATTCTATGAACGAGAGATAAGAACATCATAAGAAAAATAGAGAAGTTTTTCTTGCCTTCAGGAGGGCTGAATAAAGCCCAAAGCAGAAATTTAAATTCATATTCCACTTGGAACAAAGGTCAATATTCATTATATTTTGGATTCATAAAAATTAAAGAGAGTTTATTTTTCAGAATAAGATGGTAAGGAAAAGTTAGGAGATTAAGAGACTGAACATAGCTCTCCATGGGGCAGGGTGGGGAGAAATTCAGTGGATTTACTTTAGGTTATTCATTTCTGAAATAATAGTTCTTCTATACAGTGCAACCTTTAAGGCATACTGCCTTTCACATGTCCTGGGATGTAATGAAGAAAGATATAATTTAGCAGTCAGTTATGTTTAGCAAATAAAAGCAGACCAATTTTATTTTTTTCTTTATGGGAGACTAACCAATAGTCTGTGATCATTCCTTATTCAAACCGAACTTTTGATTCAATCCATCATAGCATTTCATTGATGTATTGATACTACTAACATAGAAACACAGAGCTTTTTAAGATAGGGAATATGCATTATTGTTCTCTAATTCATATTGTCTGATACAGATTTTATAAAATACCCTAGATTATAGTCAACACTCTGTGAAAATAGCTCATTTCCCCTAAAATTAGATTTAAATCTACTGTGTTGTAATTTATTTAAATTTACTTAAATTTGAATTTTACTTCTGTGCATTCCACTTCTGTGCATTCCACTTTATCCAGTTTTGCCAAAAGTGAGCTGTTGAAAAACAGAGCAATAGGCCATTTACCTCAACAGCAGTAATCTTTACTGAGTGCACTTAGGAGAATTCCTGGTCCATATGTGGTCAGATCCCACTGCCCAGGCCCAAGCCCTTTCAAGGAAAGAAGACCAGATTGCTTATGGAAAACATGTCATCATGGTGCAGCCAGGGCCTACGGAAAGTGCTTACTCTTAGTCACGCTTCCTCTATCCTTACTAAACTTTCCTTCCTTTCCTTTCCTACAGCAAAGAGTGTAAAGAATTTAGCACATTATGTACTGATTTTAAGTTAATGTGTCAGTTTACAGATCTCATCATGGTGATAGGTGTCTTGGAAATTAAAAGAGACGGTTGACAGACACAATAATGTTTATCCCCTCCTTCCCTCTCCCCCCACCCCAAAGTCACCTGTAGTGCCAACAGCATATTTTATCAACATTTGTCTCTAACCATAATACATGTCCTGACAATTGCCATGAATGCTCACTGTACATTTTCTGTGATCAGTCAGATGAGTTAAAAAACTTCCCAATCCCAGGAATTCTGATTTTCAAAGTAAGACTTTAATAAAATGATCTCCAGAAATATAATTTAAGTAACTTAAAACTGGTGACTATATTTCATTCCATGAAATATACTGTGGCCACAATTACTAAAATGTGCCCTAGTTGAAAATATATATATATTTTTTTATCTTGAACTTCAGATTAGGATAACTTTAGATCAGGACCTTTGATCAGGAAAAGACTAGGAAATATTACCCATCCACGCATAATATAATTCTCTAAAATTTAAAAGCAACTGCAATAACACCAGCAAAAAATCCCTGTGATTTTTTTTTAATGCAAGCCCAAATTCTAGGAGCATGAAGAACTTTAGGCCAAAACATAAAATCAGTACTTTAAAAAATGAAAGTAGACAAACAAAAGACAAAAGGGAAAAGAAAAATCCCCCAAACTTCCACAATTTGAAAAAGTATTGACTTGGCTTTCCTTAAGTGCTGTCTCGTACATCCTGTGACTCATATTCCAATTACTGTTACAGTCTTTCTGGTCCAAATTGCTGAGAGGAAGGGAAGTATTGCTGTAGACACTTAAAGTGATTAAATAACCTGTGTACAAAACCTTATAAAAGCTGCACCCCGAGAAAGATGCAGTGTTGCTCATTTCTTTGTTCCTGTTTCACTTTTATGATCCCTTCTTGGAAGGAAGGTACGTTCTGTCTCTATTTGAAGAAAGGTCTAGGTAACAATAACATTGCCGAAGTTGAAAAATGTGTTATAGTTGTTTTCCATGTACTCACCGTGAGGCTGGCTCACTCACCATGAGGTTGGTTTATTTTTTAATGCAATTGTACTGGGTCCTTATTCAAAATACTGTTCGTTAACATCTCTTTGCAATCCTTATTTGCAAGAGAGTCAACATTAGTGGATTCAGCAGTTGCTTTCTAAGACCCTTCCATTAGTCCTACCATTAGGAAGAAAGCAGTTTGGGGGCTATCAGGTGGAATTTGAAGCTGCCCATGGGTAGCAAGAACACATCAACTTTAAAATGCCTTTTGTGAAATAAGATGAAACATTCTATGAGGTAAAGCTCAAAGATATTTTTTCCAGCCATTTTCAATTTTATATAGCCCTTATTATAATCATTTAATTGATTGATAGGTTACATGGATTTTCCACCCATTTTTCTTATTTTTATATCATAAAGTGTGCCTTGTTTTAAAAAATTCTGACAGAAAATTATCCCAGAAAATGACAAAGCAATAAAAAGGAAATATCTTTATTTTAATACAAGAGCTCTGTATAGTTCTTTAAATAGATATCACACATTTAAATATTCAAACTTCAAAAGTTCAATTTATACGCAACTGTTTAGCAAGACAGTTTTTGCATGGCTCATTGGAAACCTTATCCTTTAACTGGATCTCTTCCATAGAGGTAACTTGTATTTAAATTTTAAAAGGAACATTTTCAAAAAAATGTATTTCATCTCTTTTTCCAAGTAACTCTTCTATTACTAGGAAACAGTAATTATTCTCTTTTAAACATTATCTTGAATATTTTCCACACATCTGCTAGGCTATTTCTAACTGATTTTATTAAGTCACCAAGTGGCTGTCTGGAATAGATTATTTTATCAAGCATCAATATGTGGGTTACCACTAATAATAGGATGTTGGGAGTAGAGAAAAATACTTAGCCAGGAGTACAGGGTTACTTCTTTTGTTGTTGTTGGTGGTGGTTTACTTTAAATTGGAAGTTTGTAGAAACTGAAGAATCAGCAAAGTAAAAAATATAAATATATGTGGTTTTTTAGCAGTTTTTGTGTCAACTCCCACAGCTTTCTTCAGCATGGAAGCAGATTCTATAACTGCTGTTCTCTTTTCACCCAAGCAGTTGCAGTTCAAGGAGAGAAGCAGAGCAAGGATTAGTTGCTGCTACGCTCATGAATTTTTACTGGCTTTCCTAGACATAGGGATATACGCAATTTCCGTTTTGTCTGAATCTAAACCAGTTTGGTCGTAACCTTTGTTGGCTGTGTAACAATAAAGAGGGCCTGATAACCTTATTTATTTTTTAACAAGTATAAATGCAACAAAATATAAACCACTTTGAGTTTATTATTTTTAAAAATTCTAAGACATATTTACATGATTGTACTAGTAGAATTCCCTTGCCAATATCTCTGGGATTCTCCTATCCATTGGTAAGGCTTTTAATAAACAATTTTTAAGGGGAAACCACACACAATTTTGTAGGATTTGTGCTGCCCCACAGAAACTATTCTTTAGATTTTGAGCCAGGCCACCCCAGAATGTCCATTCCAGCATGAGAGGGCTGTCAGCAAGCATGCTGAGTAAATAAAGGCTGGTTCCTTTGCTGTAATAGTAGGAAATTTCCTATCATCCTGCCCTTAACTAGGATGAAATCTCAATGTATTCAGTGTGCATAGACCTGGAAATACTGTCTCCTCTTAGGAATGAGCTGGAGGTCAGCCAGTGTATGTTGGGAGCTGGGGAGGCTGTAAATAAGAATTTAGTGAGTTTAGAGAGAGAGGGACTATAAACAGAGCCATTGCTTTCACACACACCAATGTAGGAAGTGATGATTCGTTAACTTCCAGAGCTGTGCGTGAAAATAACTCCATTTGTCAGAAGATGAGGGGGATTTTCTTACAGCTCACCAGTATGTAATCAAAATGATCTTCTCCAAACATATTTGATGTTTATTATGGAAGACTCATATAAGTTATGATAAAAAGTTATGATATTAGTAGACATTAGACCCTCTACCTTTCTTGGGACTTAGAGTTAACTGTTTAAACAAGACTCAGCAACTTTAAGTGTAGCTTTTAAGATTTAAGTAGACCCTTGGCCAGGTTGTGAAACTCAGCAGAGTTGCATGTGCTCTTTCCTTTCACTTCTTATTTTGTTTTTCTTTTCCTTGTCACTACTTTATATCATCCCATGTCACAGCTTGTTAAGGGCTTCAGGCTAGTTGGTAGGTACTATGTAAATTCTAAAGATAGATGTCTACCCACAGGAGACATCTGTGGTCCAAAAGTGCTCCAAAAAGACCATACTATTCATTAGCTTTCAGCTGGTATATGTATTTTTTTTTTTTTTACTCTGTCGGCTGTAGGCCTAAAAACATTTATTTTTAATTGATAATTTCTTTCTAAAAACTATGTTCATCTTGGAGGATGCATTTTGTACTTTAAAATGACATATTATGAACTTTGTTAATTACTCATAGGGACTCTGCTCTCTTTCCTTTGATCATAACTTATTTTCTGGTATTGGCAGTAATAATAATAACTAATATTTATTGATTAACTCAGTGTGCCAGGCTCTTTTCTCAGTGCTTTATTTTTATTAATTATTTTAATCTTCAGTCATCAGTAGTACAAATACTGTCCCCTGTTTGCTGCTGAGGAAATGGAAATACAGAGAGGTTAAGTAACCTGTCCAAGTTCATTCAGCTAGTAAGGGGTAAAGTCCTGAATGAAACTCATAAATAGTGCTCAATCACATTAAGAACTTCTTAACATTGTCAACTAGCTAGAGATATTCCATAGTTATTCCAACTTAGATTTGACTAAAATATTCGATTATGTGCTACTACCAGGGATAGACTATCATTTGGGAAAAATAACAACTAGTAATGATATACTTTCCGCCAGGTAACTTCTAAGTGTTTTATACATATTAACCAATTCAATCTTCACAACACTCTAATGAGGTAGCTTCCGTTAACATCTCCATTTTACAATGAAGAAACAAGGTACAGAGAAGTTAAATAACTTGCCCAGAGTCACACAGCTAATAAGTGGCAGAACTGGAACTTAAACAGGCAATTTGTCTTGACTCTATCGCTTTAATCACTATGTAATGTATTTCTCAAAAGTCATAGGGGCTCTTTCCTTAGGTCAAATTAAGGCCTTTTATCCAAGGTTCTGTATTTACTTTTATTAGCATTTTTTATAATGTTAGTGGCTGTGTCTCTATTTTTATATTTCTAGTTCTAACGAAGCCCTTGTCATCCATTAAGCAATTAAACCTATCTAAGTAAACAATATACATGACATATATGATATAAATTGTCAAAATAATATTTAGGTATTGAGAAAAATAGAACTTAAACTATTACCATAGTGAATTATCTAAAATTCCTATCAAGGGAAGTTACTGAATGGCTATATTGGATATTTTTTATGACCCACTTTCCAGTCAGTGGTTCTCCTCTTGCTTGCTGTATCTGGATTTTGTACTCCTTTGGGCAGGAAGTGTCCAGGAAGTCCACTGCCATTGTGAAATTTGGCTCAACCACAGGTTCAGAAAATTAGCAGCATCAACCACAGGATGCTGAGACCAGATGGCAAGTTCAAAAGGAATCCCTTCTCCAGCAGGTTGCTTTTGCTTTCCTAATAAACATGTCTTCACTTCCTCTTAAGGGATAACTTTAAAAGCAGAAATTGGAAAATTTCACAAGATTCACAGGATAAACTCTTCTAAATACATCACTTTAGACTATAAGCAGTTAGAAAGCTTTAATAAGGCCAGTTTTAAAGACACAAGACTTCAAGATAGTTTAGATAAGGTTTGAATAAGTGGCCAAATGTTCTGAACCAGAATTCCAAGCCTGTTAGTAATGATAATATTATTTAGCACTTAGATAATTCTTTGCAGGCAGTAACCATTAATCATTGGTATCCCATTGTGTACTACGCAAGTTTTAAGATTATCAGTTTATAGAGGCAAATATTGAAGTGGAGAGGTGAAGAGTGTGTTCAAGGTCATAACCTGGATTTATTGCCTGAGCCAGACTCTGACATGTAGTTTTTCTGACTCTTTATCCCTATCATATTCTATGAGCCATTTCCTTAATTTTGTGCCAAGATTTTTTTAATGTAACTACCTGAATACACAAAGTCAGTCAAACTCTGCTTGCAATACACAGGTTGTTTATAGGAGACAGTGGAAAGGAGTTATATGACCTAGAATGGATTCCTTATTCAAACATGTACTGCCTGTGGAATCTTGAGCAAATTTCCAATTTTTCTTGAGCCTCAATTTTCTTGTCTGCAAAATAGGACTAATATATTTCACCTCATGGGAATTTCTGAATTACATATAACAGTGTATATGGATAATTATCGATAACTGTCATTTTTGGAGTTTCTACTGTACGTAAGTCACTTTAGTTCAAATTCTCAACAGCCAATTTATTTTTAATCTGATTTTATGGATTTATTTATTTATTAGTTCAACAGATATTTCTTTGGATGCTTACTATGTACATTGTCTCATAGAATAATAGGCAAGACAAATTTCCTGGTCTCCTGGAACGCACAATCTTCAAGAAGGGGCTGGTTTACAATAAACTAATAAATAAATAAATATGTGAGGTATAAATTCCATATGGAATAAATTGTGTGGTAAATTCCATGAAGAAAAACAAAGCCAGTAAGAGTAAAGGGGATTGACTTGGATAGGTAATTGTTTTATAGAGGGTGGTCAAAAGAGTTTACAGATAAACATATTTGAGGAATGATATGAGAGAACTGTGGGAGATGGTATTGTGATATCGGGGTTAGGGTGCTTTCTAGGTAGAGAGAATAGCAAATGCAAGATCCCTGGGCTTGCTTAGCTTTTTCATGACCAGCAAGGAAACCAGTGTGGCTTGAATGAAGCTAGCAAGGAAGAGAATAGAAAGGGTAGAGGTAGAGCAGATTGCAGATCATGTAGGACTTTGTAGGCTGTGAGAAGAATTTTGGATTTTACTCTTAAGAAGACTAAAAGACTTCAGAGGGCTTTGAGCAAAAGAGTGACATGATTTGGTTTATATTTTAGAAGGCTTGGGTGAAAGCAAGGAGACAGTGTAGAAAGCTATTGCAATTGAAAGATGGTGGCCTAAAATAGTGTCAGCAATAGAGATCAGATTCAAGATCTCTTTTGGCATGGTTGCCATATTATACAAATTCAATAGATAAGGTTAGAAATGAAGGTATAGACTTAAATTGCCAGCATGTAGATGTATTTAAAGTCATGGGATTAGATGTGATCACCTAGGGAGGAAGCATAGAGACAGAAGTCCATGGAAGAAGCCCTGGAGTACTGCAGCTTACCAGGAGGGTAGGAAGAACCAGCCAAGAAGACCGAGAAGGACGACAGTGAAGGTCAGAGCAGGACAGGTGAAGCAATATTTTAAGAAGAAAGGAATGATCAATTATGTCAAATGCTACTGAACAATTGGATAAAATTAGTGGCATTTGACCATGTGATTAGTCATTGTTGTGGTCACCAATGACCTTAAAAAGAGTAGTGCTGATGGAGATGTAGAGACTAAAGCCTGGTGGTCTTTCATCTGAATACACTGCGTTAGCCTTCACATCCATTCTCCCTTTTGTAGTCAGAATTACTTTTTCAAAACATACATTTAATGTTTCTGCTGCTTAAAAAACCCCCATGGCTTTCTGTCTCTTTCAGGATAATTACACAAAGCCTTAACCTGTTCTATAAAGCTCTGCTCTCTGGGATTCGATCACACTGTGTTTATTTTAGTTCCATATACTTCTCCCTGCCTCAGGGCCTTTGAATAGGAGGGTCCTAATTCCCTTTCCCTCTTCTTCTAGTTACTTCAGATATCAGTCCAGTGTCATTCTTTCAATTAATTCTTTTCTGGACACATAGCACTGCCTCAGAGTATTTCACAGAGTGGCAGTTTTACATTTTTTGTGTGATCATGTAATTAATAGTATCTCCTCTGAATCATCAAAAGCTCCATGAGGGCAAGAACTCACATGACTACTTTGCTTATTAACATGTATCTCCAGCACTAATGTCATAGTGCAATGTAGGTACTCCATAAATATCTGTTGAGTGAGTGAATGGACTCAACCCGTTTCATGATTCTTTTCTATCTGGGAATTATATAACTTCTTTTAGGATCCTAAGCATATCTCTTTGATGGGACTAATAAACATGTTCTGTTATTAGCTACTAAAGCTCCATAGTCTAATTACACTGGCACAATGAAAAAATATATTATAGATAATAACAGAAACATCCAGCCTTTTCTTCTTTCTAATTGTAAAGTAAAACATTAGAAAGTGATGCAGGAAAAGTGAGTCCCCAAGAATGCTACCTTTAGGTACAATCAGTCATTGGTAATGCTCCCAACATGACTTCCACACAGCAGGGCTGGTTATGTGCACGAAGTTAAGGTAAGAAAATGTTTTTCTTTCCTTACAGCTTTCTCACGATGCTGCCATTTCTAATCTGTCCCCAAGGCCAGCCTCTCACTAGGGTTCTCCTCTATTAGACTTTCTTTCACTACTTAAACTTTCTGTTCAGCAGAAAGGACATGTGAAGCATTTAAACAGGAATACTCATTAAATATATTGTATTAGATTAATATAGCCCTTTTCTCTTGAAGCCCTTTAAATGCTCTTCAATTTATGTAAGTGTTCATAATATCATAATCTCCATGCTACAGAACAACTGTCTTATTAGAAGGGTAACAACAAAACCAAATTATAAAAAAAGACGCAAATGGCTATCTAGTACTGTGTATTCAGCTGGACCAGTTTCCTCCAGAAAATAATTATCTACAATGTCTACCCTTCTCAACCCCATCTACTGAAGGTTCTCTGTGCAGAATTGGCTGGGAAGTCATAGAGTATTAAACTGTACTGCAGAATATGGAAGAAGCACACTCAAAGTATTAGGCAGTTTGGCCAGTGTTAAAAATACACCTAAAAAGACAAAGTTTGTTTAGTCTTTTCAGTAAGTCTCTGAGGATATCTAATTCATTTTTTTTACTCATAAATATCATATCCCATATGGGGTTGGGAAGAAGGGAGAAGAAATTCAAATACTTGAGGACAAACTTCTTAGAGAATGTTCCAAGCGAAACCACATACCTCAGGCTACTCAGAAACAGAAGTATTTTGCAGTGAATATGCTACAAAAGAATTTGGTAAAGTAATCACCTTTACAATTCAGTGATTTCCATAGCAACCACACAATGACTCATATACAAAATCAAGCTTTAATGAAATGAACAGCCAACTTACTGTGCCAGATTATTTTATATCCCTATCTTCTTTCCATGTAGGATTAAAGCCAGGTACTTTATATAACTATGTTCTGTGGACTATTTAACAGGCATTTCATATGCTATTTCATTTAGTCTTCCCATCAGCTATTATTATCTCCATCATGTGGATCAGGAAAGATTAAGAGAGTTTAAGTAATTTGACCAATATGACAACACAAGTAAATGTTAAAGTTTGGATTTCAGATCTGCAGAACTCCCCAGTTTTTAATTTTTTCCAGTATTTCATACTGATGAATGCCCTTCTGAGAAGAGGTTGTTTCTTATTATTTTAGTTTAAATATCACATTTTTCAAGTCACAGTGGAACTGTTTTTACAAAACAAGATCTAAGTAACACGGGAAGTAGAGGTCTTCGGTGGGCATTTCCTCATTGTCTTATCATCACGCTGACTGGTAACCCAGGTCACACAGGTGGAATCCGTAGTCATGCATGTGGTTGCTTCTCCTGTGTCCTGCAGAGGCACCTAGCCAGGTGGGCATGATGAACTAAAACCCAGGGAGCGTTTTGCTTGCCATGCTCTATGTCCTGCCTGGGAACCTGCCTCAGGCCAGAAGAAAGGGAAGGGTACTTTTTCTGATATTCTCAGAGGGAACACCTTGCAATGTTTCCCATTTGTGCCACAGGAAAGAACCCCTTTCTAGTTTGCACAATGAGTTGCCATTTTTAGCAGCAACTTCAGTATAACTTGATACTTTTTGCATCCTTAAGAGCACAGAATATTCACTGGCATGAATCCTCTTATTTGTAGGGACTTCATGAGATTGGAAAAAGCTCACTGAAAGGCGATAATGTCCCGCAAAAGGATATAGAAGAGTTCTTAATACCTGAAGTCATTATGAGTAGATTTCATCATATAATAGGAAAACAAAACTACAGGTCCCGTTATTGCAGTTAATGAGTTTTAGATGTTTTACACTGAAAGCACTCAAAATTATTTTAAAATTTGTTTTCTGTACCTAAATTGCTTTCAAGGGACCATTTAAATTAATAACTGAGTTTTGATGGAAACATATTTTATATCAAGTCACATTGATTAGAGAAAATCTTAATATGGAAAATAAGAGTATGCTCTCCAGATAAAGATGGTCCATAGCTTAATACATTGGCTATCTTTCCTATTATTTAATGTTTATTAATTTGCCAAAAAAAATAAAGCAATGCAAAATATAAAATTTGATTTATACTTTATTCTAGACTTTCATATCTTCAGGAATTATCAGAAATGCTTATTGTTTAAATTAAAGCCTTTTGGGTCTTTTTGAAAATTTTTATTGTTATTATTGGCTTTAGTTTATTACAGAGGAGGAGAAATGAAGGGCTTAAGGAGATAAAACTCTGTAAATAAAAGCATGTATAGCATGACTTATTTGCTTCTTCAAAATACACATTTTTTTCTCATCAGATTACCAAATTCTGATTTTCTTGAATTGGGCATTTAAGGATGTTTTGAGGAGGAAATTATTCCTTTGTTCTACTCAGGTCTTTGATGTTCTTACCAGTCTTGGCCCACTATATTGGAAAAAATTAGGACCACAACCTTAGTGAAGTTTGCTACAAATAACTGATCTTTTCCCTAATGGTGTTCTGTGACCTGTGCTGATTTTTTTGTTTTTTAAGCTAAAAGAATATGCCACTGAAGGTTTCAAATAATTTCTGCTGATTCAAGTTCATGATAATATAAATCATATGTCATAAAGCAAACATAGAAGTAGAATTCATAGAGAAAATCAAAGTGATTTCAGATGCTTATGATAGGCATACTTCCACCAGTCTCCAAAGCTCTCACTATTTGACAGACATCACGAACATTTGCAGCTATACTTTTCCAGATCAACTGCCTTTGAATGATTTTCAGAACTCTGAGCCATGACTAAATGCCAAGTAAAGAAATTAAGCAAAGAAAAATTGGACTGGCTCTCAGGAAAAGTTTCCTAATTGTGAAACTTATTAAAATGTGAAATAAATATCCTCTTGGGGAGAGGATGGATGCCCATCTCTGAGGCTTTAAAAATAAGCCTAGACCAACTCTTAGAAAAGAGAATTGAGGGCAGGATTTATTACTGGCAAGAAGTGAGCTGGATGACATAATGGGTCTTTTCCCTTGCTCATACTAATGCTTCTTTGATGTTTTCATTTAAGTGGTAACTTAGTTTCAAAAGCAGATACTTGAATGGAGGGAGTGGACTCAGGTTTCAATGAAAACTTCACCAGAGAAAGAGATGAAGGCCACCATTGATTATGTATTGGGCTTACTTTTATATTTGACCCTGGAAGACCATGGAATGGCCACCTAATGCATTTCCTGGCACGCTCCTATTGTGCTTAGTCTTATTTATCTGTATGTTTATCTTGCTCAGTGTGGGCTTCTGCTTGTCAGAAAAAGAAATATTTTTCTGTGCCTGTTAAAGCTAACCATGGTGTATGCAACCATGCCCTTTGCATTTGTACAAGACTGCCAGCCTCCTGATTCTTTCCTGCCTGCTCTGTGTGCATACCTATAAATCTAGTGTCGCTGGGTTGAAGGAACGTATGAGCAGCTCTTTAGCATTAAGAATATGATGGGAGAGATTGAGGTAGATTTGGACTGTCACCATCAATCAAAGCCAATGAAAAGGCAGCTTTCTAGGTGGTACAATGGCCTCTACTTGCTGGTACTGTGTTTCTCCTTTCATCAGGTATCTAGTAAGAGAAAGTGTGAAGGATTTGCACACGAAACATTCCCACAATGAATCTCAAGTGAGTGAATAAAAATATTGTAAGTGGGCTTTTACTGAATGTAAATCCTATCCTCTGGTTTTTAAAAACTTTAAGTTATTTATTTAAATCATAATACTCTTGAACCTTGTAGACCACCTTATTTGATTTTTTGTCTTAGGCCAGCTGTACAGGGGTTCCCCAGAATTTATTCATTTGTCCCTTATCCTTTCTGAGTAGATATAGGAATGAAATACTGTAAAGACATGAACCTCAGTATACTTTGTCTTAATTATTGAATAATCAGAATTTTAGCAAAAAGCGCTTTGGATATTTCTGGCTAGTTAATGTAAAATTAACAAAAAGGCTTTTATGATGAAATCATTTATAAGGCTATATTATTGTTTGCTTATTTTTTATATCTGGGAGAATCATAACATGTATGTTTGTTTCTACCTTCACTTGCAGCTCAACAGAACCCTGTAACATACATGAAATTTTTTTGGAACTTGTAAGATGAGGAACAGCTTATCTCATATTTACTTTCTTAGAGTTCCAAGAGCAGAAGAACATCTACCACAGAGAAATACAAATAACTGGTAGCACGTAATATACATTTATACAAAGGAATGAACAACTATTTTATATGGCAGCAGTCTAAATACAGCATGGCTTTCTAGTTTGGAGTAAGGTGAAATATATAAAATCTATTGTAAATTCTCAGCTCTCCCACATCTTTCCATCGTACCATTAAGAATTTCATAACCCAAAGACCAAGACGGAAAATATGTTTTTTCCATGGACTAGGGTTACCCAAGAGTATAACTTTAAATCCAGATTGTTTCAGAACCCTGTAGATCTGATCTGTCCTTGGGACAGTAACCAGCCAAAATACTTTTTCTTGACAACAGAGTTGAAGTTGATGATAGAAATGTAAATCTGTTCAGACACACCAAGGAACAAATAAATCACATGTAAGAGCTAGAGAATGGAGCTGTCAGAGGGACAAAATGAAAAGACAGATGCTGAGGAAAGGCGCAAAAAAGGAAAGAATATAGACTAGTTGGAGCAGTGCAGACATGTCAGACATGGAGGAGCTCTCAAGTTATAAATCGTTTAGAGAAATTATTGCAGTATTGGTACTCAGGAAGAGCTGAGTTCAAGCCCTGGCTCCATTTCTCGCTGATTGTGGGATGTTGGGTAAGTTGCTTCTCTGCTCCAACCCTCCTATTCTGCATCTATGAATTTTAAAATTTCTGAATTGGACATGCAGCTGCAGTTTAGCTTTCAGTTTAAATCTGCAGCGCCCACCTAGTGGGTTGTAATTAAGAAAGTCAGTAGTTAGTGATTCAATAAGACCATTCGTTTTAGAGTGTACCCATTGGTATGGGTCTTATTCTTAGTAATTTTATGAGAACATAGAATGTGAATGGCATGATTGTGGGCTGTGAGGACGAGACTCAGGATATGAGGCAAGATCCTGGTTTTCAAATAGGACCCTGAATGTTGCTTATTTGATTAAACTCCTGCTATACAGAAAGCATTAACTTCAGCATTATGAGCTCAAGCATATAGGAGAAGAACTGAATTAGAAAGAAATAGACTTTGGACTGAGGGAGATACAGAAATGGTGGGCTAATAATGCTTTCCAGGACAATTTAATTTGAACTAATCCAATTAGAATATTGGCAGTTATGAGAATCTTCTGAGTTAAAAACAGCTAAATTTTCTCCTTACATATTATTTTTTATGTCATTTTATTTCAGTTGATCTTCCAAACCAGGAGATATTTCTAATATAATTAATTACAAAAAAAGGTGGAAATAGGGTTGGTTATCCTCACTCATTTTCCAAGCAAGATATTTCTGAACTATATATACCTACCTGTGTACTTATATGTACCTAAATTTGCAAATGAAAAGTTTTATAAGAGTCTGTATGTCCTAGATTTCTGTCAGTAATTTTCAAATGTATTGGTTACCTCAGTTGCTTAGAGCCTGGTATGTTAGGGCCCAGTTTTGGTTCCAGTGGATTCTCACTAATTTCCCAGCTGAAACTCTGCTCACACTACTGGTCTACCAGAGTGAGGATAAAATGTTATGAATGATTGTTCCCCCACAGAGGGGACAATGGTGTGTTTTCTAAATTAGCTATTATGAGAGGTTTAGTCCAATGGACATAAGCTTTAAGAGACCTGTTTTGATTATATCCTAGCTGTGGTTCTATAGCATCTTCTTTTAGAATTTGGCTCTGATGCAAAGTTTCAATATAAGTTAAGATGAACATAGGGCTTTTGTGAGATAAAACTTGACATTTGTTGTAGTGACATTGAGGTAGGATTTGTTACATTCCCTTTACAACTCATAGTCTCAACAGTTCTTTTGAAAATTCTCTGGCCTCCTTTCTTTAGTTAGAAACATTTTCCAGCTGGAAGATATATACAGTGACTTGTGCATGTCATCCTGCTGGTTTCTAAACATAGTGGTCAGGCTGATGTCTACGATATAGTTTATTTAGTCTTTTTCTTTGAATCTGTATCTTGTTTTGTGCCTCTCTTGTCTCCTAGCTCAGTGCAACAGAAAAAGTCCTGGCCAGCTGCCATCTTGTGAAACAGCTGCTTCTGGCTCTGGGAACCTGCAAAGTGGGACTAGGCAGTAAAAATGGAGCTTACTACTCCTAAGACTTGAACACTTCTTTGTTATTGATAGGTTAAATGAACTTTAATTGAGGAAAACCAAGTTGAATGCCTTTTATTTTTGCATTCCTTATCTTCACTGACATTGCTGACCCATTTGATGACTGTTGACCCAGCTCTCCTTAAAACTGTTTTTCTTTGGCTTTTATAACCTTACCCTTGCCTGACTTACCAATGCTTCTTTTTGTGGGTTCTCCTAACCAGTTCTCCTTAAAATGTGCTATTCTCTACATTTTATTCTTCTTTGGTATCTTATTTAGCTTCATACTCTGGGTTTTAAGCCATCAGTTCTCAGACTTTAAGCTAGTGGCTTTCAAATTTGGCTGTGTATCAGAATCATTTATGCGACTTTCTAAATACAGATGCATGGGCTGCTGCTCTAAGAATTCTGAGTCAGTGTTTTTGGTGTAGAGACAGGCATCTATATTTTAAAAAATACTTCACAGGTGATTCTTATGAGCTTTCAGTTTGAAAAATCACTACCTGCATGAATGATCTGTACTCCCAGCCAAACAGGCCACTGGTTTCTTTTTCTGATCCTTGGCTTCTTCCCTGAGCTTCAGACCCATACTTCACATGTCCTAAGAAACAACTTCACATAGATTATCCACAGTTATTTCAAGTTCAATATACTCAATCAAACTCGTTATTCAACCCTGTCTCTTCCATTCACACTCTGTCTCTTCTTTTACTCTTACCTTTGATAATGCCACCCCCTGGACCAAGGGGAAAACCTCACCCACCCTCAGCTTCTTGCTTTTCACATTCTTTTTCTTTCCATCAATCTTCATAACATACCTGTGGTGGTTAATTTTATGTGTCAACTTAGCTGAGACACTGTGCCCAGGTATGTGGTCAAATGTTATTTTGGATGTTTCTGTGACAGTGTTTTTGGAAGAGACTGACATTTAAATTAGTGCACTTTGAGAAGAAGAACTACAGTCCTGCAGCCTGTGGAATGAAAATCACATTCACAGAAAGACAGACAAAATGAAAAGACAGAGGGCTATGTACCAGATGAAGGAACAAGATAAAACCCCAGAAAAATAACTAAATGAAGTGCAGATAGGCAACCTTCCAGAAAAAGAATTCAGAATAATGATAGTGAAGATGATCCAGGACCTCGGAAAAATAATGGAGGCAAAGATCGAGAAGATGCAAGAAATGTTTGACAAAGACCTAGAAGAATTAAAGAACAAACAGAGATGAACAATACAATAACTGAAGTGAAAACTACACTAGAAGGAATCAGTAGCTGAATAACTGAGGCAGAAGAACAGATGAGTGACCTGGAAGACAGAATGGTGGAATTCACTGCTGCGGAACAGAATAAAGAAAAAAGAATGAAAAGAAATGAAGACAGCTTAAGCGACCTCTGGTACAACATTAAACATAACAACATTCACATTATAGGGGTCCCAGAAGGAGGAGAGAGAGAGAAAGGACCCAAGAAAATATTTGAAAAGATTACAGTCGAAAACTTCCTTAACATGGGAAAGGAAATAGCCACCCAAGTCCGGGAAGCGCAGAGAGTCCCATACAGATAAACCCAAGGAGAAACATGCGGAGACACTTAGTAATCAAATTGGCAAAAATTAAAGACAAAGAAAAATTACTGAAAGCAGCAAGGGAAAAATGACAAATGACATACAAGGGAACTCCCATAAGGTTAACAGCTGATTTCTCAGCAGAAACTCTACAAGCCAGAAAGGAGTGGCATGACATATTTAAAGTGATGAAAGGGAAGAACCTACAACCAAGATTACTCTACCTGGCAAGGATCTCATTCAGATTCGATGGAGAAATCAAAAGCTTTACAGACAAGCAAAAGCTACGAGAATTCAGCACCACCAAACCAGCTCTACAGCAAATGCTAAAGGAACTTTTCTAAGTGGAAAACAGAAGAGAAGAAAAGGACCTACAAAAACAAACCCCAAACAACTAAGAAAATGATAATAGGAACATATATATCAATAATTACCTTAAATGTGAATGGATTAAATGCTCCAACCAAAAGACACAGGCTTGCTGAATGGATACAAAAACAAGACCCATATATATGCTGTCTTCAAGAGACCCACTTCAGGCCTAGGGACACATACAGACTGAAAGTGAGGGAATGGAAAAAGATATTCCATGCAAATAGAAATCAAAAGAAAGCAGGAGTAGCAATACTCATATAAGATAAAATAAACTTTAAAGAATATTACAAGAGACAAGGAAGGACACTACATAATTATCAAGGAATCAATCCAAGAAGAAGATACAACAATTATAAATATATATGCAGCCAACATAGGAGCACCTCAATACATAAGGCAACTGCTAACAGCTCTAAAAGAGGAAATCAACAGTAACACAGTAATAGTGGGGGACTTTAACACCTCACTTACACCAATGGACAGATCATCCAAACAGAAAATTAATAAGGAAACACAAGCTTTAAATGACACAATAGACCAGATAGATTTAATTGATATAGGACATTCCATCCCAAAACAGCAGATTACACATTCTTCTCAAGTGTGGACGGAACATTCTCCAGGATAGATCACATCTTGGGTGACAAATCAAGCCTCAGTAAATTTAAGAAAATTGAAATCATATCAAGCATCTTTTCTGACCACAACACTATGAGATTAGAAATCAATTATAGGGGAAAAAAAGTAAAAAAACACAAACATGGAGGCTAAACAATACGTTACTAAATAACCAAGAGATCACTGAAGAAATCAAAGAGCAAATCAAAAAATACCTAGAGACAAATGACAATGAAAACACGATGATACAAAACCTATGGGATGCAGCAAAAGCAGTTCTAAGAGGGAAGTTTATAGCAATACAAGCCTACCTCAATAAATAAGAAAAATCTCAAACAATGTAACCTTACACCTAAAAGAACTAGAGAAAGAAGAACAAACAAAACCCAAAGTTAGTAGAAGGAAAGAAATCATAAAGATCAGAGCAGAAATAAATGAAATAGAAACAAAGAAAACAATAGCAAAAATCAATAAAACTAAAAAAAAAAAAAAAAGTTCAGAAGACCTAAATAGACATTTCTCCAAAGAAGACATACCAGAAGCACATGCAAAGATGCTCAACATCACTAATTATTAGAGAAATGCAAATCAAAACTACAATGAGGTATCACCTCACACCGGTTAGAATGGCCATCATCAAAAAATCTACAAACAATAAAGGCTGGAGAGGGTATGGAGAAAAGGGAACCCTCTTGCACTGTTGATGAGAATGTAACTTGATACAGCCACTATGGAGAACTGTATGGAGGTTCCTTAAAAAACTAAAAATAGAATTACCATATGACCCAGTAATCCCACTACTGGGCATATTCCCAGAGAAAACCATAATTCAAAAAGACACTTGCACCCCCAGTGTTCATTGCAGCACTATTTACAATAGCCAGGTCATGGAAGCAACCTATATGCCCATCAACAGACGAATGGATAAAGAAGATGTGGCACATATATACAGTGGAATATTACTCAGCCATAAAAAGAAATGAAATTGGGTTATTTGTAGAGACATGGATGGACCTAGAGACTGTCATACAGAGTGAAGTAAGTCAGAAAGAGAAAAAAAAATACTGTATGTTAACACATGTACATGGAATCGAAAAAAAATAAAAAGGTTCTCATGAACCTAGGGGCAGGACAGTAATAAAGACGCAGATGTAGAGAATGGACTTGAGGACACAGGGAGGGGCAAGGGGAAGCTGGGAGGAAGTGAGAGATTAGCATAGGCATATATACACTACCAAGTGTAAAATAGATAGCTAGTGGGAAGCAGCTACACAGCACAGGGAGATCAGCTCGGTGCTTTATGACCACCTAGAGGGGTGGGATAGGGAGGTTGGGAGGGAGACACAAGAGGGAGGGGATATGGGGATATATGTATACATATAGCTGATTCACTTTGTTATATAGCAGGAAGTAACACAACATTGTAAAGCAATTATAGTCCAGTAAAGATGTTAAAAAAAACCGATGTGGTACATATATACCATGGAATATTACTCAGCCATAAAAATGAACGAAATTGGGTCATTTGTAGAGATGTGGATGGACCTAGAGACTGGTCCATGGACCTAGATGGACCTAGAGACTGCCATACAGTGTGAAGTAAGTCAGAATGAGAAAAACAAATATTGTATATTAATGCATATATGTGGAATCTAGAAAAATGATAAAGATGAACTGGTTTGTAGGGCAGAAATAGAGAAACAGATATAGAGAACAAATGTATGGACACCAAGGGGGGAAAGCGGCAGGTGGTGGTGGTGGGATGAATTGGGAGATGGGGATTGACATATATACACTAATATGCATAATAGATAAGTAATAAGAACCTGCTGTATGAAAAATAAATAAGTAAAATAAAATGAAAAAAAAATTTGTGCCCTTTGAGTAAAACAGATTATCCTCCATGATGTGAGTGGGCCTCATCTAATCAGTTGAAGGCTCAAATAAACAAAAAGAATGGCCTCCCGTAAGTAAGGGACAATTTTATCATCAGATAGCTCTTCCCTGGGTTTCTAGCATGATGGCCTACCCTGCAGTATTTAGACCTGCCAACCTCTACAATTGCACAATCTAGTTTCTTAAAATAAACACACACAACATTTAAATATACACACACACACATACACACATAGATACACATATGTGTATAGCTGTATAGTTATAACAGGACTAAGTATTGGTTCTGTTTCTCTGGAGAACCCTGACTAATAAACTTCAGATCCCTTTCTTAAATCTATCTCTTCCTTCCATTTCCACTGTTTCTCCTTAGCTTTGGCCTCTATCAGCTTTTGCCTGTGATGACCCTAACTGGTGCCTCACTTTTACCAGTCTCACTTCCATCCATCAGTTTTCCACAGTGCCTTGAACATAATTTTTTTAAATCAGTAAGTCTTTAAATTGTTTTTCTAATATTTAGAAACCTTGGGTGTTTCACTGTTGTTTCCTGAAGGGTTAAACTTCAGATCCTTTGCATGTAAGGCATTTTACATCTATGCTTAAGCATCAGCCCTACTCAGTTTTCTCCAGCCAGGAAACAACTTGCATCCCCTTAATTTGCCATTCTTCTTCTTAACTCAGTGACTTTGTGCACATTTTCTCTTCTCCTTGGAATGAAGGTGCCCTACCTCCAGTCTGTACAATGAACTCTCTCTTTTCTTTCAAACGTAGCACAAGTATCACATTTCCTTGGACCTCCACTTCTGGGAGTTACCCAGACAGCAATTGGCTTTCTTACTTCTGTGCTCTTATTGCACATCTAAGAGCATAATTGGACTCCATGGTTGCCATTTATTGGATATTTACTAAGAGTGAGGCAATGCATTATCTCATTTAATCCTCACTATCATCCCCCTTTTAGGAAACAGCTTTGGAGTAGTATAGCCACTTGATCAAGTTCACAGAGCTGGAAGATGGCAGATACAGGGATTGAATGAGTCCAAAGTCTGTGTTCTTAATCACTATACTAGATTTCCTGTATCACTGCTTGTTATATCCACTGTATGCTGCTTATAGTTATTGCAGCATATTTCTTACTAAAATCTACTTCAGAGTTATCTTCTGGGATTTTTTGTATATATATCACTTTATGAATGTGAAGGAAACTACTTTGGTCATATCATACAAACATTTAGAAGTGACTTATTTAAAATAAATTTTAGATAGCTAAGATCAAGCTTGTTATTCAGTGTAAGATGTGGTATAGTCCCTTTAAAGTCCAAGACTCTCCTAATTTCAGAATATTTACCATATGGCTAACTGATAAGAAAACAATTCCCACTTCCACTCAAGAGGTCAACCACCTATTATTAAAAACCTTCCCATTACCACAGATTGAGGGAAAGCCAAGCCTCCTGTCAGGCTTCCAGGCTATAATGCTCCAACCAAAGTAACTCCAATTCCTTCTTTAAGCTTTAAACGTTAGTCTACCTTCCAATGAAAATCCATAACTTTTTTCTTCCAAAAGTATCAATCACAAGTATCAGATCATGCTGTTCATTTCCAGTGCTGGAATTCTGTTAATTTCCTATAGCATTGGCATTTACTCTGCAGAAGATAGAAGGAGGAGATGGTGATTGCTGCAATCTATATATTAATTGGGAAGTGCTCCCTCGTTTGGGTTTCTTCATTAAGCAATCTGTAGGCTTCAGGTATTCGTAAGAGATGAATAGACCTGCCAAATCGGAGGCCCAAGAAACGCATTCTATCACTTTTTTTTTCCATTTAAAAGCTACAAGGCATACATGAAGGATTTCTCTGGGCTCAACACAAAACCCAAGGGAAAATGTTAATATTGGAAATCCTAGGTTTTGTTTTTTTTCACCACACCATACATTATTTGACACAATCTTTTCATTTTCCATCTTGCAACACATCAAAAAACATTACATTTCCCTTTATTTCCAAGCCAACCATTTTGTACTTACGGGACACCAGACATGTGAAGGGTTTAGTGTATTTTATTTATGTATTCATTTATTTGGTTAAAATAAAAACTGAGAAGGAACCTCTGAGTTCTTTCACAGCTGTGATTAGAGAAAAATGAAAATCCGAAGCAATGAAATTTATAGACCTATAAATCACATTCCATTTCAGGGTCTGAAAAATTGTAGAGATTAAGAAACTCGGTGAAGAGATGTTCATTACTCTTTCACATGGACGTTTGTTTAGTTGGTTTACTAATGTTATCACAGAACTTTTGGGGGCACCCTAATGGGTCACTGAGATGACTTTATGCTCACACATCACTTTGAGGAAACAAAGGGTAACAACAACAGGTGTTACTGGTGTGAGATATTGTGCAGGTTGAAAATGCAGTCCTATTTCTTTGGAAATCTTTGACTCCAAAAAAATATGTGAAAAACAGCCCCCAAATGGTTCTGTGCTCCAATTCCATTTTATTTTAGAATTGCTTATGTTACTAGGATTTATGAGTGTTACTTCCCTGAAAGAATGGCGTATCTTTCAGCTCTCAGTGTGTACTTTAATGGAAATAGTGTGCTTTTATGGAATAAAAGTTCTCTGAAGCCCTGCCTGAGACTGTTTCAAACCAGAACCTCCACACTGTGTCTGGAAAATCACTAACAGAGAAATGGACAGAAAACGAGCAACTCTGTTTTTTAAATCATCTTTCCGAAACTTCCTGTGTGACTGTCTTGCTAGGATTTTTATTCCATGGTAGCTGTAGGATATCAGTGATTTGCATTTTGGAAAGTTATCCTGTGTGTTATTTATATCCCATGTATCTGTTTCAGTTATGTGTTCAACTGCTGCATTCCACATGACCATTAAAGGAGCTGTCAAAAAGGCAAAACATTTACAGATAAAGACCTATAAAACTGAAGTCAAACCTTAATTACCCAGTGAAAGTCATGATGTTTTGAAACAATGGATATTTCTAAATATTTCACATTCATAAGCCTACTGTGATTTCATATAGAAGATATACCTTTCAAATTAAGTTTAAACTAGGTAATTAAATGTAGTTGTTATTCCCTGGATGTAACAGTGGAGAGGCAGGGTAGAATCCTTGGGTTGTACTGGATGGCATAACCTACAACATGCCACAGCTGCAGGTAATAAACCTGAGAGTGTTCCTCAGAGATTTTCTTCATTATCCTTTGATTTAAAAATATTCACTTCAAATGCATATTATTTTTAGACCAAGGCAAGTTCTGCTTATTTTGTACATTTGCATCTATTTACTGAGAATAATAGAATCTTATATTTGATAACAAATCTCCCTTATAGTTACCCCAATAAGTTATCAGCTACCTCTGTTCTTTCCAGGCATGAGAAGTTCACCAACCCATATACCTGATCATTCCTGTGAAGAGTAAGTTAGCCTCAGAACCTGCTGTCACAGCAGGTTAAATTTATGATATAGATACAAGTCTAAAGAATATTTATTCTCAACCTTACTTAAAAATAAGTAATAATTAGTTGAATTAGGTATAGCTCTTATTTTTTACATTATAATGTTCTGCATTTCTCATACTTTATGTAGCATCATAAAATTTGTAATATTGAATAAAACCAATAAGGTAATTTGTACAAAATTATAGAATTATAATTTAGAAATACAATTAACTTTTTTTTTCTTTTGCCCCCATATAACATGACTATTATACTAGTGTATAATAATACTACAGGAGGGGCAATTGAGAGTAAAATATAACATATCAGTATTCTATTTTATAAATTATTTGTCCCCAGTTTTCTTATAAAATGAGAAGTTTGCTTTAGAGTCATCTTATTTTCTGAATTCCATCTCACCCTCACCAAACATTTTGCAAAGAAAACTTGGAAATTTTGCTTCATATAACTCCTTCCTTCCTCTTATGTTTTTCCCTATTCCCGACACCAGATAACCTTAATTTATTTTGCTTTACTGAGTAGATTCAAGATATCTCTTTCTCAGCTAATAATAATAATAATCATTAATTGAATGCGTCCTGTGTATTAGTGTCCATCATATATTGGGAATCTAAGATACCTAAGTTTAACAAGCCAGGAACTTTCCCAAATTAATGCCCAGTAAATCAGAGAATACACTTGACTGAGACAAAAGAAATAAATACAGATTGCATTCTACTTCAAACTGTGGAACAGTGGTACTTCATTTGTAACTTCCTTTCAGTTTGAAATTATTGAAAGGAAGTTATATAATTAAATGGTAAAATATTTTAATATTTAAATGAACTTTGCCATGATTTTTCTTTTTTTGTGAAATACTGTTGACATACACTATTGTGTTAGTTTTAGATGTACTACATAGTGATTTGACATTTGCATGCATTATGAAATGATCACCACAATAAGTCTAGTAACTATGTGTCCCCATACAAAGTTGTTAGAATATTATTGACTATATTCTTTAAGCTGTATATTACGTCTCACGGCTTATTTATTTTATAACTGGAGAATTGTACCTCTTAATCACCTATTCCACCCCCCAACCCTCCTCTCCTCTGGCAACCGCCCATTTGTTCTCCATATATGTGAGTCTATTTTTGTTTTGTTTTGCTTTTGTTTTTTTTAGATTTCACATATAAGTGAGGTCATATAGTATTTGTCTTTCTCCGTCTGACTTATTTCACTTGGCATAATGCCCTCTAGATCAGGGGTCCGCAACCCCCCGACCACAGATTGGTACTGGTCCATGGCCTGTTAGGAACTGGGCCACACAGCAGGAGGTGAGCGGTAGGAGAGTGAGCGAAGCTTCATCCGCTGCTCCCCATTGCTCCCCATCGCTAGCGTTACCACCTGAACCATCACTTGCATTCCCGCCTGAACCATCCCCCATCCCTGTCTGTGGAAAAATTGTCTTCCACGAAACCGGTCCCTTGGTGCCAAAAAGGTTGGGGACCGCTGCTCTTGATTCATCCTTGTTGTTATAAATGTCAAGATTTCAATTTTTTAATGGCTGAGTAATATTCCATTGTATGCAGACATATCTGGGAAATATAATGGATTTGGTTCAAGACCACCACAATAAAGAAAATATCTCAATAAAACAAGTCACACGATTTTTTTGGTTTCCCAGTGCATATAAAAGTTACGTTTACACTATACTTTAGTCTATTAAGTGTGCGATGGTGTTATGTCTAAAAAAAAGTACATACCCTAATTTAAAATATTTTATTGCTAAAAAATTGCTAGCCATCATCTGAGTCTTCAATGAGTCATAATCTTTTTGCAATAGTAATATCAAAGATCACTGATCCCAGATCACCATAACAAACAAAATAATAAATGAAAAAGTTTCAACTATTATGAGAATTACCAAAATGTGAAACAGAGACAGAACTGAGCAAATGTTGTTGGAAAAATGGTGGGTATAGATTTGCTTGATGCAGCGTTGACGCAAACCTTCAATATGTAAAAAACAACAACAACAAACAAAACAAAAACATTATCTGCAAAGTGAAATAAAGGGAAGAGCAATAAAACAAGGTGTGCCTGCATGTATCCCACATCTTCTTTAACCATTCATCTATTGTTTTTTTTTTTTTTTTTTTTTTGCGTTACGCAGGCCTCTCACTGCGGTGGCCTCTCCCACCGCGGAGCACAGGCTCCGGACGCACAGGCCCAGCCGCTCCGCGGCACATGGGATCCTCCTGGACCGGGGCACAAACCTGTGTCCCCTGCACCGGCAGGCGGACTCCCAACCACTGTGCCACCAGGGTAGCCCAACCATTCATCTATTGATGGACACTTAGATTGCCTCCATATCTCGGCTATTATAAATAATGCTGAAATAAGCATTTGTTGTGCATATATCTTTTCCAATTAGTGTTTTTGTTTTCTTCTGGTGTATACCCAGATGTGAAATTACTGGGTCATATGGCAGTCCTATTTTTAATTTTTTGAGGACCCTTCATACTATTTAACATAATGGCTGCACCAATGTATAATCCTAGCAACAGTGCGCAAGGGTTCCCTTTTCTCCACATCCTTGCCAATACTTGTTATTTGTTGTCTTTTTGATGATGGCCACTCTGACAAGAGTGAGGTGGTATATCATTGTGATTTTGATGTGCATTTCCTTGATGATTAGTGATGTTGAACATATTTTCCTGTGTTTTTTGGCCATCTGTATGTCTCCTTTGGAATAATGTCTATCAGGTCGTCTGCCCATTTTTAAATTGGATTATTTGGTTTTTTTAATATTGAGTTGTATGAGTTCTTTGTATATTTTGGATATTAACTCCTTAAGGGATATATCATTTACAAATATCTTCTCCTATTCAGTAGGCTGCCTCTTTGTTTTGTTGATAGTTTCCTTTACTGTGCAAAATCTTTTTAGTTTGATGTAGTCCCATTTGTTTATGTTTGCTTTTGTTTCCCTTGCCTGAGGAAACAGTTACAAAGAAATATTTCTAACACAAATGTCAAAGAGTATACTGCCTGTTTTTTCTAGGAGTTTTATGGTTTCAGGTCTTTCATTTAAGCCTTCAATCCATTTGAGTTTATTTTTGTATATGGTGTAAGAAGGTAGCCCAGTTTGATTCTCTTTGCATGTAGCTGTCCAGTTTTCCCAACACCATTTATTGAAAATGCTATCTTTTCCCCATTATATATTCTTGCCTCCTCTCTTGTAGGTTAATTGACCATATAAGCGTGGGTTTATCCTGGGCTCTCTGCTCTGTTCCATTGATTCCTGTAGCTTTGTGGTACAGTTTGAAATCAGTTACTATGCCACCTCCAGCTTTGTTCTTCTTTCTCAAGATTGCTTTGGACATTTGGGGTCTTCTGTGTTTCCATACAAATTTTAAAATTATTTGTTCTAGCTCTGTGAAAAATGCTGTTGGTACTTTGATAAGGTTTGCATTGAATCTGTAGATTGCCTTGGGTTGCATAATCATTTTAGCAATGTTAATTCTTTCAATTCATAAGCATGATATCTTTCCATTTGTTTGCATCATCTTCAGATTTTCATCAACATCTTACAGTTTTCATTGTACAGGTCTTTTACCTCTTTGATTATATTTATTTGTAGTATTTTATTCTTTTTGATGCAATAGTAATCAGGATTTTTTTCTTAATTTTTCTTTCTGACAGTTTATTAATGTATATAACACAAGAGATTTATGCATATTAATTTTGTATTCTGCCACTTTACTGAATTGATTTATTCTAATGGTTTTTGGAAGCATTTTTAGGATTTTTCTCTATATAATATGTCATCTGCAAACAGTGACAATTTTACTTCTTCCTTTCCAACTTGGATTCCTTTTATTTCTTTTTCTTGTCTAATTGTTGTGGCTAGGACTTCCAATACTATGTTGAATAAAAGTGGCAAGAGTAGGTACCCTTGTCTTGTTCCTGATCTCCATTGAGTATGAGGTTGGCTGTGCATTTGTCATATATGGTCATTATTATGTGGAGTTATGTACCCTCTTTACTGGCTTTGCTGAGAGTTCTATCATAAATGGATGTTGAATTTTGTATAAGATTTTTATGCATCTAATGAGATGACCTGTATGATTTTCTTCTTCAGTTTGTTAAAGTGGTGCATCACATTGATTGATTTGCAGATATTGAACCATCCTTGCATCCTTTAGCTAAACCCCCTTGATCATAGTATATGGTCCTTTTAATGTATTATTGTATTCCATTAGGTGATACTTTGTTGAGGATTTTTGTGTCTGTGTTCATCAGTGATATTGTCCTATAATTTTCTTTCTTTGTGGTATATTTGTCTCATTTTGGTATCAGGGTGATACTGGCCTCATAAAGTGAATTTGGAAGTGTTTCTTCCTCTTTATTTATTTATTTTTGAATAGTTTGGGAAGCCTAGGTGTTAACTCTTCTTTTATAGAACTCTTGTTTTGTACAATTCACATGTGAAGCTGTCTGGTCCTGGACTTTTGTTTGTTGAGAGTTTTGAAAATTACTGATTTAGTTTTATTACTGGTAACCAGTCTCTTCATATTTTCTATTTTTTCCTGATTCAGTCTTGGGGTCATAACTTCATTTATTAACATATATAACATACCTTAAGGGATACAGCTGTATATTTTGTTTACTTCCTGCAAGTCAAGAGAAAATGTACACATTCTGGTGAAAGTTTTGCTTGAAATGTAAGTGAACTGTTAATGTGATTGTTTTTTCTTATGTAGTAGGTTTTCATATTTAGTGGTTCCCCAAAAGGTTTGTCCATGTCTTAATCCCTGGAATGTTCCAGGAAAAAATGTCATTGCAGGTGTAATTAAGTCATGGATCTTGAGCTGAGGAGATTATCCTGGTGAGCCCTAATCTAATGACAAGTGACTTTATAAGAGAAAAGTAGAGGGAGATTTGTGACAGGCAGAAAATAAAATGACACAGACAAGGGAAAGTAATGTGAAGGCAAAGGCAGAGCAGTCAGTGATGTGGAAACAGTTGTGGTACCAGCTGCCACCAGAAGATGGAAAAGGTGAAGAACAGATTCTCCCCTAGAGCCTCCAAATGGAGTGAAGTCCTGATGACACCTTGATTTTGGACTTCTGGCCTCCAGGACTGTAAGAGAATAAATTTTTGTTGTCTTTAAGCCATCAATTTGTGGTAACTTGTTATAGCAGTCACGGGAAACTAAGATATCGTATGAGCTCAATAATATAAGTATGTGTTCATCAAACCCAGTAACTACAAATTATATAAGGGAAGGAACCACTAAGATTTTGTTGATTGCTATATCTTGCACAGCTTGCCTGGTGAAGCAGAGTACTTACGAGGCAGGGTATCTAGATACATGGCTGATTTAAAAAAAAAAAAAAAAGATTATGTTTCTCAATATCCCTTGCAGCTGGATGTGGCCTAGGGACTATTTTGTGTCAAAGGGGTAAAAACACATGTGAAGTGGTTACTACAAGTATATGCCCTTGATAGGAGGGAGCATCATAATGGATGAGCAGGAGCCGCCAACTCATAAGAAATATACTTGTTTTGGCACAAGATGAGGTGAGATTGAGAACAGAAGCAATGCCTGGAAGAACAAGAATATGAAAGAGGTATGCAATTCCTGAATGCCTACATAGACTTTTCTATGAAAGAAATGTTAAAAAGTACTACTGCTTTTTTTTTAATGTTGGGGACAGGGAGGAGTTCTGTCACAACCAAACTTACTTCTAACTTATACACAAGATAACTGGCTCATAATATTTGTTGAATGAGTTGATCTAATTATTCAACATAAATATTGTATATCGACTGATAATTTCTTGGAGAAAATGAGAAAAGTTATTTACTTGAAATATTCATCGATTGAAATATTCTTATACTCTGTCTCCCATTTCTCTACATATCAAGGAATAAGAAATTACCTATTTACAAGAATTTAATGGAAATATATAGATTGTATTTCTGTTTCTCCACCACCTACATGTAAGCCATGAAATATTTTTATGGATTGCTTTTAAAATGTTAATTATAAATGCTTAAGAACCAAGTATCAGCCCTAAGTCTCCATCTGTCATATCACTAAAGAGTAAATTTTTTACCAAAAAGAACTGTAATTACATCGATGTTTATCATTTCAACTCTCTAGAATTAAACTTTTCCTATGGTAATTATCCATAAACCCATCTTGTCCTAGCACATTTGAAAAAGGAAGAAAATTTGAAAAAGGTTTTTAAGTGATGTCTTATTGATGCATCTAGATTAACTGCTGCCTCCATAAAAATACTGACTCTCTGGAATTTAATTTTTGTTTCCATACTTACATCTATATGCTGCTCAATGAATGCCTGCTGCATTGATTTGTATGTCTCAACGAACCCCTACAGAGATGTTTCTCTCAGCAATATTGGGTGATTGTACATATTCTGGAATTTAAACAAATTCCATATCCTGCAGTTCAGCTTGTTGCCTTTATGAAATGCCGACCTAATGCGTTCCTGACAGATGATGTTTTACTCTGCATTTTTGAGGATCTTTTGAAAAATCTTCCTTTACAATTGTCTATAAAGGCAATTTTGTTCATATGGATGCCAGGAGTTAGACAACTAATTGACACCTACTGGTGAAGTTTTTGTGGGAAGGGCCAGGGTATAAATCATCAAGCAACTTTTTCCCTCTTTCTTGCCTTTTTTTCTCCTTATGTAAGACTCACAAACGTCTTCTCAAATATTCAGATCAGTTTTTCTCTCAATGAAGGATTTCCCAATCTGTGCAAGTAGAATTAACCTCACTGAATTTAGCGGAGGCACCATTTTTATGAATTTTACTTTTGTGTGGGATATTGAAAAAGAACATTCATGGGAGTTCTGATATATGGTAGTTTCTAGAATCTACTAATATTCCTGAAAAACCCCGTTGAACAGAGTCCCTAGTGCCTGTTGAGGCAAACAGAGCCACAGCATGGTTTCTAAATGCTGAAGGAATGAGGGAAATGGGAGCCGAGGTGCTTGAAGAGTGAAGATGATGTGTGGGGCAACAGCCCGAGGCTGCCCTGGCAGGTGAAGTAGATTGGCGTGGTATCTAGTGATCATGTTGGGATGGCCAAACTCTGCGCAGACGTGTTGGGGGTTAACTTTATACAAATACTCAGCCACACGCACACAAAAATTGATGACTCTAAATAATTGAATCTTCATAGAAAAATTGCCCTGGATGGATTCACTTGTTTTGGATAAGTTCAGGAAAGAAAGAATCTCAACTTCTCCATCCAGGGCTTTTCAAAGAAGATAAAAGTCGTAAAGAAGATTGAACACATACAGAACTTCGAGCCCTTTAGGTCAGTCTAGGGAGCATTACACTGAAGTATGCACTTTTTTTTGCTTTCTATATTGGCTGAAGTTACTAGGTAGATATTAATTCTGGCATTGCTTAAAGTGTGGCCGTGAATCCCGTGATTTATTCGTTTTTAGATCTTTTTTCAGGAGTTTTCCTGTGTGCAGTCAGTGTACTTGCCACTTTTTGAAATTTATTAAGACAGTGTCCTTGTCTGATTTCAGCAATCTGTCTCACACAATTAGTTGTAATTTTTACTTCCCATTATAGAGCCATGGATTACTTTTCCGCATCAGTCTCTAACTGAACTAGACATTAAAAACTGATTCTTGTTGAGCCACACAAAGTAAATGTTGAGAGTTATTTTGCAGCAGAGCACTGGTCATGTTGACTTTATTTATTGCTCAACCACCTTAATGTAAAATTCAGTATGGTCAGTTTCATAAAAATCAGGGAAAGAGCTACAGACAGACTGCATGATTCACTTCTGACCACAAGAAATGGACATGCGTTTTCAATTCCAACTAAGCATTTAACATCTGCATGTTATGGCGTTTCCAAAAACCTGACAGAAATGTCATCAATGAAACTGAGAAGAAAATATTTCTGACAGACTTTTTCTTTGGCTTTCCTAGTATTCCATTTGCCAAATTTGTAAAGAAAAATATCTTGCTCTCCTGTACTTTCTAGATATTTACTTTAAAAAAAAAAAAAAGGAAATCTGAGATCAGTGGCAGAAGATGGGAATGCAAAATGAGCTGCTGTAATAATCAGAACTAAGAAATAACTTATATTCTTGGCTACCACCATCGCCTAGGGTACTGACTTGGCTCTGAAATAATAAGGGAAGTGAAGTGAAGGGTTTTTAACAATATCTAAAATTCCCTGAACTACTTGACAACTTAACATGTCAAGTCTATATCTTTCAGGACAAAAGTTCAAGTAAGAAATATATATATGTATTTTTAATTCAGGATACAGTATTGAAAAATTGTTCTTCATCTTAATGAGATGGTCCTGGTCCTTTTTAAAAAGGAAACTCTGGTTTCCTGTTATATACTGTGTCTAGGCTCTTAGGGTAAAAGTTATTTATTAGCCTAACCACATAACCACATAGCTGCATTACCCTGTAGTCCCTGCCATCAGGCAGCTGCAACACGGCTATTAAGTTTCAGAGCTAGAATGTAAAACCAAGTCTTATTTAACTCCAGAGTCCTTCTGCATGATGATTGGACCATTCTGATCCATAGGAAAAAGTGAAATGCATGTGCTAAGGTGTAATGTGAGCAGGGGATGATGTGTGTTGATCAATAAATAGCCTATCAACTAATTCTTCCACATGTCCTCTGACACCCTTCCCATTCACCTAGGCTCCTTTCAATGCTTTCCTTACACTGGAGCAAAGAATAGGCTTATAAATAGGTGCTTCAAATTATTTCACCTTTCTGTTTATTTGTAATTGTTTATTCTGAAAATTTCAACCATATCAAAAAAGAAGAACAATTATGTAATGAACTCCCAGGTACAATTTCCACAACTACCAACTCATGGTCAGTCTTCCCTCCCTGTTATTTTGAAATGAATCTCCAAACATTATTTCATCCATAAACATTTTGAGTTATGTCTCTAAATTAAAGAACTTTAAAAAAATAACTAATAACAGTATTAATAATAAATAAGTGAACATTATTTCCTTAATCTCATCAAGTATGATGAGATTAATCAGTGTTCAAATTCCCCTGATTGTCTCATACTTTATTTTCAAAAGTTGATTAGTTTGAGACAGGATCCAAGTAAGTTTTACCTTACTATCTTTCTATTGGTTTATTTGTTTTAAGTCTCTTTTAATCTGTAGGTTACTCCTCAATCTCTCATATTCTCAATCTCTCTGTCTCTCTCTGTCTCTCTCTGCCTCTCTCCCTACTACAATTTATTTGTTGAAGAAACTGGATAAGACTTGTCCCATAACCTGGATGTTATTGCTTCCCTATGGTGTTCCTTTGTTCCCACTGTTTCCTGTAAATTGGTGGTAAGTTCTAAAAGGCTTGGTCAGGTACAGATTTGACAAAACTATTTTATAGCTGCACTTGTGTATTAAGATCAGGAGTTACATAATGTCTGATACTGTTTGGACACATTAACTCATTAGCACTTGCCAACAGTAATATTCTAATTTTCTCTGTTTCTTCTTCATTTATTAGGTGGTGTGTGTGTGTGTGTGTGTTTGTGTATGTATGGTATATGTGTATAGGTATTATATATTACATAATACACATATTACCATCAGGAGTTACATAATGTTTGATGATCTCTCCTGTATTGTGTACATGTAATATATACATAGACATACATATATATAGTCTTCTCTTACTGTAATATATTGCAGATTACTCAGTAGTATATAAAGATACTCCTTGTGATGTGATTCCTTAGTTTTATGTGTCAACTTGACTGTGCTAAGGAATGCCCACATTGCTGGTAAAACATTATTTCTGGGTGTATCTATGAGGGTGTTTCCAGAAGAGATGAACTTTTGACAGAGTGAAGATCAGCCTCACCAATGCAGCAGGCATCATCCAAACCCTTGAGGGCCCAAATAGAACAAAAAAGAAAGAAGGGTGAATTTTCTCTCTTTACTCGAGCAGGGATATCCGTAATCTCCTGCCCTCAGACATCAGTGGCTCCTTATTGGTCCTCAGGCCTTTGGACTTGAACTGAATTACACCACCAGCTTTCCTGGTTCTCCAGCGTGCAGGCAGCAGATCATGGTATTTCTTGGCCTCTGTAATCACATGAGCCAATTCCTACAATAAATCTCCTCTTATGTATATCTATATCTACATCTATATATCTATATCTATATATTCTATTGGTTCTGTTCTCTGGGGAACCCTGAATAACATATCCCTTAATTCCTTTTCTAGCTGCATAGTACTCCATTATGTGGAAATACCACGGTTCACTCAGTCTGTTCCCTATTGATGAACATTTTGGTTGTTCCCAGTCTTTAGCTATTTCAAATAGTATAGCAGTCAATAGCTTTGTGCACCCAGTTCATTGTATTCTGACCAGGGTATCTTTGGGGGGTGAGATTTCTAAGTCAAAGAATAAGTGCACATGTATGACAGTCTGAGAATAACTCTCACACACTGAAACTATCTTCAGTAGGTGTCTATTACCCCTAGGGAGTGGGAAATAAACCCTTAACATGAATAAAAGATCCTGTGGTATCTTAACTAGTTTCGCCGTCATGATCCCCCTCATTCTCTGCTCCAGCCACACTAGACTTCTTCAGTTTCTCAAAAAATATGTTATATCTCCACAGAGCTTAGATTAGAAAGCTCTCCCACTCCTCCCCCTATGCCTGATTAACTGCTGCCCATCAAACAGAGCTCAGCTTAAAGTTCGCTATTTCAGGGAAGCATCCTTGACTTAGAGTCTAGACCTAGTTCCTTTTTTATTCACTCTTGTAAAACCATGTTTCTTTCCTTCATATAACTCAACTCAGTTTCTAATTATATATCCAATTTTGTGATTATCCACTTACCAGTCATAAGCTTCATGAAGAATTGTAATCTTACCTGATTTTGCTTAGTTTTATATCCCCAGCAACTTTTCGGTATAGAACAAATATTTCCCAAATAAATAAGTATAGCATATGCTTGCACTTTAACACTGGTGATCTCATGTCATCACAAGTGCTTTCACATTGCCATTATGCTAAAGTGTCCATGATCACAGGCTCAGTTTTTTTATACTAGTAATTTCATAGACATTTATTTTTTCAATTAATAGTTATTGAATAACTACTGTAAATAATGGATACTGGAATTGCAGCAACTAGACCCATTTCTTATTGTAAAGAAATTTACAATCTATAGTGTGTAGTAATAAGAATAATGCAGACATTTAAAATGATTTGGAAATAAACAGTAGGTTCAGTGCAGAGTACTCTGAGAGGACAAAGGGAAAGCATTCTACCCTGAGTGTGGTGTGCGGGGAGAGGGTAGATGAGTGCTGCTGAGTAAGTTCTAGAGAATATGGAGGAATCACCAAGGCAAAGAAGAGGAGGAAGTGTATTGTAAACATGGGATAGTGAAAAAGGCACACTGTACTTTTGGAAAAGAGCAAGTGGTACACCATTTATTGTATGTTAAGAAATTTGAACTGAAAATTAAACAGGAGCTTTGTTAGTCACACAGGCACTTTAGAGTCTTATTCTGTGTGGCTGATGAGTTTGGTGTGAGAACTTGCAGTCACCTGTTCTAGAATGTGGATATGTCTGAGATCCAAAATATTAAACTATGACATAAGCAGACTTCCAAATCCCAACTGTCCATTTGTCTTATCCTTATATTACTTCCACCATACTGATACACTTGCTCCATACTGATATAATAGAGGAAAAAGATAAATAAAAGATGACTTTAGTAGTGTTGTTGTTTCAGATCTAGACAAACTACTTTCAGGGCAATGTCCTTCTTGGAAGAATAAACAGTAATAGCTCTCAACTTGAGAACAAGAATTGTGTCAGGTAGCATTATATGTCTCATAAAGGGTGCCTGTAGTGCATAAAAAATCAGCTTCAACCTGTTAGAAGATCCATGGCCCATTTCAATCATCCTTACTTAAATTCTGATGGCAATAGTGGCAAGACAGGGCAAATATTTCTAATAGTGACCATATATACTGTTGATAAGACCATGAGAAAACAGCAAATACATTTTAGGTAGGGATATAAAAGAAAATAAGAAATTTGGAAATACCTAGTAGTCATGGATGCCAGGACTATTTTGGTTCAATTTCAACTTGAACATCATACCTTAGTCTAGAGTTCTAAAAGGTGAAAGACAATGCATAAGGATTCCAAAAGCTCAGAAAGGTCAGCACTTGGTGTTTAAAAATCCTAGAACTACTTAAATTTAGTACTGCAAGACTGCATAAGCTATAAGGTCTTGTGATTCACTTTAAGGCAACACAGAAATACTGAAAGATCTAAAAATTCTGTTTTGCAACTCTTGGAGCATTCCACAGAGTCATTGTAGTTTCCAGGGAAAAGAAATATGCATATGAACAAGAATATTGAGCAATTGGTTGCATTTATCAAAAAAATATCTGGTCCACAGAGAAGCATCCTGTTACTACTAGATCATTGCACAAGTCCTCTAAATATAAGTTTGCATCTGTTAGAGGGAATGAGGCAGGTTTTCCAGTGACCTTGGCCTGACGGTTTTCAGTAGGCTGTACATGGTGCACAGCTGTAGGTTCATCCTCCAAGTTCCCAGTTTGTCACTGATTTATTTTTGTCAAATACAAGATGTAATTGTGATAATTTACAATAGCCAGTAAACACATTATGACAATAAGAAAAAAAAATCTCACTTTTAATATAACTACATCCATCCACTCAAAATAAATTTCTTGTGATCAGTGGCATAACTTTATTTAGTTGAATTACAATTGTGATGTAAAATTTTTACATGCAAGAGAATATAAGATGTGATTTCACCAAACTAGTATTTTATTTGTAGAACGCAAGAGGTATCCCACAGTGTAGAGCATGAGCTTTGGAGACAAAAGCCCTACATTAGGGACTTGACTTTGCACTTTGCTAGCATTGTGATCTTGAGCAAGGAGCTTGATATTTTCCCCAAGTTCTTTGTGTCCTCATGAGCAAAATTAAGAATAAGTTTCTTGACAGTCTCAAGAAACACACCTCAAAGTCTCATGACAATCACAAAAATATGTCAAAGTACTTTGAGAAGAGTAAATGTTCCCATCTGTAATCTAATCATATAATTATTTACCTCTATTAGGAATTGGGGTAGGAAGTAATAAACTTAGAACTAATATATTGAAGGATAACCTATATTCTCTTTTAAACATTATGTAACTATGTGCTAGTAACACATGACTAAAAGTGGAGCTTCTATTATAAACAGAATTAATAAATATAAGCTTGTATCACTTTCAAGAGAAAATATTTCAGAAAGTGACGGAAGACTTTTAAACATTAAAATAATAATAAAATGGGTGCTTACATTTTACTTGTGTAAATTAGATGCCAAATATAATTGAAATTGCCGTTGAAGAAACCTAAGAAATTCTTGGGTTGAGTATATGACTAATATTCTTTTATTTCAGAAGAAAACTTTTATAGTAATAAGATTATATACCTAAAGCTATTGCTAATTTTTAAACTTTTGCTTATTATAATTATTTATATGGAGCTGCAGCCAAAGCTAATATGTTTAAGTCTGAAATGGAGATGTACCTTTAGGTTACTTCAGAGTTAAAATTCCTTACACATTCCACATTGATCAGATATGGGGAGAATAAAAACGCTTTGATCACTGAGGAGACTGGATATTTTTAGCCAATCTATGAGCTAATAACAAATATCACTTTGCTAATTAAGTATAATATAGCATGTCTAACTTTTTCCCCTAATCCCCAAATAAAATCCATTCTGAATTCTACTTGTAGAACAAATAAATGCAAAACAAGAAAAACTGCTTAGTGTTCACAAAGAAAACCTGAATACTTTATTTTACATGTCAAAGATAAAAATCACAAACAAATTAATGGAGAATATTACTTTGTTTTATCATTTAAAATGTGTCCTGTAACACAGTCCAGCATGTGACAAGATTAGGAAAATCTACCCTACTACTCTAAAGAATAAAAAAAACCAAAATCAGATAAAGTGTAACCAAGTTTAAGAAAATACTTATTTGAGCTTGAAATGAAGACTATAGAATTACTAGATTGCAGACAAAAGGGAAAGTAAAAGCTAAACAATGAGAAATACTTGAAGCCAAATATCCCACAATATATTGAAATCAGGTATACAATGTATAGTCTTGAGCAGCGCTTCAGTCACGAACAAGTGTTCACAAATGTAAGTTCTGGCTCTTGAGTTGTGGAAGATTAGAATTCAGTGTACATATGTAGCCTAGAGATAATACTTTTTTCCAATCTATGACCAAGAGCTAAACCTGGAGCCTATTTTATGTGACACAGGAGTCAGAAAATCTTCACCCAGTAGTGCCAAGATGCTATAAGAAACAAGAAGAGAGTTTGCCTTTTATTCAGGGCATGACTGGAGAAGGAATTGCTCACCCAGGGAGAAATTAAAATCATAGCCAAGACTCTTCATACAGTGAAGTAACCTCAAGCTGAGTAATAAACATCAATAACCATAAAAACCCCACGTGGGGCTTCCCTGGTGGCGTAGTGGTTGAGAGTCCGCCTGCCGATGCAGGGGACACGGGTTCGTGCTCCAGTCCGGGAAGATCCCACATGCCGCGGAGCGGCTGGGCCCGTGAGCCATGGCCGCTGAGCCTGCGCGTCCGGAGCCTGTGCTCCGCAACGGGAGAGGCCACAACAGTGAGAGGCCCGCGTACCGCAAAAAAAAAAACCAAACAAACAACCCACGTGTCCCAAAGTAAAATACGTTAGGTCTTGGAAAAGGCAATTGTAAAATCACATTGTAGTAATGCCTCCCTATTCCAGAGAACCTGTAAATCCCACTGTAAACTCTGAAGATGAGCTCAGTAAAACTGTACAGTCAAGAGGACAATAGATACATAAAGAGATGGGATATGTGGAAAGAAGAGAATTGGGCATGGCAAAGGAAAAAAAGTTAGATGGGAGCCTGGATTTGCATATGTTAATACACTGAAAACAAAGTTGTTGTTTTCCTTAGTAACATTCTAATTAAGCCCTGGAACCCGACAATATGTTATTTGTCTATTTTCCAAATATTCCATTTTCAGAAAAATGCAATTAAGAAAATGGGACATAAAGCAGTATTGTATTTTACCACATGTTTGAGTTTAAGATGAGAAAAAAAAAAACCTGAATTTTTTTCTCTTTCTCCATCTGCCCAAAGCTGGTGGACTCCTGTGAGTCTATCATTTGAATGTGCGGTGGAGAGTAGGACAGAGCAACCAGATGTCAGGCAGAGGGTCCTGAATATGAACTCAGAAAATGATAAACCTAAAAATATATACTTCACAAACTTATCTGTGCAAGAAATTCAGTAGGTATAGGATTAATGGAATTTAAACCCAGTCTCTAGATATATATTATCTTTCATATACTTTTGAAGCAAAAAGAAGACACGTGAAGACTGCAAAAAGAAAAAAAGCATAAATGAAAATCAGCACTTACCTTAAAAAGAACTGAATTTTAGCTTGCTTATGACTTGCAGAAATGCTACATTTGAAAAAAATTGTCCTTAAATAAATAAGATGACAAACTTTAAAATAGCTGAAGTCGAGTGCAGACAACCAGTATGTATATATCAGAAAGAAAAAGTAAATTTTAAAGATCGTTGTTAGAATGTAAAGAGTGCTGGTGCAACGAAAGGTCATCAACCTAAGAGTTAGGAAGTACAATAGAATACTAGTGATGACGGAGGAGGGAACCTGCCATTTATGCCCCAGAGAACAAGGGAATCTTATCACAAGCTGCTCCCAAGAGTGGAAGTAACAGTACTTTTAGGGTACAATTGGAGGGAATGAATTAATTTCTTATTTCCCTGTTTTCTTGAGTGTTTCTGTATTGTCGTTGTGAGACCCCATAGAAAAAGCATTGAGCCAATTTGGAGGATTCTGGGTACACATAATGCCTTGAAATGAGTAAGATTTAGACAGGCAGGTAAAGTACGAAGAGCATTCTAGGTAACAGCAGGTGTTTTTTTGGGTTTTTTTTTAACATCTTTATTGGAGTATAATTGCTTTACAATGGTGTGTTAGTTTCTGCTTTATAACAAAGTGAATCAGTTATACATATGTCCCCATATCTCCTCCCTCTTGTGTCTCCCTCCCACCCTCTGTATCCCACCCCTCTAGGTGGTCACAAAGCATGGAGCTGATCTCCTTGTGCTATGTGGCTGCTTCCCCCTAGCTATCTATTTTACATTTGGTAGTTTATATATGTCCGTGCCACTCTCTCACTTCATCCCAGCTTACCCTTCCCCCTCCCTGTGTCCTCAAGTCTGTTCTCTATGTCTGCGTCTTTAATCCTGTCCTGCCCCTAGGTTCTTCAGAACCATTTTTTCTCTTTTAGATTCCATATATATGTGTTAGCATATGGTATTTGTTTTTCTCTTTCTGACTTACTTCACTCTGTATGACAGTCTCTAGGTCCATCCACCTCACTACAATTAACTCAATTTCATTTCTTTTTATCGCTGAGTAATATTCCATTGTATATATGTGCCACATCTTCTTTATCCATTCATCTGTCAGTGGACACTTATGTTGCTTCTATGTCCTGGCTATTGTAAATAGAGCTGCAATGAACATTGTGGTACATGACTCTTTTTGAATTATGGTTTTGCCAGGGTATATGCCCAGTAGTGGGATCAGCAGGTGGTTTTTTAATGTAATTGAACTACAAGCACTCATGACATAATTTTCCTTAGTACTCTAGTTTATGATTCCTATGTTATAATTCAATCTTTTCTTCTACTTAAACATTTCTGATTCTCAAGAAGGGATATCTACTCTGAAATATTTATTAATCAGTTCCTGTTTTGATTTTCTTATTTGCCAAAAATTCAGGGATGTAGAACTCGAGGCTTTTCCCCTAAAGCTAAGCTTTGCAGCCATTAGCACTCTTGACAACCTTGTTTGTTTATGTCTATCATGCCAAGCACAAAGACTCACTGAAGGTGGTGGAGTCAGCAATGTTTCTTGACTGCTAGTAAGTTCTTTGCTCTTTCCTCTGGTCCAGTATAGATCACCTTTGTTTCCATGAGGTAAAAATGGTTCTGAAATAGGAAGAGAGGAAAAGCTTCCTTTACAGTTCCACTTCTCCCACTGGCCCAGGGTTTCAGCTATCCTGGCCTAATGCCCAGTATTTTCCCTAAGCTGTATTGATGTCACTTTGGTGGGGTGCTATACTTGGATGGGGTCCACCTTCAGTTCCACCTCTTGATGAGTACTGGCATTGCCCACAAAACTGATGAAGACAGGGGATCTCTGAAGTAGACTCCTTTGCACTGTCAAGAAGCCAGGTTAGTAGGGGGCAACTTTCAGAAAATAAAGAGAAAATGCTATGTAGTATGTGTGTATATATCTGCTGTGGCTCTTGAGAGGAGGGCAGGAGTAACAAGAAATGAAAGGGAATTATTCACCTCAATTCGGTGCAGTATGACTACAAGAGTAATAGAATAGAGACAATTCCATTTGTTAAGAAGTATTTTCTCCTGTCAGAAACTGTTCTCACCCTAGGTTGGATAGTTCTCTCATGTCTGAAGTCCTGAGAAAATTTTAGAGGAACTTCAGAAGAACTAAACACCAACACTGAAATAAAACACTGAAAGAACATTTGGCTAGATTTTGGTTAAAATTAACTTAGATTTAGGAAAAAATACTTAGAAATGATCCTTGATTTTCAAATATAAAGCATAATATTTGGATTTATATGTTGAGACTTTTGAACCATGGCATTGTTACAATTTGACATCTCTTCAGTAGAAATTTATATACCTATAATGTTATCGTCTCGATAACTTATGAATCTAATAATAATTTTTCCTCAGTGAAATATATTTACATGTTGAGTAGAGCAAGATAAATTTACAAGCTAGTTTCATTGTCATATTAAATCTTGACCACTTTTTAAAAATTAATAAACTTTATTTTTTTAGAACAGTTTTAGGTTCGCAGCAAAATTGAGAGGAAAGTACAGAGGTTTCCTCACATACCCTCATCTCTTCCCACACATAACTTCCCCCACTATAGAGCTCCCACACTAGAGTGGTATGTTTGTTACAATTGATGAACATACATGGACACAATATTATCGCCCAAAGTCCACAGCCTACCTTAGAGTTCATTCTTGATGTTGTACATTCTTTGGATTATGAGAAATGTATAATGACAAGTATCCACCACTGTAGTAACATGCAGTGTAGATTCACTGCCTTAAAAATCCTCTGTACGCTGCCTGTTCACCCCTTCCTTCTCCCTATACCCTGGCAATCACTAATCTTTTTTTGTTGTTGTTGTTGTTGTTTTTGCGGTACGCGGGCCTCTCACTGTTGTGGCCTCTCCCATCGTGGAGCACAGGCTCCGGACGCGCAGGCTCAGCGGCCATGGCTCACGGGCCCAGCCACTCCGCGGCATGTGGGATCTTCCCAGACCAGGGCACGAACCCGTGTCCCCTGCATCGGCAGGCGGACTCTCAACCACTACGCCACCAGGGAAGCCCCAATCACTAATCTTTTTACTGTCTCCATAGCTTTGTATTTTCCAGACTATTATATAGTTGGAATAATGCAGTATGTAGCCTTTTCACATTCGCTTCTTTCACTTAGTAATATGCATTTAAGTTTCCTCCATATATTTTCATTGCTTGATGGCTTATTTCTTTTTAGTGCTGAGTAATATTCCATTGTCTGGATGTACCACAGTTTATTTATCCATTCATTTCCTAAAGGATATCTCGGTTGCTTCCTTGATTTGTCAGTCATGAAGAAGGCTACGATAAACACCCTCTGCAGGTTCTTGTGTGGACCTAAGTTTTTAATTCATTTGGATAAGTAGTGAGGTGCATGGTTTCTGGGTCATGAGATAAGAGTATATTCAGATTTGTAAAAAAAACCTGCCCAACTGTCTTCCAAAGTGGTTGTACCATTCTGTATTCCCACCATCAAAGAGTAAGAGTTCCAGGCTTCCCTGGTGGCGCAGTGGTTGAGAGTCCACCTGCCGATGCAGGGGACGCGGGTTTGTGCCCCGGTCCGAGAAGATCCCACCTGTCGCGGAGCAGCTGGGCCCATGAGCCATGGCCGCTGAGCCTGCATGTCCGGAGCCTGTGCTCCGCAATGGGAGAGGCCACAGCAGTGAGAGGCCCGCGTACCGCAAAAAAAAAAAAAAAAAAAAAAAAAAGAGTAAGAGTTCCTGTTGTTCCACATCCTCAGGAGCATTTGGTGTTATCAGTGTTTTGGATTTTGGTCATTCTAATGGACATGTAGTGGTATCTCACTTTAACTTGCGATTCCCTAGTGTCATATGATATTGAACCTCTTTTCATATGCTACTTCCCAGCTATATATCTACTTTGTTCTTGACCACTTTTCAAGTATCAATTAATAAATCAATTTATTTGAACTAGCTTTTTGAGGTTTTCACTTAAGATTGAGTATCAGACATATTTCACTAAAATTACAGTCACTATAATAACAATTCATTGTTGCTATCTTGGTCTGCAGTATCCTCAAAATAGAGAATATTTAATATCCTCCAAAATATAAAGGGTGACATGAATCATTCTTTTTATCTCTATATCTCTGTCTGCCCTAGAATGCTTAATGTTAAGTCCTTCCTTTTTATTTCAAAATACTACCAGATCTTGCTTTCTGTCATATCATCCTCAATAGAGCTGTGGAGGTGATGAGCAGGAATGTTCTGGGTAACTAGCTAATTGGGTTAGCTGTTCATTTTCACAAATAATTTATTAAATACATTTATTGAGGGAGGAATTTATGTTCACAAAGAAGATACCCTGTAGAATTCTCATTCCATATATTCCTGGAAAGGATTGTTGAACTTGGCAAATATTTGCTTTATTTTTTTTAGATGCTAACATGCATCCCTACATCAGCTGAAGGCAGAGAATGGTTAGACATTCCACTTGATACCTGTATTTATGTCTTTCAAACTATGTTTCCAGTTTCAGTGTTTTAAATTAAATTAGGAATACAATAGGTAAAGTTTATTTCTCATTTCTAATTTGATTTAACTGTTTGTGGTGATAATAATGATAATATTCACCATGGCATTAATTTCAAAGAAAATAGCCCCTCAAGTTCTTCCCATTTCTCCAAAAGAGAAATGCCATAGATCCACATTACAGATTCAGTATAACATTCATGCTCAGCCCTGTCATTCATTAAAATACACATCTCATTTTCAAAGTTGCATTTCATGAACAAATTTAACTTGTTTAACAGCATGCCCAATTCTACCATACACAGTCATTGTATAGTACAGTCAATTTACATTTAAACATAAATCAATTTTAAAAGAATAACTAAAATTTCACTGTCATTAGAGGCAGATGGAAATTGAGGCAATTGAATCAAGGAGAAAGGAGACATTGATCTTGTGGCTGCACCATCCCTTGTCTCCAGTAACCCTTATAACCCTGTTCCATTGTCTTTGAATAATCAGACTTTGGGAGCATGAGATTATCTTGGTTGAAATAGAGCCAGTTAAATTGAATTATGACAGTATTTACTCAGTGCCTATTAAGAATACTAGGAATGGGTGGGTATGGATTTGTTTATTCCAGCAAAGATATTTATTGGACATGCAGGAAACTGTACAAGTTCATTGGTGGCAGATCACCAATGATTAAAATGGGAAAGGACCCCTGTCTTGAACAAGTGCATTGGGTTTCTATCAAAGAAGCAGAACCACTAAGAGTGATATAGAATAAGAAACTAATTTTGAATATTAGATCTTGTATAGACTTCTTAACAAACTCCCACACTTGTCGGTTTCTCACTGCCTATAAACTGGGTTGAAGGTTGACCTGAAGGAGATGCTGGTACTATTGGCCATGGAGATGCACAAGTACCTGACTCAGGAAGGCCTGTCTGTTACCCCATGTTAACAAAATGAGCCAACAGATCAGCAACAGCTTGAGTGAGCTGCAGCAGTGCTTGGTCCTATATTAATTTTCAGAGAGAAAACAACTTTTTCTTTACTTCTATCTTCTACATCTTACACAAATTTTTCTGATGGCCACCTTTAATCTGGACACATTCAAGGAGGGGGTTCTGGAAAATGTGGTTCCAGCTTAATGTCCCAGAGTACAAAGACATTACAGTAATTACAGTGGGGGAGATATTAATCAGACAAGCACTTAGACATTTAAAAGTATAACTGGTAGAAAGTGTAATAGAAAAGAAGTTCAGAGTGCTTTGAGATAAAAGGAATTGATAGGGAAGTTTAAAGAAAAGCTTGAATTCTCAACTGATGGAAAAGAAAGCTTTTACTAAGCAAACTTAGAGATGAAGAAAACTGGTGAGAAGAGCACGTGCAATTGTCTGATGAGAGGGTCCACAGCACCTGCCTGAATCTATAGGTAGAATTTAATCTGGACTTTGAAATATTAAGTTCTATATATCTAGCTATATAACCACATTTAGTCTGTAACTAAATCTAGTTAAAGACATCTGTACATGAGATATAATTATAGATAAATACTTAAAGATAGAAACCATTCAACATCTAGATATAGTATTGACAATGAAAACAACTAATCAGCTCATTTTCTAAAAGTATGTTATTTTAAATCAAGGTTATTTGTCAGTCCTTAACCTTTAGAAGCTTAAAATCAATCAGTTAGCAAAAATAAGTCTATCAGAACAAAGCAAATAGATAATTATAAATTATTTCAATTCACTCATTTATTTAAAATTATTTATTGTATGCCTACAAAGTGCCAGATTATTGTAGCAGGAGCTGAGAATGAGATATATTAAAATATATATATAGGCCAAGTGACTCAGAGAGTTTGCAGCAGAAAGATATATGGAAATAAACAACTATACTACAGTGAAGATATTTATATATATATATATATACACGCATATATTGTGTGTGTGTGTATATATATATATATATAAAATACCATTAGCATAGGCATGGATTTATCAGCAGGGCAATAACATTAGGTGAAGTTTAAAGAATGAATCATTTAGCAGCTGAACATGTGTTAGAGGAGTTTCAAGACAAAATGAAAATGGGAAAGTACTGAAGAGTGAATCAGCACCTTTATTTAGTCCAGAGAACTCTGTGCAGCCTGATATTATTTGAATACTAAGAATGAATGGGGAGAGGTGTGTGCAGGAAGAGGACAGGATCAAATAGGAAGAGTTTATACATATGTTAAGAAATTAAAACTCTATCCTAGAACTAAGAGTGGATAATAAATGTGACCAAGAAAGATAAATGATTTTAAAAACTAAACAGTAATATTTAAGGTAGACAATACCAATATAGCAACATTCCTACCAGGAATTGATTTCTTACTCTCCAGTGTAATCCTATTAAAAATAAAAGAAAAATAAAAAAAGATAGGATTGTCTTCCTGCCTCCCTGTCTCTTGCATTCTTCTAAGCAGCTTAGTTAAAGGCCACCTAGTCTAACTTGTAAGTCTAACTTGTAAGTATACAAATTTATAGTATAGAGGTCTAGTCCTCTTCATTTGTTCAGTTCACTTGCTGTCTTGTCAATTTGTGAAAAAGGTCACTTTGCTAAGTTCATATTTCCAGGTCAATGATTATTGCGTCATTGTATGGTCTCTTCTTAGCCTCTGCTTGGATTGGGTGACACAGAACACCATTGATAAGCAAACATCTGCAACCAACTTTACAGGTTGTCTCTTGTTTATTATGGATTAGTCTACAGCAACTGCAACGTCTTCACATACATTTTTCTTAAACCCCCAAATTCACACCTCTCTTAAACTCCATTGTATTTCAAGATACTGTATTTTCCTTGGTAAATGGTTTAGAAATTAGAAAAAAATTATTTTGAGGAATTTTAATGTTTCCTAATTACTACACTTTTGAAGAAAGCCAAAAGGAAAATTAAAAATAATACCAAGTATTCAATAGTCAGCTCTTTAATTAGTATTCAGAGCCTTAAAATCAAACTCTAACCCCACAATAGACAGCTTCAAAACTCTTTCATTCATTCCTGCTAAAACCGTCTGAAACTTACTTTCCTTGAATCTTTCTCTACTTTACTTTCATAGTCCACTTACATCATTTTGCTCTTTCCCCTAACCTCTTATATGTGCTACCTTTTCCTCACCATTTTTATCAGGAAAAGAACAATCATATTACACTATATCCCCTTAAAATTGCATGACCAGAAGACTCATTTATAGAAGATAATATAAACTCTGGTCTGGAATTTATTTGGTATCCAATTTTAGGTTTATGAATAAAGGTTTTTGTTAACCTCAAGCATTTAGGCAGAAACTTTCTGAAAAGTTTAGAATTGCTTTTAATTGTACTTATTGTCCTGGACTAACAGATATGTACCAGCAAGTAGACTTAATTGTTAGCCTTTCATATGAGGAAGCATAATTAGAAGTAGTAAGATGGGAAAAATTAGGAGGAAATTTGAATAACTCAGTTGTGCATGATTTTTAAAATACCTTTGAAAGGTCAAGGAAAAAAATATAAAATACACTTTATATGGCCATTTCAGGATCCTTTCTTTTACAGCAGATTGAACAAAGATCCAAAATTGTAAACAAAATAGAGCTGAATCAGTAAGAGATTTTATAATTAGACTATAAGTTTTCAAATAGTATTCTGTGATAGATATGTAGGACAAAATGAATGGGGCCTTTTTCTGTCTTTTGTAACTAGGCTCATGCCTAAAATTATGACAGGGAATTGCTAGGTGTTTTCCAACATTTGGATGACATTTTTTTCAGTGAGCCTCAGAAAGTAAATGAGCCAAAATTGAAAACAATTATGGCCCTTCAGATGAAACAACAGACCCCCCAAATAAAAATAAGACCAAAAGGCCCTCTGCTCTCTTAGAATTGAGTGCCTGTGGAGAGACACAGGTGGATATCACAAACAGAAGAATCATTGGAAGAAACTACTGTCCACACTTGATAAGAAACAGAAGGGTAGCTATTCAACTCTGCTCAGTGATTTTACTCAAAGGAAGAGAGCAGTTTTTAACAATTCTCAGTTTTCCTCTAAAGGAGAACTATGTAAATATAGTTGGATGTTAATATCTCTTCTTTAATATGGGTGTTATTATATATTTCATTAATCCCACCATCACAGGACTCCCACAGAGCAAAGTTTCAGATGATCTAAAAACCATGAAATAAAGCAAATTGAATGGTAGCAAGCATAAAAAAGAAGAAGAAGTTGTATTGCTTAAAGTAAAAATGGCTGGTTGGGCCAGAAGATAGTAAAAGATAGCCTCGAGTGTATATAGTAAGTGGTGCAAGGCTTCAGGGGAAGTGAACATTTTTTGCCTTGGTTTACAAAAAACATTTAAGTAGTGAAAATTTCTACAACCCTAAATTTTTTTAAATTTTAATTTTTTATATAGCAGGTTCTTATTATCTATTTTATACATATTGCTGTATATATGTCAATCCCAATCTCCAAGTTCATTCCACCACCACCCCACCAACCCCTGCTTTCACCCCCTTGGTGTCAATACATCTGTCCTCTACATCTGCATCTCTATTTCTGCCTTGCAAACCAGTTCATCTGTACCATTCTTCTAGATTCCACATATATGTGTTAATATACGATATTTGTTTTTCTCTTTCTGACTTACTTCACTCTGTATGACAGTCTCTAGGTCCATCCACGTCTCTACAAATGACCCAATTTCATCCCTTTTTATGGCTGAGTAATATTCCATTGTATATATGTATCACATCTTCTTTATCCATTTGTCTATCAGTGGGCATTTAGGTTGCTTCCATGACCTGGTTACTGTAAATAGTGCTGCACTGAACATTGGGGTGCATGTGTCTTTTTGAATTATGGTTTTCTCTGAGTATATGCCCAGTAATGGGATTGCTGGGTTATATGGTAATTCTATATTTAGTTTTTTATGGAACCTCCATATGTCCTCCATAATGGCTGTATCAATTTACATTCCCACCAACAGTGCAAGAGGGTTCCCTTTTCTCCGCACCCTCTCCAACATTTGTTGTTTGTAGATTTTCTGATGATGCCCATTCTGACTGGTGTGAGGTGATACCTCATTGTAGTTTTGATTTGCATTTCTCTAATAATTAGTGATGTTGAGAAGCTTTTCATGTACTTCTTGGCCATCCGTATGTCTTCTTTGGAGAAATGCCTGTTTAGGTCTTCTGCCCGTTTTTGGATTGGGTTGTTTGTTTTTTTAATATTGAGCTGCATGAGCTATTATAATCTTAAATCCTTTTGTGCCAACCTATAATTGCTACTTTGAGGTTACCATTATAAGAACACTACTTGATTCTCTGTTATTCCACCTTGCCAATTTAAAAAATAGAAATAAGTCTACTTTTCTAATAGGGCTACCAGAAAAAATTTACTGCAGAAGAATTATTTTTAGAGTTTCATGTTGTAGCTGACATGAATGTCAGTATACAATATGTATAGTTCAAGAAGTAACCAAAGAAGGGGCTATAATACCAGGGCAAGAGGCATATACAGAATTAGTAGAAAAGAACCTATAAGAATCCAGGTGAATCTTTCCAGATCATCATAAAGTTTTCTTTTAGCATGTACATAAATATATTAGGCCATGTTTTAGGATGATCAAGTTAAAAACTTGGCACAAATTAAAAGACACATGCCTATTATAGACTATATCTTCATCCAGTTACCAAGGTTTATTTTCATTTGCCTTAGAGTATCTTCAGCCTCAACTAATCAATGTATTTTCTGATTTTAAATGAAGACTACTTTTAAATATGAGAGTTCCACATGCAGTACAATCTCTATTGCTAAATGAAAATACCAAACTAGTTGAACGTGAAATTTGGTTTTCTCCCCATCTTACCATCAACTTAACATTGTAGTCTATTACTCATAACCAATGAAGGAGAAGTCCGTGATTGTGTTTCTCAAGTTTAAGGAGTATCCATGAACAGAGCAAATATTTTAGGTAATTCCACAACAAATTCTGATTTAATAGTGTTTGTTAATGGGTCTTATTTTAATAATAGAAAGGGACAATGCTAGACAGATTATGCAATAACTACTCCAGACTCTCCTGTAGCATCCAGTCTCTTACCAGAAGTCAAATTTTCTTAAATGGCCAAATTTGTGGTCTTCTCTAGAGCATCACAACTCGTTCTTTTAAAAGGTGGATAAATAAATACTGGTAGTTGTTAACTAGTTCATTACTCTGAAAGGCTGTGAACAAAAAGAGATTTGCTAGTCAAAGTTACTGACATCAAAGTAGAATCAAAGGCAAAGAAATACCAAAAATAAAGTGGTCACTGCTCTAAACAGGCTGCTTTGATTAAGGTCCTTATGTAGGGATCTGTTATAGAACAAAAATACAAGTCCATGGTAAAATTCAAGAATTACATTATTGGTTAAAAACTTGACCCCCAATTCTGAGAAGAAATAGTGGTAACAATCTGGATATAAAATATAGAAGGAAAGATATCTGGCAAAGCCAAATGTCTGCCTAGTGCCATTAGATAACCTCAAAAGGACAGCTTGCAAAAACTTTCTTTGAGACACTCTATTATAGTAGTCTTGTAAATTGGGACAACTTAGTCTTTTTAGAGTAGGATGATCACTGATTTAATTAAAACAAGTTCCACCTGGGAAGTATGAAGCATAGAAAATAATTTTGTAGATTTATTAAAAATTAATGCAATGAAATGACTTCTTTTTCTGTAATGGAGTAAAAGGTGCTGTACTTGCCTTCCAGCCATAAGTAACTAGAAAATAGATAAAATATATGAAGCAACTGTATGATGATGGACAATATTAAGAGCAGGAATGTGATCCTTGAGGGAAGGGGGAAAAAATAAAGTGTATGATATTCCTTTTGTATTTTTCTTACTTATAAGCCATGGTATAGTGAGGGGCAACCAAGCAGAGCACAGCATCCCCACTGAGTTGAGAAAACAGAAATTAGAATTCAGGGAGGTTGCAGTGGTGAGAGTGTATAGAGGAGAGTCAGGTAGGTAGGTAGTTATGGAGAAAGAGAGTTTTAAAAATCTGTATGGGGTTACCCTTAAGGCTTGAATTCTAAGCTGCATAAACGTAGGGTGAGACACCATGAGGCCAGGCAAAAAAATGTCCATAAGAGAAAGAACAACTACCATGAAAAAACTGCAACAATTTCCACAGCTTCCAAAGGGCTGGGTGATAATTGACTTGGAAATGGTCAGAATAGAAAGAACTAGTTAAACACCCAGGGCATTCAGTAGAGATCCGAAAAGGTACAATTAGGTGCTAAATTAAATAGGCTAAATTAGTTCTAGAGTAAAGGAAGTTCTAGACATGCTCTAATAAAGCTTAAAAACAAGTCTGAAAAGGATCAGGTAGACTCACAAGTAATATAATTGCCTGCTGAAAAAGTTGAAGGAAAAGTATAACATATGAAAACTCATCAACAGAAAGGAGTGAAAATTTTACAAAATGGTAAATACAACTAAATTTTTGTTTTGTTAAGAAACAATTGACAGCATAAAGCAAATATAAATGCATGCATCATTGAGTTTATAAATTTTGTAGATGTGAAGATTATGAGTGTTAACATAAAGGAAAGGAGGGGATAAGTTATGAATATTGTTAGAAGTTTCCACATATAGGTGAAAGAATAAAATATTATTTGAGGATAAATTGTAACAAGTTAAAGTTGTACATTTTAAACTCCAGAGTACTTAATCACTAAGATAATAAAACATTATATTGTCCCTAATTATCCATGGGGGATTGGTCCAAGGAACCATATTGAATACCAAAATCTGCAGATGCTCAAGTTCCATAGTCAGCCCTCCTTATCCACAGATACTGCATCTGTGGATTCAGTGAACTGCAGATTGTAAACATAATACACAATCTGCAGTTCATTGAATCTGCGGATTCAGAACCCTCAGATAAGGAGGGTGAACTGTATATTCATTGAAAAGAAACCACATGTAAGTGGACTCACACAGTGCAAACCTGTGTTGTTCAAGGGTCAACTGTATTGCTAATGATCCAATAGAGACCATTGAAAAGGAATGTTAAAAAATACTTAATACTTCAGATAAGCAATAAATGAAAAAGAAATGAAGGAAACGATAGCAAAGATTAATAAAACTAAAAGCTGGTTCTTTGAGAAGATAAACAAAATTGTTGAACCATTAGCCAGACTCATCAAGAAAAAAAACAGAGAAGACTCAAATCAGTAGAATTAGAAATAAAAAAGGGGAAGTAACAACTGACACTACAGAAATACAGAGGATCATGAGAGATTACTACAAGCAACTATATGCCAATAAAATGGACAACCTGGAAGAAATGGACAAATTCTTAGAAATGCACAACCTTACGAGACTGAACGAGGAAGAATCAGAAAATATAAACAGACCAATCACAAGCACTGAAATTGAAACTGTGATTAAAAATCTTCCAACAAACAAGAGCCCAGGACCAGATGGCTTCACAGGCAAATTCTATCAAACATTTAGAGAAGAGCTAACACCCATCCTTCTCAAACTCTTCCAAAATATAGCAGAGGGAGGAACACTCCCAAACCCATTCTACGAGGCCACCATCACCCTGATACCAAAACCAGACAAAGCTGTCATAAAAACAGAAAACTGCAGACCAGTATCACTGATGAACATAGATGCAAATATCCTCAACAAAATACTAGCAAACAGAATCCAACAGCACATTAAAAGGATCATACACCATGATAAAGTGGGGTTTATCCCAGGAATGCAAAGATTCTTCAATATACGCAAATCAATCATGTGATACACCATATTAACAAATTGAAGGAGAAAAACCATATGGTCATCTCAATAGATGCAGAGAAAGCTTTCAACAAAATTCAACACCCATTTATGATAAAAACCCTCCAGAAAGTAGGCATAGAGGGAACTTACCTCAACATAATAAAGGCCATATATGACAAACCCACAGCCAACATCTTCCTCAATGGTGAAAAACAAACCATTTCCACTAAGATCAGGAACAAGACAAGGTTGCCCACTCTCACCACTATTATTCAACATAGTTTTGGAAGTTTTAGCCAAAGCAATCAGAGAAGAAAAAGAAAGAAAAGGAATCCAAGTTGGAAAAGAAGAAGTAAAGCTGTCACTGTTTGCAGATGACATGATAGTATACATAGAGAATCCTAAGGATGCTACCAGAAAACTACTAGAGCTAATCAATGAATTTGGTAAAGTAGCAGGATACAAAATTAATGCACAGAAATCTCTGGCATTCCTATACAGTAATGATGAAAAATCTCAAAGTGAAATCAAGAAAACACTCCCATTTGCCATTGCAACAAAAAGAGTAAAATATCTAGGAATAAACCTACCTAAGGAGACAAAAGACCTGTATGCAGAAAATTATAAGACACTGATGAAAGAAATTAAAGATGATACAAATAGATGGAGAGATATACCATGTTCTTGGATTGGAAGAATCAACACTGTGAAAATGACTCTACTACCCAAAGCAATCTACAGATTCAATGCAATCCCTATCAAACTACCACTGGCATTTTTCACAGAACTAGAACAAAAAATTTCACAATTTGTATGGAAACACAAAAGACCCCAAATAGCTAAAGCAATTTTGAGAAAGAAAAACGGAGCTGGAGGAATCAGGCTCCCAGACTTCAGAGTATACTACAAAGCTACAGTAATCAAGACAGTATGGTACTGGCACAAAAACAGAATTATAGATCAATGGAACAGGATAGAAAGCCCAGAGATAAACCCATGCACATATGGTCACTTTATCTTTGATAAAGGAGGCAAGAATATACATGGAGAAAAGACAGCCTCTTCAATAAGTGGTGCTGGGAAAACTGGACAGCTACATGTAAAAGAATGAAATTAGAACACTCCCTAACACCGTACACAAAAATAAACTCAAAATGGATTAAAGACCTAAATGTAAGGCCAGAGAATATAAAAGTCTTAGAGGAAAACATAGGCAGAACACTCTATGATATAAATCACCGCAAGATCCTTTTGGACCCACCTCCTAGAGAAATGGAAATAAAAATAAACCAATGGGACCTAATGAAACTTCAAAGCTTTTGCACAGAAAAGGAAACCATAAACAAGATGAAAGGACAACCCTTAGAATGGTAGAAAATATTTGGAAATGAAGAAACTGTCAGAGGACCAATCTCCAAAATTTACAAGCAGCTCATGCAGCTCAATATCAAAAAAACAAACAACCCAATCCAAAAATGGGCAAAAGACCTAAATAGACATTTCTCTAAAGAAGACATACCAGATTGCCAAGAAACACATGAAAGAATGTTCAACATCATTAATCATAAGACAAATGCAAATCAGAACTACAGTGCGATATCATCTCACACCAGTCAGAATGGCAATCATCAAAAAATCTACAAACAATAAATGCTGGAGAGGGTGTGGAGAAAAGGGAACTTTCATACACTGTTGGTGGGAATGTAAATTAATACAGCCACTATGGAGAACAGTATGGAGGTTCCTTAAAAAGCTAAAAATAGAACTACCATACGAGCCAGCAATCCCACTACTGTGCATATACCCTGAGAAAACCAAAAAGAGTAATTTAAAGAGAGTCATGTACCACAATGTTCTTTGCAGCTCTATTTACAATAGCCAGGACATGGAAGCAACCTAAGTGTCCATCAACAGATGAATGTATAAGGAAGATGTGGCACATATATACAATGGAATATTACTCAGCCATTTAAAGAAACGAAATTGAGTTATTTGTAGTGAGGTGGATGGACCTAGAATCTGTCATACAGAGTGAAGTAAGTCAGAAAGAGAAAAACAAATACCATATTGTAACACATGTATATGGCATCTAAAAAAAAAATAAAAAGGTCATGAAGAACCTAGAGGCAAGACGGGAATAAAGATGCAGACCTACTAGAGAATGGACTTGAGGACATGGGTAGGGGGAAGGGTAAGCTGGGACAAAGTGAGAGAGTGGTAGTGTATATATGGACATATATACACTACCAAATGTAAAATAGATAGCTAGTGGGAAGCAGTTACATAGCACAGGGATATCAGCTCGGTACTTTGGGACCAGCTAGAAGGGTAGGATATGGAGGGTGGGAGGGAGGGAGATGCAAGAGGGAAGAGATATGGGGATATATGTATATGTAGAACTGATTCACTTTGTTATAAAGTGGAAACTAACACACCATTGTAAAGCAATTATACTCCAATAAAAACGTTAAAAAATATATTCAATCCAAAAGTAATGAGAAAGATAGAAGACAAAAGAAACAAAGACTAGAACTATACATAAGAAACATACTTTAAACATATTTTAAATGTAAATAAGACTCAGGTAATAGAAGAAGTAGGCTGAAAATCAGTGAAGCTATAGAAGACTGGAACAGTACTATCAACCAACTTGATGTAGTTGAAATTCATAAAATACTCAGTTGTACAACAGAAGGGTACTCATGCTTTCCAAGTGCTTATGGAACACTTATCAAGATAGACCATATTCAGGGGAATAAAAATCTCAAATTCAAATAATACTAAATATATATATTTACCAAAATAGCATTAAATTAGAAATTGATAAAAGTAAACTAACTCGAATATTTTTAAGTTAAACAGCTGCCTGTTTAACATCTGACCTGACCATGACTGTAAAGAATTGCAAATAATTAGGAAATATTTTGAAATGAGTGATGTTTAATTTATAATAAAATCTATGAGATAATGCCAAAGTAGTACATAGAAAGAAGATGATACCATTAATTGCTTTTTTTAGAAAAAGAAAAAACATAAAATTAAAGATTAAGATTACAACTTAAATAGTGAGAAAAAAAGTTCAAATGAAACCTGAAATAAAATGCAGAAAATAATAAAGTAGTGATCAATTAACTAAAAAACAGAGAGTTAATAGAGAAAATACACCCAAAAGTAGTTCTTAACAAATAATCAGCAAAACTGTTAAACCTCCAGGTAGATTTTACCAGAAATGAAAAACCGACACTATTACAGACCCGACAGGCAATAAAAATAGTAAGTGAATAAAGTGATCACTCTTCAGAAGCAGGATGGATTGCTACACAAAATTTGGTTCAGAGGTCAAGACTGATTATGCACACATGCCAAGAAGACATAAAAATGTTTATTTCTTGCCTAATGAGGCTTTTTGAGGAGAGCAGAGCAGTAACCCAAACTATCTGAAAATGGTTTTAGCGAGCAGGGAAAGGAGATTGACTTGGGTTTTTTATTGTGGTTATGGGATGGGGTTGGGATAAGGGTTCCCTTGTGTAGGCAGGGGCTTGCATGGTTTGAAAATCCAATTAGCTTCAAAGGAAGAAGATGCTCACTCTTGGCTTTCCTAGATAGTAGGCAGAAGGAAAAGACAGAGGGCTGAGATTTAACAGCTGTCGGCACTCAAACATCAAAAAGTAGAGTCAGACTTTTTATCATAGAATATTATGAACAAATACATTTATGCCATTAAATATTATAACTTGAAATGGACAAATGAAACATTCAAATAATCAAAACCTATAAGAGGAGCAACAGAAAATTTCAATAATAGTGTGTATATGTATATATGTATGCAATCAAATTCATGATGAACACCTTCTCACAAAGAAAGATAGCTTCACTGTTGAATTCTATCAGATATTTCTGGAATAAATAGTACCAGTTTTATGCAAACTTGGTTTAAAAACAAAGCAGAAAAAAAAATTACCAAATAATTATTTGAGGCCAGCACTACCATGATGCCAGGAACAGACCAAGACATAACAGGGAAAAACCCCTGTAGATTTATGTACATAAACACAAAGACCTTAACAGTATTTTAGCAAATTAAATAGTATATAAAAAGGGTAATACATCATGACCAACTAGGATTATCCCAAGAGTGCATTTTTGGTTTAACATTCAAAAATCAATCAGTGTAATTCATCATATTAATGGAATAAAGGAGAAAACTATGATTATTTCAATAGATGGAGAAAAAGCATTTGCTAAAGTTCAAAATTTATTTGTGATAAAAAGTCTCAGTAAGCCAGGAATAAAGGGAGTTTCCTCAATATGATAAAGGTCATCTACAAAAAAACTACAGTGGAGGAGTATTGAATGTTTCCTCCTAAATTCGACAAGACAAGGATGTTACTCTCATCATTCTATATGGTATTGAACTAGAGTCCTAGCCAGTATAGTGTACCAAGGAAAAGAAATAATAGGCAAAGATATTAAAAAGGAAAAAATAACCTGGCTAGATATCTAGACATTGAAAATCACAAGAAATACACTTAAAAGCTTGTATAAATAAGAAGTGAATTTAGTACAGTCAAATGATACAAGGTCAATAGAGAAAAAGCAATTGTATTTATTTTAACAAGATTTTAAAACAAGATTTTAAAATCTTGTTTTTAAAACAAGATTTAAAAAATATATATTTATTTGTTATTTTTGGCTGTGTTGGATCTTCATTGCTGTGTGTGAGCTTTCTCTAGTTGCAGTGAGCAGGGGCTACTCTTCATTGCAGTGCATGGGCTTCTCCTTGCGGTGGCTTCTTTTGTCATGGAGCACGGGCTCTAGAGTGCACAGGCTTCAGTAGATGCGGCTCGTGGGCTCAGTAGTTGTACCTCGTGGGCTCTAGAGTTCAGGCTCAGTAGTTGTGGCTCACGGGCTTTGTTGTTCCGCGGCATGTGGGATCTTCCCAGACCAGGGCTCAAACCCGTGTCCCCTGCATTGGCAGGTGGATTCTTAACCACTGCTCCACCAGAGAAGCCCAAGCAGTTGTATTTTGCTAAATGTGAATATTGTAACTATTCATGAATGAAATATAAATGAAAATAAATGTGCCCTTTTAATAGAATGGAAAAAGATGAAATATTTAGTATAATTTAATAAGATATGTTCAAGACTTGTACCTTGTATGCTGAAATGCATTGCTTGAGATAAATTAAAGAGGTCTGTATAAATGGAGAGATAATATCATGTTCATTGATTTGAAGACGTAATGTTATTAAGATGTTGATTCCAAACCTCAAACTAATCTACGGATTTAACAAAACCTCAACTCAAATATTACCAAACTTTTTTTTAACTTACAGGTTTTTTAAAAAATAAATTTATTTGTTTATTTATTTTTGGCTGCATTGGGTCTTCATTGCTGCACATGGGCTTTATCTAGTTGCAGTGAGAGGGGGCTACTCTCTGTTGTGGTGCATGGGCTTCTCATTTTGATGGCTTCTCTTGTTGTGGAACATGGGTTCTAGAGCGCAGGCTCAGTAGTTGTGGTGCACAGGCTTAGTTGCGCCCTGGCATGTGAGATCTTCCCAGACCAGGGCTCGAACCCATGTCCCCTGCATTGGCAGGTGGATTCTTAATCACTGCACAACCAGGGAAGTCCCTACAGGTTGTTTTTTAATTTATGAGGGAATACAATAAGCTTAAAATAGCCAAAATTGTTTTGAAACAAACAGTGTTGAGGGATTTACACAAACTGTTTTTTTAAAATTCCTGTTAAAAACAGGTTTCTCAACCTGGACACTTGACATTTTGGGCTAGATAATTCTTTCTTGTGGGGAACTTTCCTGTGTGTTTTAGGAGGTTAGCGGCATCCTTGGCCCCTATTCACTAGATGCCAGTAGCATCTCCTACACCCCTGTAGTTTGACAACTAAAAATGTTTCCAGACATGACCAAATGTCCTCTGTAGTCTAAATCAACCCCACTTGAGAACCACTGCTATAAAATTACATAATTAAGACAGTGTGGTACTGGCCAAAGGATAAAAATAAAGATTATTGGAACAAAAAAGATAGTGCAGAAAAAGATCAACACTTAGACTCTATTGATTTTTTATAAGGTGCCAAAATAATTGAAGGGGAAAGGATAATCTTTTCAACAAATGGTTCCAGACCAACTGGATATCCATATGGGAGAAAATATACTTCATCTGTCACTTAACAGCCTACACAAAAGTTAGTTCTAAAATAGATCACATTCCTAGATATAATAATTAAAACACTAAACCTTCAACAAGAAAACATAGGAAAAAATATTTATTACAGGGATCTTCAAGATGGCAGAGGATTAAGACATGGAGATAACCTTCCTCCCCACAAATACATCTACATGTGGAAAAACTCCTACAGAACTCCTACTGAACACTGGCAGAAGGCCTCAACTTCCCAAATGCAAGAAAACCCCCACGTACCTGGGTAGGGCAAAAGAAAAAAGAAGAAACAGAGAAAAAAGAATAAGGATGGGACCTGCACCTCTGGGAGGGAGCTGTGAAGGAGGAAAAGTTTCCACACACACTAGGAAGCCCCTTCACTGGTGGAGATGGGGTGTGGGCAGGGGGAACCTTCAGAGCCACGGAGGAGAGTGCACCAACAGGGGTGCAGAGGGCAAAGTGGAGAGATTTCCACACAGAGGATCGGTGCCGATCAGCACTCACCAGCCTGAGATGCTTGTCTGCTCACCAGCTGGGACGGGTGGGCACTGGGAGCTGTAGCTCAGGCTTCAGTGGTCAGACCCCAGGTAGAGGACTGGGGTTGGCTGCGTAAAGACAGCGGGAAGGGGGCTAGTATGCCACAGCTAGCTGGGAAGAGTCAGGGAAAAAGTCTGGACCTGCCGAAGAGGCAAGAGACCATTGTTTCGGGGTGTGCGAGAAGGGGTGATTCCTTCCCCATGTGCCCACAGAAGGCAGAGCACCAGATGCACCAGATGAAAAATCTGAAAGAGAAGTTAAGGAAACACTCCCATTTACCGTTGCAACAAAAGAATAAAATACCTAGGAAATAACCTACTAAGGAGACAAAAGACCTGTATGCAGAAAACTATAAAACACTGATGAAAGGAATTAAAGATGATATAGACAGATGGAGAGATATACCATGTTCTTGGATTGGAAGAATCAACATTGTGAAAATGACTATACTACCCAAAGCAATCTACAGATTCAGTGCAATCCCTATCAAAGTACCAATGGCATTTTTCACAGAACTAGAACAAAAAAATCCACGATTTGTATGGAAACACAAAATACTGCAAATAGCCAAAGCAATCTTGAGAGAGAAAAATGGAGCTGGAGGAATAGGGTTCCTGACTTCAGACTATACTACAAAGCTACACTAATCAAGACAGTATGGTACTGACAGAAAAACAGAAATGTAGGTCAATGGAACAGGATAGAAAGCCCAGAGATAAACCCATGCACATATGGCCACCTTATCTTTGATAAAGGAGGCAAGAATATACAATGGAGAAAAGACAGCCTCTTCAGTAAATGGTGCTGGGAAAACTGGACAGCTACATGTAAAAGAATGAAATTAGAACACTTGCTAACACCGTACACAAAAATAAACTCAAAATGGATTAAAGACCTAAATGTAAGGCCAGACACTATAAAACTCTTAGAGGAAAACATAGGCAGAACACTCTGTTACATAAATGACAGCAATACCCTTTTGGACCCACCTCCTAGAAAAATGGAAATAAAAATAAACCAATATGACCTAATGAAACTTCAAAGCTTTTGCACAGCAAAGGAAACCATAAACAAGATGAAAAGACAACCCTCAGAATGGGAGAAAATATTCGCAAATGAAGCAACTGACAAAGGATTAATCTCCAAAATTTATAAGCAGCTCATGAAGCTCAATATTGAGAAAACAAACACCCAATCCAAAAATGGGTGGAAAACCTAAATCGACATTTCTCAGAAGAAGATATACAGATTGCCAATAAACCCATGAAAGAATGCTCAACATCACTATTAGAGAAATGTAAATCAAAACCACAATGAGGTATCACCTCACACCGGTCAGAATGGCCATCATCAAAAAATGTATGAACAATAAATGCTGGAGAGGGTGTGGAGAAAAGGGAACCCTTTTGCGCTGTTGGTGGGAATGTAAATTAATACAGCCACTATGGAGAACAGTATGGAGACTCCTTAAAAAACTAAAAATAGAACTACCACATGGCCCAGCAATGCACTACTGGGCATATACCCTGAAATAACCATAATTCAAAATTAGACATGTACCACAATGTTCATTGCAGCAGTATTTACAGTAGCCAGGACATGGAAACAACCTAAGTGTCCATCAACAGATTAATGGATAAAGAAGATGTGGCACATATATACAATGGAATATTACTCAGCCATGAAAAGGAATGAAATTGAGTTATATGTGGTGAGGTGGATGGACCTAGTGTCTGTCATACAGAGTGAAGTAAGTTAGAAAGAGAAAAAGAAATACCGTATGCTAACACATATATATGGAATCCAAAAAAATAAAATTGTTCTGATGAACCTAGGGGCAGGACAGGGATAAAGACACAGATGTAGAGAATGGACCTGAGGACATGGGGTGGGGGAAGGTTAAGCTGGGATGAAGTGAGAGATTAGCATTGACATATATACATTACCAAATGTAAAATAGATAGCTAGTGATTAGCAGCTTCATAGCACAGGGAGATCAGTTTGATGCTTTGTGACCACCTAGAGGGGTGGGATAGGGAGGATTGGAGGGAGACGCAAGAGGGACGAGGTATGGGGATATATGTATACATATAGCTGATTCACTTAGTTATACAGCAGAAATGAACACACCATTGTAAAGCAATTATACTGCAATAAAGTTGTTAAAAAAATAAAAATAAAATGGTTAAAAAATATATTTATGACAATGAAATAAGGAAAAATTTGTTGAGATCCGATTACTAAAGTATGTAAGAAAAACTTTGTAAATTGTACTTCATTGAAATAAATAATTTCTGTTCTCTTTATAAAGACACTCAGGAAGAAAACGAGATGTTATGCTATCAGAGGACAAAGAACTTTTATCTGGAATATATTTAAAAAATCATAATACTTATGTATGAATATATATAAAGAATATATAAAGAACTCTTACAGTTGAATATAAAGATAAGTAGCCCCCAATTTTTTAAAAGGCAAATTATTTGAACATAAACTTCTCAAAAGGAGCCAACAAAGTGGCCAAAGTAAAAACAAGCTAAACATCATTCATCAAGGAATGACTAATTATAAATATAATGTAATGCCACTATACACGTATGACTGACAATACCAAGTATCCATTAGAAGGTAGAGCAACTGGAATTCTAATGCATTGTTGGTAGGAATGAGAAGTAGTACAAGTACTTAGAAAAACAACTGGCCAGTTTCTAATAAAGTTGATGAGCACCCTCCAATGGACCCAATGACTGTAGTTGTAGGTATTTATCCACAAGTTCAACCAAAAAGTTGTACATAAGTGTTCATGGCAGCTTGATTAACAGCTTCAAATTGAAACAACCCAAATTTTCAACGACAGGCAAATGGGTAAACAAACTGTGGTATATTTATAGAAATGAATATTTCTCAACCATAAATAGAAACAGTCTTATACGTGATATACCATGCATAAATCTCAAATATATTATGCTTAGTGCAAGAAACCAGTCACAAAAGAATATATAGTGTATGATTCCATGTATATGAAATTCCAGTACAATAGATCTACTTGTAAAGAGTCTTGATGGAACTTTTTGGGGTGATAGAAATGATCTACAACTATATTTGGATGTTCCTTTCTTGGGTGAATACATTTATTAAACTACATGCTTTTAAAATTTGTAGGGTTTTTTTGTATTTAAATGATATCTCAATAAAGCTATAAAAGAAAGAATTAAATGGGAATAAAAATAAATTATTTCCTCAAATGTACATGCAACACCTTAATAGAGTTAATAATATCTCTGGATATAGCCCCCAAATTGTTTTTCTTTTTTTGTTCCCTCATTTCTGATTCTTCACAGACAGTGCAAAATGAAAGGAAATTAAAAAAAAAAAAATTCCTAGCAGGAAGCATGCTTATTTTGAATTTTAATTCTTTTAATACTATGAAAATTCTCATTTTCTTATTTGATGAAAGAAACCAATTTAATTATTCTCATTGTAATTGAAATTATTTTATCTCTTTAAGCACAAACTTCGTCCTTATTGAGTTCTTCTGTAGCAAACTGGATATATATTTTAATTTGTTTTTAGTTATTTTGAAAAATGCTACACCAAAATATTTATAGTAATTATAGCTAATTCCTAATTACTCACTGAGATAGATATATATATATATATACACACACACACACACACACACATACATACATACATAATATATACATAAGTGTTTAAAATAAAAAGTAAGCAAGTTAACAAATCTAAGCAGTAGTAATTATGTAGAAGCAACCTGTGACGAGCTCGTACTGGAATTTTATTTTCAATGCTAGAGTTCTACTGCCCTCTGCTGTATTGATGGGGAAATGGAATACATAGGACCTGTGACTCCTTGCAAATACAGGAAGACTGAACAAGAGAAGCAGAATTTTCCCCATCAGTTGATTTCAATTCTATGATATATCTGTCCACTAAAGGAGAAACATGAATTCATATACAGTGAGAATTGCATGGATTGTAGCCTTTTAAAATGTGAAGTGACCTAAGAAATTAGATACCTTTCTCATTTTATTGAAGTCAAATTTGAGACTTCCAAAATTGAAGTGACTTTATCCAATGAAACTCAATGAGTCAGTGGTGAATCCAGGAATAAAATATAGAGCTTGCCTTTATTCAAACAAAGCTGAGCCAAAATTCACCTCTACTGAATACAGTATTCACACATGGTTCAAATTATTTGTAAAAACGAGAGAGTAGGCAGTAACATGAAGAATACTTGAATGTAGCGACTTTTTTTCAGGTACCCTTAGATACTATATACAAAAAATCCCTCCCTCCCTCCCTTCCTTCCTCTCTTCCTTCCTTCCTTCTTTTTGTTTTTTCCTTCTTTCTCCCTTCTTTCCTTTTTTTCTCTCTCTCTCCCTCCCTCCCTGTCCCTCTGTCTTTCTTTTTCCTTCCTTTTTTCCTATGAGTATCAGAACACTACTGAAGGCATTGTTTATGACTGATGGGGACAGCATGGGATAAAGGTAAAGAGCCTGGGCTTTGTCATTAGATGTGTGTTTTAATCCCATTTATACCATTGATAAACCACATGATTCTTAGGCAATTTATTTCACCTTCCTAAACCTCAGTGGCTTCATCAGTAAATTGGAGATGGAAATAATAGCATGATGTAATGCAGAGATTGTGAGCATTAAATAGGATTGTGAGCATTCAGGTATACTCATTTAAGTAATAAATATTATAAATATAAAAAATAGAATTTGTACAGGAATTTAAAGTGCTTCTGTATATAATGGGCTTAGAAAATGTCCAGACTAAAATATAGATAATAGTGCTATTACTCCTACTACTATGTTGCAATTTTATTCCAAAATATTATATTTCTATTTCTAAATATTCATTACAGCTAGCCCAACATTTGGTATGTAGTATAATTCCTAAAAATTTCCCCTAAAACCAAAGTAAGATCTGTGAAATTTGTAAGTGATGTGATTTAAGGATATTAAGAACTCCTTCCCTTTCTCCAGATTAAAATTAGTGCTTTCATCAGCCATATCATAGTGGATAAAAGTCTCAGTTTGCCTTTGGATGAAATACTGACAATTTATTTTAATGCCAATTTTTTTTGGGGGGAAGAACATGTATAGCTGTATTAGTCTCTATCGATGTGTCATAGATATAAGTCAGGCATTTTAAGGAAAGAAAGGTAGGGAAGGGTAGGGAAGGGTGCTATGGAATTGGGTACTGTATTTCAGTGATCGGCATGCAGTTCAGGTCAATGCACCTTGGGCTGTAGGTGCGTTATTTGTTACTGGGGTGTCACTGCTTCTAAGCTCTTCAGCTGACAAAGCAAGGGAAATTATGTGTTAAACCAACTTGTTATATACAAATATCTGTAAAATTTCCATATGTAACCATCAATATATTAAACTAAACATAGGTTCATACAGATCTCTCAAAATCTAATCCATAATCACATGGACTATTTTAGCTCCCCCCACCTTGTTTATTTGTAAACTCTCATTCTAGTACTGAAAATTCTGGCTCTCACCATCTCCCACTTATTTGCTTAGTTGTTCATTTCCAGGATACATTTATACCAGTACCAGAATTGTTAACCTGCACCCCTATGGAAAAAAAGTTTATCGACTAGAGTGTAGTGTTTATGTTAGTGTCCTTTTGTCTTAAGTATTATGACTCCATTCATTTCCAAAGTTACTTAGGTCAGGGTATTTTCCTCTCATTCCCTTCAGTGAGATTGTTTAATACATTTGTAATATGGTTATATTCTTTTGTCGCCGTCTGGATTCCATCCTGAGCTCCCCAAAACTCCTAAATGATTTGGTTTTTTTAATTTGCATACATTAGGTTTTAATCTTTGTGCTATAAAGCTCTATGGGTTTTGATAAATACATAGTGTCATATATACACCATTATGATATTGTTCAGAATAATTTCACTACCTTAAAAATCCCTTGTGTTTCACCTATTCAACGCTCCCTTAGAAAACCTGGCAACCTCTGACCTTTAACTCTCTCTGGTTTTGCTTTTTCCAGAATGTGATATATTTGGACATATAGTATATAACCTTTCCAGACTTACTTTTGTCACTTAGCAATATTCCTTTAAGGTACCTCTATACCTGTTTTGTGGCTTGAAAGTTCCTTTCTTTTTTATCACTGAATAATATTCCATTATGTGGATGTACCACAGTTTATCCATTCATCTATTGAAGGCCATCTTGGTTATTCACATTTTTGGTGATTGTGAATAAAACTGCTATAAACATTCACCAACAATGAATGAGAGTTTCTGTTGCTCCACATCCTAATCAGTATTTGGTTTTGTCAGTTTCTTAGATATTAGCCATTCTAATATATTTACAGTGGTTGTAATTTGCAATTCTCTAAAGACCAGTGATGTTGAGCATTTTTTCACATGCTCTTTTGTTATCTGTGTATTTTTAATGATTTATCTGTTCAGATCCATTGCCCATTTTTAATTAGGTTGCTTTGTTTACTTATTGAGATTTAAGTATTGTTCATATATTATAGATACAAGTCCTGTATCAAATATGTGTTTTGCACATTTTTCTCAGTCTGTGGTTTGTCTTTTCATTCTTTTAGTAAGTCTTTTCATTCTCTTAACTGACTTATTCTGTCTTTTACAGAGCAGACTTCTTTTTTTTCTATTTTAATAAAATCCAAGTCAATTTTTTTTTTCTTTGTGGATCATGCTTTTGGATTTGTACCTAAAAACTCATTACCAAACCCAAGGTCATCTGGATTTTCTCCTTTGTTTTCTTCTAAAAGTTTTAGAGGTTTGCATTTTACATTTAGAACTATGATTCATTTTGAGTTAATTTTTGTGAAAGGTCTGTTTCTGTTGTTTCTGTATCTAGGTTCTTTTTTTTGGCGGGGGGGCATTTTGATGTCTTATTGTTCCAGCACTATTTGTTGAAAGACTGTCCTTTCTCCATTGAATTGCCTTCACTCCTTTGTCAAAGATCAAGTGTCTATATTTGTGTGTGTGTCTTTTTCTCAGCTCTCTGTTCTGTTCTATTTGTATATGTATCAATTCTTTTTCCACTACCCGGAGCTGTTTTGATTACCATACCATTATATTAAGTCGTGAAATCAGGTAATGTGAGCCCTTCAAATTTGTTCTTTTTCTTCAATATTGTGTTGTCTCTTCTTGGTCTTTTGTGTTTCCATATAAAGGATAGATTGCTGAGGGAATTTCCTGGTGGTCCAGTGGTCAGGACTTGGCACTTTCACTGCTGGGGGCCTGGGTTTGATCCCTGGTCAGGGAACTAAGATACCATAAGTCTCACAGAGTGGCCAAAAAAAAAAAAAAATAGATTGCTAAGATTTTGATTGGGATTTTGTTGAATCTATAGATAAAGTTAACAAGAAGAACTGACATCTTGATAATGCCTTCCAATCACAAACATGAAGTATTTCTCCATTTATTGTGATCTTTAACTTCTTTCATCAGAGATTTTATAGTTTCCCACATATAAATCTTGTATATTCATTGTTAGATTTATACATAAATACTTTGGTATTATTTTAAATGGTATTTTTTAGAATTTCAAATTTTACTTGTTCATTGCTGGAAAGCAATTGAATTTTTTATATTAAAATAGTATCCTGTACCACTTCTATAACCAATTCTTAGTTCCAGAATTTTTTCTAGATAGATTATCATATCATCTGTAGCAGTGTTCATTTTCTTTATTCCTTTTATTTTTCTTAATAAACTGGATAACTTCAATTGACCCATCTTCACATTTGCTAATTCTTTCTTCTGTCAGCTCAAGTCTGCTGTTAAGCACCCTCAATATTTTTTTAATTTAAGTTATAATGTAATTTTTAACTCCAGAATTTTTTATTTTGTTCTTTTTAAGAATTTTAACTCTTCATTGGTATTCTTTATTTGGTGACATAATTGTCATACTTTAATTTTTTAGTTGTTTGAACATATTGTTAATAGCTGAAATAATGTCTTTTCTACTAAGGTCAACATCAGAGTCCCTTTATAAACATTTTCTTGTTGGCTGCTTTTTTTTCTGTATATACACTGTTGTTTCATCTTTCTTTGCAGATGTTTTATATAAGATATTATAACAACTCTGATGTCAGATCCAGCCCCCCTCAAGGGTTTGTTGTTGTTATTGCTATTTTTTATTATTATAATTATTATTGTTATTATTATTGTTTTTCTCATTGCTGCTTAGTTGTTCAGTGATGTTCCTGGACTAATTTTGTATATTCTTTATTCACTTTAGTGTACCACCATGACTCCTTAACTAGCTTTCTTGTTTGTCTAAGTTCTTGTTTTTACGTTTAAGCCTGGTTTCCTAGGAGTCATCCCCAGGTCAGTATAACTTAGTGGTCATCAGTGCTTGGTCAGAAGACTTCTTAAATGCCTGAGCTACTCTTTGCCAAGTAGGGCAAAAAAGTGAACTCATCCCTTCAAACTTCTGGCAGCTTAAAAGTCAGCCTTAGCTTTCACTTTCTGTCTGAAGAGGGCCTAAAGTTAGCTAGACGTGAGTAACAAGAATTTCTCTTTCCCTGGGTCTTGTCTGAGTGTACTCAGACCTTCACCCGCATGCAGACTTCCAGAGCCTCAGAATATGTCAGAGCTTTTCAAAGTTCCCTATGGTTGTCTCTTTTTTCAGGTTCTCCTTTCAAGTGTTTTGTCAGGCTCTTGTTTTTGTCAACTGAAATCACAGCCTGAGGCAGCTGCAGTGTTACCAGCAGACTATTACTGTTTTCAGTTTTTTCAGTAATTCCCTGGGGATGGAGGGTTTTTTTTTTTAATTAATTAATTATTTAGTTTAGTTTTGTTTTGTTGCAGAGATGAGACAGAGACAAATTTTAAAAAATGACAGCACTCTGGGGATAGAACACATTCAGGAAACTGCTTGCTTGTTCAAACTATTGACTGCTCTAGGGATGCATCTTTTAATGGAACCCAGAAGACGCTAATCTTGGCTGTTGGCTATGAGGCTACCTGCTTTTCTCAACCACCATGCCACCTAGCTGAGGAGGGAAGAGGAATAGGAATAGCCCCAGTTAAAACGCCACAGACTCCAGTGTTCCTATTGAGGTTCAGCAATTTTTCTTGAATAAACACTTCCAGTTTATTCTGTTCATTTGGTGAGTTTCAAGAGTTCTAGAATGATTGAGTTTAATTATTTAGTCATGATTTTCATTGTGTTTGTGTGATAGTGAGTTCACTGAAGGACTTATTCTGCCCCTCCATAAGTCAACATTCCTGAAATTTATATAAACTAAATCGTATTATATAAAGTTCCTTGATTTTTGTCTCTTTGACTTGTCATAACGTCTGTGATATTCTTTCATGTTGTTATATGTAGCAATTGCTTTTTATTGCTGTGTAGTGTTCCATTGTATGAATATATTGTAATTTATTTATTCTATTCTTAATGAACATTTGTGTTATTTCCAATTTGGGGTTGTTACATTATGAAAATTCTTACGTTTTTGTCAAATATGACTGCTCATTAAGTATATACCCAGAAGTGCTGTGTCGTAAGGTAGGAATATATTTAGCTTCAGTGGATATTGCCAAATAGTTTTTCTAAATTACCGTAAGAATTTGTCTACCACAAGAAACTTATGACTGTGTTTATACTGTTTAATAATTACCATAATTTTGAATATAAATGTCAGTATAAATTTATTTAACAAATTTTATAGCAATTCAGTATATTGATTCTTCTCTGGAAAATGGCAAAGACCTGGGGCTTCCCTGGTGGTTCAGTGGTTAAGAATCCACCTGCCAAGGCAGGGATTTGAGCCCTGGTCCGGGAAGATCCCATGTGCCATGGAGCAACTAAGCCTGTGCGCCACAACTACTGAGCCTGCGCTCTAGAGCCTGTGAGCCACAACTGCTGAGCCCATGTGCCACAACTACTGAAGCCCAGGCGCCTAGAGCCTGTGCTCCACAGCAAGAGAAACCACCATAATGAGAGGCCCACACACTGCAACAAAGAGTAGCCCCACTCAACACAACTAGAGAAAGCAGCCCACATGCAGCAACGAAGAGCCAACACAGCCAACAGTAAATAAATAAAATAATTAAATTTTTTAAAAAAAGAAAAAAATGACAAAGACCTTATACTGCTTTAACTATCAATTAAGTTGTTCTCCATTTTGTTGTTTAGTGTTTTAGATTGGCCTTTCTTAAAGTCACACACACAAAATTGTTTCTTGATGGTCAAAGGTAAATTAAGTTCTCTGGTAAAGTTTTCACTGTTTCCATTGTTGTTGTTGTTTGTACCCTATTTTGTTCTGGGTTCACTATTCCTTGCTGAAGGATATCTTTTTTTTTTTTTGTGGTACACGGGCCTCTCACTGCTGTGGCCTCTCCCGTTGCGGAGCCCAGGCTCCGGACGCGCAGGCTCAGTGGCCATGGCCCACGGGCCCAGCCGCTCCGCGGCATGTGGGATCCTCCTGGACCAGGGCACGAACCTGCATCTCCTGCATCGGCAGGCAGACCCTCAACCACTGCGCCACCAGGGAAGCCTGACATCTTTTAATAGATATTTTAATTAGAGTCTGTGGGTCATAAACTGTCATAGTCATTTTTATACTCTAAAAATGTCTTAATTTTGCCTTCACTCTTCAAGGGTAATTTGATCTACTCTACAATTCTTAAACAACAATTATATTCCCTCACCACTTTGAATATATTTCTCTTTATTCTGCTGGCATTTATTATTACTACTTATAATAAGACTGCTGTTAGTCTAACTCTGATTACTTCATAGGTAGTCTGTCTTTTCTCCTGCTGTTAGCTTTTATAATATTTCCTTTTGTTTTCAATGTTTTTCAGACTTACTGTGACATGTATTTTTCATTTTGCTTAGAAATACACTTTTATTTTTAGTTTTCATAATTTTAAAAAATTCTAGATAAATTTTAAATATTATCCCTTCTTTGTCATTTCCTGCTTTCTTTTTTCTAAATGGCAGTCAGTTTCTTCTGAAATTCCAATTAATTCATGTTTCTCAATCTGCCTTCCATGTGTCTTGACCAGTTATTTTTATATGTTTACATATCTTCATGTTTTGTTCCTGGTGGCATCTTCATTGCTTTCATACACTAATTTTCTGCTGTGAGCTATCTAAACCCAGCCAGCCAAAAATAAATAAAAAATAAATAAATTTATAAATAAATATACTCCCCGTTATGTGTGTATATGTTTATTTCAATGATTGTGTTCACTATCAAGATTTTACATTGATAAATAAAAACTACAATGAGGTATCACCTCACATCAGTTAGAATGGGCCTCATCAGAAAATCTACAAACAACAAATGCTGGAGAGGGTGTGGAGAAAAGGGAACCCTCTTGCTCTGTTGGTGGTAATGTAAATTGATACAGCCACTATGGAAAACAGTATGGAGCTTCCTTTAAAAACTAAAAATAGAATTACCATATGATCCAGCAATCCCACTACTGGGCATATACCCAGAGAAAACCATAATTCAGAAAGACACATGCACCCCAATGTTCACTGCAGCACTATTTACAATAGCCAGGTCATGGAAGCAACCTAAATGCCCATGGAGAGACGAATGGATAAAGAAGATGTGGTACATATATACAATGGAATATTAGTCATAAAAAGGAATGAAATTGGGTCATTTGTTGAGACGTGGATGGACCTAGAGACTGTCATACAGAGTGAAGTAAGTCAGAAAGAGAAAAACAAATATCGTATATTAACACGTATTTGTGGAACCTAGAGAAATGGTACAGATGAACCAGTTTGCAGAGGAGAAATTGAGACAGATGTGGAGAACACATGTGGAGAACACAACGTATGGACGCCAAGGGGGGAAAGCGGCTGGGGGGTGGGGGTGAGGGTGTGATGATTTGGGCAATTGGGATTGACATGTATACACTGATGTGTATAAAATTGATGACGAATAAGGACCTGCTGTATAAAAAAGGTAAATAAAATAAAATTTAAAAACTAAAAAAAAAAAGATTACCTAAAATGAGATTAAAGGAATGCAGACCCTGCACACACCCTAATCTTATCAGCTACTCCACCCTTGAACCATTGCCATAAAACTCCTCACCAAACTCCCCTGGTTTGGGACACATAGTTTTCGAGGGCAGGAGCCCACTGTATCCCCCTTTGCCTGGCAAAGCAATAAAGCTATTCTTTTCTACTTCACCCAAAACTCTGTCTCCGAGATTTGATTCAGCATTGGTGCAGAGAGGCTGAGATCTCAACGTCAACAGTTTTAACAAATTTGTTTAATGGCCATAATATAATTAGAATAAAGGGATTTCCAATTAGCAATTTCCGTATTATTAATACCTGCTGTTTGCCTGCTAAGCCAATCACACACATTTACCCTATCTTACTTCAGCATCCTCCTTCTTGTACAAATCTTGGCTTTAATTAGGCATCAACCACAATGTCTTTGAACAAAAAAAAGGATGGACTTTTATTTCCCTCTCATGTAGTGGTCCAGATGCAGGCAGTTCATCCAGGGTAGGTAGATATCACTACCATCCTCAACATAGGGCCTCTATTGATGGGTTTAAGGCAGTTTCTCTGGTTCTCATCAACTCCCAGGCAGTTGGGAAGGGAAAAGGAATACAGTTGTTTCAAGGGCAAGATTCAAAAGTAGCACATATCTCTTTTATCCACATCCTACTGGCCAAAATATAGTCACAACTACAGCTAGCCACAAGGAAGACTGAGGAATTTATTCTTTAACAGTGTAGCTGTGTGCAGAGCTATAACTTTTTTGCCATGGAGAAAGGGAAAAGAAAATATTCAATGTTAAATAAGTATTTCACAGGGATACACCATGGCATACATGGAAGCTCTGGCTTGGTGTCAGGCATTTCACATAGATAAAAGGAAACTCGATTCCTCTCCACTAAGTCTCCCTTCTAAGAGTAAAATTACAGCCCTTAGATTGGGTAGCCAAAAATATCACCTGATCTTGGCCTTTAAAAACCTTTCCTGCATCAGGCTTACCTAGCTGGACCAATAAGATTACTTTTTTTTATGAATGGAGAGCTGAAACAAGCCTAACAAGATGAACCAAGCACATTCTTTTTCCCATAATGGAAAATATAGAATATATGAATATGATTATACAGAGAAATCATGTCTGCTGATAGAACTGACCTAATGAAAGGGCCAAAGACAAGAGACCGTGCATATCATGAAGAGAAGGTGAAGAAGAGAGTAGTTGATGACCAGTCTCCAATTTTCTTGAGTCCTGACTCTCTATATTGGGATTTATTTCCATGAGATTCCTCTCTATCATGCAATATTTTTTTTCTTTGAACAATATGATTTTTTTCCCTTATCAGCAAATATTTTCTGATTCAAGAAGTGTTAATGGAACCTCAAGATCTCAGTCTAACTCAGAGAAATAGACAAATACTGTAGTTCAGGTACTTAACAGAGAGGGAACGGTTTATCTCAGAAGATCAGGGAAGTTTGGCCTTGGGTATGAGTGAGATTTTATCACTTGGAGTAGGAAAGACAAGAGGGCCACAGGGTAGGGCAGAATTTTTCAGGTGAGAGCATATTTATGCAGAAGAGAGTAATTTCATGTGTTTAGAGTTTTATCTGTTCTATAAATGTCAGAAACACTGAGAAGTGCCTCTTTTTCATGCTCAGAATCTGGTAATGCATGCATTTCAGATTTCTGTCCTGAGATGTTTCATTACTGGAACTATTAGAAATGTCTTTATTAATATACAGTGTAGTACCAGTGTTATGATGAAGGAAGGGCTATATAATATATGTAAATTTCTACAAGTCCCTAGTCCTCCTTGTTTTACTTTGGTTTGTTTTATGTTACGTGGGATATTATATAGGGGAAAGAAATGTGTCCTTGTTTTTCCCTAAAAAATTCCTCTCTGAGTTTATTCTAGATGTTCTGACCATGTTAGTACTTGCAGAACTGTGTGGCAAATAATGCATATTTAAAAAAAATCTGATGATATCAGTGGCTTTGTTTTCCTTAATTAGGAAGAAGATGAGATTCATTTTGGAATAGAATGACTTGTGCTTCAAACTGACAAATCATATCATTAATTGGAAGACTGTAATCAATTAATATCCAGTATGACAGTCCAAGTGGCCAGATCCTGGGATACATTTCAAAAGAAAGTACACAAGTAAATATATGTCTTCTCATCTGGCAGACAAGGATTTGGAAGAGGTGCCAAGCTGGTTATTGGTTCATTGTTGGCCAGAAGATCATGGCTGTTTAATGTACTATATTAACTACAGTTGTGTTCAGTTTGATTGTCTTCAAAGATGCAGCTTGGCACATTAGCCTGATAATTAAATCTCAGTTTCTGATAACTATTATGGAAATAGGTAGGTTTGTTGCCTAAATACCAAAGAAAATGTAAACATGTTCCAACTTCTTCAAAGTCTGCTTTCAAAAAGATATTCACTCTTAAGCTGGAAAGGTACTGGTGGACCTTTCTTCTGAGCTTCAAGCTGATATATGCAGTCACCTACTTGATATCTCCACTTGTCTGTCTCATGTAACATGTTCAAAACTGCACTTTCCATCTTAACTCGCCCACAGCTGATCCAAAGTTTTCCTCATCTCAGTAAGTGGTTTTTCTAGGTACCCAGGTGCATAAGCCAAAAGTCTGAAAATAACCCTTGACACCAGCCTCTCTCTTATATACATTTCCATTCCATCTCCAAAGCCTACCTATGCCACCTACAAAGCATTTTTCACATCTCTGCACTTTTTTTCCTTGTTCATTGCCACCATTTTATTCTAAGCTGTACCTCTCTCCTGAATGACTGAAATAACTTTCTAATTCTCTCCACTTCCATTCTTGCCAATCTCAATATGATCTATACAGAGTTTTCAGAATATCTTTAAGGTATTTTTGGATCAGTTTTATCTCTTGTTCAAAATCTTTGATTGTCATCTCATTACACTAAGATAAAAGACAAAATTATTTGTCCTGTGTGTTCTGTCCCTTGCTTGTTTCTCTAGACTCTTTACACTGTCCCCCTTCCACTCAAGGGTACACATCCTGGTAGAGGAGAGCAATGTGAATTTAAATGCATTTCTTGATCAAATTGTTTACAATCAGGACTCTTGAAATTCACACCACCAGCCCTTCATATCCTCAGCACCTCCCCATGTGGATATTCATAGCCTTCCAGATCACTTTGCCATGTTAACTGAGAATTTTGGCATTGGTTGAAAGACTTATCTTTCTGTTTTTTTTCTTGGAAAATAATGGATTTTTCCATACACTGTTTTTATATTTCTTGACTTCATGAACTCTAGGAAATATTATGGATCTTCCAATTTACTAACTTGTACCCATCACTATTTGATAAAATTCTATCATGTATTTCTCACCCATTAATTCGTAAGTTTAAATATCCCCAGATTTCTTCCTGATATTTCATGCCATCCCTCCTTTTATTCCTGTTTTATTTATCTCATTAAGTCCTCCAGTTTATGATGCCTCCATTTCTTCTGTTTTATGATTCTCCTTGCTCACCAATACCAAGTCCCATTTTCAAAAGTTTTTTTACAAAGACTCTCAATATTATGGTAGAAAAACAAAAGTGTGGACACATATTTCTTCTCTGTTAAGCTTATAGCCTTGGCAGGTTACTCAGTACTTGCTTATTCCACAGTCTAGCTTCTATTCTTTGCTTGGACTGCTCATTGCAACTGGGAGAAAATTACCACCAAGAATGCTTGGTCTAAAACCTGATTTAAACCATCCAATACCTAATCCAACCTTGTCCAGTCAGTCTTTTCAGGAGCTATTCTATATATTCACTATTTTCTTCAATTTCCCTACTTTCTTTTATCTCTTGACCGTCATAATATAATTTATTTTTTACTTCTAGGGCCTTGCCAAAAAAAATTTACGTAGTAGGGAGTTGTAAAAATTATTTAACTCTGAGTGTGAATTAGAATCATCTGGGAGTTTTTAAAAATACCGATGTCAAGATTCTACCTCAGGGCTTCCCTGGTGGCGCAGTGGTTGAGAGTCCGCCAGTCGATGCAGGGGACGCGGGTTCGTGCCCCGGTCCGGGAGGATCCCACATGCCGCGGAGCGGCTGGGCCCGTGAGCCATGGCCGCTGAGCTTGCGCGTCCGGAGCCTGTGCTCCGTAACGGGAGAGGCCAACAGTGAGAGGCCCACGTACCGCAAGCAAAAAAAAAAAAAAAAAAAAGATTCTACCTCAGCCCAAATAAACTGAACTCTGAGAACAGTGCTCTAATATGGATATTTTAAAGAAACTCCCAAATTTTAATGTGCAGCAAGAATTGGTCCATTGAACCCTTATTAAAACTAGGGTCTTCTGATTGTGGAAAATATCAGAATAAGTCAACAACAGTGGCAAAATGGTGTTTAAATATCCATGTTATCCAGCTTAAAAGACCTTGTGAACCACCACATGCTCATGGTAAATTAGCATGTTCTCCATAGAGAAATGGTGTTGCATACACAGGAGTTGATCATCAAAGAGCTATCTATTAACCTGCTGAGAAATGCCTTTTCTTTTCCTTTCCTGAGGCTTCAGGAAGCTACCTCTTCCTTGAATAAACCTGTTGAAGGTGGGCAGATTGGCTTGCAGCTTCTCTTAAATGTTGGTATTTGAACTTGGCCTAGGCAAGCACCTCCTGTAATTTACTTTACACTTGGCTGGAAGAAGATGATTTTATATTTGGGCTAGGGATAAAGGGAGCTTCTCTTTCCCTCTGGGGACCTATGAAGAATGAGAACATTTATGGTGTGTGCTTTCTTCCCCTTCCCTTGAAAAGAAAGAAAACCACCTTGTGCTGTTTCTCTACCTAGTTCAGGCGTGCAGAGCCATTCATCCTGTTGCATGATGCTTAGAATAAAAGGTGTTACAAAAAGCTTGATTTGTTTCTGATAACCCAGTGACTGCACATACTTAATAACTGATTTTACTGTAATATTCCTGAATTCAAAAGCATTACTGCTACTTGACATTATTACGTCTTCAGTAAAGAATTAAATCTTAGTTTACTGAGACTCCAGATAAAATAATTCAGACATTTTGTCTAAATTATATGGTGTTTAAAAACTCTCTAGTGCTTGGTAAATCTGTATATCAAATATCACAATAAATGTAGAAAAAAATTATAAAGGTCAGTATTTTAACAATCTAGAATAAATTTTAAGTAAATTGCCCAAGGGAAAAAATAGTCATCTTGCTTACCTAAGGAAACTTACCAACTTTAATTTTGACTTCTTGTACAGTTTGAAATAGCTAAAACAGGATTTCATAGAATTTTTTTAATAAGAAAATGGCTTTTTGGATTTGGTTGTTGTCGTGTAATGTATTAGGCTACATTCTTAACTAAAAATGTTATAAAAAATTTGATAATGCCTGAGAACAGTCATGGGTGAGTAAAACCACAGATAGAGTATAGTTCTATTGCTGAGAAAAGGCACCTTAATATATAAATTTCTTCAAATATTTATTAAATATTCAAATAGTCTAGGATTATTTATTATTTAAAATGAACCAATTCAGGCTATAAACATTTCTCTGTTACTTTGTTGGCTGAATTATGTACACAATGTCCTGACTATGATGCCTAGCACATAGTAGAACAGGAAAGTATTCTGGCTTGATTGCTTAATATCATTACTATCACCTAATTTTTACCTTATAATGGTTTCAATAGTAAGTTTTATTTTGACTATACTTTTGCATTTTAATTTATATCTATAGTAAAACAAAATAGAAAAATGAAGACTAAATGAAATTTATATGTTGACTCTTAGCAATTAATTTCTGAATTTATACTTTCCATGCCTTTTTTTTTTCCTTTCCTACCCAGCAGAATTTTTATGAGTGTAAATTATAAAGTGCTAAGGGAGGTATTGCTTTGGCCAAAAAGTTCGTTCAGGTTTCTGTTACGGAATATATAAGTGAAAAGAGAAACTTAATTAAAGAGAAAATAAATTAGAGGAAAAAGAAAAAAATATTTAAGAAAGGGTCTGGGATGATAACCTCTAACTAGTGTCTCTAACTAGTGGAACTATTTTATCTTATGGTGGTTTTTGTTTGTTTTGTTTTGTTTGTTTTGGGCTGCACAGTGCAGCATGTGGGATCTTAGTTCCCCGACCAGGGATCGAACCTGTGCCCCCTGCATTGGAAGTGCAGAGTCTTAACCACTGGACCAGCAGGGAAGCCCTATCCTGTGGTGTTTTGTTTTGTTTTGTTTTTTTACATCTTTATTGGAGTATAATTGCTTTACAATGGTGTGCTAGTTTCTGCTTCATAACAAAGTGAATCAGTCACACACACACACATATGTTCCCATATCCCTTCCCCCTCGCGTCTCCCTCCCTCCCATCCTCCCTATCCCACCCCTCTAGGTGGTCACGAAGCACCGAGCTGATCTCCCCATGCTAGGCGGCTGCTTCCCACTAGCTATCTATTTTACATTTGGTAGTGTATATGTGTCCATGCCACTATCTCACTTTGTCACAGCTTACCCTTCCCCATCCCCATATCCTCAAGTCCATTCTCTAGTAGGTCTGTGTCTTTATTCCTTTCTTACCCCTGGGTTCTTCATGACATTTTTTTTCCCTTAGATTCCATATATATGTGTTAGCATACGGTATTTGTCTTCCGCTTTCTGACTTACTTCACTCTGTATGACAGACTCTAGGTCCATCCACCTCACTACAAATAACTCAATTTTGTTTCTTTTTATGGATGAGTAATATTCCATTGTATATATGTGCCACATCTTCTTTATCTATTCATCCAATGATGGACACTTTGGTTGTTTCCATCTCCTGGCTATTGTAAATAGAGCTGCAGTGAACATTTTGATCCATGACTCTTTTTGAATTATGGTTTTCTCAGGGTATATGCCCAGTAGTGGGATTGCTGGGTCATATGGTAGTTCTATTTTTAGTTTTTTAAGGAATCTCCATACTGTTCTCCATAGTGGCTATACCAATTCACATTCCCACCAGCAGTGCAAGAGTGATCCCTTTTCTCCACACCCTCTCCAGCATTTATTGTTTCTAGATTTTTTGATGATGGCCATTCTGACCGGTGTGAGATGACATCTCATTATAGTTTTGATTTGCATTTCTCTAATGATTAATGATGTTGAGCATTCTTTCATGTGTTTGTTGGCAGTCTGTATATCTTCTGTAGAGAAATATCTGTTTAGGTACTTCTGCCCATTTTTGGATTGGGTTGTTTGTTTTTTTTATATTGAGCTGCATGAGCTGCTTGTAAATTTTGGAGATTGGTCCTCTGTCAGTTGCTTCATTTGCAAATATTTTCTACCATTCTGAGGGTTGTCCTTTCATCTTGTTTATGGTTTCCTTTGCTGTGCAAAACCTTTTAAGTTTCATTAGGTCCCATTGGTTTTTTTTTGTTTTTATTTCCATTTCTCTAGGAGGTGGGTCAAAAAGGATCTTGCTGTGATTTATGTCATAGAGTGTTCTGCCTATGTTTTCCTCTAAGAGTTTGATAGTTTCTGTCCTTACATTTAGGTCTTTAATCCATTTTAAGCTTATTTTTGTGTATGGTGTTAGAGAGTGTTCTAATCTCATACTTTTACATGTACCTGTCCAGTTTACCCAGCACCACTTATTGAAGAGGTTGTCCTTTCTCCACTGTACATTCCTGCCTCCTTTATCAAAGATAAGGTGACCATATGTGTGTGGGTTTATCTCTGGGCTTTCATTCCTGTTCCATTGATCTATATTTCTGTTTTTGTGCCAGTACCATACTGTCTTGATTACTGTAGCTTTGTAATATACTCTGAAGTCAGGGAGCCTGATTCCTCCTGCTCCGTTTTTCATTCTCAAGATTGCTTTGGCTATTCGGGGTCTTTTGTGTTTCCATACAAATTGTGAAATTTTTTGTTCTACTTCTGTGAAAAATGCCAGTGTAGATTGATAGGGATTGCATTGAATCTGTAGATTGCTTTGGGTAGTAGAGTCATCTTCACAATGTTGATTCTTCCAATCCAAGAACATAGTGTATCTCTCTGTCTGTTTGTATCATCTTAAATTTCCTTCATCAGTGTCTTATACTTTTCTGCATACAGGTCTATTGTCTCCTTAGGTAGGTTTATTCCTAGATATTTTATTCTTTTTGTTGCAGTGGTAAATGGGAGTGTTTTCTTAATTTCACTTTCAAATTTTTCATCATTACTGTATAGGAATGCCAGAGATTTCTGTGCATTAATTTTGTATCCTGCTACTTTACCAAATTCATTGATTAGCTCTAGTAGTTTTATGGTAGCATCTTTAGGATTTTCTGTGTATAGGATCATGTCATCTGCAAACAGTGACAGCTTTACTTCTTCTTTTCCAATTTGGATTTCTTTTATTTCCTTTTCTTCTCTGATTGCTGTGGCTAAAACTTCCAAAACTATGTTGAATAAGAGTGGTGAGAGTGGGCAACCTTGTCTTGTTCCTGATCTTAGTGGAAATGCTTTCAGTTTTTCACCATTGAGGATGATGTTGGCTGTGGGATTGTCATATATGGCCTTTATTATGTTGAGGTAAGTTCCCTCTATGCCTACTTTCTGGAGGGTTTTTATCATAAATGGGTGTTGAATTTTGTTGAAAGCTTTCTCTGCATCTGTTGAGATGACGATATGGTTTTTCCCCTTCAGTTGTTAATATGGTGTATCACTTTGATTGATTTGCATATATTGAAGAATCCTTGCATTCCTGGAATAAACCCCACTTGATCATGGTGTATGATCCTTTTATTTTTTTTATTTATTATTATTATTTTTTTGCGGTACGCAGGCCTCTCATTGTTGTGGCCTCTCCCGTTGTGGAGCACAGGCTCCGGATGCGCAGGCTTAGCGGCCATGGCTCACGGGTCTAGCCGCTCCACGGCATGTGGGATCTTTCCAGACCGGGGCAGGAACCCGTGTCTCCTGCATTGGCAGGTGGACTCTCAACCACTGCGCCACCAGGGAAGCCCCCTTTTTTTTTTTTTTGATGCTTTTAATGTGCGGTTGGATTCTGTTTGCTAGTATTTTGTTGAGGATTTTTGCATCTATGTTCATCAGTGATATTGGCCTGTAGTTTTCTTTCTTTGTGACATCCTTGTCTTGTTTTGGTATCAGGGTGATGGTGGCCTTGTAGAATGAGTTTGGGAGTGTTCCTCCCTCTGCTATATTTTGGAAGAGTTTGAGAAGGATAGGTGTTAGCACTCTGTAAATGTTTGATAGAAATTCACCTGTGAAGCCATCTGGTCCTGGGCTTTTGTTTGTTGGAAGATTTTTAATCACAGTTTCAATTTCAGTACTTATGATTGGTCTGTTCATATTTTCCATTTCTTCCTGATTCAGTCTTGGCAGGTTGTGCATTTCTAAGAATTTGTCCATTTCTTCCAGGTTTTCCATTTTATTAGCATAGAGTTGCTTGTAGTAATCTCTCATGACCTTTTGTATTTCTGCAGTGTCAGTTGTTACTTCTCCTTTTTCATTTCTAATTCTATTGATTTGAGTCTTCTCCCTTTTTTTCTTGATGAGTCTGGCTAATGGTTTATCAATTTTGTTTATCTTCTCAAAGAACCAGCTTTTTGTTTTATTGATCTTTGCTATCGTTTCCTTCATTTCTTTTTCATTTATCTCTCATCTGATCTTTATGATTTCTTTCCGTTTTCTAACTTTGGGGATTTTTTGTTCTTCTTTTTCTAATTGCTTTAGGTGCAAGATTAGGTTGTTTATTCAGGATGTTTCCTGTTTCTTATGTTAGGATTGTATTGCTATAAACTTCCCTCTTAGAACCGCTTTTGCTGCATCCCGTAGGTTTTGGGTCGTAATGTCTCCATTGTCATTTGTTTCTAGGTATTTTTTGATTTCCTCTTTGATTTCTACAGTGATCACTTCGTTATTAAGTAGTGTATTGTTTAGCCTCCATGTGTTTGTATTTTTTACAGGTCTTTTCCTGTAATATCTAGTCTTGTAGCATTGTGGTCGGAAAAGGTACTTGCTACAATTTCAGTTTTCTTAAGTTTACCAAGGCTTGATTTGTGATCCAAGATATGATCTATCCTGGAGAATGGTCCATGAGCAGTTGAGAAAGATGTGTATTCTGTTGTTTTTGGATGGAATGTCCTATAAATATCAATTAAGTCCATCTTGTTTAATGTATCATTTACAGCTTGTGTTTCCTTATTTATTTTCATTTTGGATGATCTGTCCATTGGTGAAAGTGGTGTGTTAAAGTCCTCTACTATGAATGTGTTACTGTCGATTTCCCCTTTTATGGCTGTTAGGTTTTGCCTTATGTATTGAGGTGCTTCTATGTTGGGTGCATAAATATTTACAATTGTTATATCTTCTTCTTGGATCAATCCCTTGATCATTATGTAGTGTCCTTCTTTGTCTTTTGCAGTAGTCTTTATTTTAAAGTCTACTTTGTCTGATATGAGAATTGCTACTCCAGCTTTCTTTGGGTTTCCATTTGCATGGAATATCTTTTTCCATCCCGTCACTTTCAGTCTGTATGTGTCTCTAGCTCTGAAGTGGGTCTCTTGTAGACAACATATATATGGGTCTTGTTTTTGTATCCATTCAGCCAGTCTATGTCTTTTGGTGGGAGCATTTAATCCATTTACATTTAAGGTAATTATTGATATGTATGTTCCTCTTCCCATTTTCTTAATTGTTTTGGGTTTGTTATTGTAGGTCTTTTCCTTCTCTTGTGTTTCTTGCCTTGAGAAGATCCTTTAGCATTTGTTGTAAAGCTGGTTTGGTGGTGCTGAACTCTCTCAGCTTTTGTTTGTCTGTAAAGGTTTTAATTTCTCCATCAAATCTGAATGAGATCCTTGCTGGGTAGAGTATTCTTGGGTGTAGGTTTTTCTCCTTCATAACTTTAAATATGTCCTGCCAGTCCCTTCTGGCTTGCAGAGTTTCTGCTGAAAGATCAGCTGTTAACCGTATGGGGATTCCCTTGTGTGTTATTTGTTGTTTTTCCCTTGCTGCTTTTAATATGTTTTCTTTGCATTTAATTTTTGACAGTTTGATTAATATGTGTCTTGGCGTGTTTCTCCTTGGATTTATCCTGTATGGGACTCTTTGTGCTTCCTGGACTTGATTGAATATTTCCTTTCCCATATTAGGCAAGTTTTCAACTATAATCTCTTCAAATATTTTCTCAGTCCCTTTCTTTTTCTCTTCTTCTTCTGGAACCCCTATAATTCGAATGTTGGTGCATTTAATGTTGTCCCAGATGTCTCTGAGACTGTCCTCAGTTCTTTTCATTCTTTTTTCTTTATTCTGCTCTGCAGTAGTTATTTCCACTGTTTTATCTCCCAGGTCACTTATCCGTTCTTCTGCCTCAGTTATTCTGCTATTGATCCCTTCTAGAGTTTTTTAAATTTCATTTATTGTGGTTTCATCGTTGTGTGTTCCCTCTTTAGTTCTTCTAGGTCCTTGTTAAATGTTTCTTACATTTTCTCTATTCTATTTCCAAGATTTTGGATCGTCTTTACTATCATTATTCTGAATTCTTTTTCAGGTAGACTGCCTATTTCCTCTTCATTTGTTAGGTCTGGGGGGTTTTTATCTTGCTCCTTCATCTGCTGTGTGTTTTTCTGTCTTCTCATTTTGCTTATCTTACTGTGTTGGGGGTCTCCGTTTTGCACGATGCAGGTTCGTAGTTCCTGTTGTTTTTGGTGTCTGTCCCCAGTGGTTAAAGTTGGTTCAGTGCGTTGTGTAGGCTTCCTGGTGGAGGGTACTAGTGCCTGTGTTCTGGTGGATGAGGCTGGATCTTGTCTTTCTGGTGGGCAGGTCCATGTCTTGTGGTGTGTTTTGGGGTGTCTGTGGACTTACTATGATTTTAGGCAGCCTCTCTGCTAATGGGTGGGGTTGTGTTCCTGTCTTGCTAGTTGTTTGGCATAGGGTGTCCAGCACTGTAGCTTGCTGGTTGTTGAGTGAAGCTGGGTGTTGGTGTTGAGATGGAGATCTCTGGGAGATTTTTGCCGTTTGATATTACATTGAGCTGGGAGATCACTTGTGGACCAGTGTCCTGAAGTTGGCTCTCCCACCTCAGAGGCACAGCACTGACTCCTGGCTGCAGCACCAAGAGCCTTTCATCCACACAGCTCAGAATAAAAGGGAGAAAAAGAAAGAGAGAAAGAGAGAAAGAGAGAGAGAGAGAAAGGAAGGAAGGAAGGAAGAAGGGACGGAGGGAAGGAGGGAGGAAGGAAGGGAAGGGAGGAAGGAAAGAAAGAAGGAAAGAAAGAAAAAGAGAATGGGGATAAAATAAAATAAAGGTAAACTAAAATAAAGTTATGAAAATAATTATTAAGAAAAAAACATTTTTTAAGTAAACAAACAAACAAACAAAAACCAGACAGATAGAACCCTAGGAGAAATGGTGAAAGCAAAGCTATACAGACAAAATCTCACACAGAAGCATACACATAGACACTCACAAAAAGAGGAAAAGGGGAAAAAATAATAAATCTTGCTCTCAAAGTCCACCTTCTCAATTTGGGATGATTCGTTGTCTATTCAGGTATTCCACAGATGCAGGGTACATCAAGTTGGTTGTGGAGCTTTAATCCGCTGCTTCTGAGGCTGCTGGGAGAGATTTCCCTTTCTCTTCTTTGTTCCCCAGCTCCCGCCTCTGCATGTCGGTCGCCGGAGGGCGTCTGTTCTTTACTCAGACAGTACGGGGTTAAAGGAGCCGCTGATTCGGGGGCTCCGGCTCACTCAGGCCGGGGGGAGGGAGGGGCACGGAGTGCGGGACGGGCCTGCGGTGGCAGAGGCCAGTGTGACGTTGCACCAGCCTGAGGCGTGCCGTGCATTCTCTCGAGGAAGTTGTCCCTGGATCCCAGGACCCTGGCAGTGGCGGGCTGCACAGGCTCCCCGGAAGGGAGGTGTGGAGAGTGACCTGTGCTCGCACACAGGCTTCTTGGTGGCGGCAGCAGCAGCCTTAGCGTCTCATGCCCGTCTCTGGGGTCCGCGCTGATAGCCGCGGCTCGCGCCCGTCTGGATGGAGCTCCTTTAAGCAGCGCTCTTAATCCCCTCTCCTCGCGCACCAAGAAATAAAGAGGGGAGAAAAAGTCTCTTGCCTCTTCGGCAGCTCCAGACTTTTCCCCGGACTCCCTCCCAGCTAGCCGTAGCACACTAACCTCCTGCAGGCTGTGTTCACGCCGCCAACCCCAGTCCTCCCCCTGTGCTCCGACCGAAGCCCGAGCCTCAGTTCCCAGCTCCGCCCGCCCCAGCGGGTGAGCAGACAAGCCTGTCGGGCTGGTGAGTGCCGGTCGGCCCTGAACCTCTGTGCGGAAATCTCTCCGCTTTGCCCTCCGCACCCCTGTTGCTGTGCTCTCCTCCGTGGCCCCGAAGCTTCCCCCTCCGCCACCCGCGGTCTCAGCCTGTGAAGGGGCTTCCTAGTGTGTGGGAACCTTTTCTCCTTCACAGCTCCCTCCCACTGGTGCAGGTCCCGTCCCTATCCTTTTGTCTCTGTTTATTCTTTTTTCTTTTGCCCTACCCAGGTACGTGGGGAGTTTCTTGCCTTTTGGGAGGTCTGAGGTCTTCTGCCAGCGTTCAGTAGGTGTTCTGTAGGAGTTGTTCCACGTGTAGGTGTATTTCTGATGTATCTGTGGGGAGGAAGGTGTTCTCCATGTCTTACTCTTCCGCCATCTTCCCCCTCTCTTCCTATGGTGTTGTGATTAATCAAGAATAGTTACACAATCCTTATTTAAGAGAAAATTTTGTTCTATGATTTTTAGTAAGCGATAATTATATATTGAGGTAGCACAATGTGCCAAGCATTTTGGAAATTCTAAAAGAAGAGAAGGGTTGGGACTGCTATCCTGAGCATCACCACTGGGTGTCAGCTTCTCTGTGTTGGTGGGTAGAGTTTATGTGTGATATACGTGAATAAAGGTTTGTGGGCTGTGCTCTGGTTCAAACTTGAGGCTGTCTTCTTCTAGGATATGTGGTTATACTCTGTAGACTTTGATGGGGTTTTCTTTTATTGGTTTGTTCATTTGTTCTAAGAAATTATGTGTTTTACTTTTACAAAATAACTAAAATCCAATATTTCTATCCTTCTTTAGAGAGATAGGAATAGAAAAAATTTAATTCATCATCCCAAAGCCTAAAAATACTTGCTTTGGTACAGTATATTTCGAATGTGAATTCAATTCAGTGTTCTGAAATACGGAGTTTTCTTTTCTTGGATTGTATGCAGAATCTCTTCTCCTATTGGAATTAAAAGTATTCTTCTTTGCTTCCATATTGGAGGAAATCCAATAAAAACCACATGTTGATTTCAATATGAATTCCACAGCTTAGAAATGAGGCAAGAAGTAGCAAGAGAAACCTTAGATTGAGATCTCAAGAGAAACAAGTTAAGGCTTTCAAAATCCATGCTAATTGGATGCTAATGTTTAATGAAGAATGACTTGCTAATTGATCTAAATAAGCCTAAAGATTTGGTGCATTTTATGTCAACAAAATAAAATGGAAGATAATTTGTATTGTGTGTATATATATATATATATATGTATATGTATATCCTCATCTGCCTCTTAAAATCCTGGTTTATACTGGTACTAGTGCATTTATTAGGGGTGCTTCTTTTCACATTCAAAAGTTACCTAGTTTAAATGATCAATAAGGGTGAATTGTAGGAGTAGGGAAGGTAGAACCTCCAGATTGATTTAGGTATCCAAAAACAGGTATCCATTGTTGTCTACTTAATTTGGAAGTTGCAAGCCTCCTAGGAATCTTCTGCACCTAACCTTGTTCTGTGATATGGGTACATAGTGTAGTGACTATAACAGGGTTCATCAGCTGGGTCGACCTCAGAGCTGGTCCTTGCTCCTCAGAATGGTATGAGAATATTTTCCCATATGTCTGAAAGTAGTATGGAAATATCGCTGTGATCCTGAGGACCTGAAGAGAGACCATGTAGCCACGTGAGGAGGATGCAATGGCAAATTGAGTGAAACAAAACCGAGGGCTGCAGAAAACGTGTCCAACTCAGCCAATGCAGAATACAGAATGAATCAGGTCTTCCCCTGAAGACCTGATGGTTGTCTCCCCAAAAGGGGTCCTGTAATTTATAGGAAGTGAGAAAGACTCTAAATTGAAAGGAGTCAAGTTTCTGAAATCTTAAAGAATTGAATGATATTTATTTTCACAATAAGACTAAATGTAGACTTAAAGAAATTTATTCAAGTAATTCAAAAAATGGAGAAAGCTACATTTCTTTCACATCTAAATGTGCAGACTGAAATTGTGTTTATGACAGAGGTCCTTTTCTCCCTTCCTTCCTTCCTTCCTTGCTTCTCCTTCTATCTCTCTCTCTCTTTCTTTCTCTTATTTTTGGACCTACCAAATTTTGGAGTGTAGTGGGTTGTTCTTTAAGGACCCTTCCCTAAGTTATTAAACTTTGTGGATTATTGCTTCAGTGTTTACGAACATTACCAATACATTAAAAGAAAAAATAAACAGGAGGAATTTTATAAATCTCTATCCTTCCCACTTTTAATATCAAGGAGATGTAATGGCATCACAGATGGTTCACATATCAACACTTTTCAACACTATATTACAAAGTGGAGGCTTTATTCATCCACAACACACTTGGACTTCTACTATAGGGGCACAATCACAACTGATGAACAAATTAACTCATTTGTTTTGAAGTTTTAGTCACTATTATACTCCCAGAAATTTTGAAAGATTTTATGATTAGGAAGTTACTTCACTCGGCAGAATGGAATCTTAGTCATTATGCCTTAGAACACAGAGGACTACATATATATTCTTGATGCTTTTCAAAATGATACCACATAACTCGTTCTCCATTTTTATTTAAGCAGCTCTGAATGACTCAGAATTTTGAACACAGCCTGACTCTGTGTTCAGGGGTAAGCAGCAGAACCTTCTCTAATGGACAGCAAGTCAGAGTGGCCATGCTTGGTCACATATTTAAAGGAGAAACATCACTTTGGTGATATTTTATTTGCCTTATCCTCCTCATGAAATCAGTTCACTTCTCTGTGCCCTGGGGAACTGATACCTAAGCACTGTGTCCCTCTGGAGACTTGGGGCTTTGAGTGGTCTTTGTTTATGAGTGGCACTAGTAGAGATCATAATGTCAGAGAAGGAGGTTCAGGGTCTTTATTTTCTCCCTCTCTCCCTTGCATTAGTTCTGGTAGTGACTGTGCATAATTATAGTTCTATTTGGGAAGCATTCTTCCACTGCTCAGCTTCTACTACACTTCAGTTTCACCCTCCCATTCCCTTGCCCATCGGGTGTAGAGAAAGTAATGTTTTCCCTCTGTTAATCATCCCTAAATGCATCACCATCCCTTGTGGATTCCATTAATGCTGCCACACTCCTAGTAATAATCTCTTAATTAAATTATTTTGTTAAAGCCCCTAAAGATGATGTCCTTTTTATGTTAGGACTTTGGCTAATCCAGAGATCTGTTTTGCATCTGTTGCCAGCCTTCCCAGGCTTCCAAAAAACATCATCACCGATGAGTGCTAAAAATGACATAGGAAGCTCATCTTAATCCAATCAGCACCCTATCATTAGACCAGATATACTAGGGCTGGTTGTACGGTCATAATATTCTTCCCTCTCTATTCCTTTCCTCCTACGATTACATACCCTACCCGTCACAACAGATTTACATCTTTGGTCTGACATTCTGTGACATCCATTTCCTTTCCACTCCCCATATGTTTTTCCTTGTTGTATTTTTTTAAAACTACAACTCAGTGAGATAAAGATGTTGAGAAGGAAATCAGATCACTTTGACATTTTTAGCTTTGGTAACTGAAAACCTGAATCAAATAGCCTATGAATTAAGAAATCTGGGTAGGCCCTACATCCAGGGTAGGGCTCATTTCAGGGCAGGGTGATTTGTTTGCCCAGGTGTCATCTGGTGCTGAGGCACTATCTGCTTTTCTTCTCGGCAGTGCATGCATTTACTAGATGCCAATGCTGGTCTGCCTCGTGGTTCTAAGATGGCAGCAAAGAGCAGTTATGTGTGAGAGTGAGAGTCTCCTCCTGTGGTTCACTCTTAACAAAAAATATATATATAAATAAGTCTCTTCTTTTTTTTTTCTTTAACTTTGATGTGGAGTATACATTCTCATTCCTGAGATAATCCAAGTTTAAAAAAACTATATTATAACTGACTCAGAAAAATCAGGTGAAGTGTGATGGATATAGGAAATTAATTACCGTGGTCACCTTAGTCATACTATTTGTGATTTACCCTAAGCAAACACTTAAGGGTATTACTGATGGCATATTTCCACTTCATTTTAAAGTTGAGGAATTAGCTGAACAATTTCAAAGAAATATATTATCCCTCTTCTCTTCAGATGATCCATAGAGAAATATACTTTTCTGTTAATTCATCCTTTCAGTATGCTTGCTTCTAGCATGCTTGCCTAAATGCAGTGATGTCTGGAGAATTCATGCTATTTTCTGAATAGAGTTTAGAATAATAATTTTGTTCTTGGCAATACCTATAATTAAACATAAATTATTAGTATTATCTAATGTTTGAGAAGAGAATAGGACAAATTTTGAAGATCTGCATTTAATTTCTTATTTCTCATTCCCTCATAATTGACTGGGAGGGCTTTCATAGTTTATTACACATTTTTTGGCCTTGACCTTATTATATATAAAATAAATAAGTGAATTAGAGGTCTATTTCAAATCTCTGAAATTACTATGTGATGTTACTAAATTTGGGGGGGTGGTTCTTTTTAATTCTCTAATCACAGGAAATATAGTTTTTAAATAAAATGTGACTAGGCAATTATTTCCTTATACACAGAGAATAAGGACAATAAAGTTATCTTTAGAAAGTTTAAAACTAAAATAGTGTATAATTTAAATGTCCATATCATCTGTAAATGACTTAGAAGATGAAGTCTTACTACTTAAAACAAACCACTCCATTTCTAACTAAATTCATTCTAACTAAATGTCAATGAGATTTAAAGCCTATGAAGTGTGAATACCATTCCTACAGTTAAAATAAAATAAAAATAAAATATTTCTGTTTCAAATAATTATCAGCTATTTATGTGATTAAGTTACAAAGATGGATAGTTATCATGAAAATTCCCAGGAGGCAGCAACATCTGAGCAAGTTGTTTAAATTTAATACCCAGTGTTTTTACCATAAATCCTCAGTCATCACTTTAAAGCTACTTAGATCAGGTCTCTTTTTCATCTACAGTTCATGGGAAATCAAAGAAAGAAGGGTCTGAAGCCCTACCTTGGAAATTCCCAGGGGACTTTGAACATTTGTTTTCATACAGTTTCATTGTTAATGTATACCTCTGGGACAAATCCTACTAAGAGTGTCTTCAGATTTAGTTTCACTTAAAAATAATATAATTAGCTCCTTTCTCTTTATACAGCTCTGTCCCCAACCCAGCAATCTCTGTAGCACTGTTTATACTCATGCCTTTGCTTATAATATTTACTATAGAAATTCCATTATTTAAATTCTCTAACACATTTATATAATCAATCTCACTGAAGGAGTAGTCCATGTACAATTCTTGTTTCCATCTCTTCCTATCCTTTTTTTTTTTTTTTTGCTGTACATGGGCCTCTCACTGTTGTGGCCTCTCCCGTTGTGGAGCACAGGCTCCGGACACTCAGGCTTAGCGGCCATGGCTCACTAGCCTAGCCACTCCGCAGCATGTGGGATCTTCCCGGACCGGGGCACGAACCCGTGTCCCCTGCATCGGCAGGCGGGCTCTCAACCACTGCGCCACCAGGGAAGCCCTCTTCCTATCTTATTCACACAACCTACTGCATATTTATTTCTGCCTCCTTCACTTCATTGGAATTCCTCCCACTAAATTAACCAGAACCTAACTGCCAAATATGGTGGTCATTTCTCTATATTTATTTAACATTTTTACATTACATTGATACTTAAATATCATTTCTTCTTTCTTTGACTTCATGACACTGTCTTCTTAGGTTTTTTCCTCCACTTTTTCTGAAAACCTCCTTCAGCTAATCAACCTGGGCAGACCCATTAAATATTGGTTTAGGTACATAAAGTCTAATAAGTTCAAAATTCAACTCATTTTCTTTCCTCCACTTATCCAAACATATTGCCTTTCTATTTCTTGGGTCTATTTCCAATTCTTAAAATCTGAATATAGTAAGTTGTTAAAAGAACAAAATTCAACTGAGTGAATTCGAAGAATCAATTGGGCAGCATACCATCTAATAAATAAAAAGGCCCTCCAAGTAGCTATATAAATGGAAGGCTTTTATAGAAATGGGGGAGGGACAAGGGGCTATTAGCAAAAGAAAAGAGGATTCTTTTAGGTTATGTCATCTTCTTTTAGGAAGAAGGTCAGGGGGTCTTATCATGCAGATTACCTCACTAATGCTAACCCTGAAATTCCAGGCTGATTGGTTTACAGTTCCACTGCTGAGAGGCTGAAACTGCAGTTAAGTTAGTTATTAAGTCTGGGTGAGATTTAGTGGAAGTGACTCCATTTGGGGATTGTTGTTTCTTTTTAGCATTTTCCCCCTTTTGGTCAAGCTCTCAGCCTGAGAAATGTGATCAAAATTTAAAGCATTAATCTACGACAAAAGGAGAGATGAATATACAATGGTGAAAAGACAGTCTCTTCAATGAGTGGTGCTGGGAAAATTGAACAGCTGCATGTAAAACAATGAGATTAGAACATTCCTCACACCATACACAAAAATAAACTCAAAGTGTTTTAAAGACTTAAATGTAAGAGCTTACATTTACATTTATCATGCAAATGATATGATAGACAAGGGGTTAATATCCAAAATATATAAACAGCTCATATAATTCAATATCAAAAAACCAAACAACCCAATCAGAAAATGGACAGAAGACTGGAACAGACATTTTTCCAAAGAAGACATACAGATGGTTAAGAGGCACATGAAAAGATGCTCAACATTGCTAATTATTAGAGAAGTGCAAATCAAAATAACAATGAGATATCACCTGTTAGAATGATAGAATGACTATCATCAAAAAGTCTACAAATAACAAATGTTAGAAAGAGTGTGGAGAAAAGGGAACCCTTGTACACTGTTGGTAGGAATGAACATTGGTGCAGCCACTATGGAAAACATAGTGTATGGAGGTTCCTTAAAAAACTAAAAATAGAGCTACCATATGATCCAGCAAGCCCAACCCTGCATATATATACAGAAAAAAATGGAAATTCTAATTCAAAAAAATACATGCACCCCAGTGTTCATAGCAGCACTATTTACAATAGCCAAGATAACGGATGCAGCCCAAGTGCCAATCAACAGAAGAATGGGTAAAGAAGATGCATTGTATGTATACAATTGAGTATTACTCAGCCATAAAAAGAATGAAGTTCTGCCATTTGCAGCAAAGTGGATGGACCTAGAGAATATTATTCTTAGTGAAATAAGTCATACAGAGGAAGACAAGTAGTGTATGCTATCGCATATATATGGAATCTAAAAAATAATGCAGATGAATATATAGGCAAGATAAACAGACTCACAGATATAGAAAACAAACTTGTGGTTACCAAAGGGGAGAGAGAAGGTGGGAGAGACAAATTAGGGGTATGGGATTAACAGTCTAGTAGCTTTAATTACATATCTTAATTAGGATTCTTAACCCTTAGAAACCTTACTTTCTAGTAAAAACTAAGAAGTAAGCAATTGTGGATTATATGTCATACTACTATTTTTTAGATGGGGAAATTTATGAACACACGTCATAATTTCTAGAAACATGTGCTTCTTCACAGCACAGTTTTTCAGTGTGACACAAGACATGTTGACTTATAAACACAAATTTATCTTTAGTTTCTCTGCAATAAGAAACCAAAAGTAGATAAAGTGGCAGATGTTTTCAAATGTTGCTTTTCAAATGAAAGAAATATACAAAATAAAAATATGGTGATGCAGGAAGGCATTAAGAACAGAAAAGGGGTTAATATGTTGGTAAATATAAATGCATATTGATGTATGGAATAACAACAATAGTAATATCTTCGAAGATTTCAAAGTATATTTCTATATGTGATTAAGATACATAATAACACACGTTTGGAGTTGCTATTCTAAAACTTTTACACTATTAAGGAAAAGGATAAAAGTTTTGATTAATACCTGTAGTCATTTCTAGGGTAACCACTCTAACAGTAGACATATGGTATAAAACTTTCATGAAAAAATGGGAAGATACAGGTACTCTATCAATTCAAGAAAAGTAGAAACCTAGAAAGTACATAGGAAAAAGGTAGCTATAATCCCAAAATATACCACCAAATGCATTGGTTTAGAATAAATTAAAGTGGACTAATTACTGTAAGTAAAAGACAAAAATTAGCTGATTGGATTAAAAGGTTTTAACTAGGTATAGATAGGTGGTAGCCTTGCCCTCTGGTGCAGGAATATAAATATGTAGAACAGGTAATACATAAGGACAAAGAAAGGTTCAAAATAAAAGTATTGCAAGTATTGCAAAAGTATTATTTTGCAAACACTAAAAAGGAAGAATCATAGTAGTTATATAATATCAGACAAAATAGATTTTAAGGCATTATTAACATGAAAAGAGCATCACTGTATGATGCTAATAAGTTGAATTCATTGATTTGATAGAACTATTCTAATTTTCTTTGCACCAAATGCATGGCCTCAAAATATAAAGATAGACCTAGAAGGAGAATTAGATAAGTCCTAAATCAGAGTTGACTTTTAATAAAGCTTCCTCAGTAACTGATGGAACAATTAGACAAAATATAATGGAGGATATAGAAGACTTGAGAAGTAAATGAATAAATTTGGACTAAAGCATGTGATAAGTATATAACTCTGACTCCAGAGTACACATTTTCTAGGTGCCCAGGAAATATTGAAAAATTGACCATGTACAGCACACTAATAAATTTTTAAAGTTCAGATCATGTAGTATATATCCTCTGACCACAATTACATTATGCCAGAAATCAGTAACAGGAAGATAACTAGAAATCCCAACATTTTTAAAAATTAAGAAATATATTTTAGAATAACCAGTATATCAAAAAAGAAATCACAAGGGAAATTAGAAATTAACTTGAACTAAATGATATTTAAATATTATATTTCAATACTTATGGAATGCTGCCAAAGCCTGGTTTTTAATGGAGGTACACATTCTTAAATGCATATATTAGAAAAGAAGAAAGGCTGATAATCAATGACCTACTAAGCATTAATCTCAAGAAATTAGAAAAATAACAGCAACTTGAACCCAGAAAAAGTAGAAAGAAGAAAATAATGAAGATAAAAGCAGAAAAAATACATTGGACAACATGTATACAATAGAGAAGATTAATGACACCAAGTCTTTTCTTTGAAGAAACTGGTAATATTGGTAAATTCCTGGCGATATTGATCAAGAAATTTTAAAAGTACAGGCAAATTACCAATATCTTGAGCTTTTAAAAAAATAGCCCTATAGATCTTTATGATAACAAAAGATTATATATAAGATGATGTTCTAAACTGTTTTATAGTCATACATTTGAAAATTTAGATGATATGGCAAAGTTCCTAGAAAAGCACTTATTACCACTTATTTTTCTAGCTATTAAGAGATTAAATTTGTAATTGAAAATTTCCCGTAAGAACCCTTAAAGCCCAAGTAGTTTTAAAAGGGAGCCCTACTAAATATTTAAGAAAGAAAACTTGCCAATTTTACACAAATTCTTCAAGAGAATTATGTATGTTTAGCATAATATAGATACCAAATTTGACATGGTATAATTAATTTAAACATTGTTACACAGTTTGTAAATAGCTAAGGAAGGATTTTTCTCAAGTTTTTCTGATTCCAAAACTCTTAATCTCTTTGCTATATTGTCTCCCATAGATTACAGTGTGGATCCATGGAGAAATACATAGATGCTCTGCTTTTAAATGTGACCTTATTTCCAATTTGGTCTTATTTGGAAAGGAATAGAAGGCCAGTGGATCTCCAACTCCACTAAATGTAATGGCTTCTCAAGGTGGGCTGTAGAATATCATGGAAACGATCACAGAGGCCCTTATCATAGAAAGTATATGTGTTTAATCCCTCATCTTTCACTGTCTAAAGTCAGGAATGGCTAAGTGGCTTTGCCCTTAAGTAGCAGCTTCAGTGTTTCCTACTAACTAGGTCATAAGGACTTTCAACACTAAAACGCTTGTCATAATGAAACCATGCACCTGGGAAATCGTGAAGTCTAAGGGAGGGTTGTGGGAAGGAAACTATGTCCATAGGCTTTTGCTCAGAAAATCCTATCTCAGGTACATTAACAGCAAGACTAGTTTATATGAAAACTGTCTCTCTTATATGCCCAGCTCCCATTCATATGTACCCATCACTCAACAATTAGTCTCTTTAGGGAAGTAAGTAGCTCCTCTGGTCTGACTGGAATGAGGCAAAGTAATGCTGTACTCTGTTGGTACATGTTCCAAATTCTGGAGTGCTGACATTGTTCAGATTTGATCATTTGTGCTGACATAAGCACTTTCAACTAGATGTAAACTTTTCAGCAGAAATAATGGATTCGAAGTGTTTTCTAAAAGCGATTTCAAGTCCCTGTGGAGTGGGGAAGTGGAGGAGAGGAAAGAAAGGGAAAAGTGGATTAGATGTTAATTTTGTCCTACCAGAAGAATGGGGAGTGGAGAGACTCGTGTGATTAGTGAAGAAGCGTGGCCCTCTGAAAATATTTTATAAGTTACTATAAAAAAAAATATGCGCCCAAATCAGAAAATGTATAGCCTCTGTTCATAATAGCTGAGAATATTTCTCACGGTCACATAAAGTTTCTCTTTGCAGTCTCATCTCCTGCAGTGACCTAAGTTCCATTTAATGCTTCACATTCATGGAAGCAGGCTGTTTCTAACCACACCACTGTTCACAGCACTCTTTCCCTCTGAAAACGTTTTCTCCTTTGCTCACCAGGCTAGTATCTGCTTATACCCCAGGCCCCATCTCAGGTTGCTCAGCTGTTCTTGACTTCTTCAAGGTGGGTTAGGTATCCTCCCTCTATTCTAGAAGTTATTATTGCCCTTGCTCTTACCTCAGTGAGTTTAGTGTTCAGTTTAGGGGTCTCTGCTTCGAGATATTATGTTATTCATCTTCCCAACATAACTCCCTGGCACAGAACTTTACCCACACTATCTACTCATTGAATATTTTTCAAATCAGTGAATTCCTTGAGTGATGAAAAGCAATTAATTTCACTTCTCTAGGCATTCACTTTCTTGTCTGTAGAATGAAAATGTCAGACAATCACTGCTAACTTTTCCTTCACCTATAAATTCCCAAATTTCTCGGTGCTGGAGCTCTGGTGTGGGCTTCTCGGTGTGATGTTGGAAGGAGGCTGTTAGTGTGGAACCTCACATCAGAAAAACAGTAAAATAAAATATGGTGTGTCCTACAACTGTAGGCCTGACACTCACTGGGGATACCCATAAAAGGAGGCTTTAATAGACATGCATGATCTGAATATTGTAGTCCTGCATCCTGATATCAATTGTATATATTTTAGTATCTTTTTAATACATACGACTCTATATCTGTGACCTAGTTTTTCTTTAATGGAAAATAAAGTCAAGGGAGGATTTATAGTCCCAATTTTCCTGTTTTATATTAGATTTTATGGTTTTACATACAAATTCCATTATAAAACTGGAATTTAAAAAAAATCAAAAGCTCAGAGAGTTCCTGAGGTTTTGTGTGGAAGCAAGAGGTGCTTATTGTCACAGGAGTTCATTAATATAACTACAATTAAAGACAAAAGCTTTCTATTTTTATAAATGAATGCCTAATGGGAAGATAGATCCATATTGAGGTTCAAAGTAGGTTTGAGTAGACCCGCTGAAAAGATTTCTGCAAAAATTAACATGTTTTAATACATTTCTCCCCCAAAGCAATTGAGTTTCTTATGAACTCAGAGTTGTGAAAACAACTTTTCATGAAGCAGGAAGAGCTGTGTTCTTCATCTTAATTAAAAAATGAATGAGTATAAGAAAAACAGGTTACTTTACCATGGTTACTTCACCATGGTAACCTCAACAATACCTTCAGGGGATCAGTACCAGTAAAATCATGAATCGGATGTTTTGGTATCTGACATTGCCAGCCAGTGTCCTGCCTTGGGCAATATTTAATAACTGTACCATCAATGCTCTGTTTTACTTTTGTGGCAGAGAGGAAAAACAGTATGAAGATTCTGAATTCTGTAGTATGTCTTTGTTAATTATTCCCATACAGAGTCAGAGCAAGGAATACAGATGGTAGAGCTAGTGGATTCTCAGAAAAAGTGTAAAGATAGTGAAATGTGATGGGAAAGTAGGCATTTTGCTCCATCGATGTGGTAATTAGAAGGGACTCCAGGTGACTAGTAATGTCCCATCTGATTTCCTGTGTAATTCACCTGTCTAGAAGCAGGCCAGTTAGTGTGCTACATTTGGATTACAGGCAAAGAATAGGGTCTGGATTCTCAATTTTCTAGTCACCTCTACAATTCAGCTCCATTCATTAAGTATCAAAAACCAAGGAACTAGGAAAGTTTTTCAAATGATGAAGAAATGGGCAGGCAAGGACATAATAGTTAGTTACAAGTAGAATATTTTAATTTAATTTTTCAGGCTAAAGTTCCAAGTAGTTTGCTTTTAAATTAGTAACCTTTGAAAACTTAAAAGACCTGTTCAACCAGATGATACAGACACTTCAGACCTTTTAAGAAGCGGGTATTTTATCTTCCAGTTTGATATTTCAAATAGGAAACCCTGGTATTTAAAATATCAAAATACCCAATAAACCAAAATGGTAACTTCCTAAGGGCAAGACAGAAGCAATTTATAGCAGATTATTCACATGATCAGGCACAGAACTGCTTTTCTCAAAACCCTGTCTTCTATCAGAAGTAAACAAAGTTTACCATGGAAAAGATCAAACACACTGTCTGCTCAGGTGGCTATAACAAATTACTATAGAATGGGTGGCTTGAACAACAAACATAGTTCTGAAGGCTGGGAAGTCCAAGATCGAGGTTCAGGCAGATTCAGTTCCCCATGAGAGCCCTCTTCTTCTTTGCACATGAACATCTCATTGTATCTTCACATGGCTTTGAGAGAGAGGGCTCTAGTTTTTCTCTTCTTATAAAGACACTAATCCCATCACGGGAGCTCTACTCTCATGACTTAATTAAAAAGGCCCCATCTCTAAATACCATCGTATCGGGGGATTATAGTTTCAACGTATGAATTTTGGGGCAAAACATAGTCTGTAAGAAGTATTTCATTTTATTATAGGTATCAAACATTTGAAGAAATATATGCACACTTTTTTTCAAATGGAGAACATGTTCAATATATACAAAGAATACAAGCCAAAACTTTCATGAATTCTAGAATTCTCTAATGTCTCAATTTAACACAATTTACCTTATTAAATGCAGTAAGTAAATATAACTCAAAACTGTAAACTATCCATCCTGATCTTAATTAGAGTTAATGCCCACCAGACTCCAGATGGTGGGAGGCATCTAGTTTCACTCACTGAAAAAATACTTCACATCCATCAGCCCTACAGCCAGAGATTCATATTCACACATGGTGGACCTGTGGGCTCATCTCCAGTATTCCATCTGTGAATGTGCAATCTTCAGAATGCTAGGCCGTGCTATGTTTCTGTAGCACCAAAGAAAGAAAGCCTACCTTCTGGACGTGAACCTCCCAGACTCAATGTTGTTCCCCCACAAAAGGAAATGCCTTAACCATTCTTGGGTATATCTTTCAACATGTGTTTTGGCCGTGAATGGCAAGCTTGAAGAACTTATAAGAAAGAAGGAGCTCAGAAGTTCCTTTTTAAATACTCACCCCAAGGTACTTTCCTGCTGAGCGTTTACACTAATGGAAGCTCATGGAGATTGTTTGCTCTTAAGTGGTGAAAGGTGTGTAACTCTCCCCTCCCCCAACCCCAAAGGCATCTCCCCTCCTGCCTCCCTCCTTCTGTTTGAGCCCCCAACCTCATTCTTCTGTATTCACTAATCCTGGAAATGAAAGAGCAGTGAATCTGGCTCATAAATCAGCCTCCACAAGGGAGAGCTATTAGAGAGGTCTCAGGCTGTGTACCCACTGGAAACAAACAGGCCAGAGGAAACCTTAGGGTTAGAAATTTAATACCAAAAAGAACGCCAGAGGTCATGTAGACCAAATCATCATCCTGTTACAAACCGCAAAAGTAGAGTTCAAAGAAGGTTGAGTGTATCTAAGACCACACAAATTGTAGTAGCAGAGACAGGTCTAGAACCCCCTCTTGCTGCCTTTTATGTGATGAGGTTTATCCAGAGCTTTTTGCCAAGTAAAGTTTTACCCAGAGATTTGTTTATGATCCCAGATTTGATGGAAGAGCAAGTGGGTTCAATGTCCAGTGTTAATGCTTTGGTTGGTGATCATTCTTTGAGCAACTGTTTATTGAGTGTTTTATTAGTTCCTTTTAGCTACTTCTTCACTGATCTTTAAAGTGTAACAGAAGTTTTGTCAACAGAGTCAAATGGAGAACTGGGATTGGAGGCAGCAATTTATTTAAGCAATTTCATTCCTCTACAAATAAATTGAGAGCAAAGGAGAGATGTGTCAACATTTTGAGACACAAACTTATATATAAATATTTTGAAATACAATTTGCTTATGCAGTGCATTTACATATTGAGTAGGATCAAGAGTTGTTTTCTTTTTTCCTTTAAACATATTAAGAGTGGACATCTGGCCGATATAGTTATTCTTTAAAATGGTTAAAGAGTTAAATAACTCAGTCACATTTTAATTGGTTAACATTTGTTTGTTACGTTAAATGTCAGTTTCTTGATCTTATGCACTTGTAAACAATGAACAGAGTGAAGGTTGGTTCTTATCTTAATTAAATTTATGGGAGTTAAAAACTAAAATCTGGGCTTCCCTGGTGGCGCAGTGGTTGAGAGTCCACCTGCCGATGCAGGGGACACGAGTTCGTGCCCCGGTCCAGGAAGATCCCACATGCCACAGAGCGGCTGGGCCCGTGAGCCATGGCCGCTGAGCCTGCGCGTCCGGAGCCTGTGCTCCGCAACGGGAGAGCCCACAACAGTGAGAGGCCCATGTATCACACACAAAAAAACAAACAAAAACAAAAAAAAAACAACTAAAATCTTTTATAAGGAACATGTATTCAGAATACATAATGTCTTCTTATTGGGAAATATGCCAGGAAACTCAAATAAGAAAATTGTCTAGCCACAGGAAGAGCAAAGAGTTAGAACAGGCTACTGTAATGCCTATTTGTTTAGTTAAATGATGAATGTGAAAATGCTCAAGATTTGCAGGCAAGGAAAATGGAGAAAAAAATAGCAAGAAAGCCACGTAGTTTGATGACTCTGGCATCAGTTTAAAGCACACAAAGTAAAGGAAGCATTTGTTCACATCAGAAGAGGAGTTCATCAGATACCACTTAGAGTATTCTTACTCAGGCAAGAAGCTTTCCCACACTCACATCCTCTGACCTTCAACATGTGGCAAGCAGAACCCCAAATCTGGGAGGGTTGGTTAGCTTAAGCCTTCAGAACCTTGGACACGGAGCCAAAATAGCTAAAAGCCTGCCCAGCTGGGCAGGAACATTTGTTAAGCAGACTTCCTTAGAAGATTTCCTGATCTTTGTAGGACTTTATTTTTCTGTGTCTGCTTACTGCAGTGTCTTTTGCCAGATTATCAGAGACTTGACTCTTGCCTGTCATTAGGCCTCTGCTAAAATGGCTGACTTCCCAAAGGAAGTCCTCTGAGCACTTTACCTAAAATTACAGGGCTACCCCCACCAGTCACTCTTTATCTATTATCCTGTTTATTTTTGTATAATTCTTATTGCTATAAACATTATATTATCTTTTCCTTTTTTTTTTTTTTTTTACTTATTGTTGTCTGTTTTTCCCTCTTCGGAGACTCTTCCAAAAAAGCATCAACTTATTCTGTCCTGTGATCTAATAAGAAATTAACATATAAAAGATGAATAATAAAAAATTCATGAATAAATAAACGAATAAATCACTAAAGAGAGACCTTAGAATTAATGTTTCAATAACTTTCTACATCACTGCCTTTATATTTAAGTGAATAATACTATTAAAAGTTAATAAATATAACCAAAATTACACTCATTCATTACCTTATTTAAAAAGATCTGTGAGGTCTATAATATAATTCTAATTTTATGTGTTGAGGAAACCAAGGTTCAATTCTCATTCTACCACACTTACCACACTCTGCAGAAATAAGTAAGATTTATAGCAGAATGTTGTAGGACAAATACAGAGAGTTATAAAGGTCCAAGTGAGAGAGTGAGATCACAACCTACCAAAGGTATTATGTAGCAGGCATCACTAGAGAGTTGGAGGGAACAGAATGAGGCAGGATAACATTGGTGAGAACATTAGGAGTATTCAAAAAAGAGCAAATAGTCCAGTTTGGTGGAAATAGTATACATATTGAGAAACAGTCATAGGTAAGAATGGAGGAGTAATTGACATCCATATTAGAGGGCCTAAATATCAAGTTGACAAGAATGTCTATAGCTATGGAAAAACATAGGAGCCATGTGTACTTGTAGACAGTGAAATAACATAATTCAAACTCTTCTTTAGAAGGATTCAGAAGATAAACAAAGGCAGCATATGCTTGATGGACTGGAAAGGAAAAGTTTGGAAATAATCTAGAAGAGAGTGACTGGAAGTTAAAGGTCTCACATATTTCCCTTAGTAATTGTGGGTTATACTGAGAGCAAGTCTTGGTAACGGAGATTTGCAACTAGGTCACCATTTGGGGAAGAATCCTATCTGGCCTCAAGAAGAGTATGCTTTACCCAATTTACTTTGACACTTCTCTTGCTCTAGCACCAGTTTCTTCTCATCTGGTTCCTATATCTGAAATGTGCTGCCTTGCCCCCTCATAGTTAGGACGTTCAACACAGGCATGTCCACTGGGCCATCCTTTCAGAACCTGGCCATCCTTCCTTCGTTGCAGCATTTAACCTTAGCTGAGTTTTGGTCCTCCTTCCTATCCCTGAGCTTTTCTACATCAGTGCCTGTGGAGATGTAGATTCAGGTGCAATCACTTCTAAGGGAATTGGAGGTAGGCTGACTTAGAAGGGCTGAGAGAACATACACCAGCTCATAGAACAGGAGTCTGCCAAGTTATAGTTTATCAGTAATCACTACCTGAGTGGTTATCAAAACTTTAGCATATATCAGAATCACTTAGAGGGCTTGTTAAAACACAGATTTCTGGGTGCCACCCCCATTGTTTTCTGATCTTATTCAGTGATGGGACTGGTGTCTGGGTACCACATTTTGAGAAACATTGCTCTAACAGAAGACTGAACTGCAGTCTCAAAACTTGCTTTTATTGATGTCTCTTGCATTTAGTAGCAGAGAACTCAAAGGCAAATATTGTTTTTCAGTGGCTATAGATGGTATGAATGGACAAAGTGTCATCCAAAAGCTGTATTGAATAAGAATTTGCGGTCTTTAGGAGATATATCCCTTTACTATTCATACTTTCAAGAGGTAATAGGATTGTTGTGTTTTTCTTAAATAAAATTTTAACTCTTGTTAATATTTGGAAGTAAGTGTACAGAAATTCATGAGTTAAAATTATGATTATAAGTACATACTCAAAGGTTTCTTAGATTAAAATAAATTGTATTTTATGAGTGATAGCAATGATACGTTGGTTAAGGCTTATTATTACTACTTTATAACTTTTGTGAATCTAAAATGTCATTGGCATTCAAATAGCTTACTTTTATTAATGAACAAAAATGACTTTATTCGTATCAGTTCCAAAGTGATTAGCTTTCATGTTATAAAGCTAAGCAAAACCACAGTCAATTCATCTACTAGCCACTCTTTCCTGCTGTGTACGGTGAGACAATTGACTCTTCAGACTGATTCTGACAACACTGGTTTCCATATATAAAGAGAAAAACTGAAATGAGAGAGTTGTTTATGCAGAGAAGCAATAATGAGGTCTTAGCTGAAAAATAATGCACCTCAAATTTCCCAATACTACTCCATTTACCAGCAAGGGGAAATAACTCAGTATATGTCATACCACATCTAGGACAACTTTACATGATGATGTAATCCTATTAGATTATAAGCCCTGCATGCATTTTCAACATATTTTAATTACCAATTACATTTATTACTTGATTCTTTTTTCCATGTTTTTCTTCCTATAACTATTTTGACAGCTAATTCTTTAAATATTCCCGTAGATACTCAGAAAATTTTTATTTTGGCTTTAGTAGGGAACTCCACTGAAAAGAAACAATAGAGCATTTCTTTAAGAGAGTAATAAAGAGGGAAGTTCTGCTTTGATTTTGACTGGTATCAAGCTGATGGAAGATCTCTTTTCCTCCAGTGGGTTAGTCAGTGTAAGGTATGGCACAAGGCTAAGAGAGAACTGTTTCTCAGTTCACTCTAAGACTGTTTGTCTCAGGATAATTCTCCCAGTTTAAGTGAATTTCAGGTGCATTAGCCTTAACTATATTCAAATGAAAGTGTAAAAATATATCACGAAGTGTAAAAATATATATCAATTACATATACATATCCAAAAAGTTGAACTAAGATAATTTCTTCACACCATAAGGAAAAATTAAATCAACATAGATTGTAGACCTAAGTGTAAGAGCTAAAATTATAACATGCATAGATGAAAATATTGAAGAAAATTGTCAAGACTTTGCGTTACATAAAGAGTTCTTAGATACAACACCAAAACTAAGAGCCACAAAAGACAAAACAATTGATAAATTGGATTTTATTAAAACTAAAATTGCACTTCAAAAAACACAATTAAAAAACAAAAAGACAAGGCACAGATTGGGATAAAATATTTGCAAATCATATATCTGTAAAACAACTTGTATTCAGAATATATAAAGAATTCTTACAACTCAATAATAAGACAAATTACTAATTTAAAAATGGGCAAAGCTTGAATACAGATTTCACCAGTGAAGATATATGGAAAGTTAACATGCATTTGAAAAGTTGGTCAGCCTCATTAATCACTATGGAAATGTAAATTAAAATCACAGTCAGACCATTATATAGACTTAAAATGGTCTTAATCAAAAAGACAGACAATATCAGGAGTTAGCAGAGATGTGGAAAAACTGGCACTCTCTTACACATTGAGTAAAAATGTAAAATGACACAGTCACTTTGGCAGTTTGACAATTTCTTAAATAGTTGAACATAAATTTACCATTTAATCCAGCAATTCCACTCCTAGGAATCTACCCCAAAGAAGTGAAATCATATGTCTGCACATACTTTCAGGTGAATGTTCATAGAAGCATTATTTGTAATAGTCCCAAACTAGAAATGATCCAAATGCTCATCAATTGGTGAATAGATAAAATATTGTATATTCCTATACTTGAATGTTATTCTGCAGTAAAGTAGAAAGATACTGATACATACTGCAGCATAAATGAAAGTGAAAGAAAGATTCAGAAGATTACATATTGTATGATTTCATTTTATGAAATATTCCCCAAGAGTGAATTTATATAAAGACAGAAAGCAGACAGTGATTCCCTAGGGCTGGAAGCAGAAGCTGAGATTGACTGCAAAGATGTCTGAGGGAATTTCTTTAGCATGATGAAAAGTCCTAATGTTGGAATTTTGTGATGGTTACACAATTCTAAAAATTTACTAAAAATTCATTGAATTGTATACTAACCATGAAACAATTTTATGATATGTAAATTAGTCCCACTAAAACTGAAAAATATATTACAAGGTCAATATAAAGTGCATGATTAACCATCATTTTTGTGAACTCAAAGCTCTGAATTAAAGTACTCTATTGAGTGTTCAGCATAATCACGTTAACTGCTGACGTACACCTTCCTAATAAATGAGGAAGGAAATGTGGTTCTGCTTCTTTATATAATTGGCCCTTAAAATGACCAAGTCAGTGATCCATACATTTATTTAAGTTTTTTGTTTGTTTGTTTTTAATATTGTATTGTTTTTGAGAAGTCTCAGTTATAGTGGCATAACTTCAACAAATGTTAGTAATAAGAAAGATAAAATGATATCTCCTGATTTAACATATTCATATTCATCAATTCAACTAATATTTATTATGTATTCAATTAGAGTTTATTAATACCTGGCCTAGTCCATTCAGGCTGCTATTACAAAATACCACAGACTGGGTAGCATATAAACAACAGAAATATATTTCCCACATTTCTAGAAGCTGGAAGTCAAAGATCAGGGCGCCAACATGGCTTGGTGAAATCCTTCTTCTCATTGTATCCTCACGTGGTGAAGTAAGGTAGGGAGCTCTGTGAGGTCTCTTTTATAAGAGCCCTAATCTCATTGATGAGGGCATCACCTTCCTGACCTAATCACTCTGAAGGTCCACCTCCAAATACCATCACACTGCAGATTAGATTTTCAACATATGAACTTCAGGGTGACACAAACATTCAGACCACAGCATCCACCATACACAAGTCAACTTTAGAATATATGATCGTGTACGTATTTCTCAAATTTGCTTATCTTGGCCCACCTCAATTGTATTTTCGTACATGTGGGTGTTATTATACTTAGATTGAAAAATATGTCTTCATTCATGATGTAACACACATAAAATGTCTTAATCCAATCATACATGATAGACCATAGGACAAACACTCCCTGCATACCTTCCCCCACCATTAAATATTAAAAGTGAACTCACTGGCTAAGTAGTAATGGGTGTCTTGAACGCATAGGGTAAGTAGATAAATGAAATCATACCTGATTAGCTGCCAGGTCATTAGGGAGCTAAATATTTCCCAGATAGTTTTTGGAAGCACAATAGTCACACATTTCATATTTGAAATCTTTTAACCAATGTGGAAATGAAAAAATAGAGGAAAAAACAAGTGCCAATGATTTGCTCATCCACCAACATTCTTTTAGGTTCCTGACTCAACCTCTTCTCATACTCTCAGAATGAAGATTTTCTTAGCTTTAGTTTCAATAACTTCAATTATACTACTCCATTACTTTAGACTCTCTAATTAGGATATTAAATATCATCTGCTGGCCAAAAATTTTTTTTTAAATTGGGTCACTTGCCTTCAGTTGTTTCCCAGTGGTCAACATGATGACTTAATAATGAATTCTGTCATATCCTGAATCTATGTAATTCTTTTGCAATTGTTTATATTAGGTGAAATCATTTGTTTTCACCAGTGAAACCAATCAACCAACCAACCAACTAATCCCTCAAATCTGTCATTTGCTAGTTTGAAATTAAAAGTATAAAGCATTTTAAAGTATAAACATTATAAAGTCAGAATATCTTTACAAATATAACTTCATTAATAGATATATACATGTTATATATGTATTATATGCATATACATATACTCACATGTATGTCTCTCTGTATAGATATAGATGGATATAGATATAGGTATAGATACAGGTATAAAGGTATAGATATAGATATATTCATGCCCTTGTGTAATCCCTTCCTCTTGAGTATAGATGGGAACCTTGACTTGCATCTGACTGACAAATTAAGGCAAAAGTGAGAGGATGTATGTGATTATACACACTTGATTATGTGAATATGTCATATAAGATTGCAGCACCTGTCAGACTGGAGTCCCTCTCTGTTGGTGGCTTTGAGGAAGGAACACTTCATGAGTCAGGGAACTGCAGGTGGCCTTTGGTAGCTGAGAGGGGTCTCCAGCCAACAGCCAGCGAGAAATTGAAATCTTTAGTTTTAAAACCAAAAGTAAATGAATTCTGCCAACAACCTGAATCAACTTGGAAGTAAACCCTTCCCCAGTAGAACCACAGGTGATATGCCCGGTACAACCAACACACTTTGATTGCAGCTGAGGCGTTGTGACCAATGTCTTGCACTGTGGCTTGGAACCAGCTGAGGCATGCCCAGACTCCTGACACATGGAAACTGTAAGATTATACACGTGTATGGTTTTAAGCTGTTAAATCTGTTAAATATTGTTATGCAACAATTGGCAACTCATGCAAATTTTAGTACCTGAAAGCATGATGCTGCTGGAACAAACCGAACTAAAAATTGTGAGACTTATTTTAGAGCCAGGCACTGGGTGGAAGCTAGAATAATTTCTGAGGAGCATAATAGAGAAAGCCTAAATGTCCTTCAACAGACTGTTAGTAGAAATCTGGACTTTTAAGAATGCTGATACTGAGAGCAGTTCAAATATTTTCTCATCTATGACATTAGGATTAATACATTCAATAACTTTGTCATGAAATTAAAATTAAACTTCTGAGACTACTTATTATTAAAGTGTTCTTTTTTTCAAGGATGACTAAAAATATTCCTTCTAGTTCAAGAATGACTAGGGCTTCCCTGGTGGCGCAGTGGTTGAGAGAAAAAAAAGAATGACTAAAAAGGACAACTTTCTGCCCCTGGGCAAGGCATACCATTGTTAATTGACGTTAGGTTCTCATTTGTAAATTGAAGCACTGGTTAACTAAAGCAGTGATTTTGCAGATGATTCTGGCAACTGATTTCTCTTTACAAATGAAAGCTGGGGCAGAAATGCAGTAAGTGTTGAGGAAGCATTGGTCAATCCATATTTATTCCTGCCCAGTTAGCCACTTTCACACTGTTCCATGGCTTCATGGTCCCTAAGGATGCTCCTTGGAAACAGATTAGTAACAAAATTGGGAAGTCTTTAAACTATATGATCCAAAGTCAGGTAAAGTGTCAGCTAACTCATTCATGTTTGGATGCAGAGGACATACACACACACACACACACACACACACACACACACACACACACAGTGGATCATTTAATACATGGTCACGGAAAAATTGTTTGTTATCTGTTTCCAAGTAGCTAATTCACCCCCAATCTGGAGCAGCTTGAGGGGAAACAGTTTATAAAAGTTTGCAAACCACGTGTCTGAAGATCATGTCTGATCAAATGACAATTCAAAGCAGTTCTGAACATCAGAAATCAGTCAAGACCTAAATTCTTAGCTTAAAAATTTGATCAATAATTCTGGCAAAATACCTTTTTTCTAGGTCTAGAATATTAATCTTGTCATCACATTATGTGTCTTGAAGAAATTCTGATAGGTTTATGTATGACACTAAGACCACCTATAAAGAGGGAAGTCTATAATTAAATGCTTTGTAGTCAGCTTCTCCCTTCAGGCAATCTGCCCTCAAAATTGATCAGGAATCTCTCTCCAGGGAGCCTCTTGCTCTCATAAACTACTAACTTTCTAAATATGGAATTAAATTATTTTGTTGTATTACTACCAGATCTACTTTAAAAAAGCTCCTTCTAAATAAGAAGGAAAACCACAGAGTTGGGACCAATGTATACTCTTATAAGCCTTGTTTAATAGTGGGTGAACAAGAAAACTGAAACCCTGAAGCTCCTGAAACTCCCTGCCCTGTCGTTTATAGTGATGAGGTTATGACTAGGTTAGCGTGGATTCTGTTGCTTAGTCCTCATGGTTACATTGCATGAAACCGTTGTTATAAACATTTTATGCAAGAGGAAACTGAATCTCAGAGAAACAAACAAAAAGTCACGTAGCAATACATGCCAGAGCTAAGTTTTTGATTAATCAGAGTGAGTAGAGAGAGCAATGCATAGAAATAGGAAAAAGCAGCTTTCAGAGTGTGTGTGTGTGTGTGTGTGTGTGTGTGTGTGTGTGTGTATCTGTGGGTGAGACTCTGGCTGCTTTGATTTATACAATACCTATGGCTAAGAATCTTACTAGACATTATAGAAGATACCTATAATGGATACTCCATTCATTCATTCATTTGAGAAGGACACACTAGGCACAGCTATATGCCGTATTAAACGTTGGGGGTTCCTTGGTGAAGAAGATGTGGTTGACTATATGTAAATTAGATTTCAACTGGAGAAGCAAAAATATTAAACCAAATGAGTCCTGATAAGGTGTGACAGTTACCGTGGTAACTAAAGTACAAGACATGTAAGGAACACAGTCTTGTTTGAGTATAAACTAGTTTGAGTATAATGTGTTTGTGACAGTCACATTGTTTCACATATACACACACATATGTACATCCACAAGTATCCAACAGCTTTCTGTTTTCAACATTTGAGGTGATAATGCATCTCATCACAGAAAAATTGCTCTACTGAATTCCTAAGTGACTTTAGATAAGTGACCTACAAATATGTCTGAGGTGACCAGAGGGACCCACTGTCAATCTTAAGTTAAAGGATGGTTACTGTGCAGCTGTCTACTTGCTTTGCATAGCCTGGAGGAGTTGGTTCTGTAGTCATCACCACTTAGCACCTCCTGTTGGTCAGAGATAAATTGGCTGCGGCATTCCAGTTGCCTTCTGAAAATACACTCCAAAATGTTCTTCCACACACCCTGCAAAGAGCAGTGGGGAATCTTCATCCTCAGGTCATGGGGACACATTGACATTGCTACCAGGCTTCCATCAGTTCATAGGCACACACCTTTGTGAATGTGGGGTCTCGTTGTGAGTAACTGCTGGAATCTTCAAGGGTGTATCACATGTGTTCATGAGCTACCCAAGGAAGACTCTGGGCTCACCATGCTCCATTGAACTCTGCCTCCTGTGGAGATCCCCTCCTGACGACAGTTTCCTGGGGATGTTCTGGCTCTAGAGACAACTTTCTGCTCTGAAATGTGGAGGATAATAATTTTCTCACTTCTGTGCTATTCGTTCTCCAAGGTTTTATTCATTTTGATCAGATTATAGTTTTTTCTTCCCACACACAGCTCTTTATCATCAGGTGCTTGGATGGAAAGATTTGGCTAACCACTGCCCTGTTACACAGTAACATGCTGTCCTTTCAACTTCACAGCCTCTCCCTGCACCCACCTCAGGATCAGAATTCCAGGGTCCTTCCCCCTTGATGAATCCTCTCAGAGGCTCCACATGCCCATTTTTGTTACTGTGTCTCCTGCACTTTCAGGTCTTCATATATCTCAGCTTGACTTGGGGGTATGGTCTTAGTTCTTTCCCAAGGTGGTTCCTCAGCTCCCATGTAAACCAATATCTGCAAGGAGATGATGAAAAAAAGACAGAGGGTGTGCGTGTGCGTGTGTGTGTGTATTTATATCTACAGAGAGACAGAGACAGCATCTTGAGCAAGATGCTTTGAAACAGTGGTCCTGTACTTATCACGACATCCCATTCAAATAAGATTTCTGATTATGGTAGAAATTAGTGAGGACTTCAGCATCCGGGGTGACAACTCTTTATTACTCAAAAGTGTATTAAAACTCTTCATACGTACTACTGCGAAGGGAGATTAATTGTTAAGTTGCAAAAAGGAGGAGGAGAGCCTGAGCTGAGAGAGATGACAGGACATGTGGAGGGTTATAGAATGCTGGCTTATTAAAGAGTGATTTCCGGAAAACTAGGAGGAGGAGGAGAGCAAAAACAACAGCAACCAACAGGGGGTCACAGTGGAATCTAAGATCAAAAATGAAGAGGCCAGGAATAGCCTGCTTCCTCACTGCCCCGAGAGGAGACTCAGAACAAACTGCAAGTTCCCACGTGCTTGGGACCTTCTCATCTCTCTGACTTCAGGCATGGTCTCTCCCTTGCTCACTCTACTCCTGCCATGATGCGTTCCTTTTTCCTCGTCGAACATGTCAGATGTGTTCCTTCCTCAGACCCTTTGCTTGGAATTCTTTCCCCTTAGATATTTTCTTGGCCAACTCTCTCATCTGTTTCAAGGTTTTGCTCAGTTATCATCTCAACAAGTCTTAACCTGGACACCATTTAAAAAATGGTAACCAGCCGTTCTCCTAGCACCCCATTGCCCTGTACCCTACATTTTCCACAGGGTTTATCACCCTCTACTGTACAGTATAATATCCTTGTTGTTTCTGCTGTTTCTGTCTAAAGTTCCCAAAAGCTGAGATACTTGCTCCCACTGCCCTTGCCTCACTGATAACATCCCAAGTGTCTAGAACAGAGAACATTGAGTGTCAATCACTATCTGGTGAATGAATTAATAAATTTCTGGTGCAAAAGCCAGATGTACTTCTGTAATTACAATCAGAAGGCTCTGGTTGCTTGGATGACTGAGTCAGAGCCAGGTTTCCTGAGAGATGACTAGATAAGGTGCCCTGGTTTGGGTTGGCAGGGCTTGGAATGGAAACATGGCTGTATAGTTGTGGGCCCTGATATCTGCTCCCCTCCCAGCAAAAACCCCAGGGTTAGGTCAACAGGTGAAATTTCCTTGATAAGTTTGGGGAATTTGAAAGTGAAGTGGACTGTTGTGGCAAAGACAACACTAGTCTGTGGTCATGAGACTAGTTTCTTATTTTTCCAGCACACATTTCTAGATAGTCTTTCCTAGCTCCCTTTCTCATGTCACTGGGGATTGTAGGATTAGTTCTCTGCAGTGGAGTGTGAGTTGCAGGGTTGTGTAACATCTCCTGGCCTTCTTACTGAGGGATGGACAGCCAGTGTCCTTCCTGGTCTCCTCTCCCTTCACCTCTTAGTTATAAAGGATCCTCGGGAGGCTTCCCCTAGGTGGAAGAAATCCGTATCCCTGAATAACCGTGTGGGACTGAGCCCCTCAACGTACATAGGACGATGACACGAGAAAGAAAGAAGCACATCTGTATAGTGTTACTGCCCTGGTTTTGTGGGATTATTACTCAGTAATACATCTAATCCATGTAAGCAGGGGAAGGTGGCAAGCCTTCAGAGTTTATGGTGTATCAGAGTTTATAGGGCCCAAGGCTCCCACACTGAGTGAGATAAAAGTCTAATATAAGTGAAGTAGGAATTAAGCTCGCTTATAGAAAAATAAATTATATTTCTAAATATTCTGAGTTCCTGGATTGAGAGTACTGTAGTCAACCCCTGATTCTTAGATAGTTTTGTTTAGATAAGTCTACATCTGTCCTTCTACATCTGGTCTTTCTATGCTCATATATAACAAAAATAGAAATCTAACATTAGAAAACATCAGCTCTGTGTAGAGAACCCTTTATTTGGTAAAATGCATTCTTCCTTAGACAAATCAGCCTATAGGCCAGATATATAGACCATCCTTAAAGAAAAAGAGAAGTTAATTCATTAAGTAGTAATAAGAGATATTGACATATTCTTATCAAAGATTACAATTTAAGCCCTAGAATAGAAACATAAGGCACAAAACTAGCAATATACAAGCTAAACGCAAAAAAAAAAAAAAAAGAAAAAGATAAACTTGAAGTCTATGAGAGGTCAAGATTAGAAGATCCTAGAGAAAACCCTTCCTCTTGCTGTTTGTCTGCTCTTCTCGATGCTGTGATAATGTTAGTTGTCTCCATAAACGGGTGGAGTGCCACGTTGCATCGTGTGTTCTACTGAAGCTCGTCCTTCAGCCTCAGAGGGGTTGTAAAGCTGTCTCCTGCCACCAGGTTTGACATTTTTGTTAATGGAGCCTCTAGAGCCAGGGTCAGCAAACTACAGCCTGAGGTAGGACAGAAAAGATAGAGAGTAGAGGCACTACAAACACTGCCTGTGTTTGTAAATAAAGTGTGCAGGGACACAGCCACACCCACCTATTTATTCAGTGTCTGTAGCTGTTCTCACACTACAACCACAATGTTGAGTAGTTGCACAAAGCCTAAAATATATACTGTCCGTTCCTTTACAAAAAATTATGCCAGCCCATCCTCTAGTGCATGTTACTTGTTCAGTTTTTGCCACCTCACTCTGTTTAGCATAATAGTCATGTCTTTGTCTTATCCCTTGAGTTGATTTTAAGCCACTGGTTAGAGTCTGTGTACGTACAAGTGTGTCCTTTTTAAATATCTTTCCACAGAAGAACAATTAATATTTGTTGAGTTAAATTGAATGAACATCCACAACAAAGTCTTGCAGTCTTACGCTAGGAAAGCTGTAATCAGGCTCTAACATATTTCGGACCCAATACTGGTTTAAAATTTTTATACATGTCTTCCCTGGTGGCATAGTAGTTAGGAGTCCACCTGCCAATGCAGGGGACACGGGTTCGAGCCCTGGTCCGGGAAGATCTCACATGCCGTGGAGCAACAAAGCCCATGAGCCACAACTACTGAGCCTGCACTCTAGATCCCGCAAGCCACAGCTACTGAAGACCGCAGGCCCAGAGCCCATGCTCCACAGCAAGAGAAGCCACCACAATGAGAAGCCCGCGTGCCGCAATGAAGAGTAGCCCTCGCTCGCCACAACTAGAGAAAGCTGGTGCGCAGCTTTCTCTAATTAATTAATTTAAAAAAATTTGTATACAAAGTGCAAGAAATCATTTTCTCTGGTATTTTATATTCCCTATTTAATGAAATAACTTATTTTATCCTTTGATTTTTTTTATTGCTATGGCAGTTATAACTAGCTCACTGTAATTCTTACTTTACCTCTCACAGTGTAGTGTTGGGAAGTGGCCACCCAGAGACTTTGCTGTTGGTATGACCATGTGACAAGGTCTCACCAATAAATGCCACTTCCAGGGAGAGCATTTTTTAAAGAAGTTGATATACTGCCTCCACTCTCTGTCTTTTCTGTTCTACCACCAGATTTCAGTGGATCCCAAGGCCCTAGGGGAATGGCAAAGTCACAAATGGAAAAAGCTTGACCAAGACATTAGCACTGGGTGGTTAGACGAGTGAGGAATGATGTTTATCCCGTAAAACTTGGAGGTATCTTTGTTTCAGGAGCTAAGCTACATCAATGAATAATGTTTCTTAGGCAGTAGAGTTTTTTTCATCTTTTCCCAACAATTGACTGTCCTCTAAGATACAACATTCATTAACTTATTTACAGGCCAGAATTTTTTTCCTTCAAATGACGTCTTGTATCTCTGGGCTAGTTTAAGACTCATATGAAATATATATGAGAAGTGCATGAGCACTTTTAAATCCCCTATGATGAATTGTCCACTTCAAGACAATGTCCTGCAGCCCTTAGTGCTTTGCAAGTTGTCTTTCGCACTCCATGGGACAGGTTCTTATCAGCATATCTCTGTGTGCATATGCGAGTAGGCCCTCCCCTGAGCCCCCTGCAACAGAGGCAGGCAGATGGGCACATTTTGTGCTTCGTGGATCTCTTGCTTTCCTTAGTTTTCTTTGCCGGAGTGCATTTGATTAAGCCACTAGCTATGACAACAAAATGACTAAAATAACAAATCCAGTTAAATCTGATTTTTTGTATGATAGCTGCTCTCTAGTTTTAATTTTTTGGCACAAAATTTTGACTTTATTTTTACCAAATTATTCAGATTAAGTCATTTTTTTTCCATTGGCAAAAATAGAATTCTTATTTCTGTATATACCAAGTGATGTTCATTTGACCTAGACTTAATAACAGACAATTCAAATGGCTTTTATTAGCTGCAAAACTTTTTGTTTCAATGAAAGGGGCTGCCCAGTGTGAGAAAGGGATGAATGTGTACATTCTCTGGCTAGGATGGGAGAGCCTGTGTAGAGGCAGACCTTCCTCCTGTTGTCTGTGCGGAAGCCCCACACAGGCCCCTCAGAGCCCCCAGCACTTTGCAGGGCACACTCTTAAATCCACTGGAGTAGAGATTTAAATCAAATTAGTGAAATTTCTATCAGATGTTTGCATATATTTCTTTTGGTTCAGTATCTAGTGTGATATATTAATAAGACAAAACAAAACAAACAAATAAAAACACTGGCAAGGCTTTATTCAAAACAACATGTTTTTAGCTTTGGATACGTCCAAAAACTAATTAAGTACCATTTACCGGAAAATTCAGACCATTACTCACCTTACCATTGCTTATGGACGTAATCAAGACATTTCATTTTGAAGTACTTAACATTTAAAAAAGCTGTCTTCCTAAAAAGCCAAACAATGCCTTTAGTCAGTGAGGAGAACAGAAGGTTTTGCTGAATGGTAATATGACTCAGAAATAGCATTATACTTTCCACATATTGGTTTGGCACGTTCATTTACCTGTGAGTAGAAACAGAAATGTAAAAGTGCTTGTAGCCCTTTCTGAATCTTCAGCCAGAGTTAATTTTTTTAAGTTTATTAAAGTTTCTTCGTCAGTTATATAACATAAGAATATCTAGTGGAATAGTGTTTTATTTCTTATTGATCTTATCCCCATTATTATGTCATAAAATATTATCCATTTTATAATTTATTTATTAAATATATGTGCCTATAATCATAAAGCAAATCTTAGCACGGTACATGGTTATAGCACATATTCAGTAGATGATCACTTTTTCTGTCCTTGCTTATAAAGACTTTACAGGACATCAGAAAGTCTAGAATTTGAAAATAAATGGAGCAACACAATGTGCTCTACCCAAAGGAAATACTTAGCAATAAGGGGCCCTTTTCATAGAAATAAAATGGAGGACTACTCTGCCATCTAGTGGACATGCTGAAACATGGAAAAGTGTTTTTTTTTTTTTTTATTGTTTCAAATAGAGTTTTATTAAATGCTGAGCAAAGTAGCACCTGCTCTCTTTATTGCTTTTGGAAGATATTATGAGGATTTATGCATGCATGGGATAAGATAATTTTCAGAAAGTGGTTTGAAAAGAAATGGGATTTAAGGATTCCAGGTTAGAAGCTAAAAAGTGTACAATGCTAAAGGAAGGTTTTCGTATAAGGAATATCATAGAGCCAGAGCAAGAAAGAGTGCGAGAGAGAGAGAGAGAGAGAGAGAGAGAGAGAGAGAGAGAGAGAGAGAGAGAGAAAGGAGAGAGAAATTGATCTCATTTTTGAATTGTTTAAAGGGGGAACAAATAAAAAAGAAGCATTGTTTAGCAAATTTTTAAAGCTTAAAACCAGAAGTCCCCAGGGTTCAAGAAATAATTCTTTAGTCTAACATATGGAAAGTTTGGCAAAGAGGGAAAATGCCTTTTGGAAGAAGTTCCAATGTCTGGGAAGAGCGAGAAAAGGGCAGATGAAGAACAGCTGCTGACAGCGAGTACAGCATGTACGAGGCATCCTGCAGCTCTGCAGCAGGGGAGAGCACTGCGGCTGAGGACAGTTTCCCTCTGTTTCACCTAAACTTTACTGGGTTGTGGTGGGAGGGAAACCAGGAGGGAAGAGTATAATTAAAAGAGACCTGTCAGTAAACGGGATGCTAACCGTTTGTACTGCCTCATTAAAATGAAGTAGTATCATAGAAAGGAAGACTGGCAAATCACTTCTTGTTACACCACGTGGAGAGTTATTCTCTGAGTGGTTAAGCCCTGTGCCCTCTGCCAATTCAGTCCTTGCAGGACCTGTCAGTGGGTAGTTTTTGATGGGCTTGATAGGGTTCTACTATCACAAAGAACAAAGTGGTTAAAAAGGAAAACAGGTGGTTGGATATTTTAAAACTTTTGGTAGCCAAGTCCATTGTGCTAATAATTCTCAACACATTAGCACAATGTGCAGTGTATCAGGTGGCAAGGGGAGAGAGGCAAGGGAAGGGACCTTAGTTTGGGATAATATTCTCGGGTTGCAGTGGTAAGGAAAGATTAGGTTCTGACCCAGTTCATTTGAAATAGTGCCAGTCTTAGACAAGGGGGTGATAAGAAATAGGGAATAAAATAAAATCAGAACAACTAACATTTGTGAAACGGAGAGAACATTTTTTGAGACCTAACAGGTTGGTGTCCTACTGGCAGGAAAAAGATAACTCCTCCAGCCTACCTTCTCCTATTTATAGCCTTTTGAAAGGAAAAACAAAAGAAATAATATTTCATGGAGCAGGGAAGGTGGAAGAATTTTACAGTAGCACATGGATTTTTGGCCTGCAAGAGTAGGGTGAGTTCTTTAGATAGTGGTGGGGACATAGATGTACAGGGTGGGAACTAGGAAGGCAGGTGGCACTGTGGAGTAAGCCTGAGGGCGGTGAGGACAGTGGGATCCCCAAAACTCTTCTGTGCCGTCTTCCCTTTGTGTTACAGAAATGTGGCCCTGCGTGCTATGTGGATGTAGCTTGCTGGGTCAGATGTGGGCAGCTAAGCAGCACTGAGCCCATCAGGTTCTCTTTCAGAAACTTAGAGTTGGGACCACTTCCAACTTGGACCTGAGGCTGCAAGTCTGGACCTCCAACATATAAACCGAAGAACGGTGCTTCATCCGTGGTTTGCTTGTAGACAAAGCAAGAAAGCCAGTCTGCAGAGGGACAAAGGGAAACAATGCAAGGGAGGAGCAGACATGAGAAATATTTTTTTAAAAAAATCTGAAAAGTTTAAAATTATTTGTTCTAGTTGCTTTCTATAGCCGTCCATATTTCTGCCCTCAGATTTCATTAGATACTTCTGTATCCCTAAAATACATTCCCATTCGACTTAAGAAAGCCTATGTGAATATCTGTTACTTGCACAAAGATTCTTACCATATGGTAATTTTGCCCCTACACTGTCCAAATTTAGTCATTTGAGCCAGAAAGATGAAATTTGAAAAGGTGGACTTCCCTCAGTCCCTTAGACTCTGGGTAAATAGAAGTCCTAATCTAGGCATGACCTTTTGAGTGCTTCCTCACAATTTTCAGATCTCCCTCCAGTGCTTGGGACCAGCAGGAACCCACAATATAGTTCAGGAGAGGGACCATGGTCCTGGTCTGTTTCTCCCCTTGGAAAACTTTCTGACCCTCTGTGTTTCCCCAGTTGCTCCCAGCTAGGGTGATGAGTTGCATAGAGGACCTCCAGTACTAATGCTTATGAGGTTCTCCTGGGAGCCCAGGGCTGGACCCACATTCCAGGAAGGTGGCCTGGCAGGTAGACGCCTGGTGGTGGTTGGGTAGAGGGAGAGCAATCAGGCATCCCAAAGGAAACAACATCTTGATGGAATTTAAAGCTTGAGTGTGACTACCCATATGAATTGATACAGATTCTCCTAGTTAAAGGGTAAAGAAGTTAGAAAGCCAGTTAAAAAACCCAAAGAAGAAAAAATCCTGTGCTTTCAAATAAATGAAAGATTTCCATACTGACAGAGAGAGACAGGGAAAGAATGGAAGGGAATGATGAAAAATAGCCAGAGTTTGTACTATGGAGGGTCTAAAGAAATTGGACTCTCTTCAAGGAAATGGTAAGGCATTGAAAAGTGCTAGTAATTTGTATTATAAACAGTTTCTCTGATTGTAGAGTGGATGCAGGGGAGCAGTTAGGAAGCTGTTCAAAGGTGGTGGCCCTGCAGATGAAGAGAAATGAACCGACTCTGATGAGGTATATAGGAAATGGGAATGATGGTAGATACGATGAGAGAGTGAAAAAGAGGGGGTTGCCAGGGTAACCTCTGGCTGAGCTGCTAGGTGCACAGCAGCTCCATTTCCTGAAGAACAGTTTTATGAGTCAGGCTAGAAGTGGAGGTGGGAGCGGCTTATTGGGAAGAGGATAGGATGAATGCAGGTTGAGTTCGAGGTGCCTGAGGGGCTTCTGAAGGGGGAATGCACCGTAGAGGTTGGAGGCATGAGACTGGAAAGTCCATGATGGAGCTGGCTTTTTCCCCCACTGCAAGCAATGTTGTTTGGCTGCAGTTTCCCATCTGGAGAGCAGAGCATTGAGCCTGGACACACACTTTCTCTCTTTAAAAATGGCTTTCAAACGCAAAAGAGTAGGAATGCAGAAGTAGCTGATATGCACCAGAGAAAATGCCCACTTACTTTACAGATTGACTTTGCCCCAGCCCGTGCCTCAAAACATAATTCAGAAACTTCAGACATGATGAACAGAGAAATTGTACACAAGAGTGTTCCTCTTGCACTGGCAGGAAAAATACATAACCTTGCCCTTCATAAGCCGTGGTCTGCCTTCAATGCTGACAGATTAACTTTCTTAACACGGCTGGGAGAAATGGCTCCTTATCATCATGTAAGGCAACCATGTTCATAAAGTAGAATGTGTCTCTTACCCATAATGTGCACTTCAGCATAGCCAATTCGCTGTGCAGATAACCACCCAGAAGTACCAATATAAAATTGATATATTTTGGAATTTACTTTTACCCATTTTCATATGTCTTCTGTATCTTCAACGTCACTGTCTAAAGTAGGCAAATCTGTGTATTTATTCTCCATTCTGAGAGAAACGTTGGCTTGGGAAAAAGTCAGGGGATAGCTCAGAAAGAAGAATTTCCTTGAAAACTGTGTATTATCAACCTGATCAAGAAAGACTGTGCAATTCTGAGTTTTCCTTCTGAGTTTTTGTTAATTGAAATTTTAGAAATTTAAATGACTTTAAGTCCACAATGGATCTCCACAAATATTAAACAGTGTTACAAGTATAGCAGGTGAAGTGGCCTGGAAGGCATATGTTCTGATTATCTGTGACAGGGCACATATGAAGGAACTTTATTTCCATTTATTTAATGGTTTTCATAGTTCGATACTTCAGAAGTAAAAAAAAAAAAAAAAAATCCTCTTGACCTAAAATCTAATTCTGAGCATTCTAGCTGTAGGTCTCCTGTCTCCATTGCTTTATCTTGGACTTTGTGTGCCTGTGAAAAAGTAGAATGTGAACTCTGATGCTTCTATATGTCATAGTCTTTCCAATTCAAAATCAGAAAGGGAATAAAGAGAGGGAAGTAATATTTATGAAACTTACTATATTGCAGGGACTTTTGCATTCTCGAGTTTATCACAACAATACGTTGAGCAAAGGATTTCTAACCTCATTTTTAGATAAGGCAACTGAGTCTCAGAAGGGATGTTTGCTGAGATTCACACTGCTAAGTGATGGGTGGAAACACAAGACTATTCACTTTCATTCATGCCGTTTCTACTCTACCAGAGGTTTCCAAATTGGGTTCCTCAGAGCCCAGGACAAGGGGAGACACCTTGGCAGCCACCCTATGGGGAGAGTGTTGAGAAGGAAAGCTGCCTGACTAGATGTTGGTTCCCTGTGTTCATTTCAAGCAGAGCAATTCTGCTTTTAGTTGTTGCTCTTACTGTGTTTGCTTAAAATTATTACCTAGGAAAATGGCTTCTACTACTTAAAACTTTTATAAGTTATTGCACCATAAAACTAACTCTGATGAAGCTCATGGGTGACAAAACTAGAGGGCCATAAAGTAAAAATAACTTCACTTCTGGACATAGTAAACTCTACATAACACTTTATATTTAAAATTATTTTTGAGCCTTTTTCTCCAGTATTTATTGACAAATATTAATAGGAAATTACTTTCCTATCTGTGTTTGTATGTTTTCAAGGTAAATATACAGCACTCTGGAGTACTGAAAGAGAGCTGTCTAGATATGCTTGAGAGAAAGCTAATAGATAAAGACCACTGCGGAGTATAGAGGAAATGGAGCCATTTTCCAGAAAAAAAAATCAGAAAATTGTAGGTTAACTAACCTTGGTTCAGAGACCAGGGAATGCATTGAAGGAGATCATGATTGTGATTGAGGGCAATTCTCAGTGGATGTCTGGCTGGAATTCCCGCTGTAACCTAGCTTTTAATTTTTAATCAGCTTTATTGAGGTTTAATTTGCTTGACGCTTTATAATCCTGACTTCTACTTCCAAGGAAACTGCTTCTTTTATATCCACTGCGGTGGGACGTGGCCCAAATTATTTCTTGAGAAAAAGGTGATCACAGCTCTCTCACAGGTGTTCTAAAGTGAGTCCCTGGAGCAACAGCATCAACATCACCTGGGGGCCTTTTAGAACTGCAAATACTCAGGCCCCACCCACAGATTTACAGATTGGAAACTGTGGGCGGGGCCCAGCAATCTGTGCTTTCATAAGCCCCCGGGTGATCATGACGTAAGTCACGGTAAAGTTTGAGAAAGCCTGCATGGGAGCTGGCCTTTGAGCAGTCACGGCCAGTCTGGAGACTGGCCAGAGGAGGTTTTGCATTGCTGAACTTGTCCTACAAGTAACGCTAATGAACAGAGCTGGAGCTTCCTGAATTGGCATGAGAAACCTGGAAGAAATCAACCAGCTGTTAGAAAAAGGCAGCGGAGACACTTAAATAGAAGCAAAAGCCAAGAGTCAAGAGCGTCACGCCAATGGCAGGCTACTAAAACTCCTGCTGATGGAAGGGTGAAGTTCCACACATATTCTTTTTGGTTTTTTTTGTTTTTTTTTTTTTTTTGCGGTACGCGGGCCTCTCACTGTTGTGGCCTCTCCCGTTGAGGAGCACAGGCTCCGGACACGCAGGCTCAGCGGCCATGGCTCACGGGCCCAGCCGCTCCGCGGCATGTGGTATCTTCCTGGACCAGGGCACGAACCCGTGTCCCCTGCATCCGCAGGTGGACTCTCAAACACTGTGCCACCCACCAGGGAAGCCCTCCACACATATTCTTACAGTAAGCTTCCATTCTGTGAGGTATCTCACAACCAAAAGAGCTGAAAGCATCTCGTCCTCTGCAATTAAGAGTCTCCCTAGAAGGGAGAGAATAATATATATTAGTAATGGTTTGAGCCAAAAAGCTGGAGAGGGGGCAAAGAAGCAGTCTTCATTTATATGCCGAGAAAATAATGATGATGCACACAGAGAGGTCAGACCAGGCTCTCCAAAGAAAAGTCTCATTCAGACATAGGAATGTCTTCTGCGGTGCAGGTAACCAAACGTCACAAGTCTTAATAATGACATAGACTAATAAATACTATGTATTGTGCACTTACTTGTGAATGATGCTGTTTTATGTGTATGTGTGTGTGAATATATATATATATGTAGTATCTGAATTCACTTAAATCATGTAATAACCCACCCAATTTGTACCATTACTATATTTGTTTGATAGATGATAACATTAAGGTAGGGGGAAATTAATTACCTTGCCCAAGCGCACACACGTCATCTGTTACGGAGTGGGAATTTGCACCCCGGCAACCTGGCACCAGAGCCTGCGCTATCAACTGCGATGCTATATTGCTTCTTGATGGAAGTTATTAAAATTAATCCCCTAGGTTTGAGATTCCATAAATTGCTTGTTTGTCTCTATGGCAACCATATGCAAAGCCCTGTGCTTCTAGACTCTCATTTGAAACCACCACTAACCATAGGAGCCACATGGCTCCTGCGTGTCCCACCAAACATGTGCATGTGATTACATTTTATATGTGACTCCTAACATCTTCATCACACAAATGTTCCATATTGAGAATTCTGGTTTTAGTTCATGTAGGAATTGTTTACATCTGATTTCCTAGTTGTAATCCTGAACAAAAGAGGGAGGGAGGAAGGGAAGAAAGTAGGTACTGTCCTCCCCTTTCTAGATCATGAATGTATTCCAAAGTTTTGTGATGGAACAGTGTGAAACCTCAGAGGTCTTCCTAAAAGGTATAGGGAAGGCCCTCACCTCTGTAAGGACAGAGTACTCCTGAATTGATTCTGAGAAAGGCATGCCCCTCCTAAGCTATCCGTGATCAGTGGTTTCATGTATTTTTTAAATACACACAGGCTAGTTCAGGGGATATCTATATCTGTATCTATATCTATATGTAAATGTTAATTTTTATGTGGTAGCTCAAAATGAGAAGGGCACAGTGTTACATAGCAGCTCAGTGGTAGAGCAGGGGCTAGGGGCTGAGTCTTTAATGTATTTTTAACTGCAGTCTTCACTGTTCATCCATGATATGCCAGGGACTACACCTATACAGGAGATATGGAAAAACAGTATTCCCCTCCCTATCATCACCCTGTCATTATCCAGGCTTTCTCTGATGTGGTTGTAGCATCATCACTCTACTCCGGTGGGCCAGTGAGCATGCGCTGTGCAACTCCCCAGGGCTTTGGGAGGGTGGATTGCTGCACCTTTTGCCTACTCAGAGCCACGTGTCAAGAGCTGGATGGCTCCTGGAAGCCCTAGTAGGTTGTGGACTTCAACCCAGTTCTGGAAGGGCAGAGGAATGCCCCCATCAGGAGTGATATACTCCACCAACCCCTGGCCTCCACCCTTGGTTGCCCTAGAATGTTCTTTCCATCAATCCCTCCCTTTAGTGTGAGTTAAAAGCCTGAGTATGTTCCAGTCGCGATTAGGAAAGCTAGGAAAACCATGTGTGTGTCTGTGTGTATGTATGTCCTGTGTGTATGTATGTCCTTGTGCATGTGTAAGTGGGTTGGTGAATGAATGGAGGGGATATCAGAGAGGGAAGTGAAACAATTTAAAGTACAGATAAAAGGAATTGAGGATGAGTGTCTGGCTCCTAAATCAGGATATCCTTCTTAGAAGTTTTGTAGAGTATTTAGAAGTGCTCCCTAACATGTCAGATAACTCACATTTTCCTCATGGTCTCACCTAGTGGCAGTGGAATGTGATTTCTATAGGCTGCTCAATATGAATCCCTAAGTATCTTTTTGTCTGGTGAGCAAAATGTGTGATCATTTCAGAATTCCTAATTGGCATGTAACAAGTGCCTATTTAATCTTAATGTGAATCACATGTAATTATAACTTTTCAAATAAAAAATAAGATACTCTGGTGAAGAAATTAGATGTCTCACCATCTAATGGTTGCAAAGAACAACCATTTGCAAATATCAATAAAATGCTGTAGAGAACTGAAAACCAGGATCATGAGCTCATTGCTTTGTATAATTTATGTTATGGAATCGTTAGATTCATTTCCTTCAACATAATATTAAAGATTATACAGACTGGTTAATGGACTCACTTTTTAGAAAATGCTATCATATACATCTCTCCACTTCCTTACCATTAAAAAAATTCCCATTTTCTTTCCATTTAGCATAAATCAAATCAAAGCATGATATTAAGTACTATAGCAGTAAGTTATAATTAGAAAAGTGATGAAAACCACAACCCTATTAAATAGTATTACATTAAATAAAAGAGTGTCATTTTATTATTTTAAACAATTTAATAGAACAATAATGTCATGAACAAAAAGCTAAATGCTAGATTTAAAACCAGAATAGCAACTGGGAGAAATGCCACTAGGTGGAGCCCATGGTTTCTAAGATTTAGGGTAAGTGTCCTCAAGCAGTCTGGGGATAAGTGTTTTCTGGATATTGAATCACAATGTTGTTAGGGATCATCTTTAGGTTGATATATTGGACAATCCTTTGGCTACTACAATTAGGAAATGGGTAATCTGAGGATGGGTTAATCCATTTTTCTTTCTGAACAAGTACTTAAAAGAATGTAAGTGCCCATTTCTGGAAATTAAGGGTAATTTAAACTGATTTTCTGGAAAAGAATGATCAATAATTGGATAATATTATAGCAAAGAAAGTTAGCTATGGGGAAGATTTATTGAAATGCAATTTTCTCTTATTAGTGGGCATCAAATGTCCACTTTAAAAGGAGTTTACAAGAATATTATAACAAGAATATACTCTAAAATGTATTAGTCGTAGGGCAGATAAAAGAAACCCATTTAAAAAGATTATTTAGATTACCTTCATCAAGCAATTACAACCCTTTAAGTACATTGCAGGAAAAAAATGTAAATGCAGTACAGTTATACTCTAGTAGCTATTCTAAAATAACAAGTGAATAGCTTTCCATACTGATGATACACAGTTAAACCTATTAAAAAAGATTTTAAATTACTGCCTTGACAGTCATTCTTTTTATGCTGAATTTATTTTTAAAAAAGTTTAAAGCTTGATTAAGGAATAATTGCCATAAATATACTGTGTAAACTTAAATTGTATAATTTAATAAGTTTTCACACACATACACAGGAAAGCATCACCATGACAAGATTGTGAACATATTTCCCTTAAGTTTCCTTGTCTCCCTCCCTCCCTTCCCTGCTCTCCCCCCCACCCCCAACCCCCCCAACCCCTCGCCCCCGCTCTGTGACCACTATTCTATTTTCTGTCACCATAAATTAGTTTACATTTTCTGTATGGATTCATACACTATGAATAGGTTTTTTGCAGGTAGCTGACTTCCTTCTTTCAGAATAATTATTTTGAGATTCATTTACATTGTTGAATGTATCTAGTTCATTCATTTTTATTGCTGAGTAGTATTTCAAGGTTTGGATATACCACAATATGTTTATCCATTCATCTGTTGATGGGACATTTTTTTTTTTTCAGTTTCGAGTATTACAAATAAAACTTCTATGATCATCATGCACAGATTCTCTACAGACATATATTTCCGTTTCTCTTGGTTGAGTGAATAGTAGGCATCTGTTTAACTTTGTATGAAACTGAAGCTGTTTTCCAAAATGGTTGTGCCATTTTTTCTTCTTTTATGTATAATAAAACAGATATCTTTATTTTGTGGATATTAATAAAAGCAATGGATATCATGAGTTACTTAATTTAAGTTAGAAGTAAAAAGATACCCTTGCCTTTCTTTCTGTTTAATACTACCCTATCCTGTACCACAATATTGAATTTGTCTCCTGTGTGCTGTGGAGGGCAGAAATAAATCCATCATGAGTACCTTTAAAATACTTGAGCATGATAAATAAGTTAAACATCATTGGGCAATTTATGGGAAAAAGAAAAGAGCAATAAGATTTTTATTTATCCAAAATACAAATATGATGAAACACCCTAGAACTGTAAAAATGTTGTGTGCTTCATAATTTTGTAGCTTTAAGTTGTAATGAATACACATCTCAAAAAAAAATTTGAAACAGAAACTGTTCCAATGTTCTATGCTAAATTCAGGCCATATGTTTTCATTCCTTATTGAAAAAAATTAAATCACTGTATTTCCAGCAGAAAACTTTCTCATAAAACTTCTCCAGCATATTAACTTCTCCAGCAATAAGACATCTTGTCATACTTGTAGCATGTCACGGTCTTTATTCAAATAAGTTATGCTGGTCACAGTTTTAATTGTATTTTATTATCTTTTTGAAAAAAATAGCTTTATGTTTTTAAAGTAATGAAAATGCACTATAAGAAATAAGGTATCAGTTAAATTTTGAAATTGTTCCATTATTTACCAGCTGTGTGGCCTTATATAAACTACTTAGCTGTCTATATTGGCATCTGTGAAATGGAAGTAATACTTCTTTGTACAGTTTTTTGAGGATTAAGGAAATTAAAACATATAAAGTACTTGAAAAGTGCTAGTCATATAGTAGTTACTCAATAAATATTAGTTTTTATTATTTCTAAAAGTCTCCAAATATATACACACACATATATATATATATATACACACACACACACACATAAGAAAGATAGTGATACATTAAGTCTGTATTGAGAAGAACAAAAATATGTACAAATAAATATGTTCAGGGACTTTCCTGGTGGCGCAGTGGTTAAGGCTCCACACTTCCAGCTCAGGGGGCCTGGGTTCGATCCCTGAATCCGCTAGCTGCAACTAAGTAGCCTGCCGGCGGCAACTAAGGAGTCTACCTGCCACAACTGAGACCTGGTGCAACCAAATAAATAAATACTTTTTTAAAAATTAAATTAAATTAAAAAAATATGTTCAGAAACCCTTCCTTGCCTTCTTATCTGTGAACTCCTGTAAAGAACATCCCTGTACTACCCTTAAAATAGAGTTAGATCTTTTATACACCTCTAGAGCCCCGATGACTAGAACAATTTCTTAGATTCTCAAAGAACTTCTGTGATTTCTTTGTTGGTTTCTTAAATATGTTTCCTGACCCACTGTGATGAATTTATTAAGTGTTAACCCTCTGAAATATGAAGATTATATATGTTAAAATGTACTACATTTAAAGCTATTTGATTTAGGATTTATTTAAATGTGTGAGTATGTATTACTTTGGTTATAAAAGTGTTAGATACTTCTTTCAAAGGCAGAATAAGCCCATGCATAATAATTCCTTTCAGTTTCAAACCTACTGGATTGATAGATAAAATATTTAAGTACTAATAATTAAATAAATGAATGAAAATATTCAAGACAAATGAGAAGTGTTTGTGACCCAGGAACAAACAGGAATTGTAAGCAGTTTGTGTAGCCAGGAAATCCCAGGTGGTGAGGTGGGACTCAATCTCTTTGGCTGGAGAAAGCTAATTCTGTATAAGACCAGGGGTCTAGGACTTCAGGCTCAGTGAGGGGCTGTGAGGGGACCGAGTACCTCACCTGGTGAGGGGCCACAGCCTGACTCCTTGACTGAAGCTCCTGGGCCATCAGCATCTCAAGTCCTACAGTTTTTAAAGTAGAAGGTAATCCAATAGTACTACATCATTTTTGCAACCGTAATTGGATTCTGTTTAAGATGATGTTAGAACAAGGTGAACATCCAGATTAAGACCTTTTCACATTGTGAGAAAGGCCTCCTCATGTGGTAGTGGGGAGTCTGATTGTCCAGGATTGAATCCCTGCCCTGCCACTTCTAGTGTCTGCCTCCAGGCCTCCGTTTCCCCCTTTATAACACATGCATAATATGTTTCATAGTCACACAGCAGAGGGTTGTGTGAATATGAAATGAGTCTTCACTTAGAGCTCAGCCCGTAGCAAAAACTATGTAAAATTTGTTGTTATTAGTGAAAAAGTGTGTTCATCCTCTATATGGGAAGCATCCTATATAGGTCAAACTTTTGAGAAGTTGACTAAGACGTGAAATACTTATTTGGCCATTTTTATACTCAATTTTAAGTATCCTCTTTTCATTTATTATTCTTTTCCTAGACTTCAATTTATATTTTTAAACACCTAAGTGAAGTGATGAACCTGGATTGAAGTCTCAGCAAAATAAGCATCACCTTTCAATGTCAGGTGAGAAAGTTTATGCATAACTTTACCTTTGGAATATATCTTTCTCTTGGATGGAATTCATTAGCTCCAGCAAACTGTGAGAAATTGAGAGTTCAAGTCCCTAAGTGGGCTTTGTTCTCCCTCAAACTTGCTTTGCGTACGTTCTGTATTCTCTTCTAAGCAGCGTCGTTCCTCACCCAGTTCCTCATGCTGTAGATCCAGGCATTTTCCTTGTTGCTTCCTTCTTCCTCAATGGCCCCCACCCCCAATCCAATCACCCATTCGAAACTCTGCCCATTTTATTTCTAAACACTTTTCAACCTCAAACCCTCTTTTTCATATTATCACTATCCTCGTAGAGTTTCTCATCATTCCCCAAATAGCCAGTGTTCCCAGCCACCCAGCCGGGCTCTCTGCCAGCTGACCTGCCCCCCGAAGCCACCTGCCTCCCAGCTGCTAGAAAAAGCTCTGAAACAAAAAAGCCTGACAGCGGCTCTGCGTGGCCTCTCTGGGATAAAGTGTCATATCTCTGTTGGAGCATCCAGCCTCCTTTTCCAGCTTCTCATGTGCTGCTCTCACATCTACAGGAAATGAAAGTTACCCACACTATTGGTTTTTTCTCATGCATATGGCTTTTCTCATTCTGTCAATCCGCCTGGAATGCCCTCGTCCCTCCCTCCCACTCCCATCACAGTCATCCTATCACCACGATGCCTAGCTGAATACTGTGGCTCTTTGAAGATTTATTTCCTGCAGTGATGTCTATAAAAAAGCCTTCCCTGAAGCTCCAAGGTGGGTTTAGGTGCCCTTCCCCTAGGCTCCCAGAGTAATTGGGCATTTGTGTTTTGCCCTTGTGAATATTTTTTTTTCTGGTAAAATGGCTTCCAGAACTAAACTATTCTTGATCCTTCTCCGTGGATTAAACTTAATTATTAGAATACAATATGCTAGGCTTTGATGTTTAATCATAAAACACAATGCATTATTACCATTTAAATAAAAATACATGTAAATGAGAGTTCAAAATATATAAAGAATTCACATGTTAACACTATTTCTATATATTTTAAATGAAAGAAAAAATATGGTGTCAACAGTAACAGGATACTACGATACTATTATTTGTGTGTGTGTGTGTGTGTGTGTGTGTGTGTGTGTGTGTGTGTGTAGAGTGGGGAATAATGAAGAGCTCCAACAAACTCTTTCATAAAAATGCTTAAAAAAAGTCTTACCTGGTGGCACAGTGGTTAAGTATCTACCTGCCAGCACAGGGGACACGGGTTCAAGCCCTGGTCCGGGAAGATCGCACATGCCTCAGAGCAACTAAGCCCGTGCACCACAACTACTGAGCCTGCGCTCTAGGGCCCACGAGCCACAACTACTGAAGCCCGAGCACCTAGAGCCTGTGCTCTGCAACAAGAGAAGCCACCACAAGGAGAAGCCTGTGCACCGTATCGAAGAGTAGCCCCCGCTCCATGCAAATAGAGAAAGCCCACGAGAGCAGCAACGAAGACCCAATGCAGCCAAAAATAAATAAGTAGATTTATTTTTAAAAAAATGCTGAAAGAGTTTTTGGCTCTGTTCCCCTTTTCCACTAGTCTTTCCTCTATCCCAGTTGCAGAGAGGGTTAGGCAGAACTCCTTGGTCCAGTGACCATTCAGATACATCACATCACAAACTAATAAAAACCAATCTCCCACACCCTCTCCTCTTTATTGGCCTTTTCCCTGTTTTACTTATTGTGGAGTAGAATGACTTAACTTCACACTGAGGAGTTTGGAGGGGTTTATAATGTCTTAGGAAGGGATTTGGGAAAATTTGATTCTGTGTGTCATATAGCAAGAAGATACAAGATTCTTACAATTAAGCATGTTTTTGCTATGTAATGTTAATTTGGATAGAGAAGTTCTAAAATAGCTTCCGTTTTGCCTGATTCTACAAAAAACAGCATTGACACTTACCTTGCAACAGTCTCTGTTTAGTATTTGTCAGTCTTGTGTTGAGAGCAGGAACTAAGGGGTGTGTGTTTTTGTTTTCTCAGTGCTCTGTGCTGTGCGTGCGCATAGTAGGTACTCAGTTTGATTGTTGAGCAAAAAAAAAAATTAACAAATGCATGAGTGATTTAGTAATTCAACAATCTCTGAAACTTTTTTAAAAATATATTTATTTATTTATTTATTTTTGGCTGCGTCAGGTCTTCGTTGCGGTGTGCGGGCTTCTCCTTGTAGTGGCTTCTCTTGCTGCGGAGCTCAGGCTCTAGGTGTGTGGGCTTCAGTAGTTGTGGTGCATGGGCTTAGTTGCTCTGTGGCATGTGGGACCTTCCCGGACCAGGTCTCGAACCTGTGTCCCCTGCACTGGCAGGCGGATTCTTAACCACTGCACCACCAGGGAAGCCATGATACTTCTTTAATAAGAAATTAAATAGTCAGATGCTATACTATTAGTATTCATGTCAGACAACAAACTAAATGAAGAAATTTCAAAAATATATTCAAAATTATCCTGTTGTACTTGTTGAGAGCCCTTGAGCTCAGACATTTCTCATCCCTGAGAAATGAAAAGAGTTGGTTCTGAATTCAATTGAAATTTCAAATTATTGAAATTTACCCCAAACAATACAAAATTCTGATTTGGTTTTATCTTTGCCCTTCAGTTACCTAAGGTGAAGGTTGGATGAGTAAAGCATGCACAACTTGCAGGCTTTTTACTTAATGTCTAAGGCCCTAAATTTGTCACACTCTTCCTTTAGTGCTCTTTAACCCAAACAACTAATCATTATTTTCTTCCTTTGAGTAAAGGGGGAAAGAAAATACTTAGATGTTAATTTCTACCATCAATTACTCCTTTTTAAAAAGTCATTCTTTGCCTAAATGAAAGCTATTATAAGCAGGCAGAATAGCCTGGGGGAATAGAGTTTCTAAATTCATATCAAACATAAAGTACACTCAATCAAAATTTACATGTTGAATCCAGACTACAAATGGCTCATTTCGACATCAGATGGATTATAATTTCAATTGACCTTTGCTAAAGTTTTTAAAAAATAATGGAATGTTGCTCATCTTGTGATACTTTTTCTTTGTTTCTGTGTAACTGAAATAATTATTAACTCAGGAATTCGAGATTTTTAAAAAATTGCAGACCCTTAACAATATACATGTTTTTCCTGTTGTCTATTAGATGATCACTTTTGATTCCTACAGCCCGCCCCCAATACATAATCAATTCACTTATGGTTGGAATATATAAAGATTTAGTAAAAGTAGTTGAAGTGCTATGGATGATGTAGTATATTTTGAATTATTGCTTTCCAAGATGTTAACAGAAATTATATGCCCTCATAAAAATTCTAGCATTTTTTGGTTTTGTTTGTTAAGAAGGAAAGAAATTATGTTACTGGATATACTGAAAAACTTACTTGTATTTTCCTTCTTTGAGAGATTGGAAGGTTTATTTGAGTCAATATAGTAATTAATAGCATGTATGTTTCTCTTCTCACGAGACATATGACTAGATATTTGGATATTTATTTATAATTTGGAAGAAAATCTTACTAATGATTTAAGTAATTCAAATAAATGAGGATCAAAAAACAAAACAAAAACAATAACAAACCCCTTTCACTCCTTTAAAATTAATGCACCCAGGGAATTACAAAATTTGCTTCAAAATATATCATCATATCCTAGGTTAAGGCTACAGTTGTATTAAATGATCATTAAAGTCCCATCAAATCCTGAGATTCTAAGAATTTATGAGCACTTTATCTGGAAAACCCCAAGAAAATACATTCAGGCAAGACAGACATAAATGGGATTTTCAGTCAGTTATTTCATGTTTCTAATTAAACAATTCCTCCATGTTTAAATACCATTTGTGTATGAATTTGGAAATTGTCTCATCACAAGTAACAAAATCCTACAAATAGTAGCTGAAATAAATACATCTGGAAAAACCTACTAGAGCTGGTGTGTTTGGTCCACATTCCCATTCCTTTTTGTCTCTTTACGCTGCTATCCTTGTGTGTTCGTCTGTCTTCTTCTTGCAGAGGCCTTCATACCTCCATCCCTTATCACTGTCTACTACTGAATACCTCCAGCTACCCTGAACCATTTTGAATTCTTTGGTCAAGACAGGTATACCTCCAAGCCTTTGCCCCATTTTTTTTTTCCCCTTCTCCTCTCACTCCTTTGCCAACTCCTACTGATCCTTCAGATGTCAGCTTAGACAAGGCTTCCTCCAGGAAGTCTTTCCTGATTACCAAATTCTGGATTCAGTGCCCTCCTAATTCATCACCTTTTATAGCACTGTATTTCCACTGACATATGACTTCTCTGTTGGGTGTACTAAACTACTTGTTCTGTGAAGACAGAGACTGTACTAATCTTTTCCAGTGCTACATCCCTGGTGCTTAACTAAATAGTAGTAGAAAACTAACACACCATTGTAAAGCAATTATACCCCAATAAAGATGTTAAAAAAAAAAAGAAAAGAAAGAAAAATAGTAGTAGATATTTAGGAATTTATTTAAATATATTCTTAACTTTGTAACATTTAGAATAAAACTCTAAATAGGGACATGATAATCCTGAACTCTTAGTAGCTTTGATTCACTCAGTCATTCATTCTTCATTTCATAAATAGGTATTGTGTACCTGTCATGTGACAAGTCTGTTTAGCAGTGGGGTTCATGGACTGTGCATTATGAAAATAACTAATAAGAGATATATACAAAGTGCTAGAATTGTTCAGAATAAGTGGTCAGTAGCTGTACTTGGGGAACTCAAGGACAACTCTCCAGATTAAGGAAAATTTAGGTCATGAGAGCAGAAATTTTCCCATCTTCATCACAGAATTCCAGTACATAGAATAATGCCCGACATGTTGTAGCTTACTAAATTTGTTAAATAAAGGAATAAGTCATTCAAGAGTAAGAGAGAAAGTGAGATGGTTTCACATTAACACATAAGCTGCTTTGTAAATATAAATCTCTAAAAATTGTGGATTCAAATGTACTGTACTTAATTTAATTATATGGATGCTTGAGACAAAGATACGTCCCCAGTTTAAGATACCTGGGTAATTCTGTACTCTATCTTATGATAGAACTGAACTTCCTTGCCTGTTTCCAGATTATGGATCTGTGGTATAACAAGTAATATTTATGCCTGATAATATTGATGTTGTTTTTTATTCTGAATTTAAAATCTCTGTGAAAAGAAAAGCATTTATAATGCCCTATTGATCAAATCATCCCTTGTGTTAATGACTGCCATGAAAGAATTGTCAGGTTATTGTGCATAGTGTAAGGGTTAATTTGGGGCATTATAAGTAGTGAGTCTTAGACTGTATCATCTAGAAGACTGGTTTATAGAAAGAAAACTAGAAGAAAGAGCATCCAGAGTAGTGGAACACAAATGTATGCTCACTTTACTGTACATAAATAAATCCAGATTTATGTATCAGGACATAGCAATAGTCAACATCAATAGTTATTTTAATTGTGCAAATCCATACCACTTGGGTAAGGCACAATGTTGAAGTGACTTTTCCATGGTTCCATAAATAGTGAGGGGCAGATATACTGGACTTTTAGACTTCAGGTTCCATATTAATTTTAATATATTCTGCAGACCCAGGGTCCCTGGGAAACTCAATACACCTTTCTTGTGCCGTCAAGGTGGGTAACACCCAACTGTATTTGCAAGCTGATGTCAGGTGAATTCTCCTACATCTCTGAATTGAAATCTGCCACCTATGATGCTGAAGGAAAAAGAGACTTCTTAGCTTCAGGCTAAGCTTCAAAAGCTTCTTGATCGGTGAACAGTAGGGTGGAAGAGACGTGATAGCTGGGTATAGGGACTGGCAAAAATTCAAGGCCTTTGTATTTCTTTTTTTTTTTTTCTTTCCTCCCTACTCCCTGCCCCCAGCTTGCCCCACTGTTAACAAGTTTTAAAGCTGTTTAAGCAGTCATTAAATCTTGCTGGGAAATTTCTGGGCCACTCTAAGTCTACTAATGAAGTTCAGAGCTGGGAGCCATTGAACATTTTCTGGCTGAAACAATTCATTGCTTTTGGTCCTGAGTATAAGCTTGGCTCAGGAACAGAAGATGGGAGGTTTCTTGACCCTCCATGCTTAAGAATTCATAGTCCCTGAAGTGAAGAGAGAAAAGAGAAGTATATGAGGGAGAGAGTGTAAAAGCACATTCTTTTATTAAATGTGAGTTAAAATTTAGGGATTTATTTTGTGGGGGTGTTTTTTCAGTATTTTGAAATGTGTTCTGAACAAGTACAGTTTTATTCTAATGATACACATATGTTTATACTTGGTATGTTGAAAAGATGATTAAGAACATTTGGTTCAAGGGACTGAGGCCTTCAGAAAGACAGTAAGAAGTCCAAGTGGACATTGGATAATTATATTAGGTACTTCACTGAATGTCTTACTTATGTGAGTTTCACAAGATAGTTAAAAGTGTACAAAGCCTTCCCAGGTGCATTTTCTTGAAGTTTCTTGAGATCAAATTCCAAACACCATTTCCTACATTAATGGCCCTTTTCAAGCCAATTTTCCAGGTGTTTCAACTGTTTTCCAGGAAGTATATTCATGTGGGGATGTGTGTGAACTCTAGCTATTTTATGTTTAAGATGTGTTGGATTTTATTTATTTATTGTTTTCCCATCGTTTTTTTTTTTTTTTTTTTTTTTTTTTTTGCGGTACGCGGGCCTCTCACTGTTGTGGCCTCTCCCGTTGCGGAGCACAGGCTCCAGACACGCAGGCTCAGCGGCCATGGCTCACAGGCCCAGCCGCTCCACGGCATGTGGGATCCTCCCGGACCAGGGCACGAACCCGTGTCCCCTGTATCGGCAGGCGGACTCTCAACCACTGAGCCACCAGGGAAGCCCCCCATTGTTTTTATTAAGATTCTAATCATGTATTTGGGGAAATGAGTGTGTCTCTTTCTCTTTCCACAAGCAAATCCAGTATGTGGGTAATTTCTGAATCATTCTCTCCCATTATTCAATAAATTATATTTTAATGTGAGACAGAAGATTGGAGGAGACTTTTTTTTTTCCCAAAAAAGTAATATAACCGAAAGAGAGAGAATCTTGTGGCTCTAAAGTTTAGAGTTTTAAATATCTTTTTAGTTTATCAGATAATAATTACTTTGCATTTAACTACTAGGCCTATGGGCAGACAACATGATAATCCCTAAATATTATTAAAATATTTTCAATATTAAGCAGAATGTACCAATTATCAAGTATCAAGTACTTTCTGAAAACAGAAGTGAGCATGAGAATTGAGAATTTTTTGGGGGGGTGCTATCTTAGGAAGTTACTTCAAGTGTTGGGAAGATTTTACAACTAACAATAAAAGTGTTTACAACTAAAGTGAGAAAGAAATCTTGTCTGAGCAGAGTGAATTCTCTTGGATTCCAAGTTACATTCCCTTCTCTCAGCTGTTTAAATTTCTGGCAAAAAAACTTAGTGCAGTATTTAAATAAAAACAACAAAACATTTATCAAAAACCTACTATGTGCTAGGCACTGTCAATTATTCTAGTCAGTTAATACTTCTAAATTGTTACTAGGACATTCAAATTCTTTCACTGACAACTATTCCCAACCTCTTTTTATTAACTTCACATTTTCCAAGTCCACTATCTTCTCTCCATTGTCTTCAGTGTTATTCAAGGACATCATGTTCTTTCCTCCATATTCATGACTCTTTTTACTCCCAATTCAACACCGTCCTCTCCTGATCTCATCTTAGATGACTTTAGTGTCGCTATTAATAGATTTTTATTAATAGAAGCATATAGCTACTTGATAGTAAACTTAACTCCATTCCCCAAAACAGCATCCTAATGCTTGTTATCACCCATGGAAAAAAGAAAATTGGAAGTCATACAATCTGATCCCAGCAGTGGTGTGCTGGTAGATGTTTAACAACTAGATCTCTGAGAAAAAAAAGAAAAGAGAAGGACTGATTTGTAGAAGTTGCTGATTATCTTGGTGTAAATGCTTCCACTGTGGCTGATTTCAAGTTACCACTGTGATTTCCTTGAATACAAAGTTGGGAAGAAATTCTCTCAATCAGCTCTCTTTAGCTGGAAACAGCTACCTCCAGCACACTGCCCTTATGCCTCCCCCACTCCCCCATTTTTCTAACCTCAGGTCTCTTAGTTATTGCTGTCTTCACTCGATTGGTCATCCTAATTTTCTTGTCTTCTGTATTGAATCTTATTGGTAATCCCTTCAAACAAAATTCCCAAAAGAGTAAAATTCTCCAGCTCTTCCTTTTGTACTATACAGGCCCATCAAAGCTAACCCAAGTTAAACCAAGCGTTTTTTGTTTGTTTGTTTGTTTTGTTTTTGTTTTGTTTTGTTTTCCCCCATATCTCCCACTCCTTTCCCCTGGCAGTAAAGGAGTCTGGAGAAAATTATGTATCTGTACATTAAGATTGTATCTTTAATCCACAGTCTCTAAGTTGTGGAGAATCTTTAGTGCTTTTATTATTCCTTTTAGTTATCTTGATCACTGCCTTCTATTACTTCCCATAACAGCTCCTGCAGCTCTTCATCACTCACTTTAGGTCTCTTGCTTTAGTTCCATCTTTCAGCAAATCCCCCTCCAAGAACCGAGAGCTCATGAATGACATTACATAGTCCTCTCAATTTTACTTCTGTTCCTACACTTCCCTCCCTACTTTCCATCAGTTTTTGAGAAATAAATACCCTTGCTTCTTTCTAAAACTTAATCTTTACTTTTGCTTTTTTTGAGGGAGTCCCATCATGTTTTCTTTATGTGCCTTAATCCATCATTACTACAGTTTCCCCAGAATATTTTTCAATTTCACTATACTTTTACCCTCCACTTTGCCTAAAACCTTTCGGAAACATTCCCTGACTTAAAACTAAAACTATACCAAAGCAAACTTGGGTCTGTTTCCCCAACATGCAGTAAAGCCAGTTTATTTTTGTGGTGAAGGAAAGTACAATGTTTATTACAGGGCCAAGCGAGGAAAACAGGCAGCCTCATGCTCAAAAGACCCAAATTCCAGGATAGCTTGACAGTGTGAGGGAGAGGGTGGCAGGGTGCACGATCACCTTGTGCTCAATTCTCTGATTCGTTGATGGTGAGGTAACGGTGAAGTTTCAGGAATCTCAATCATCAATCTTCTGGTTCCAACCTATCTGAGGTCTACATGCTGGTGGTCAGCATGTACTTAATTTGTTTTACCTGATGGTGGTTTTAGTATCTGTAAAACAATTCAAGGATATGGCTCAGGATTTTATCTATAGCCCTTTGGGAGGAACTAAAGGTTCTTGACTTTGTTTTATGACTAAAGTATTATTATTTTGTGTTGCCTGACTGTTTTCCTTTGTTTCTGCATTTTTTTTCATTTCTCTGATTAAATTTGTTCTTTGGAACTCTGGGAAGGCCTAGGATACTAAAGCTTTTTTACAAGCAAGAGGCAAGGAACAAGGAGGGGGAGGATCAATCCCTGGGAAGGCCCCCTCAGGGTTCTGCTCAGTTTCAAAACAAACAATATCCTTTTCTCAACATGTCTTCACATAAAGCCACCAAATGTTAACTTCTTTCTTTTATTGTCACCCTATAAAGAATTTTTGTGCCTTAAATTTTATTTTCCCCATCATCCATTCTTTGTTTTGCTTCACAGGAATATAACTTCTTGGGTTTGCAGGACCATAAATTTCAGAAAGGCTGACAGTATATCTTGTTCATAGCACTTTGCAATATGCCTAGGCAATCAATAAATATTCATTGAATAAATATATGCCATCACCGCTCCTGAAACTGCCCTTACTTAGGTAATCAGGATTTCTTAAAATTTTCCAAATGACCTTAAATTTTTTTTTAAACCATCTGTATGGCTTTCTGCAGCATCAGAGCCTTCTGGAAACCTTTGCTTCTTAAAAACCATTCATTGCTTAATTTCCATGTTCATACTTTCTTTGTGTTTTCATCCTGTCTTTCTTAACACCCTTTATATTCCTTTGGTAATTTTTCCTCTGCATGCTCTGTAAAGTTTGATGAGCTTCAGTATCATTTCTTTTTGCAGTTTTACCTTTCCTTGTGGTTTGCTTTGGACACATATGAAGAATGTAGATGAATTAGCCTGTCTATACATCAATGACCAAATCTATATTTTCAAAACTACATTAATTAAGATAGTGTGATATTGATATGAGGACAGACAAATAGATCAGTGGACCAGAATAGAGAGTACATAAATAGATTCACCTGTACAAGGTCAAATAATTTTTGACAAAGGCACCAATGCAATTCAGTGGGCAATCTTTTTAAGAAATGATGCTGAATCAACTGGATAATCATATAAAAAAACATTAGCCTTGATTCCTACATTAGAACATACAAAATATTAACTTGAGATAGATTTTTAAACCTAAATGGAAAAGGCAAGTGATTTTTAAGCAAAAGCAAAAAAAAAAAAAAATCCTAAACATAAAAGAAAAAAATTAACTGGACTTCATAAAAGTTCAAAATATCTTCTTATCAGAATGTATCATTAAGAAACTGAAAAAGTCTACAGACCATGAGAAAATGTTCTAAATACATATGTTCAACAAAGGATTCCTAAAAATCAATAATAATTTAAAAAAAACAATTACAGTGGCTAATAGACTATTGCAAAAAATAAAATATGTGAATGACCAATAAACACCTAAAAAGATGATCAATATCATTAGTCATCAGAAATGCAAATTAAAATCACAATGAGCTATTGCTACACAGCTAGTAGAATGGCTAAAATTTGAAAGATTAACACTAAGGACTATATGTTGGAGAGGATGCAAAACAACTGGACCTCTCATCCAAAGTTTTTCTGAATGTAATGTGGTACAATCACTTTGAAAAATATGTTGGCAGCTATTTTAAAAGTTCAAACATGCTCCCATATTATGATGCAGCAATTCGACTTCTAGATATCCACTCAAAATGAATGAACATATTTGTATCCTAAAAAAACTTGTGTAAGTGTATTCACTGCAGTTTTACTTATGATAGCAAAGTATTGGAAACAGCTTAAATATCCATCAGGAGGAGAACTGATAAACATATTGAAGTACATTCACACGATGGACTATTACTCAGCAATACCTTAAAGAATGAACACCTAACATAGATGGTTAAATCTCAAAAACTTCATATTGACTAAAGAAGCCATATCTCTGAAGTCTATATTATTCCATTTACAGGAAGATCAAGAACAAGCAAAACTAATTTGTGGAGATAGAAATCAGACTAGGTATTGTCTCTGGGAGGAGGGTGATTTTCTCTGAAGGCAAATTGGACCTTCTAAGGTGATGACAATGTTCTGCATCTTGACTGGGATATTGGTAACACAGTTGTATATGCTTATCAAAACTATTAAACTCTATACATAGAACTATTTTACTTCATTTACCTATACCTCAATTAAAATTAAATAAGTAAAATATCAATATTTTCAAGTTTCATGTCTCTCTTGCAATCCCAATCTATGTTACTAATTATTTATTGAATATCTCAACCTGCATAGCTATATTTCAAATGTGATATATTAAATAGTGGGACTCTATGTTGTTTCCAAGTTCTCAACTTTTCTTTTCCTCCTGGCTTCCCTCTTTCAGTTGACAGCATCACCATAACCTCAGTTAATCAGATCTCAGGAATTTTGAGTGATTCTTGTCTTCTTATCTATTCCCTCAATTCCTTTTGTCATGATGTCCTATGGCTTCCACTTCCAAACTATACCTTGTATCTTATCATCAGCTTAGTTCTGCTGTCACTTAAAATGCGATGCTACACGTAGATGAATTTTGATCTAATCCTCTCACTTCAAGTATAACTTCTTTCCATCCATTTTTCATACAGCTTAGACAAACGTGAGATCATGTCAGTACCTGCCTATAAACCTAATGACATTTTATTGTATACAGTAGAATTTGAAAACTGCTGCCCTCCAAACTGGATTCAGTCAATAAGTGTGTTGGCACTCATGATGTTTTCTGAAACTTTTGGATTTGTCGCTAACTCTTAAGAAACGGAAAGACCTCCCATAAAAATCTGAATTCCAGCTTCTCTGGAAAAATCAGAAGGTCAAACCAAACCCTACTTGAATCCTCACCGAGCAATGGTCTCATGCCGAGTTAGTGGCTCTCCCTCTGTAGTTGGGGGGCACACACCAGTTGCTCTGCACTTGTACCCTCCACTCCCCATGACATGTTTTGCTTCTCTCCTCACTTTACTTGCTTGGTGTTTAGGCTTTAGTAAGACATAACAAAAAAGAATCTCCACAGATTGACGCCAGCATTCTTTTCAATATATATTCATATATTCTTTGAAAGTTCACAGGTTTCTTTGATTACAGTTGACCCTTGAACAATTAGTGTTAGCATGGTATATCTTTCTCCATCCCTTTTCTTTTAAACTGTATGTGTCTTTATGTTTAAAGTGGTTGCATGTAGACAACACATAACTGGGTACTGGTTTTTTTAGGGAGCAGGTTCATTCTGAAAATATGTCTTTTAATTGGTATATTTAAACCAACAACCTTCAAAGTTATTATTGATACAGTTGGATTAATATCTCCTATATTTGTTAGTGTTTTCTATTGTTGTCTTGTTTTTTTTTTTTTTATTTTCTACTCTTTTTCCACCTTTTGGGTTTTATTGAACATTTTATATGATTCCATTTTCTTTCCTTTCTTTGTATATCAATTAAATTTCTTTTTTAAAAATTACTTTTAAATGTGATTGTCCCCTAGAGTTTGCAGTATACATTTATAATTCAAGTCCACTTTCAAATAACACTATACCACTTCACAGGTAATGCAAGAAAGGACTTTATAATAACAAAATATTCCTAATTTCTCCCTCTCTTCTCTTGTATGATGGCTGTCATTCACTTTACTTATGCATAAGCATATATAAGACTATATATGTGTGTGTATGTATATATGTATATTAAAAAACGATGAGAAAAATAGAAAATATGTATATATATATTGGTCTCTGCCCTTTGTTCCTGACACACAGCTCTTAAAGCTCTTATAATTTCCTAAGTCATAAAAGCACTAGAGCATCTTTTGTTCTGATGTTTGGTCTTTGACCCTGGTTCCTGATACCAAGCTCCTAAATCCCTCAGAATTTCTCAGATGATAAGAGTGTCTTTTGTTCTAAGGAGCTGACTCTGGGTGGGCTCCTGGATGGCTCCTAGATGGGGGTTGGTCACTGGGAAAACCAAGCCATGATTAGAAGCTTGGAATTTTCAGCCCCATGCCCCATTCTCCAAAGCAGAATGGGGCTGGAAATGGAGTTAATTATTGACCACGCATATGTGATGAAGCCTCCATAAAAATCCCAAAAGCACAGGGTTCGGAGAGTTTCTGGGTTCATGAACATGGAGATGTTGGGAGAGTGGAGTGCCAGGAGAGGGCAAGGAAGCTCTGCACTCCTTTCCCACATACTTTGTCCTATGAATCTCTTTCATCTGGATGTTCATCTGTATCCTTGTTGGTATCTTTTTATAATAAATTGGTAAACAGTAAATAAACTGTTTTCCTGAGTTCTGTGAGCTGTTCTAGCAAATTAATGGAGCCTGCAGAGGGGGTGATGGGAACCTTTCATTTACAGCTGATCAGTCAGAAGCACAAGTGACAACCTGGATTTGCATTTGATGCAGTCTTGTGAGACTGAGCCCTTAACCTGAAAGATCTGAGGCTGTCTACAGGTATATAGGGTCAGAAATAAGTTAAGCTGGTGTCGCAGAATTGCTTGGTGTGGGAAAAATCCACACACATCTGGTGTCAGTGTTGCAAGCATGGTAGTAGAGTGAGAGTAAAGGAGACACAAGAGGAAGACTGAGGATTTTCCTTCTCAGTTATAGAATACATTGTCACTATTATTACCTTGAAAAATAAGACGTTATTAGGTAAATTAAGGATAATAAAATTTTTATTTTACCTTCATTATTCCTTCTCCAGTGTTCTTCCTTTCTTTATGTAGCTCCAAGTTTCTGGCCTGTATCTTTTTTTTTAAACAGCTTTACTGGAGTTTAATTGCTTTACAGTATTGTGTTAGTTTCTGCTGTATAACAAAGTGAATCAGCTATATGTATACATATATCCCTATATCCCCTCCCTTTTGCATCTCCCTCCCACCATCCCTATCCCACCCCTCTAGGTGGTCACAAGACACTGAGCTGATCTCCCTGTGTGATGCAGCTGCCTCCCACTAGCTATCTATTTTACATTTGGTAGTGTATATATGTCAAGGCTACTCTCTCACTTCGTCCCTGCTTACCTTCCCCCTCCCCGTGTCCTCAAGTCCATTCCCTACAGCTGCGTCTTTATTCCTGTCCGGCCCCTAGGTTCAAGAACCATTATTTTTTAGATTCCATATATATGTGTTAAAATACGGTATTTGTTTTCCTTTCTGACTTACTTCACTCTGCATGACAGACTCTAGGTCCACCCACCACAGTACAAGTAATTCAATTTTGTTTTTTTATGGCTGAGTAATATTCCATTTTATATATGAGCCACATCTTCTTTATCCATTCATCTGTTGATGGACATTTAGGTTGCTTCCATGTCCTGGCTATTGTAAGTAGTGCTGCAATGAACATTGTGGTACATGACTCTTTTTGAATTATGGTTTTCTCAGGTTATATGACCAGTAGTGTGATTGCTGGGTCGTATGGTAGTTATATTTTGAGTTGTTTTTTTTTTTTTTGCGGTACGCGGGCCTCTCACTGCTATGGCCTCTCCTGTTGCAGAGCCCAGGCTCCGAACGCACAGGCTCAGCGGCCATGGCTCACGGGCGCAGCCGCTCCGCGGCATGTGGGATCCTCCCGGACCAGGGCACGAACCCGTGTCCCCTGCATCGGCAGGTGGACTCTCAACCACTGCGCCACCAGGGAAGCCCTACTTTGAGTTTTTTAAGGAAACTCCATACTGTTCTCTGTAGTGGCTGTATCAATTTACATTCTCACCAACAGTGCAAGAGGGTTCCCTTTTCTCCACACCCTCTCCAGCATTTATTGTTTGTAGATTTTTTGATGATGGCCATGCTGACCGATGTGAGGGGATACCTCATTGTAGTTTTTTTGTTTTGTTTTGTTTTGTTTTTGCTGTACGCTGGCCTCTCCCGTTGCAGAGCACAGGCTCCGGATGCACAGGCTCAGCGGCCATGGCTCATGGGCCCAGCCGCTCCGCGGCATGTGGGATCCTCCTGGACCGGGGCACGAACCCGTGTCCCCTGCATCAGCAGGTGGACTCTCAACCACTGCGCCACCAGGAAAGCCCCTCATTGTAGTTTTGATTTGCATTTCTCTAATGATTAAGGATGTTGAGCATTCTTTCATGTGTTTGTTGGCAATCTGTATATCTTCTTTGAAGACATATCTATTTAGGTATTCTGCCCATTTTTGGATAGGGTTGTTTGCTTTTTTGATATTGAGCTGCATGAGCTGCTTGTATATTTTGGAGATTAATCCTTTGTCAGTTGCTTCATTTGCAAATATTTTCTCCTATTCTGAGAGTTGTCTTTTCATTGTGTTTATGGTTTCCTTTGCTGTGCAAAATCTTTTAATTTTCATTAGGTCCCATTTGTTTATTTTTGTTTTTATTTCCATTTCTCTAGGAGGTGGGTCTAAAAGGACCTTGCTGTGATTTATGTCATAGAGTGTTCTGCCTATGTTTTCCTCTAAGAGTCTTACAGTGTCTGATCTTACATTTAAGTCTTTAATCCATTTTGAGTTTACTTTTGTATATGGTGTTAGGAAGTGTACTAATTTCATTCTTTACATGTAGCTGTCTAGTTTTCCCAGCACCACTTATTGAAGAGGCTGTCTTTTCTCCATTGTATATTCTTGCCTCCTTTATCAAAGGTAAGGTGACCAGATGTGCGTGGGTTTATCTCTGGGCTTTCTATCCTGTTGCATTGATCTATATTTCTGTTTTTCTGCCAGTACCATGCTGTCTTGATTACTGTAGCTTTGTAGTATAGTCTGAAGTCAGGGTACCTAATTGTTCCAACTCCATTTTTCTTTCTCAAGATTGCTTTGGCTATTTGGGGTCTTTTGCATTTCCACACAAATTGTGAATTTTTTTTGTTCTAGTTCTGTGAAAAATGCCAGTGGTAGTTTGATAGGGATTGCACTGAATCCGTCGTTTGCTTTGGGAAGTATAGTCATTTTCACAATGTTTATTCTTCCATTCCAAGAACATGGTATATCTCTCCATCTGTTTGTATCATCCCTGATTTCTTTCATCAGTGTCTTATAGTTTTCTACATACAGTCTTTTGTCTCCTTAGGTAGGTTTCTTCCTAGGTATTTTTATTCTTTTTGTTACGATGGTAAATGGGAGTGTTTCCTTAATTTCAGTTGCAGATTTTTCATCATTAGTGTATAGGACTGCAAGAGATTTCTGTGCATTAATTTTGTATCCTGCTACTTTACCAAATTCACTGATTAGTTCTAGTAGTTTTGTGGTGGCATCTTTATGATTCTCTATATATAGTATCATTTCATCTCTAAACAGTGACAGTTTTACTCTTTCTTCTCTGATTTGGATTCTTTTTACTTCTTTTTCGTCTCTGATTGCCATGGCTAAAACTTCCAAAATTATGTTGAATAATAGTGGTGAGAGTGGGCACCCTTGTCTTGTTCCTGATCTTAGAGGAAATGGTTTCAGTTTTTCACTGTTGAGAATGATGTTCACTGTGGGTTTGACATATATGGCCTTTATTATGTTGAGGTAGGTTCCCTCTATGCCTACTTTCTGGAGAGTTTTTTTTATCATAAATTGTTGTTGAATTTTGTCAAAAGCTTTTTCTGCATCTATTGAGATTATCATCTGGTTTTTATCCTTCAATTTGTTAATATGGTGTATCACATTGATTGATTTGGGTATATTGAAGAATCCTTGCATTCCTGGACTAAACCCCCCCAATCATGGTGTATGATCCTTTTAATGTGCTGCTGGCTTCTGTTTGCTAGTGTTTTGCTGAGGGTTTTTGCATCTGTGTTCATCAGTGATATTGGCCTGTAGTTTTCTTTTTTTGTGACATCTTTGTCTGTTGGTGGTATCAGAATGATTGTGGCCTCATAGAATGAGTTTGGGAGTGTTCCTCCCTCTGCTATATTTTGGAAGAGTTTGAGAAGGATAGGTATTAGCTCTTCTCTAAATGTTTGAAAGATTTCACCTGTGAAGCCATCCAGTCCTGGGCTTTTGTTTGCTGGAAGATTTTTAATCACAGTTTCAATTTCAGTGCTGTGATTTGTCTGTTCATATTTTCTATTTCTTCCTGGTTCACTCTCAGAAAGTTATACTTTTCTAAGAATTTTTCCATTTCTTCCACGTTGTCCATTTTATTGGCATATAGTTGCTTGTAGTAGGCTATCATGATCCTTTGTATTCCTGCAGTGTCAGTTGTTACCTCTTCTTTTTCATTTCTAATTCTGTTGACTTGTCTTCTCCCTTTTTTTCTTGCTAAGTCTGGCTAATGGTTTATCAATTTCGTTTACCTTCTGAAAGAACCAGCTTTTAGTTTTATTGATCTCTGCTATTGCTTCCTTCATTTCTTTTTCATTTATTTCTGATCTGATCTATATGATTTCTTTCCTTCTGCTAACTTTGGGTTTTCTTTCTTCTTCCTTCTCTAATTGCTTCAGGTGTAAGGTTAGGTTGTTTTTTTGAGATTTTTCTGTTTCTTGAGGTAGAATTGTATTGCTATAACTTCCCTCTTAGAACTGCTTTTACTACATCCCATAGATTTTGGGTCATCGTGTTTTCATTGTCATTTGTTTCTAAGCATTTTTTGATTTTCTCTTTGATTTCTTCAGTGATCTCTTGGTTATTTAGTAGCGTATTGTTTAACCTCCATGTGTTTGTATTGTTTACAGTTTTTTTTCCTGTAACTGACATCTAATCTCATAGCGTTGTGGTCAGAAAAGATACTTGATACGATTTCAATTTTCTTAAATTTACCAAGGCTTGATTTGTGACCCAAGATATGATCTATCCTGGAGAATGTTCCATATGCACTAGAGAAGAAAGTGTATTCTATTGCTTTTGGATGTAATGTCCTATAAATATCAATGAAGTCCATCTGGTCAATTGTGTCATTTAAAGCTTGTGTATCCTTACTTATTTTCAGTTTGGATGATCTGTCCATTGGTGAAAGCAGGGGGTTAAAGTCCCCTACTATAATTGTGTTACTGTCAATTTCCCCTTTTATGGATGCTAGCATTTGCCTTATGTATTGAGGTGTTCCTATGTTGGGTGCATAAATATTTACAATTGTTATATCTTCTTCTTGGATTGATCCCTTGATCATTATGTAGTGTCCTTCATAATAGTCTTTATTTTAAAGTCTATTTTGTCTGATATGAGAATTGCTACTCCAACCTTCTTTTGATTTCCATTTGCATGGAATATCTTTTTCCATCCCCTCACTTTCAGTCTGTATGTATCCCTAGGTCTGAAGTGGGTCTCTTGTAGACAGCATATATACGGGTCTTGTTTTAGTATCCATTCAACCCGCCTTATCTTTTGATTGGAGCTTTTAATACATTTATATTTAAGGTAATTATCGATATGTATGTTCCTAATACCATTTTCTTAATGGTTTTGGGTTTGTTTTGGTAGGTCTTTTCCTTCTCTGTTTCCCACCTAGACAAGTCCCTTTAGCATTTGTTGTAAAGCTTGTTTGGTGGTACTGAATTCTCTTAACTTTTGCTCGTCTGTAAAGGTTTTTTAATTTCTCTGCCAAATCTGAATGAGATCCTTGCTGCGTAGAGTAAGCTTAGTTGTATGTTTTCCCTTTTATCACTTTAAATACGTCCTGCTACTCCCTTCTGGCTGGCAGAGTTTCTGCTGAAAGATCAGGTGTTATACTTATGGGGATTCCCTTGTGTGTTATTTGTTGCTTTTCCCTTGTTGCTTTTAATATTTTTTCTTTGTATTTAATTTTTGATAATTTGATTAATATGTATTTTGGCATGTTTCTCCTTGGATTTATCCTCTATAGGACTCTGCACTTCCTGGACTTGATTGACTGTTTCCTTTCCCATGTTAGGGAAGTTTTCAACTATAATCTCTTTAAATATTTTCTCAGACCCCTTCTTTTTCTCTTCTTTTGGGACCCCTGTAATTTGAATGTTGGTGCATTTAATGTTGTTTCAGAGATCTCTGAGATTGTCCTCAATTCTTTTCATTCTGTTTTCTTTATTCTGTTCTGCAGCAGTTATTTCTACTATTTTATCTTCTAGGTCATGTATCCGTTCTTTTGCCTCAGTTATTCTGCTATTGATTCCTTCGAGAGAATTTTTAATTTCATTTATTGTGCTGTTCATCATTGTTTGTTTGCTCCTTAGTTCTTCTAGATCGTTGTTAAATGTTTCTTGTATTTTCTCCATTCTATTGCTAAGATTTTGGATCATCTTTACTATCATTACTCTGAATTATTTTTCAGGTAGACTGCCTATTTCCTCTTCATTTGTTTGGTCTGGTGGGTGTTTACCTTGCTCCTTCATCTGCTGCGTATTTCTCTGTCTTCTTACTTTTTTTAACTTACTGTGTTTGGGGTCTCCTTTTCGCAGCCTGCACGTTCGTGGTTCCCGTTGTTTTGGTATCTGCCTGCAGTGGGTGAGGTTGGTTCAGTGGCTTGTGTAGGCTTCCTGGTGGAGGGGACCGGTGCCTGTGTTCTGGTGGGTGGGGCTGGATCTTGTCTTTCTGGTGGGCAGGGCCATGGCCGGTAGTGTGTTTTGTGGTGTCTGTGAACTTAGTACGACTTTAGGCAGCCTCTCTGCTAATGGGTGGGGTTGTGTTCCTGTCTTGCTAGTTGTTTGGCATGGGGCATCCAGCACTGGAGCTTCCTGGCCATTGAATTGAGCTGGGTCTTAGTGTTGAGATGGAAATTTCTTTGAGCATTCTCGCTGATTAATATTACATGGGGCCAGGAGGCTATGGTGGTCCAACATCCTGATCTTGGCTCTCCCACCTCAGAGGCTCAGGCCCAAAACCCAGCTGGAGCCCCAAGACCTGCCAGCCCCACAGCTCAGAAGAAAAGGAGGAGAAAAAAAACCAAACCAAAAAAATGAACAGACAGAACCCCAAAACAAATGGTAAAAGCAAAACTAAACAGACAGAATCACACAAAGAAACATACATGCACAGTCACAAAAACAAAACGAAGAGAGCAACCAAACCTATAAACAAACCCACAAATGAAAACAATCACTAAAAACGAATCTAGGATAAACATAAAACGAAAAACAAATCAAACACCGAAAGTAAACCCCAAGTCCATAGTTGCCCCCAAAGTCCACTGCCTCAATTTTGGGGACAGTTGTTGTCTCTTCAGGTATTCCACACATGCAGGGTTTACCAAGTCGATGGCAGGGATTTAGTCCGCTGCTCTTGTGGTTGCACGGAGAAAGTTCCCTTCCTCTTCTTTGTTCGCACAGCTCCTGGGGTTCAGCTTTAGTTTTGTCCCCACATCTGCATGTAGGCCACCCTCAGGCATCTGTTCCCCTCCTAGACAGGAGGGGGTTAAAGCAGCGGTTGATTAGGGCTCTGCTGCTCACTCAGGCTGGGGAGAGGGAGCGGTACGGTAGTCATAATTGGAATGTGAAGAGCATGCCTGCAGCAACAGAGGCTGGCGTGACATTGCAGCAACCTACAGCATACTGTGTATTCTCCCAGGGAAGCTGGCCGTGGATCCTGGGATCATGGCAGTGGCATGCTGGACAGGCTCCTGGGAAGGTGTGGGTAGTGATCTGCCCTTGCACACAGGATCCCTTGGTGGCAGTGGCAGCAGTGGTAGTGGTCCTTGCCCACCTCTGGAGTCTGACATGATAGCTGTGGCTCATGCCTGTCTCTGGAGCTCACTTAAGGGGTGCTCCGTAGTCTGTGGGCACATGAAGCAGGAAGGCCCTCTTCTCACACACCCCGAGACAATGGTCTCTTGCCTCTTTGGCAGGTCCAGACTTTTTCCCTGGCTCCCTCCCAGCTAGCTGTGGTGCACTAACCCCCTTCAGGCTGTGTTCACGCAGCCAACCCCAGTCCTCTCCCTGGGATCTGACCTCCGAAGCCCAAGCCTCAGCTCCCAGCCGCCACCCACCCCAGCAGGTGAGCAGACAAGCCTCTCAGGCTGGTGAGTGCTGGTCGGCACTGATCCTCTGTGTGGGAATCTCTCTACTTTGCCCTGTTCACCCCTGTTGCTGCGCTCTCCTCTGTGGCTCTGAAGCTCTCCCCACCCCATCCCCACCAGTGAGGGGGCTTCCTAGTGTGTGGAAACTTTTCCTCCTTCACAGTTCCCTCCCAGAGGTGCAGGTCCCATCCCTATTCTTTTGTCTCTGTTTTTTCTTTTTCTGTTGCCCTACCCAGGTACGTGGGGATTTTCTTGCCTTTTGGGAAGTCCAAGGTCTTCGGCCAGCATTCAGTAGGTATTCTGTAGGAGTTGTTCCACATGTATATGTATTTTTTGATGTATTTGTGGGGAGGAAGGTGATCTCCACGTCTTAATCCTCCACCATCTTGAAGGTCTCCCTGACCCAAATCATTTTCCTTCTTTCTCAAGAACTTCTTTTGACATTTCTTGCAAAGCAGTTCTACTGACAACAAATTCCCTCAGTTTTTTTTTTTGAGAAAGTCTTTATATTTTCTTCACTTTTGAAGGATAACTCTGCAGCATACAGAATTCCAGGTTGATTTTTTTCTCTCAACATTTTAAAATATTTTACTATACTCATATTGTTTGCGCAATTTCTGGGAAGTAGGATGCAATTCTTATTCCACTATAGATAAGATGTTTTTCTCCCTCTGGCTTCTTTCGAGAGTTTTTCTTTATCTTTGATTTTCTGCAGTTTTATTATGATATACCTAAGTGTAGGGTGTTTTTGTTTGTTTGTTTTTTGCATTTATTCTGCTTGTTCTCTGAGCTTCCTGAATCTTTGGTTTGATGTCTGACACTAATTTGAGAAAATTCTCAGTGACCATTGCTTCAACTATTTCTTCTGTCCTTTTCTCTCTTTCGTCTCCTGGTATTCCTGTTATGCATATTTTATACCGTTTGTAGTTGTCCCACAGTTTTTGGATACTCTGTTCCTTTATTTCCAGTCTTTTTCCTCTTTGCTTTTTGGTTTTGGAAATCTCTATGGACATATCCTCATGCTCAGAGATTCTTTCCTTAGCTGTATTCAGTATACTAATGAAACCATCAAAGGCATTCTTTATTTCTGTTACAGTGTTTTCGATCTCTATCATTCCTTTTTTATTATTTCTTAGACTTTTCATCTCTCTGATTTAATTGCCCATCTGTTCTTCTTTTATTATTGAATAAATTTGATATGAAACTGTGTAAGTTTAAGGTGTATAGCATGTTACTTTGATAGGTTTATATATTTTAATATGGTTGCCATTGTAGCAATATTTATCATATAATTATTGTGCAGTAGGGGTCTAGGGTTGAGTATTTTCTTTCTCTCATGTGGAACACTAGAATGGGGTCAAGTTCGGTGTTTCCCTTTACCTGGGTTGGTTAGACTCTGACAAAACCCCAATGGTTAAAGCTCTGGTGAGATAGTTTCTTTTAGGGTAGGCCTTGTTAAGAAGAACCAAAGGCTCTGGTGTGTTTCACAATGGTTGTGTTTTCTCTTCTTCTGCTGGAAGCACAAAGGAATTTTCCTCTGATCTTCACTGTGAGAACGTGGTAGAGCTCCTGGTGGTAAAGCTCACAATAATATTGGGGTCTCTCTATGACTAGGCTCCCCTGCAGTTTCTGTCTCTCAGATTTGTCCACACTAATCTTATAGCAATGTCAATTACGGTTTAGGTTTTCCTACCTTGGTACTGGTTTCCTACCTTGGTACTTGGTACTGGTTTCCACAGAGGCTTCTACTCATGAGTTTCTGTTCCAGTTATGTTTGATTCTCTGTATCCATGTGTCTGTCTTTCCAATTTGGGGGACAGTAGTTTGCCCTGTGACCTCCCATCTGTCACTCATCTAAAATGAGTTGTTGATTTTCTGTTATAGTTTGTTCAGTTTGTTAATTGTTAGGGTGGATTGAAGACTTTCAATATTCTTCCATGCTGGCCAAGAAGCTGGAAAACCAAATTCTAGTTTTATAGTACTGAATTGACATGAGAGTTAGTGAATTTGCTAAACTTGGAAAGACCTGATTTTGAAACTGATGCATTAGTTTCCTATTGCTGCTGTAACACTTTGCCACAAATGTAGTGGCTGAAAACAAAACAAATATATTATCTTATATTTCTGGAGGTCAGAAGTTAGAAATGGGGTTTACTGATAAAGTCTAGATATTGGTAGGCTGCATTCCTTTTGAAGGCTGTTGAGGAGTTCTTTTTCCTTCCTTTTTACAGCTTCTAAAGACCATCTACATTCTTTGTCTTGTGACCCAATTTTTCCATCTTCAAAGCTAGCGACATTGGGCAGAGTCTTTGTTAAGCTGCCATCTCTCTGTCTGGTTTTCTCTTCCTCTTTTAAGGACACTTGTGATTATGTTGGACCCACTAGGATAATCCAGAATAATCTATTTTATTGTCAGATAATTAGCTACTTTACCTCTGTCTGCAACTTTAATTCCCCTTTGCCCCATAATATAGCATATTCACAGTTCCAGGGTTTAAGATGTAGACATCTTGGGTGGGAGCACATCATTCTGCCGGCCACAACTGATATTTTCTTGCTTTAAAGGCAAATGTGAGAAGGATGAACAGGTTTTATCAATGTGCATGCAAATATTAAAGGAAAATTACTTAGTGAGGGGAGGCTAGGGTCAGAATTTTAAACCATGTAAATATTTTTAGAACAACTTAGAGAATGTGAATTTACTATTTTAAATATGAATTTTATGAAATCTAAATATAGCTCAAATATTCCTACTGAAAATTAGCACCCAAAATGAGATGGGCTATAAGTGTAAAATATATACTGTATTACAAAGACTTGATATGAAAAAATAAAGTAAAATAGTTCATTATAATGTTATATTAATTACATTTTGAAATTATTGGACATATATTAGCCTAAATAAAATAGATTTTGAAAATTAATTTATCTTAAAAAATTGTTTTTCTAATATGGTTATTAAGAAAGTACATATGGAGCTTGTATTATAGTTCTGCTGGACAGAGCTGAGGTAGAACCATCAGGGTTACACATTTTCTTTACATTATTACTTGACCTTCCCCATAATAATTCATAATAAAGACTGGGCTGGAGTGTATATAGCTGGCACAACTGCTATTGGCTGCTCTTAAAGATGGAATGTTAGAAACAGCACAAAGTCATCAGGTCTACTCCATGGACTAGATATTGCCTTTTGGCAACCAGAATTCATACCCATTATCTTTAATATTTCCTTTATATTACATGGATTGGAAGGTTGGAAAGTAAATTTTCCAAACTTCTTGGCCACTAAGCTTAAGAATGTGATTGAGGTTCTGCCAATGAAATGGCAACTGGATGACTTTTTACAAGGCAGAGGCCATTCCCTTTTCTGTGTCTCTGGTTTTGGGGGAGGTTGTACTCTACATTTCATTCCCCAGTCACCGGCTTTTTGGGTAGTGGCAGCCATTAAGTTGACAGCAGTTCCCATTTCCTGATCTCTGCATGGCAACTGTGGTACCATTATTTTGACACTTAGTGACAGCCTTTTGATCAACCATCTCTAGCCCTTCCAAAAATGTACAAGCTTTTAATGATCTGTATAAAGAACTTCTTTGTTAAAATGCCTGGAATGGTTTCTATTCCCTGTACTAAATCCTGTAGCACACCTCATTTTCAGATGAGGAAAAGGAGTTTCTAGATTTGATTCAGGCTAGATAAAGAGTCAATGGTAAAAGTTGGATTAGAATTAAGCTCTCTCATTTCCTTTAAAATATTCTACATCTGCACATATAAAAATGTTGCATAGTGTAATAGAATATGAATGCTTGGAGTTAAGTAGATCTCTGTTTGAATTCTAGCTTTTCTGCTTATTAGCTGCATGACCTTGGGCAAGTCACTTGATTGTGATTATCAATCACTTGATTATCATCTCAGTTTCCTTATCACACAAGGTTATTGTAAATATTGAGATAATATTTATAGAATTTTTTGAGACATTATAAGAAATTAATAAATACTCAGTCCTCTTCCTTATGTCATGAATATGAGCAAGAGATGATTGGGACACTTATCAATAATGACAATAGATGAAATTCTGTGATCACTGTAAAGTATTTACATACAATATAGCTCATATAAATCTCACACATTGGGTGATAAAAAGACAATGTAAATCCTTGTAAATTATGTTCAAAAGGCAGGGTCCTTCCTATAAGAAGTAAGTAATGTGATAGTTCACAATATATTTTAAAGTAAAAAAATGCCTTAAAAGCCCTTTGTTGGCTGGGGTACCCTCAATTAAATGTTACTAAATTTTAAAAATGTACTTTACTAGTATGCTGATACCAGTTCTCATAATGTCGATTCTGACTTCCAGACCTTCCAGGAAACAAAAGATGATCTTTACTCAGTCAGTATGTACCTGGAAGCCTCTAAAGTTTTTTTGAAGAGGAAATGACATCATTAAAGCTGTTCTTGTCATCATATAAAGCAACTACTGAAGTGTAGAGATTGGAATCTTAAAGAACAGTCAGGAGATAATTGCAGTGGTTCAGACAAATTATTGCAAGGATTTAAACTAATGTGGAGAAATGTGAATGAAAAGGAAAGACTGAAGTTGAGTGAAATTTTGTAATAAAACTTTACATAAATTAGGGCTTACTAAACATGAGTCAGTGGAGAAAGGCCAATGGTGAGTCCAAGTTTTCAGAGTTAATATTTGTTCAGATGGTAGGTGGGCCAGCAGGAGAAGGAAGAGCAAGAATGCCTTTACAATTCAGGTGTGGCAGATATAATGAATTAAGTTTATGGTTGGTGGAATTTGAGATTCTTATGGAATATCCAGATAGAGATTCTTCTATGGAGCTGAGAGCGCAGAGAACAGAGATTAATTGATGCGGAGGACCATAGGTGATTCTGAAGAAGAGTAGACTTAAAGAAATAAGGGAATATGGCCAAAGACAAAATCTTGGTGGCTTAATCATATTTTGGGACCCAGGTGAAGTAAAGAACTTGAACGGGAGGCAAAGAGAGAGTAGTAAAAGACAACAGAATAGGAATTGAGATAAACAATCGTTAAAGGCCTAGGAGATGAAAGAAAAGCATTAAATAAAGGGAGCTCCTGTACAGAAATGAAGAAAGTAGGACTCAGGAAATGCTAATGGATTTGGCAATAAGAAGATAAATTTCTTTTAAATTCTGAGAGTAGAAACCCAAATCTAAAGAGTAAAATGGTGACTAGAGGCACTACATCCAGACATCTCTGAGTTTAGCATTTTTAGTAGGTCAAAGTATACATTATGACTTGATTGATATGGCCAATATTGTGCATTGCACATCTGGGTATAAAAGTGTATTTCTTTTCATTTGTTCACAAATTGCATGTTAACAGTGACAGTGTTAAAATTTTTGTGCCTCTTCAAACCTTAACTGTAGTCAAGCCTCCATAAAGGGGAAACAAGAAAAGTTTGGTTATTGTTTTGAAATGCCATGTGAATCAATAGATTTTATTTCTGAATTCTAAGATAATTTATCAACACTAACCGATTTAAATTTTACTCTCTTCCCTTAAAAAATACGTTAAGTAGTATCCAGAAAGTCATGGAGAAAAAAAAGAAATGTCCAAATATCCTAATGTTTCTAGTTGAGGGGGTTGTTTGTTTGATATGGCTCTATTTTGGGGGGGAAGGATAAAAAATCAATAACATCGGACTAACAACTTATTTCTTTTCTATTTTGCCTGCTGGTGACACAGCTTAACAGTGTAAGTCATGTCATACTGTCATATTACATTTATTTCCACTTGTAGCCTTAGGCAAAGCTACCAAATACCAAAGGCTTATATTGCCTCTCTGTTTAGATATATTTCTCCTCCTAGAAAGGAGCAAGAGACAAAGTCTGCAATGATACCCTCAATTCTCGGACAAAAATATCTGTATTAAAGATACATGACCGTTATTCTTGAAGTTCAAAATGATAAACAAACACTTCCATATGTTACCATTTATATATCTGGTAACTATGATTACTCTTGATGTAGTTAGGTGACATTTCAAAAACATGATACCATGAGATACAAATCATTAAAATAAAAATGAAAATACAGTAAACTGAAGTTATGATATTTTTAGAATTAAGCATCTACATTGTCATATCTTAAAGCACCTGAGAATACTTGAAGGGTCATTAAGATATAGAATCTACTTTTTAAATATCTAAAGACATTTGAATGTTCTGATTAAGCCTACCCAAGACTTTCAACTTTCATGCTAGTTAAGTTGAAGAAATAAACGATTTCACTTTGTAATGGCTGTTTACTCTTGCTGCAGCATTATGCTATTTTTCTAAGAATTTGGAACATGCTATGTCATTAGAACTATTTCATGGTGAGAAATATTTATTTTGTCGGAAATGTGTGAGTTTAGAGAATTAAATGGAAACTACGAAAGGAATTTGGCTCTTTCAATGTATATGACTCCTAAATGCTGACTCACCATTTTATTCCACTATTTTTAATCAGGCAGGATTAAGGTGGAAAACCTTAATTTTCTTACACAAATAAGAAAGAGTATAAGCTTTGCATGACTGTAATTCTGCAAGACATTATTTAAATTACACAAGGAAACCACTATTACAAAACAGAAATCCATCTATCGTTTTAATAATGGACTCTAAGTGTAAGAAAAAACGTTCATATGAAATTATAAATTTGATATTTGGACACAATAGCAAATTGTGCCAAGGAAATTTAGGTGTAAAATCTGCATTTAATAAATCCATAAATTATTTCTAACACAAAAGAAAAAGCCAACTTATCTGAATTTTTTTTTTTTTTTTTGCGGTACGTGGGCCTCTCACTGCTGTGGCCTCTCCCGCTGCGGAGCACAGGCTCCGGACGCGCAGGCTCAGCTGCCATGGCTCACGGGCCCAGCCACTCCACGGCATGTGGGATCTTCCCGGACCGGGGCACGAATCCACGTCCCCTGCATTGGTAGGCAGACTCTCAACCACTGTGCCACCAGGGAAGCCCTGAAATTATTTTTCACTGTATTTTCTGATTAAAGAACAGATGCTAGAGCTCTAAAAGTTATAGCAAGATATACCACAAGCCTTCAGAATAAAAATTTGTATGATTATCTCTAGGATAATCACTGAAAGAGTAAAAACTAATAACTAAAGGTTAATAGAATAAAAAGTAAGTCATAAAGTACTTGATTAATCAAATATAACACAAAAAAATAGGGGAAAGGGTGACACAAAACAGGTAAACCAAATTAAAAACAATAGTAAGATGATACATATAAATCCAAATATGTGAGTAATTACATTAAAGGTAAATTGACTACTCTTAGAAGTAGTTTAAGATTGTCAGCTTAGATAAATAAAACAAAACCCAATTCTATGATGGTTTAACAATTCACTCTTTAAATATAAGGGCATTAAAACTTTGAATATAAAAGGAATGAAAATATACAATGTAAATACTAACAAAAGTAAAGCTGATAAAGCTGTAGTAATGTTAGACGAAATAGACTTCGGGCAAAATAAAGAGGGATATTTTATAATGAAAAAAGATCAGTATAACTGAAAGACACCACAATCCTAAATCTGAATCACACAAAGTATAACTTTAAACCATAAATATAAAAAATTGGCAGAACTAAAAGAGAAATAGACAAATCAGCAAGCATAGAGGAAGACTTTAATATACCTCTCTTAATAAAGGAACAAATAGAAAAAAATATATCCACAAGAATATACAAAATCTAAACAAAAAATTTTGAAAAATTGGCCCAGTGGACTTATGAAGAATATTGCATCCAACAGCAATAAAATTCATTTTTTTTTCAAGTGCGCATGCAGAGTACTATATTTTCAAGTGCATATACAATAAACACACCAAATTTGGGACCACAGAGAAAGCCTTAATGATCATAATGGAATTAAGCTAGAAAATAATAAAAGTAAGTAGGAAAACACTAACTCCCTGAAAACTGGAAAATTTGTGAGCTATCTGGTCACAAAATGTAGCTTTAAATAAATATGTTTAAAAGAAGAAAAAACTGTTAAAATAAAAACAATTTATTTGCAACAACATGGATGGACCTTGAAGGCATTAGGAAAAACAAATACCACATGATCTCACTTATATGTAGGATGTAAAAAGTGCAAACTTACAGTTATAAGAAAAATAGTCATGGGGAATATAATGTACAGTTAATGATACTGTATTGCATGCTTGAAAGTTGGTAAGAGAGTAGATCTTAAAATCCTCATCACAAGAAGAAGATTTGTAACTATGCATGGTGACAGATATTAACTAGACTTATTGTGGTGATCGTTTTGCAATCTGTGCAAATATGAATCATATTGTACACCTGAAATGAACATAATGTTATATGTCAATTATACTTTAATAAATAGAAAAAAAAATTCAAACATGGAAAAACAAAGAAGTTTTGTTTTTTGAGAGGAAGGGAGAGGGAATCTGTATTCTTTTTATCTGTGAGTTTGTTTCTGTTTGCTATATACATTCATTCGTATTATGTTTTAGGTTCCATGTATAAGGGGTATACTGTACTTGTCTTTCTCTGACTTATTTCCTGAGCATAATATTCTCTAGGTCCATCCATGTTACTGCAAATGGCAGAATTCCATTCTTTTTTATGGCTGAGTAATATTCTGTTATATATATATATATTTATATATATATATTTATATATATATTTTTATATATATATTTATATATATATTTATATATATATTTTTATATATATATTTATATATATATTTATATATACACACACACACATACATACACCATTTCTTCTTTACCCATTCATCTGTTGATTGACACTTGGTTTGCTTCCATGTCTTGTCTATTGTAAATAATGATTTCTATGAATATTGGGGTGCATGTTTCTATAACTAGACATATTTTGATACAAGTATATGTAACATAAAAAAATATATTTCAGAAGTTCAAGGACCCCAAAATCTTGTCCTATGCACTCCTTCTTAGAGAGTGATTAGATGAGGTAGTAATGTAAACCAAGATAGAGAAAGATGTTAGATCCAGGAATGGGTAGATCTAACCCAGGAGAATGGTGAAGAGAAGCATTATGATGCCTGGGAGTCGGGTCGTTTTTTAAAATAACCAGGGCAGTTTTTAACTTATGGAAGAAGAATGAGCTCCAGGAAAATAAAAGACTTTGTAAATAGATGCTATGAGGAGTGATTCATTGGTGATTATTGTTGATGATTTGGTGGTGGTTACATACAAGGAGAGGGAGAGAGAGAAGAGAAAAGGGGAGGGGAGAGGAGAGAGGAGAAAGAAGGAGAGAGTTAGACAAGGGAAAAGGAAGGAATTATTGATTTAAGGAAAACAAGTTTGTACAATTAAAAACTCAGTCATAGTACAATACTTGGCTCTGTAGTCAACAATAGTATATAGTTTGTTTGTTTGTTTTTTGCTGTACGCAGGCCTCTCACTGTTGTGGCCTCTCCCGTTGCGGAGCACAGGCTCCGGATGCGCAGGCTCAGCGGCCGTGGCTCACAGGCCCAGCCGCTCCGCGGCATGTGGGATCTTCCCGGACCAGGGCACGAACCCATGTCCCCTGCATCGGCAGGCGTACTTTCAACCACTGCGTCACCAGGGATGCCCAATAGTATATAGTTTTGATGACATAAACACTGATGTTTTAATTTAATAAATCAATAATTATTTAGGAGGATGGAGAAGACAGGTTGAAGAGAGAGCTATATTTCCATCTGGCATAACGAGGATTCAATAGGTAAATGCCAAATTGCTAATTCCTAAGTAGCAATATGAGCATATTTTATATAGAAATGTGGAAGTAATTACCAGAAAAAAACCCAAAAACTGTTAGAATTGTTTCCTTGGGAAAAATTGAGAGAGGTGGGAAGACATAGGGTTAGTGACCACACTCTTTTTATGAGCCTTTTGGTACATTAGAAAAATCACTTTGTGTACTAACTTTTGACAGTAAAAATTAACTACAGTAGTAAATAAAAATTATAAAATTTCAAGTTTTTACTTTATTTTTATTCTGTAAAATTCCATTAATATTAGTTGATCTATTTGGTAAATAAGTAGTCCTTATCTTCAAAAATGTATAAGACACACATACAAGGTACTGATTATTTTTAATGATACTTACTATGCAATAGGATATCAACTTAGAAAGTACTCTACCATCCAAGGCTCAGATCTACATTAAATACTTCATATAGATGAAGTTAATGTATGGTAGAACTCCAGAGATCATAGAACTCTGTAAATGGGAAATCTAAGCTTGAGTGTTCAGTCTGTACCAGAAAAGTACTGCTTTCTCTGAAATTCTCCTTCTTCCACCCTGTTCTCCTTTACCAGAGTAAGTCCTTTCCATACAGTTTTTCCTTACAATCCTGGTAGCTTGATGGGTTACAAGCCCTAAATGGTAACAGTTACTGATTTTCATAGTTTGTTGTCATGGTTACAGAAACACCAACTACAGAAGGCAATTAAACTGACTTCATGATATGCTTTTCCTGCAAGATCAAAGTTCTAATTTTCCAGTTGTACTTGGATCTGAAATTTGGCTTCACATGAGTTCAATCTGTTCCAGAACAAAGAGAAGCCAAGTTTACATTGTGTATTAAATGCTCCAATGGTTGACACTATATTTGCAAACATGGGACACACTTTATGGACTGAAACATAATAGTAGGTAATAAAATCATAGGGTTTATTTAAAAGAGTTTTTCTTTCTCTCTCTTTTTATCGCAAAGTTTTTCTTCTAACATTAGATTTGCCTTAGTTTTTCAATGGCTATTTATCTAACAGAGAAAGCAGAGATAGCTTAAATTCTGGAAAGAAATGGTCAAAGATAGGAACTAATCTCTAGTAATTCTTTCCATTCATTTTGTTTACTCTCTTTTTATGTTTCTCACCATGAGTCTCTGCAACTTTAAAAATCAGAGTTCCATTGACCTTGTACAAAGAAATGCTGTTCCTTAATCACAGAGGCTCTAGATGTGAGGTAGAATGTCCTGAAGCTGACATAAGAAACTAGAGCTTCAAAAAGATGGGATTGCTATTTCCTATTCCAAGAATCACACACAATTCTTGTCTTGTCTTAGAGGTAACAGTTTGCTACCCTCTAATGGGAAAAGTCGATTAAACTGTTAAGAATTAAAATCTGATTTTAAGGCCTGTTATGAGATTAGCATACAACTGGTCAAGGTTAGCATATCTGATTATACCCCCAAGATATCAGTTTGAATTTGTAAATGATAACAAGGGACCCAAAGTTACTCGAAGCAATTTATAGACATTCGTCACTATCATAATTTGTGACCTTAGAGCTTCAGTTGAAGTTAAATCTGTACATATGCCTGCTAAGTTATCTGGTATTTTCAGAAAGAAAATGAAACATAATGCACTTTAACAAAGAAGAAAAAGAGAAAAGAAGTTTCTCAGTTTGCTTTAGACTCAGGGTATCAAGCTTACCAGTAATGTTGTTTTGACAGGAATAAAATGATGAGTTTTCCTGAAGGTTTGCTTAGTCACACCAGGTTTTATCTGATACTTCTGGGGGGAATGTCCCCACTCATGAATGACACTTAGCTGCATGCTTGTGCATTACATTCAATATTGGAATCCAATTCAAAATTAACACTGCTTCAGAGATCAAGTTGGGATGAACTCTATGGTCCTAAATAAAACAATCCCTGTAGAATGAGAAGAGGCTGGGGAATAGCATCACTGCCAGAATGGGGGAGAGTGAGGGAGCCATGGTCACTCCTACACTTTCTCACTAGTTCTGTAAGCACTGGTTAAATTGAACATAGGTTGTTAACTTAAAATTCAATGTATTAAAACCATTAGCCAAACTCATCAAGAAAAATAGGGAGAGGACTCAAATCAACAGAATTAGAAATGAAAAAGGGGAAGTAACAACTGACTGCAGAAATACAGAGGATCATGAGAGATTACTAAAAGCAACTATATGCTAATAAAATGGACAACCTGGAAGAAATGGACAAATTCTTAGAAATGCACAACCTTCCGAGACTGAATGAGGAAGAAGTAGAAAATATGAACAGGCCAATCACAAGTAATGAAATTGAAACTGTGATTAAAAATCTTCCAACAAACAAAAGCCCAGGACCAGATGGCTTCACAGGTGAATTCTATCAAACATTTAGAGAACAGCTAACACCTATCCTTCTCAAACTCTTCCAAAATATAGCAGAGAGAGGAACACTCCCAAACTCATTCTATGAGGCTACCATCACCCTGAAACCAAAACCAGACACAGATGTCACAAAAAAAGAAAACTACAGACGAGTATCACTGATGAATATAGATGCAAAAATCCTCAACAAAATACTAGCAAACAGAATCCAACAGAACATTTAAAGGATAATACACCATGATCAAGTGGAGTTTATCCCAGGAATGCAAGGATTCTTCAATATATGCAAATCAATCAATGTGATACACCATATTAACAAATTGAAGGAGAAAAACCATATGATCATCTTAATAGATTCAGAGAAAGCTTTTGACAAATTTCAACACCGATTTATGATAAAAACCCTCCAGAAAGTAGGCATAGAAGGAACTTGCCTCAACACAATAAAGGCCATATATGACAAACCCACAGCCAACATCGTCCTCAATGGTGAAAAACTGAAACCATTTCCACTAAGATCAGGAACAAGACAAGGTTTCCCACTCTCACTACTCTTATTCAACATAGTTTTGGAAGTTTTAGCCACAGCAATCAGGAGAAGAAAAAGAAATAAAAAGGAATCCAAATCGGAAAAGAAGAAGTAATGCTGTCACTGTTTGCAGATAACATGATCCTATACACAGAGAATCCTAAAGATGCTACCAGAAAACTACTAGAGCTAATCAATGAATTTGGTAAAGTAGCAGGATACAAAATTAATGCACAGAAATCTCTTGCAGTCCTATACACTAATGATGAAAAATTTGAAAGTGAAATTAAGAAAACACTCCCATTTACCACTGCAACAAAAGGAATAAAATACCTAGGAATAAACCTACCTAAGGAGACAAAAGACCTGTATGCAGAAAACTATAAGACACTGATGAAAGAAATTAAAGATGATACAAACAGATGGAGAGATATACCATGTTCTTGGAATGGAAGAATAAACATTGTGGAAATGACTCTATTACCCAAAGCAATCTACAGATTCAATGCAATCCCTATCAAACTACCACTGGCATTTTTCACAGAACTAGAACAAAAAATTTCACAACTTGTATGGAAACACAAAAGACCCCGAATAGCCAAAGCAATTTTGAGAACGAAAAACGGAGCTGGAGGAATCAGGCTCCCAGACTTCAGACTATACTACAAAGCTACAGTAATCAAGACAGCATGGTACTGGCACAAAAACAGAAATATAGGTCAATGGAACAGGATAGAAAACCCAGAGATAAACCCACACACATATGGACACTTTATCTTTTATAAAGGAACAAGAATATACAGTGGAGAAAAGGAAGCCTCTTCAATAAGTGGTGCTGGGAAAACTGGACAGCTACATGTAAAAGAATGAAATTAGGACACTCCCTAACACCATACACAAAAATAAACTCAGAGTGGATTAAAGACCTAAATATAATGCCAGACACTATAAAACTCTTAGAGGAAAACATAGGCAGGACACCCTATGACATAAATCACAGCAAGATCCTTTTTGACCCACCTCCTAGAGAAATGGAAATAAAAACAAAAATAAACCAATGGGACCTAATGAAACTTCAAAGCTTTTGCACAGCAAAGGAAACCATAAACAAGACGAAAAGACAACCCTCAAAATGGGGGAAAATATTTGCAAATGACTCAACTGACAAATGATTAATCTCCAAAACATACAAGCAACTCATGCAGCTCAATATCATAAAAACAAACAACTTAATATAAAAATGGGCAGAAGACCTAAACAGACATTTCACCAAAAAAGATATACAGATTGCCAACAAACACATGAAAGAATTCTCAACATCATTAATCATTAGAGAAATGCAAATCAAAACTACAATGAGATATCATCTCACACCAGTCAGAATGGCCATCATCAAAAAGTCTACAAACAATAAATGCTGGAGAGGGTGTGGAGAAAAGGGAACCCTCTTGCACTGTTGGTGGGAATGTAAATTGATACAGCCACTATGGAGAACAGTATGGAGGTTCATTAAAAACTAAATATAGAACCACCATATCACCCAGCAATCCCACTACTGGGCATATACCCTGAGAAAACCATAATTCAAAAAGAGTCATGTACCACAATGTTCATTGCAGCTCTATTTACAATTACCAGGACATGGAAGCAACCTAAGTGTCCATCAATAGATGAATGGATAAAGAAGATGTGGCACATATATATGGAATATTACTCAGCCATAAAAAGGAACGAAATTGAACTATTTGTAGTGAGGTGGATGGACCTAGAGTCTGTCATACAGAGTGAAGTAAGTCAGAAAGAGAAAAACAAATACCGTATGCTAACACATGTATATGGAATCTAAAAAAAAAGATCATGAAGAACCGAGCAGCAAGACAGGAATAAAGATGCAGACCTACTAGAGAATGGACTTGAGGACATGGGTAGGGGGAAGGGTAAGCTGGAACAAAGAGAGTGGTAGTGTATATATGTCTATATATACACTACCAAATGTAAATTAGATAGATAATGGGAAGCAGTCGCGTAGCACAGGGAGATCATCTTGGTGCTTTGTGACCAGCTAGAAAGGTGGGATAGGGAGTGTGGGAGGGAGGGAGATGCAAGAGGGAAGAGATGTGGGGATATATGTATATGTATAACTGATTCAGTTTGTTATAAAGCAGAAACTAACACACCATTGTAAAGCAATTTTACTCCAATAAAAACGTTAAAAAAAAAATAAGAAGAAAGATCGTACCGAAGTCCAAAAAAAAAAAAAAACTTTCAGTGTATTAACCAAGCAAACACATCATCTCAAGGAGGCATATTTCTCTTTTGGTGCTCCTTTTCATTGCAAAAGGGACCACATCTCCCAAGGTAATCAAACTTAAAACCTCGAAGCAATCCTTGATTTTTCATTCTCCCTCATATTCCACATCTAATCATTCATGAAATTGTCTAGAATATTAAAATTTCTTCTTTTGTCATCATTGAAATTCAAATAATTATCACTGTAGAAGTTTCCTAATCACTCTCTTCATGTCCGTGTTTGCCCTTTCTAATTCATTCTTGGCCCGGAAACCAGAGGAATCTTTTTTTGAAAATACGAATATAACTGTCGTTGCATTCTTAGAACTGTGTGGTAACTTCACATTGTTTTAAAATATACAAAATCCTTACAAAACTATCCACAGTCTGGTCCGTATAGCTCTAGCCTTATCTCACTTTACCTTTGTCCTTTATGCTATTTAAATCTTCTGAGATTCTTTCAGACTTCAAGCATTACAGCAAGTCCCCTACATATGAACCTTCAAATTGTGAACTTTCAAATATGTGAACATGCTTTCACATGTCCAGTTACGTAAGTTAGTTCGTACATTGTCATGTGCGTGCATCCTCTACAAGTGGTTGTGCTTTTGTGTACTTTGCTGTACAGTACTGTATGGAGTATGGTAGTACAGTATCTTTATTTCAAGCCCAGGATGTCCGGAAGCAAGCGTAAAAGCAGCGATGATGTAGCTGGTACTACTGTACTTTTCAAGGTACTGTACTGTAAGATTAAAAATGTTTTCTTTATTTTTGTGTTTGTTTTTTATGTATTATTTGTATGAAAAGTATTATAAACCTATTACAGTACAGCACTATATAGCCGATTGTGTTAGCTGGGCACCTAGGCTAACTTTGTTGGACTTAATGAACAAACTGGACCTACGTATGAACGCACTCTCGGAATGGAACTCGTTCGTATGCAGGGGACTTAAACTGTATTTACAGAATCTATTGGTTCTGGGATTTTGCGTGTGTGTGTGTGTTGGGAAGGGGGGATATATTTATATGAGATGCTATTACTCCTTCATTTTCACCCTATTCCTGTTCATCCTTTCCTGTCAGTTTAAGAGTTAGTTCTTTAAGGAAACCTTCCTCATTCCTAGACAAGTATAAATCCCCACATTTTGACCCAATGCTTTGTGCCCTGAACCTCTTCACACTTCAGTTTCCACCTCAATGTTCATACCTGACTTTAAGCCCCAAGTCTTCAGGGGCTTTTTCTATCTTGTTCATACTTGGCCTCCTTATTTCTACTATAAATCCTGAGAGGTAGTAGAAGCATGATAAATATTGATTTATACAAATTGAAAGAAATACATTAGAATGATAAAATCATGTATCAGCTTCCTTTCAAATGCTGAAGACTAGAGATTTCAAAGTATTATACCTATATCATGATCCACATTTTACTTCTCCTGGTTTGCCCATTAGCATTGTTTGTGAGTGTATATGCATGTGTGCTATGTATAGGTGTGTGTTAAAGGGTGGAGAGCCGAAAGCAGGAAAGTATGAGTGCCAAGAACCCCTCCCCCACCCAATTTTTTTGGCCAACAGTGTGAAAAGCACTGTGTGGGACAATTTGCCTTCCTTTTATCAAAGGCCTGCCATGTTCTGAAGTCTTTTCTAGGCTTCTTGGTAGAACATATGCCAAAACAAAAATGCTTATAAAATGCAAATAGGAATCCTCTGGAGAATAAATCACAGCCTACCCTGATGCCTTTGTCTGCCTTTAAAGATGTGAAGATCTGAGAGAATATATAAAACCTAATCCCTTCCTGTGGTTTTAAGAAAACATTGAGAACAAAATACATGTAACCCTCGGCACATACTTGCAGTCACTCCAAGTAAATGTTTCCTTTATACCTTGTGGAAAAAGTGATTTTGTGACTTTCTGCTTTTGAAACTGAGCTAGATTTTTTTTTTTTTTCAAAAAACCACTTTATTGAGAAGTCTATATACTTTGGAAGCAGCACCTTTCTCAAATTCTGTACCTTGGAGTAGTATTTCTCTTGAGATGTTTATAAGTTAAACAAGGAAACCCTACATCTTTGGGGGGTGGATGGGTTACATTGCACTGTATCATACTATTAAAATTTTTGAGAAGTATTGCTGTGAAGAAATTTGAGCAACATAGATTAACCTAGATTTTCCAAATATTATATCATGCAGCCAAACTCTTTTTTGTTGTTTGTTGGGTTTGAATTCTTGTTAAAATCCAAGTCACTCAGAAAAAAATTGACGAAATTCTAGTGTGATGGGAAAGAAAATGAGTTCCACTCTAGCAACCTTATCAGTCTCTCTTACCCTTCAGATAACCTAACATATCCTAGTTTCAGTCACAATTTGTAAAATGACAATAATCACACCTACTCCCTAGTAGTGTAATGAGAAAATGAGAAACATTTACTAGAATTCCTACTCAAAGATCTCATTTTCTCTTCTAAGTTCCATACCAGAGGAGAAAAATTGTGACAAAGCATTTTATATGAAATATATATAGCAGCATTTATTGTAACATATTATAATTGTGACATTTGTGTAAATCCTTAAACAGCAATGCTTTTTGCACTGGGGTAACTTTAAAAATGGAGGTTCTGTACAAATTCTGGTTGTTGCCATCAAAAGTCATATAGCGGAATGGCAGTACCACATGTGCACAGGGAGAACCTGATTGGCACTGCAATCAAAATGCAGGGAGATGCACTTTACAGATTAGCAAAGCAACTGCAGAAACAATGACTCTGAATGCTCTTTTATATTCATATCACTCTTGGCATGCCTGCAAATCATAAACAAACTTCAAAGAATGAAAAGTCGGAAATTGGAGCACATAGTATACAGGTTTCTAGAGAAGTCTAGGTTATGAATTGGAAACGACTGAATTTGAATTCCTTGTCAAATTTGTGCCATCAAGGGAACCTGACCTTTATCCCCTTACCACTCCCTTCCCCACACCCAGGACCCATCACTTAAGTAAAGGCAAATTCAAGCTAAGACGAAAACTCAGACGCCACAGAGTAAACACATTATCCTCTGCCTAAAGAGTCATACTTCAGAGACAACAAATGATTTTTTTCCCCCAGGAGAATTGCTGTTAGCAAATATATGACAGTTCACAGACTTTCATTCTAGTGAAGCTAACTGGAAATGGAAATCACTGAATCAGACTGGAAATGGAAATTATCTGCAGGAGTCTCAGTTATTTCAGCTTTCAGTGATTTCCCCCACGTGCACTTTTACTGAATTCATGTATAAGAAATAGGAAAATCAAACCATGATTTCTCTCTTAAAAAGACAAGAAAGTAATACTAAATTTTAAGACTTTGAATCATTCATTGCTTTGTCTGGGTAATTTCCAAGAACAGAATAGCAAATTAGCAAATAGCAAAAGTCGTGGATAGATTTTTAGAATGGATTAAGAACATTTTATTTGATATTAAGGTGAGAGGAAACATGAGGCATAGGAAACATACTAGTACAAGGTGTGCTGGAGAAGAAGTTCAACTGGGCAATGAAATGCTTCAGCTTCTGAAGCTAACATTTTTCTTTTAGGAAGAATCACAAGTTCATTTATCTAAATTACCTTTCATTTTATATATTGATTTTTGGTATATGAGAACTATCATCATTGGTCCAATTATAAGATTCTTTTTATTACTTTTTGATTTCTTCACATTTTTAGTTACTCATTTAATAACATAATGAACCCCTGGGAAACTACCTCCCAAAACAAACACAAAAGCCTTACAAATAAGTCACTTCTAAGGGCTCCTCCACTATACCATTCCTCTGTCTTCCCCACTCCCAGAGCTAAACATTATTTTGCGTTTTGAATTTATCATTTGTCGTGGATGCTGAAGTTAGCTGCCTGGATCATCTATTTAAGACTGAGGAGCTTATCCAGCCAAGCGCCGGGAATGTCGGTGATTGGCAAGTCTTCCTGCAGCTCCCTCTTGGAATTACCTGAGACTCTTCCCATCCAAGGTCACTTCCTTTCGGAGACAGCACGCATCCAATCAGTGTGAGTGAGTGAGTGAATGTGTGTGTGTGTGTGTGTGTGTGTGTGTGTGTGTGTGTGTGTGCGCGCGCGCGCGCGCGCATGTGCTGTGTGGGAGGAGACTGGGATGGGTGTATAGGTCCAGGTCCCTCGCTCCAATGCAGGACAACTCTCTGGATCCATTCCACCTCGAGAGCTTGCGAGGGCTGCTGAGGCTCTTTTCTGAGACTGCATCTCACTTAGTCCAGCCTCTCCTCTTCCTTCCTTTTATACACACAAATTTCCCTCTCAGTTTGTGTTTTCCAGAGAACCCAATCTTTGACATTATTCCTATGCTGTTTCCAACAAATGATGCAGAAGCACTTGTACATCCAGAAGTAAATCATGACTTAAACCTCTTTCCTCATACAAAAATTAACTCACAGCGGGTAATGGACTTCAGTATAAAACTTTTAGGAAAAATGCATAGAAAACATTTGGCACATAAAAAGATTTTCAGCATCATTAGCCATTAGGAAAATGCAAATTAAAACCACAGTGAGAGATCCTAACCACACCTATCAGAATGGCTAAAATAAGAAATAAGGACAATAACAAATACTGACAAGAATGCGGAGAAACAATCACTTGAACATTGCTGGTGGGAATGTGAAATGATACAGCCGCTTTGGAAAACAGTTTGACACTTTCGTATAATACTAAACATACAATTATCATGCAGCAGAGCTATGGAAAACTCAGGCATTTATTCCAGAGAAATAGAAACTCATGTTCATTAAAACAAACAAAAATCTGTACATGAAGAGACATAGCAGCTTTATTCATAATAGCTACAAACTGAAATCAGCACAGATGTCCTTCACAGGTGAATGGTTAAACTAACTGTGGTACATCCATACCATGAAAAACTACTCAGCAATAAGATGGAAAAATGACCAATAGAGGCAACGACATGGATGAATCAACAGGGAGTAACAGAGAAAAAAATCAGTCCCCAAGGTTGCATACTGTATGATTTCATTTACAGAAGATTCTTGAAATAACAAAACTGTAGCAACATAGAACAGATCAGTAGTTATCAGAAGTAAGGGATAAGGTTGGGGAGGTGTGGTTATAAAGAAGAAATAGGAGGGGTTCTTGAGATAGATTGTTCTATATCTTGACTATAGTGCTCCATATACAAATGTATACATGTGATAAAACTACATAGAACTAATACATCCACAAAAATGAGTACAAGTTAAATTTGGGAAATACAAATAAGATTGATGGTGTGTATCAGTGTGAATATCCTTGTGATATTGTGGTATGGTTTTGCAAGATGTTACTAATGGGGGAAACTGCATAAAGAGTACAAGATTTCTCTGTATGACTTCTTGCAATGGTATGTGAATCTATAATTATCTCAAAATGAAGAGTTTAAAAATGTAATGCTTGTTTTTAAAGTGTATAATAGTATACACTGCATACTATCTTGGGGGACTTTTTCTTTCTTTCAGATACTTTCCAATTCATTCTACATGACAGGTTAATACCAAGATGTATCCAATCTCTTGCATGCAGATTTCTTTCATTCCTTTTTTCTACTGTTTAATATTCCAATGTGATTATAACAAAATGTATGTGTATATTCCACTAGTGATTAGCATATGTGCTTTTTCCAGTTTTTGTTATTATGTATCGTCTTGCCTTGGTACACATGCTACTCATGTGCAAGTGTTTCTAGTTCATTGATCTGCTCCCATCATTCCTTCAAATTTGGAATTTAATCTGTGTTCCTTTTATGACTAATTTTCAACCGTATTTCTTTCCTAGTATAAAGATTTAAGGCTATACATTTCCTTTAAAATATTGTTTCTGCATTTTCCCACAGGGTTTAATGTACAATGTAGTTATCCTTAGTTAATTATTTTTAAAAATTTACATTGCCAAATTTTCCCACAAGTTGTTTAGATAAGTTTTTTAAAAACTTCCAAACATATGGGGGTTTATTTATTCATCTTTTGTTGTTGTTCTTTTGCATGTTTAACTGAATTGAATAATCCTGAGAGAACATGAGCTGCATGATATCTATGCTTTGAAATTTATTGTTTTCTGATTCATGACCTAGTAAATAATTTTGTGAATTGTGCCATATGCACTCAAGAAAAATTTGTTTACTCTAATTTGAGGGCCCAGAAATCTGTGTAACTCCATTAGAATAAAGTTGTTATTTTTACTGTTCATATCTTCAGTTACTTCTTGACTATTTGTCTTTTCAACGATTAATAGAAGGATGTTGAATTCACCCTCTATATTAGTAGATTTACCTTAACCTCCCAGTAATTGTATCCATTTTTAAAAATTTATACAATTTGAGGCTAGCTTATTAGAGGCAAATGCAGTTAAAATTGTTACATCTTTTGGGTGAATTTAAACTTTGATCATTTTTGTAGAAATCCTAAAAATGTGTTTTGCTTTAATGTCTGAAATCATTATAGCTAAATCAGCTTCATTTTGTTTCCTAACCTAAAAAGTGAGCTAATTACTATGAATGTAGATTTTTATTTCATTCCTTCTGAGAATAAAAAACAATCAACAACCAGTACCTTGGATTATACTAGGATTATCACTTGTGGCTCAAGATGCAACATGACTTACTAAAGATTTTACAGTAAAGTTACTTTACATTAAACTTTATTATTTCTATGTATTTGTTTGTAAGGACAGTGCATTAAAAATGTGGTTGGTTTTTATGTATTTCTTCAATCAATTATTTATAAATCATCTATGAAGCAGTGTTAAGTCCCCTTTTTTATTCCTCTCTAAGCAATTTTTTTTTATTACGTGTGTGAAAGCAAGCAACCCCCTCTTTTAAAAAAGTAAAGGAAATGTATAGCTTAAATCTTTAAAATCTTCAGAGATTTTGACTCTTAGAATGAAGAATCTCCTGAATAGGGAAAGTAAGATAGATTTATGTACAGTATCACATTCTACATTCTAATAAGTTTGATAACATCTTTATAATGTCTCTTAAGCAGGCCTTACCCTGTCCTATATTGCTGTGTACATTTTAGACAGATAAATATAGAAATAAAGATATACTTAAGGTCATTTAGAAGAAGAAACAAAAAACGGAATAAACATTTAAGCAGATAAGTAACTAATGCATTGAAAAATAAGGAAATAAAATGGTCATCTTTTCTGTTAGCATTCAAAAACAATGTTTAGGGCACTGTAAAATATTTAGCTGATGTCATTAGGACCTATCCCAGCTGTAGAATACTGATCCTTTTAGGAGTAACAAATTTGAGCCTCTTGACAAATGATCAGGATATTCTGAAGCTTTCCACTTTGGCAAGCTTTCAGGAAGGTCTCAGCAGAAAGTAAGGTCATTGCTTTCCGCATTTAGTGGATGTTTAAGGAGTCAATAAAATTTCTGACCTTGTTTTATTTGGGACATTTTTTTCATTTGTTTAAACTATTGCATTTTAAAAGAAACCTAATGGAAAAAGAACAGACAGTGACCATGGATATGTGTCTATTTTAACCTCCTTTTCCAAAGCAAGATCTTTCACAAGGTTGACAACCATTGCTAGTCACAGCCTTTCAACTTCGTCTCCCAGGCACGCAGCTGCCTCATCTACCTTTCAGAAGCATGGTTCTAATCATGTAATACCTCCCACCTTAAAACACATCAATGGCTATCCGTTAATTTCAGATCTATGCTGGCAGTGTTTGACCTGTGTCTCTAAGCTAGATCACTTCCTAACCCAGTCTGAATTTACATTTACAATTTCATTTCACTATTTTCCTTTCATGTACCTATGATTCAGCCAAAGTCAGGGATGGTATATATTCTGTCCTTTAATCATGTTGGTTTCTTTCCTTATCTGGTCCTTTACCTCAGCCTCTACCAAGGATGACTAACATCCTTTACTGTTCTGCTCAGATGGGATTTTACCTCTTTAATGAACCCTACCTTAGACCCCCTCTGACCTAAAAATATGCTCTCCTCCTTCTGAATTACATATTAGCACATTATGTGTGGAAAGCAGAAAATCTGACTTATATTATATATCTGCGTCTTCAATGTCCCAGAAACCTTTCAACAACAGTTGATCGAGTGAGTACTATGCTAAGAAATGGAATAGAATGGTGAGCTTAACAGCATTCCATGTGGACAAAAAAGTTCATGCAGGAAGTGTGGGAAGTCTAAATCTTCTCTAGGACAATAAAGAATAGTTCAAAATAATGAACGGTAAAACAGTAGGCTGGATCACAACAAACTGGAGAATAGAACCTCCAGTAAACAACCGTTAACCACCATGGTCCAAAAGAACAAAGAAAGTTAAGGATGTGTGTGTATTCCCCAGGTATACTCTCTTCCAGTTTAGACTTTGGCTAAAGACTATTACAATGTTGACAAAAGCTTTTTAATGAGAGAGACTTTGTTTCTAAAGAAAAAAAAAAATGATGAAGAGTTATATACATATTTAAAAAACTGGCCTCATGAGTTCAAGAAGTCAAGATTACAAATTTGGACTTCATTTTGTAGACTTTTATTTATCAAACTGAGTGGGCTGATACATTTTCAGGTGTTCATGACTCTGAAAGAGGTTTTTAAAAATTAATTTTAAAATTTTGATAATTATCTAAAATAAATGAATATTCTGGCACATTTGATGACCACTTTAAATGCTGACAACAGTTGCAGCCTCCTTCTATCCTACAGTTTTTCTTCCCTCTTGATATAGTTAAGGAGTTTTTCCTGCTTCTATCATGGGCTAAATTCTTCCTGTGTGCCTGGAATATCATCCTCTTTTGCTCCCTAAGGACTTCTTTGCTGCCAGTAACTCTTTTCTTTCTGATTCATCAGTTTCTTCCTTTCTATTTATTCATCTCCACATGTACACAAACACAGTCTTTTGTCTCCTGTCTTAGAAAATGCCACCTGTGGTCCAACATATCCCTCTACATATTATTCTATTTCTCTGGTTCCATTCTATGAAAAAAAAACCCAAAAAACTAACCTCTAATGATACGTAGTTCCTGTCTCCACTTTATAGCCTTTCATTCTGTCCTAAATCTATTACAGTTGGACTTCCATACTCATAAGTCTACCACAACTGCTCTTTGGAAATCACCAATTACCTCCACATTACCAAATCAGTGCTCTGTTCTTCACCGTATACAAACTTTTAACAGCATACCGTAGAGATGAGAAATCACTTCCTATTGGAACACTTTCTTCTTGTTTCTATGAGGTTATACTCTCCAGCCTTTTCTCTTATGGTAGAGACACCCTAATCTGTAAGAATTTAAATGCTGGTATTCCCTAGGGCTCAGTCTTTCTTGTCCTCTCTTCCCTGACCCTCTCTCTCTTCTCCTCTCCCTTCCTTCTCTCCTCTCTCCTCTTCTCCTATTCTTGTCTCTGTATTCTCTGACATTGATTTAACCCAGTCTCATTTCTTTAACATCATCTACATGCTGATAAGTCCCAAGTATATGCTTTTAGTCCTGACCTCTCCAATGAGCATTTAATTCATTTATGTAAATGTCAATATGTCACTTTTACTTGAATAGCTAATAGTATTTTTTGTTTTGTTTTGCGGTACACGGGCCTCTCACCGCTGTGGCCTCTCCCGCTGCGGAGCACAGGCTCCGGATGCGCAGGCCCAGCGGCCATGGCTCACAGGACCAGCCGCTCCGCGGCATGCGGGATCCTCCCGGACCGGGGCACGAACCCGCGTCCCCTGCATCAGCAGGCAGACTCTCAACCACTGCGCCACCAGGGAAGCCCTTGAATAGCTAGTAGTATTTTAAACTTCACATTTCCAAAGCAGAACTCCTAATTTTCTCCCCTACAAACCTATTACCTTTTTTCCTACCTTCAAAAGGATGACCTCATTCATCCAGATTTGTAAGGCCCATTCTTCTTTTCCCCACTTTCTAAATCCAGTCCAACAAAAGGTTCTGCTAGTTGTACTTCCATAATATGACATTCATCCTTCCAGTTCTTTCCACGTTTTCCTCCTAGTCTGAGATTGAAACTCATTTCTGTACTTCCTCTTGATGTCCATTCCTCTTTTCCCCACTTTCTGCATACAGTCCAACAAAAGGTTCTGCCAGTTGTACCTCCATAATATGACATTCATCCTTACAGTCCTTTCCACATTTTCCTCCTGGTCTGAGATTCAAACTCATTTCTGCACTTCCTCTTAATGCCCTCAATAAGGAATTTAAATTAATTTTTCACAAAACAGTGTGATTTTATTTTTATAAAGGAAATCACATCATATCACTCTCCTACTTAAAACCTACTAATGATTGTGCCTTATACCTAGACTAACATCTACAGTCTCCATCAGTGCCTACAAGACTGTCCAGAATCTGGCCCCATACACCTTTCTTTTCAAATCTCCCACACTCTCCATCTAAAATGTTATTCTCTCACTTTGCTTGAGTGGCTGCTTCATTTTAACCATTTCCTGCTTAAGAGTCATCTCCTCAATGAGGAGTTTCCTGACCATTCATTTGAAAGTAGAAGTGTTTGGCACTCTGTTCGCTCTCTATCCCATGAGCCTATGTTTTATTCATAGTCGTTATGAGTATCTATAATTATCTTACTCAGTCTTCCCATGGATATATAAATTTCAAAAGAGTGGAGATTGTACCAATCACATTTCTGATGTACTCCTAGACTACAACAATGTCTGGTGCATAGGAAATACTCATTGAATGCAAAACCAGATGGTGACAAGAATTTGCAATATTTCTCAAAATGGGGTCCATGGATCCCAGGGGCCTATAGAAATATTCTTAAAGGTTTATGAGTTCTTAAGTTTGAGAAACACGGTTTTAGATCATGGAGATATAAGAAGAATTTATAGATTGAGAAGTATATTCATTTCATAGTGCTGTTATAACAAAGTATCATAAACTTTGTGGTTTAAAACAACAGAAATTTATTTTCCCACAATTCTAGAGTTCAGAAGTTTGACATAAATGTGTTGGTAGGACCACAGTCCCTCTGCAGACTCTAGAAGAGAATGCTTCCTTGCTTCTTTCAGCTTCTGGTGGCTCCTAGCGTTCCTTTACTCATGGTTGCATAATTCCGATCTCTGCCTCCATCTTCACATGGCCTTCTCCTCTTCTCTTTCTCCACTCTGTGTCTCTTATAAGGATACTCGTCTTTGGATTTAGGGCCCACAGGGATGATCCAAGATAATTTCATCTGAAGATTCTTAATTACATTAGCAAAAGACCGTCTTTTTTTTTTCATATAAGGTTATATTCATGGGTTTTGGGATGTAATCATATCTTTTCAGGGGCCCACCATTCAACCTACTACAGAAAGTGACATTATATGTTGGGATTTAGGCAGTTCAACCTGACCATAATGTGTAGTTGTCCCAACTGGGCAGTAAGTAGTGAAAGAGGCTACCAGGCTATTGCAAAGTGTCAGGCAATGATGGCCTGAAATAATCCTGTGGCATAAAACATGATAAAGAGGAGGGACTGAATTTAAAACACATTTATTAGGTAAAAAGCAACATGATTTTTAGATCAATCTTACTAAGGAAATTTTCATGTCTTTTGGAAATTTTTATTTTTTCATTTATTCTATAATTAGTACCTAGTATCCCTCACCCTGCTACAAATGACAGCAGTGAAAACAAACCTAGGCAACTGGACAGAATGTAAAAAAGTGCAGCAAAGAGGATCAGGGAACCAGCACCACCAAAGCCAGTTCCTGTTTTTAGTAACAGAAAAAGACTTTAAATATTGAAGTTATTTCTCTATTATATTCAGGCTACACTTCCATTAATGGATGTATCTTGGATAAACCCATTGCTTTGTTTTGTTTTACATACCATCCTTTTTTGTTGTTATGAAAGCTACACATGCAGATTGAAGAAAATTCTGTGAATACAAGATTTTTTAAAAATTTAAATCACCAATATTACAACTACCCAGAATGGATCAATATTTTTATCTGTAAAAACAAAAATAAAATCACTTTCCATCCATTTTCCTGTTCATTATCACACCATGCAAAATGGCTGTAAAAATGGGACCAAATTCTAACTATCAAGGCATAAATGTAATATACTGTGGAGCACCTCAAGTGGAACATCTCAACTAAGTTCATCATCCATATTAGCTAAAACTTAGTTCAGATTTTAACCAAAATTGGAGGATATGTTTAAAATTGTCTGCATTAATACAATAATCAAGTGGGGTGTGTAACCTTGACTTGAAATCTCTGTGGCACTTTAAAAGCTAGGCCACCACCCCCCAGAAGCAAAACTGATATACAATGAGCAGGCTACCCATTGTCAATCAGGGGACACCACCATTTACAATAGCATCAAAAAATACTTAGGAATAAATTTAACAAAATAAGTACAAAACTTACTTATACTCTGAAAACTATAAAACCAAACTAAAATAACCAAAATAAATTGAAAGACATCCCATGTTCATGGATTGGAACAATTAATATTGTTAAGATGGCAGTTCTCAAACTGACCTACAAATTTAACACAATCTCTATCAAAATTCCACCTGGCTTCTTTATAGAGATTGATAAGCTGACCGATTACATTCATGTGGAAATTCAATGGAGTAAGAATAGAAAAAAAAAAAAAAGGCAACTTTAAAAAGAAGAACAAAATTGGAGAACTCAGAGTTCCCAATTTCAAAACTTACTAATGAAATTATAGCAATCCAGACAGTGTGGTAATGAAATAAAGATAGACATATAGATCAATAGAAAGGAATTGATAGTCCAGAAAGAAACCTTCATGTTTACAGCCAATTGAATTTTTTTTTGGCTGGTGTATCCAGACAAATAAATGGGAAAATAACGTCTTTTCAGCAAATGGTACTGGAAAAATGGATATCCACATGGATCTCTACTTTATCCATAGGCAAAAAATAATTTCAAAATGAATTGAAAGCCTAAATGTAAGGGCTAAAACTTTAAAACTCTTAGAAAAAATATAGGCATAAATCTCTGCAACCTTAGATTAGGCATTTTCTTAGATATGACACTAAAAGCACAAGCAACACAAGAAACAGTAGATAAACAGGATTATTATAAAAATAAAATTTTTTAAAAAGTGTTGTTCTTCGGGCTTCCCTGGTGGCGCTGTGGTTGAGAGTCCGCCTGCTGATGCAGGGGACACTGGTTCGTGCCCCAATCTGGGAGGATCCCACATGCCGTGGAGCGGCTGGGCCTGTGAGCCATGGCCGCTGAGCCTGCGCGTCCGGAGCCTGTGCTCCGCAACGGGAGAGGCCACAACAGTGAGAGGCCTGCGCACCGCAAAAAAAAAAAAAAAAAAAAAAGTGTTGTTCTTCAAAGGACAACATCAAGAAAGTGAAAAGACAGCCCATAGAATGAGAGAAAATATTTGCAAATTATCTGTTGGATAAGGGACTTGTGTCTATAATACATAAAGCATCCTTACAACCCAATATTCAAGATAAATAACCCAATAAAAAAGAGGAAAATACACATGCAATGACTAAAAAACACATAAAAAGAAGCTCAACATCATTATCTATCAGATGAATGCAAATCAGAACCCCCATGATACACTTTCACATCCATTAGGGTGGCTGTAATTAAAAAGATAATAAGAAGTGTTGGCAAGGATGTGGAAAAAGTGGACCCTTTATTCACTGGTGGTAGGAATGTAAAGTGGTGCAAGTGCTCTGGAAAATAGTCTGGAAGTTGCTCAAATAATTATATATACTGTTAATATGATCTAGAAATTCTACTCCTAGATATATACTCAAGAGAACTAAAAACTTATGTCATGAATACTTATAGAACCAGAATTGTAGATGAATGTTTATAGATACATGTTCATAATAGCCAAAAGTTAAAACAATCCAAATATTCCTCAACTGATGAATAGATTAAAAATGTGGTATTGTCCATATAATGGAATATTATTCAGCTCTATAAAGCAACAAAGTAGTGATACATGCTACATAAATGTACCTTGAAAACATTATAAGTTAAAGAAGCCAGTCACAATGGAGAGTGATGGTTAAGGTGTGTAGAGTTTCTTTTGGGAGTATTAGACAGTTCTAAAATCAATCAACTGCGGGGATGGACGCACAATTCTGAATATACGAAAGCTGTTGAATCATATACTTTAAAAGGATGAATTTTGTGGTATATGAATTATGTCTGAATAGAGATGTTTAAAAATAGAGCAACAAGATAAAATAGCTGTCACCATTGACTGCCATGTGTGAGAAAATGTTCTCAGATTTTAACCATAGGAGTGGGATGGGGGCTATTTCATTTCAGAGAGCAAAATCCTCCCAGGTATTTCAAGCGAAATGGATTTAATACAGGGAGTTAGATGCGCATAAAACTGTTGGAAGAACTAGGGAAGCAAATGTGAAGTCACAGATGCAACTATGATCCAGAAAGTCAAGAAGCTGCTGCCACTAGAGGTCAGGAAAATGCAGAAAATGATTGCCCGCATCTCAGCTGCCCCCACACCCCAAAAGTGAGTGATTGGCAGGGGAGTGGACAGACTGCCCTAGTAAGAATTCACATGTGCTAGAGCTATGTGGCTTTCACCTCTGGCAAAGGAAAATTGGGTTTGATGTTCTGCCTTTCAAATTGCATACAAGCCCATCTCGTTGGCAGAATCTAAACCGTATCCAGAAACATGGAAGCATGCTGTAGTCGCTAAATAAATAAATAAAATAAAATAAAATAAAATAAAATAAAGGCATTTGTCTAAAGGCCAGCATAACACAGATGCCAGCAGAACTATAAATGATAATTTAATTCCAAATTGAACTGAGGCTGTATTCATTTGAGTTATTCAGAGCCTTGTCAGAGGAGTTCACAGGCTAATTTTTTTCTGGGGACACAAAAGCCCCAGCTACAATCTAGGAATGCTTTACCCTTATCTTAGAAGAAGAGATTTAAATGTCATTAATTTCCCCGGATGATTCAGAGTTGATTTTTATTTAGGTCTCAGTTAATGCCAAACAAGCAATCCACACTGGTCTCAGATCTGTTAGTCGTGATTTGCATTGCTTTAAGTGGTGTTATCACCTGCAATAAACTATTCTTTTTAGTTCTTTGCGATGCCTGGGGGTGTTTGTATCCCAGCTGCCATCTGGCAATTATTGCTAAACCAATGGCCCTCTTTTTTTTCCCCCCTCAAATTAGTCATCATAGGAAAGTGCAGTGTTCTTATGAATGCCTGTTCTATAAATGAATGAAAAGGATCAACTATGCTTAAAGTTTAAAGTATGAAAATGGATGAAATTACTCTCAGAAGAATTGAATAGGATTTGAATAAGAGAAGCTCCAGATTTACATATAACTTCCCAACTTTTACCTAATCACCAAATATTTGTGTATACCGTTTTATTTTCATTGCCTTTAGGTAATTCATGGGCTCTGCGTCACTTGATTTCTATTTATTTCTTTCCTTCAGTCACTCACCCCTACACCCTCTGACCTTCTGTTTTTATGTCTTCTTCCTACTTGGGCATGTTTGGCTTCCCTATGTGGTTCTAATCTTTAGTAAGCAGATGATTTTCTCAATAGGATGCCTTTTAGTATTTCCCTAACATTGTTTAGCATCCTCTCCAGAGTGTCAGCTTGCATCCTTGTAGCTCTAATACACAATAGAATATACCCTTGGGTGAGGTGGAAAGGAAACTCTTGTCTGGCAGAGACAAAAATACTAGGGCAGATTTAAGGGTGGTATGGAAGTTAACTAAGTGGTGCAGCTTTTGATCCTACCTGCTTATGCCAGGAAGATAATAAGACAAAAAAAAATGAATGAAGCAGAAGGAAAATCAGAGTTAGCTCTGTTTGTGAAGAGGTGTTAATTAATGATTTCCTGAGTAGAGAGCTGGCAGGCAGAGCTTTTGATTTTGGCAGATCCTAGGAGCAGAACTGTGAATTAAAGTTTCAGATTGTAAGCACCTAAACAAGGGCTACATCTTTGTGACTGGCTTTGTACAGCCTAAGGCCATGCTTGTGTGGTCACTTAGTAATAACTAGTGACTGATGTGGTAAAAGGCTTCCACTGACTCTAAGACTACATCCAATGGGACCAGAATGTTGCTGAGACAATGCCCTAGGTTTCTCTCTCTCAGCCTGAGAGCAAATGATACCACCTGTATTTATATAAAAATTTATTTATGAGATTAAAATTGATAAAAATGAGTCAAGCTGCTTCCAGCACCAGTGAATAAAGGTATTACAGGTAATAAAGAAAATCAAGAAATCATATGAAGAAGGAAGTTGGACAAAATATGAGAAAAAATCTTCCGGTTGCCTATCCTATTCTTATTCATCTATTGCCACATACTAGATTTTGTTATGTACTTGCTGATCACCCCTGCAAAACTGTGACCAACTTGAGGTTGGAAGAAACTAGATCCATATGCTCTGATACTGACTAGAGAATTTTGACTAGACTAGACTATTTTAAACACAATCTATGCTAAATGCTAGTCATGGGTCCACAACGAAGAGCAGAACAGTGACAGGAATTTTGGAAAGTAGTACACATAGTTCAGGAAGAGATTTATCAAAAGATAAATCTATAGACTACAGGTCCCCAGTTTCTTTATTTTCTTCTGTCTTCTCACTCTGACCTGTTTTACCCTTGTTTCCAATATGCTGAACTCTTAGAGATAGGTCTTAAACAGTAGATAGGATTTTAAGAGGCAGAAACAAAGATGGGAAATGCTGTTGGAGAGAACAACCTATATAAAATGAGGATTGTAAGTGGTAGAGCAAGCTAGAATAGTGAAGGAAATTGGAATATGTGACCTTAAAATATGCCTCTGACATAAATATTATTTTGAGCTGAAAGCAATGAAGAAACAGAAATGCAGAAAAAGGTCTCTCTGCTCTCTCCGTTTTCTGCCTAAAGGCAGGATATAAATTCTCTTTTTACTGGAGATAGACTTTTAGCAGCCCAGAGGCACCAAAGGAATTTGCAAACAAACCTTACTACGTTGGACCCCTCCAATATATTTACCTTCCTGTAGTTTGCCACCCTTGGAGGAGTAAAACTGCTATTCTTTCTCCTGTCATTTCTCTACAAGTGTACTGTTCTTTGTTGAAGATGCTATAGAAAGCCAGAGTTCTAGCCATCACTTTGAGCTACTTTTGTCAAGGTTTCTCCCATGTGATGTATGCAGCAAGCATTAATAAACTTTTTGTTTTTCTCCTGTTAATCTGTCTTTTTGTTAAAGATCCCCAGCTAAAAACCTAAGGTGGGTAGAGGTAAAGTTTTGCTTCCCGTGCAATGGTCAAAGTACAGGATATATAGGAAGGGAAAGAGGTATAACCTTGGCAAGGTGGTTTTGGACTATGTTATGGGTGGGGAAGAAGTAGTAGGGTAGAAGTTAAATTCTCAATTGAAGAGTTTAAGCTTAATTTAGTATGCAATGAGGAACCATTACATAAAGGTTTTAACTGTAGGGAAATGATCAGGTAAGAGTTGTGCTTTAAGAAGTTTACTCTGACAGTGGTATTTACTCATTCACATCTGCTTATTCACCAATTATTTTAATAATAAAGAAATATACATTAAATGCTATGAAAGAGAAAAAGTATAACATGATACAACTTCTACTTTAATGAGAGCGCAATTTAGTGAGCCATTACAAAATATATGCTATAGCTATGCCACCTACTACAAGTAATAAATATCCTAAATGTATGGAAGGAATTGAGAGGAGTGAGAAACTGCTTCCAGCCGTTGGAAAGACCAACTAGGAGGCTAAAGACAGAGGCCAAGCAAGAGGAATTTAAACCACCAAAAGTAACTGCAGTCAGAACACAGAGTGCAGAGAGAATAGATGCTGTAAAAGTAAACCTAAGAGACTTGGTCACGATTTTGATTAGTGAGGTAATGGAAATAAGAGTTTTTCAAGCCTAGATAACCAGGATTCATCCATTCCTTCTCCCATTCGTTAACTTGGCACATATTTATATAATGGTGACCATGTGCCAGGATTATTGAAGTTGTTAGGAGAGAGGAATGAACAAACTAGTCCTCATGGAAACTGTTCAGTAGGAGAGTGACAACATAAATAGAGAAATAGTGTTGTATGATCAAAACAGGAAACTAGGGGGAAAGGTTCATTGTAAAAGAGGATTTAATTTATTTTATAATATTTTGAGTTTGAGAAGGTGATGAAGTGTGTGTTTAGAGAGAAAGGGGGACCAGAGAGATACACTGTTATTTGTCCAGTGGAAAGAGTTCAAACCATGATGATATATGGGCTCACTAAAGGAGAAAGCAAGGAAAAGCAAAAAAAAAAAAAACGGGTTTAGCACAGAATCTCAAGAAGCACCTATATTTAGGAAATGGAATCTTGAATAAGAGTCAGTTAAGGAGACAAAAGAAGAGGAATGAAAAATTTGGAAGCAACCATGGATGCTACAAATAACAAAGAAAACATTTTTTAAAACCACAACAATTGAGGAGCTCACCTTGTTCCATGCAATAGAGAGTGTGAGGATATAGACTGACAAACATGGCAGTTATAATACTGTAGTGGGGGCAGAAGCCAACCTTAGGTGTGAAAGGAAACAGAGATGCTGGATAAGAGCTTGAGAGAGAGGTAAGTTATGAGAAAGTAGTTTTAAGACTAATAGTCATATATCGTCCCCAGTATATAGGAATTTTTAGAGCCAAAAAGAAGGAGAAAGCAAAGTGAGGAAGTAGCTAATCAGTGGGAGGAAGCGTGAGGGGGGGAGATTGAGCACACACACAGAGACTTGGCAAGGGAGATGGGAACCCTTTCCTCAGAAGTGTGTCAGGTATGCAGAAAGAGATGCTAAACCCAAAATACAGGAACAGCGAGAGGAAAAGCTGAGGAAACCGCTGTTAAATAGTCCTGATATTCTGATAACGTAGAAGGAGAATGATGTAATGATTTGGAAAGTGTTGGGTGAAGCTTCTAAACATGAGTATGAAGACAATTTGAAATAACTGTGATAGCAAATAAAATTATGATTCAACAAGAGACGATTCAAATGATTGCTCACTGGTCAAAAGGCTCAGTTGAAATCAGAGAGCATTTATTTGGAGTAGACTGATATATATGATTTTATGATTTCCTCTAATAAGTACTGGCTGCTTGGTGGCGGAGAAAATGCACTGGGTGATCCCAATTCCCCTTTGTCATATTCTAACAAGCTTGCTACTGGCAGGGACTAGGGTGATCCATCTGGTGTCAGATGAGATACAAAGGGTTTTTCTCTTCATGTTCTCCATGGTTTGTTTTACCTCTTTGATGAAAAGAAGCTGTATGCCAAAGTGAAGAAAGCAGAGTCACCAAAACATAAGCACACTCATCTATCACTGACAGTGTTTCAGACTTATTCAGCCCAGTTGTCGTGCTGATGTGTGGGGATAGAATTGCCAGAAACCTGAGGACAAAAGTTCTCAGAAAGTTAACACAAGTGGGAGTAATTCATTTTCCCAAACATGGAGTGAACTGTCTCTCCAAGAGCAGTAGGAGGTCACACTCGACCTTCAGAAACTCTCTGTATTGCATGTCAGGAGCCCCAAGTAATACCTGTCCCTTTTCTAACTCCCGCTGAGGAAGCCTGGAAGACTTGATGCCAGTCAATGTGAGTTGTTTCTTGTAGACATTCCCAGCTCTGGCCTTTGGTAGTTTATATAACATAAAGGTGTTGAGCTTTAATATGCATGATTGTGACTCAGATCTTAGGCTCAACCTCAGAACCCAACTGGGCACAGGGTCAGTATAGTCTCTGATTGTCAGGATTGAATGAGTCAAGAACATGTAATTCCTATAATTTTACTGTCTAGTAAAATAGCCCAACAAAATAGGTTAAAAAAAAAAAAACAAAAACTTTAAGGGAGACCATTTTGGCAATACCAGCCTGAAGAGAGGTACGTAATCATTGTAATCCAACCACTTAAAATTAGGAGAAATCTCTCACCAGAGAAGTTTTAAACTACTATAGTCTCTGTTTTTGCAATTAATTTTGCTAATGATCAAGTTCCTAAGTTAAGCAATATCATTCAAGCTCAGCTCTGTTCTTTCCCAAGCAAAGGGTCTGTTGAAAGGATGCTGTAATAAAGCAAAGATAGGGCTCCTTTGTGCCTTTTGATGAAGTGAGACAGAATGGCATCAGATTGGGGATAACTTTAAGCGCTATCGCTGCTATATGAGGAGATAAAACAGAAAGCAGTCGGTGTCTCTGAGTTGTTTTGAAGCAGAAGCCTGCACTTGAACAAGGAATATTTGTAACTGGAACCAACTATAGTCTGAACTAAGAACTGCCATTGGCTGTGAGTAATGAATTCTGTGCCCGAGGTCTGTGTTATTGCTTCTGCTATCCAATATCTTGATTCCAGTGAGTATGCTGTTGGATTTAAGCACATTTATGGAAGAATAGTGTAGTATAACTTTCTAGAACTGATGGAGACAAGGAAAAGGAAGGACTGCAGTGTGAAGCACTCCCAGCCGCTTCCTCAGAAGGGTGGAAAGGAAGCAATCTATTATGTGTTAATGACTTTTTGTGTGCCTGGCTCTTTCTGAAATATTATATCATCATAACTTTTCAACTTAAGCTAATTTTTAAAATAATGAAACTAAGGCTCAGTATTTACGAACCTTGCTCAATCCCACAGCTGAAAGTAGCATGCTCAGTAATTGAACTCATCAAATTTATCCTTGCTTAGTTTGTCTCAAAATGTGGACTTTGGACCAGCAGCACTGGCATCACCTGGAGATTTGTTAGCAATGAAAATTCTCAGATCCCATCCCAGACCTACTGAATCAGAAACTCTGAGAGTGGAGTTTAGCCAACTGTGGTTTAACAAGATCTCCACGTGATTCTGATAAATACTAAAGTTTGAGAATCACTTAACTAGTAAAAAGTCCTAGTTCTCTCCCAGTTTGCCACTCTCTCCCCACTATATAAGAATATTAAGAATTGGAATGTTAAACTGCTTTGTATTGAGGACACAATGCCCACATTACGTGTCCATAATTTCATCATCTTCTTAGCCATTTACTTATACATACATTCATTCATTCAAGTACTATATAGAGTGTTTAATACCAACAGTAAATAAATAAAAGATTTAGACAAACTCTCTGATGTTAGAGAAATAGAGTAGACACAGATAAGGCAGTTATATAACAACATGAGGCACTATCCAGTAACTGACAGAATGCAGAATCAGAGAATTCCTCAAGATTTTGGATGAGAAGATGAAATTGTCATCGTAGGACCTCATGGAGAATATCAGACTCTAGTTTGATCTTGGGAGAATGAGAATATAAAAAAGTGGTGGTAATGCTGAGGTGGTGATGGGGTATTCCAGGTGGATAAAAGCCTAAAAAAATATGTTTGATAATTTCCAGAGCAATATCCTGTTTTCTCAGATAAGGAAATTGCCACAATGGTTTAAGCACTTACAGGAGGCAGCTGAGCTTTAAAGAATCTTGGAATCAGAATGAGGAGACCTGGGTTCTATCTTCTCACAGTTGGTGACATTTGGCAAACCCTCCGTTTCCTTATTTGTAAAACAGGACTTTCAGTATAGTACTTTTAACAAAATTGCTGTAAAGATTAAAGGAAATAATCTCTGTCAGGGTTTCTCAATCTGGCCTTTATGTATGTGCTAGAAAAAAAAAAGTTCAATTTTCAAATAAATTTGGGAAACAGTGGTTTAAATTGTGTGTTCAAGAGATCATAACTTTTTCAGAGGAGAAATCAGTATGTACTATACACCAACTTATTGTGCCAATGAATTCCTTTATTTAAGGATCATTTTTTGACATCTTCTAGGACAAGCATTTCAGAGAGTACAGTCTGAAACATGGCACAATCAACCTGCTGTATGTAGTATATACAGTGTAACCATGTCGCCTGGATATCACTGTGAAATTTCAAAATTCTGTGGTCTTTTCTCAAAGTCACAACTAAACAAAAAATGAAGTCGACAGGTCAAAAGTATTTGAACTTGAAAGGGACTAGAGTTTATAACCCCAATGGTGAAGGAAGTTATGGACAAAAGACATTTAAATAACTGGAAATGTTTCATTCTCTTAAAGTGCTATTTCAGTTAAAAAATAAGCACAATGGACATTTCTTCTTAATTTAATATCCTCATACTATATCTCTTAACATGACTTTCTCACTCATTTGAATTTCTGCCAGTCACTGTCTTTGGCTCTGTATTATCTTTGCTACTGAACTAGGAGAAACTTCTAATCTTTGCTTTTCTCCCCAAAATGTGAATACTGCACAATCGTTGTGTTTCCTCTGTATGGAGGATAGGAAGCAAGGAGTCTGTAGTAAATACTTCTAATTAAATCTTTACTCTGACATATAGGAAGGAGCACTTTCCTGACTGTGTACCTAGGGCCATTTTTATCCATGTAAGGCAGTAACCAAAATCTCATCAAGAATCTAATACAGATGTGCACTTCCTACCTGAATCTGAGATGCTATGCTGGGGTTTGGACATTTAGATCCAGCCACTATGGAACTGTGTTTGGAAAACAAAAATTAACATGATAAAAATCAATAAGACCTGGCTATTATAAATAGAGCTGCAGTGAACATTGTGGTACATGTATATTTTTGAATTATAGTTTTCTCAGGGTATATGCCCAGTAGTGGGATTTCTGGGTCATATGGTAGTTCTGTTTGTAGTTTTTTAAGGAATCTCCATACTGTTCTCCATAATGGCTGTATCAATTTACACTCCTACCAACAGTGCAAGAGGGTTCCCTTTTCTTCACACCCTCTCCAGCATTTATTTTTGTACATTTTTTGATGATGGTCATTCTGACTGGTATGAGGTGATACCTCATTGTAGTTTTGATTTGCATTTCTCTAATGATTAGTGATGTTGAGCATTCTTTCATGTGTTTGTTGGCAATCTGTATATCTTCTATGGAGAAATGTCTATTTAGGTCTTCTGCCCATTTTTGGATTGGGTTGTGGCACATATATATAATGGAATATTACTCAGCCATAAAAAGAAACGAAATTGAGTTATTTGTAGTGAGGTGGATGGACCTAGAGTCTGTAAGTAAGAGTGAAGTAAGTCAGAAAGAGAAAAACAAATACCATATGCTAACTCATATATATGGAATCTAAAAAATAAAAAAATGGTTATGAAGAACCTAAGGGCAGGACAGGAATAATGACGCCGATGTAGAGAATGGACTTGAGGACACGGGGAGGGGGAAGGGTAAGCTGGGATGAAGTGAGAGAGTGGCATGGACTAATATATACACTACCAAGTGTAAAATAGATAGCTAGTGGGAAGCAGCCGCATAGCACAGGGAGATCAGCTCGGTGCTTTGTGACCACCTAGAGGGGTGGGATAGGGAGGGTGGGAGGGGGACATAAGAGGGAGGAGATATGGGGACACATGTATAGGTATAGCTGATGCACTTTGTTATACAGCAGCAACTGGCACACCATTGTAGAGCAATTGTACTCCAGTAAAGACGTTTAAAAAAAAATCAGACCAGTAGATAATATTCTATGTTCTGTTTCAGTCTTGGTGTTTTAGTTCTAGGGTGTCTCTTTCAAGCAAAAGAGTTACATTAGCCAGGAATTACTTCCTGTAAACATAATCTAACTACTTCTTTTCACTGACTACTAACACAGGACATCAACCCAGTTCAGAATCTCAACAGTTAGTTTTGAGAGGCAGCAGGGATGGCTCATGTATGCTCACCAGCACATCTGGCCAGCTGCCATGTGGCCGCTCCTATTTCTTTCCTTTTCTTTTGTCCAAATCACCTTTCACTGAGCGAGTTTGTCATCACCACCTGACAGTCACCATTTTTGCCATCTCTACTGGGCATCATTATTTTTTCTAGTAGGATCAGTATTTTCCTCTATATAGAGTGTCAGCTTGTCTTTAAATCTTTATCTTCTCTTTGAGCTTTTATTTCAAAGAGGAAATAGCTTCTCTAATTTCACAGAGAATGTGCAGTCAAAAATGTAATCTATTTCATGGAGGAATTCCTCTTGTTTTCTTCTATTTCCTGCCTCTCTCATATTTGTTATTTTTCTTTGTTTCTTGTTGTGTATTTTTTCTTGACACATCAGGTCCTGTCAGCAATGTTTTCTAGCTATTCTGATCATGATGTATAGGGGTTTTATTTCAAGACCACCTATTGACTGGCAAAGAGTTGATCTGGTAGGAAGCTTGGATATAGATCTCTTATCTCAGAATACTCCCTCCCTAACTTTACTCTGTAATTTGGAGCAAACAGATAGATGGATGTCTGGCTTGCAGTAAATCCCAGAATGGTACAAGCCCTTCATGCAGAGATTTAGTGTTTACTTCCTTTCGGAAACTTTGGAAATTGTTCTCACGTACAATCACTCCTTTATCCTGCCTCACTAATAGTCTGTTTTCTGCAAAATGCTTGTTTGAATGAATGAATGAACAATGGTCCCATGGGGATGGCAGTTTGATATATTCCTCAGAGACATGGTTCTCCCAATCCTTCAGTATTCATCTGGTTATTTTCTAACCTAAGGAGGCACGATAACCTAGCCCCTACCCAGTGTGGAACGTTTTAAACCTCACGTACTGCAAATTTAAAACAAAACTTAAAAGATGGAGCTACAGCAGCATAAAATAAAGGAGAAATGTTATTTGCCAGGATTTCTCCCATTTTGATCTTGCGTGATTTAGGTTTTTAAATTAGCTTCCTGAGGCTTTTCTGGGTCCTGTGTTCACATAGTCTACCAGTAAGCATGTTGAATATCCTAGATGACTTAACATGAAACTTTGAATGATATGGCCTTTTCAGTGTTAAGTAGAAGGTCAGCTAATGATACCTTGCACAAACTTGCACTAGTTTTCCTATCAAAGTCAACTTTTCCAAGTTTATCTAGAGCCCTTTGTTTATGCTTACATTTCTTAAATCATTTATAAAGCATTATTTTAGACACACATCTTTCTGGTCACTAGCTCAATATCCATACTCAGGAGTAAATGTAATCATTAGGTAATCTTTTCTCAATGCTCATTTTTATGTCAAGGAATGAATAGGCAGATAATACAAAAACAATCTTCTTCCTATATCCAACATTTTAGTTTGCTTATTGGTATAGCAAGGGAATCATATAACCTGGGTACAGTTGGACTCAGAATACTGCTTTTGTCAAATACTAACGTGTCCAACATTCACTTAGGATTAACCATGTGGAAAGCAATGTATTGGGTGCCATGAGAGAAGGGACCTCTAAAATGAATCACCCTGTTGGGCTCATATTCAGTCTAGAAAGACAGACACATAGACACAGACACAAATATGACCCAGTGTGATCTAGAACTGTGACTCTTAGGTGTACTTCATGCCAGGAAGGTTCAGTCCTGAAGGAAAGGATTTGTGCTACCTGGGAGTTGTATTAGGGAAAGTTTTACAGAGGGGGTGACTTTTGAGCTAGAATCTGAAGGATGAGGAAGAATTTAAAAGACACAAAGAAAAGTATTCTAAGTACTTCTGTAAAATGTCATTAAACAAATTAGGATCATCTTCCAGAAAGTATGCCTCTAAACATAGCTATCTTGAGAAAAAGTCAGATAAAACATGATTGAAAAACCAATTTATGAATTTTATAAAGAATTTAGATTTCTATACCTGGTGTGAACATTTCTAGATTTCCTTTTATTTTGATAAAACAATTTTAAGTAGAAACTAATGTGTAGTGGTTCAGAGCGCATGCTCTAGAATCAGAGAGAGATGGCTTTATTTAAATCCTGGCTCTGCTACTTAAGTACTGTTGGGTGAGGTGGCATACATTACTTAACTTCTCTTAGTGTCAGTTTCTTCTCCAGAAAATGGGGAGAATAATACTTGTCTTAGTGCATTCGTTGGTACAGGGTTTGACTTGTCGCTGGTTCTTTAAAAAACTATAAATTAGATTACTAATTAGCAGATTTTTAAAGTCCTCAAAACAGGGAAATATGTCACATCTTTTTAAAACGACTATGCATAACAAAGTGGTCAAAAAGTACTTAATATAAGAATGAATGAGTTGATGAATGAAGAGAGAGTGAGGGAGTGCATGAATTTGGCAGTGCTTGAATTCTGCCAGCTATCTTCTTCAAAAAAAGAAAGTTTAAAATCAGAAATTTAGTTTCTGGTCAGTACAGACTGCTGTGCTATGAAGGTATGGTATTATTCTGATATTTTGAGAACATCTGGCCAGACAACCAAAACTACTCATAGCCTGTCCTGTTCCATCTATCCTCTTTTGGAATTCCCTGAAATTTTAGATAGATGGATGTATATGTATAATTGAACTATGTATATAGTTCAATTATATATACATAAAATTATTTGAATATTTTCCTTTAAAACTTTATATGGATTTAAAATGAGAAGGCAGTGAATGAAAATGAAAGGTGACATTTGGGGATAAAATTAGCTAATATTCTAAAGTGGCATATATCAAAAAAGTGGAATCTGCAGTAGGACATAGAATCCTGACAAAAAGAGTTTTTTCCAAGGATAAAGTGGATAATTGCTTTTCGGAAAACATAGCTGGTACCTCAAAAAGGTCTCCTTTAAGTCCTAAAATATTATATTACAGTATTCCCCAAGGAGCACTGAAATATTTAGACTTAAGCATATAAATTTAGTGGAGAGCTTACTTCCCTAATTGTGTATATTGCTATTATACTATCTCTCTTTTTTTTAACCTTAGTTTCCCCCCCAAAACACACACAAACACACACCTTTCTTAATCATACTGAAAGGAATGTAAGGTGATACTAATTCTATGCTACAGCAGACAGAAAGATAATGGGAAGGATATTGGCATGAATGATAAGGAATGAGATTTATACTGAGTATGAAGCTGCTTACAGGAGGAAGATTAGAGCAGCTATGGATTCATTTAAGAAAGTAACCAAAATTATTAAAGATTTACAAAAGTTAAACAAGTTGAAAGAGTGAAGAAATTAGATAAAGAAAGTATTTGTAGAGTAGATGCTGAGTTGAGAATTGATGGAAAGAGGTTAAGACTTAGGTGGCTATGGAAGAACAACATTATCTGTATGTTGGGGGTTATATGTGGAGCCCTGTAAGGAAGGGTCCAGAGTGAGTGTATCTAAAAATCAGGACTAAAAACAAACTTGCCAAAATGAGAGCCGAAATAAATTGAACGATTAGTGCTAAGGTTTACCTATGGAATTCAGTGACCAAGCCAGACCCATGAAACTAACTTATTTGTATAGAGCATGCACTCTACAATTAGTGGTACCTTAGCTGATTATATTGTCTCACCTGAAAAGCACACAATATGCTGATGACACTTACAACCCTGGGTAATGTGCTGCATAAAAAGGAACAAAAAATGTGTTCTTACCAAGGGTGAATATCCTTCTGCATGCCTTCTATGTGTTCTTGAATGTCCTCCTCATTACAAACATGGGCAACAGGCATTATTATTTCCCCATATTCCTGATTGAAGTTGGATTAAACAAGAATTAAACAACCGAGAATTAAACCAAGAATTAAACAACCATCCTAGGTGATCTAGGTAGTTAAGGAGCTGGTCCAACTCCAGGCTTCTAGGTAGTTAAGGAGCTGGTCCAACTCCAGGCTTCGGTGCCTTAACCACTAGCAGAGGGGTACCTCCCTAAGGCAACACAGCTCTCCTTTCATTTTTGTAGAATAAGAGACTGATCTTTGTACATAACAAGAGCATCTACTAGTGCATGTGTGCAAATGTGAACTCAGACCTTTTCTCTATGTTTCCTTTCTGAGAGTGTCATCACCCAGTTATTCAGTGTCCAAAGCCAAAGGGAACAGCCTTTGTAAATACTTCCTTCTCAGTTTTTCACATTTAATACGTTACCAAATCCTATCAACATTACTTTAGATCTACTGAATCCACCCACTTCTGTTTCCACTGCTTCAAACTTTTCTCACTTAGACTTCTGTGATAGCGTTTCTGTTTGTTTGTTGTTTCCTAATTCTTTCTCACTCACCCCTTATATATTCTCTGCTTTGCAAACAGTAGATCACACATTTGTGTATCACATGGCTTATGCTCCTTTATCTCATAGCTCTTATCACAGTTTTAATTTTTCCATTTTGTGAGTGATTATTTTCCAAATATTGATTTTATCATATATCTCTCTGTTTAAAATTTTTTAAATGACTCCTCATTACTTATGGTATAAAGACCACACCCCCTAGCCTTAGTTAGGATACGCTATCTTAGAAAAGATCCTTCCAACATTCCATGACTGAAAACTGAACTTTCATCCTCTCCAATGTGACAGTCCAGGGCGGGAGCTCCAGCTTGGCAGAGGATCTCCTGCAAGCAGTCATTCAGGGTCTCAGACTAAGGGTGGTACAACCACCTTGATCACACAGCTTCCAAAGGTACCCTACTCTCACCACTGGAGCCCACAGAATGGGAGGTGAGCATGTGGAGGAAACACACCCACTGACTTTTAAAATCCTGTCTGGAATGTAGTGACACCACTTCTGCTTGTATTCCATTGGAGAGAAACACATCATGTGGCCACACAAGGCAAAGGGCACTGGGAAATGTAGTCTCTGGTGGGACAGCTCCACATGCTACTCTGGAAAGAAGAACAGGTTTAGCTCTTTCTGACCCACCTTTTGCCCAGCTTCATTCTCTACCATCATCCATGTCACCCTCTACTCCACCCACAACTTGACATTTGCCGGTGAAAATATTAGCTGTCCCTAGTTATCTCATACTCATGATACAGGTGTCAGGGCAAATATGACTTCTCAGGGAGGCCATTCCTCACCAGCAGATTAGGCCAGGTCTGCCTGTACATCACATGGCTCATGCTCTTTTCTCTCATAGCACTTACCACAGTTTTAATCTTTCCATTTTGTGCAGGATTGTTTATTTAGTATATTTCTTTGTCACTAGACTTTAAGCCCCTCATAAGCAGGGACCCTGTTGATTTTGCACACCACCGTATTCCTGTTTAGCATAGTAAAGGACTAGGTACATAGCAACTTATTTTTTTTTCTTTTTTTTTTTCTTTTTTTTTTTTTTTAACATCTTTATTGGAGTATAATTGCTTTACAATGGTATGTTAGCTTCAGCTTCACAACAAAATGAATCAGTTATATACATACATATATTCCCATATCTCTTCCCGCTTGCATCTCCCTCCCTCCCACCCTCCCTATCCCACCCCTCCAGGCGGTCACAAAGCACCGAGCTGATCTCCCTGTGCTATGCGGCTGCTTCCCACTAGCTATCTACCTTACGTTTGGTAGTGTATATATGTCCATGCCTCTTTATCGCTTTGTCACCGTTTACCCTTCCCCCTCCCCATAGCCTCAAGTCCATTCTCTAGTAAGTCTGTGTCTTTATTCCTGTTTCACCCCTAACATAGCAACTTATTGTTTCAATATTGTTTTTGACGTTTCCCTTAGTAGTTTTGTCAAATGACATTGTGTTACCCTTCTCCTTATATTACATTATCTTTTACCACAACCTACATTCACTTGTTCAATAAATATATGTGTTATACGACATTAGGCACATGGATGGTAAGTGTGGTGAGAAATGGAAAAATGTGGCCTTCGATCTGAAAGTTTTTATTTTGCATTTGGGGAAAAGGCACAAAAGGTCCTTGAGTAGAAGACACCTGAAAAAAAGGTATTGCAGAATAGTATAGGATTAAATACTGAATGATTAATATTGACACAAAGTGTTATATAATCTCAGACATTCAGATGAGTGAGGGTTGCTGTGCTGATGGAAGTTTCCAGAAGGAAGTAAAGAATGGAACTAGATTGTCACCTGTAGGTGCAAGAGTAGTGCCTAGACATTTTGAATATATGTGGATTTTTAGAGACACTAGATAAACATCAAACCTGGACTTATTCCCCATAAGTCCTTAGGAATCAGGAAAGTCCTCAGGGAACATCCTCTGACCTCCTGTGACCTTTTCTAGGAAGCAGCTCAGAGTTTGGACTAGGGCCATAACCACAAATTGTTCTGGCTTGTGCCCAAGCAATTGTGTGTAGAGTGGTTGGCATTCTGTGCTGTTCAGCCCAGAGGCCCGCTCTCTTGTCCTTAGTGGCATATAAAATCTCCACAGTGTAGTGGGTTTGTTATAGCTTGGCCAAAGTCTGCAGCTCAAAGGAACTTTCATCAACATGTCTGAAAATTTTCAACTCTGGGGGAAGATCTGTGGCCATTGTAGTTGCTAGAGGGTGAGACCAAAAAATGCAACATGCGAATGGTGAAAATACAGAGGTGCTTATAAGCCTAAGGAAACACCCAAAAGATGAGAAGAAATAAAGTTCCCACCTGATCAAACCAAGATTTAGCAATGGATAACTAATAGAGGCTAATTGTGACAGACCTTGTTTGTTCACTCTGCATCCATCCTCCTGACATCCATCCATCCTTCATCTCTCCTGGCAAAGCCCACCTCCCAGTTTAGAGGCTGAAAATGCCAGGCTTGCAGCCTGGGAAAGCTTGCAGCTCTGGCATGATCAATGCCGACCAACTGGGACCTGAGTACAGGGGAGGTTTTGGGAAAAGCTTTCCTTAGTAACAAAAACAGAGACCCATAGAAGGTATCACCTCTTTCTCCTGCACTGGAGAGGTCATGTCTCCCTGTGCCTTGTGGAACTATCACAGATACATTGAAAGCATTGCATCCTAACCATCGGACCACCAGGGAGCACATTATGACAACTATATTGAAATTATGAACTTTGACAGTGTTCATAATGAACATGGCATGGAACTCAGATGAAACAATTATAATGACATTAGTGAGCCAGGCCTTCATCGCTGAGCTGTCTAGCCCTGTCTGGTACCCTGTTAATGTGAGATCGTAAATGCCCTTATAATTTATGCCACTTCTTCTTGATGTCCTGTTACCTGAAGCCCAAAGCTCTTATCTGATTGAGTATCTAATTAAATAAAATATAAAATGAGTTAGTCATCTGCCTTCTTTATAACAATTTCTTTGTAAATGATATTATTTATGCAATTTGAAAAGGAATCAAAATTACAGATGCCAAAACAGGTGCAGGACCTTGTAAGGGCCAATTCAAGTGAGAGACCCTGAAGCTTCAATAACTTCACTGTATGTCCAACTTTGATAATCAGTTTTGAATATAAAAAATATCTATCAAAAGCTTCAATCTAGTTCTTTAGATATTGATATCAAAATTCATGTCTTAGGTTCCAGTTCTGAAAAACCAGAATAAGCATCATTAACCTCAAAACCTGATCTTCAGGAAAAGACTGTTGGGTGAACCAGGCGTAAGGCAATCTTTCTTCTTTTTCTAAAACTCTGTGCCCGTAACTTTTCTTCCTACAATGTCTTCTGTCTGACGTTCAGCCATAAAATCTGTTCCCGACAGAGGAAAGAAATGAGGACATAATGGTATGATCTGTGCTTCCTGCCAAGGTTGCTACTTCGGTGATGGAGGTGCTTTGTACCCTGTTGGTGATTGGATTACAGCCTCTGTTCCTGCCTGCATCCACCAGGGAGCCCGGTGCCCTGCCTTTACTTCTTGACCTTTGTGTTTACACTATTTCCCCCTCTGTGCTATGTTTTCCTGTGAGCTGTCAAATACTTCTAATTCCTATCTGAAGCTTCGGAGCTTCCTGCCAACTCCCAGAGGCAATCAGGACACTCCTGGTTTCAGCTCTACATGCCACACTTCCTGCCCAACATTTAACTGTTTTTCTACATATATACGCAATTTCTATGTCACTACCTATACCATCTTTTCTAAACCTGAAAAGCTTTGAAGCCATAAATGTTTATCATGTCTCTTACTCCCCAACCCCCTTTTTTAATGCATGTCTTTTAACTCATTTAGAGCAGCCAGCCTCAGTGCCTGTATTCTTCCAACATAATTCATTTCAAAGCGGAAAGTTTTCAGGAAGTCTGGGCTTTACCTACTTGTAGACTCAAACCTCATATATTACTCATTTGGAATGGGCTTTTGAAAAATGAGTTACTAATTTATTAGGTTTTTTGAAAGTGATTTAAATAACTGTATTTCCCTGTGTGCTCCCCTAGCGCCCCAAGTACTTATCACATTGCACTTGACTTGTTGTTTTCTCATCTCCCCACTTATAAAAGAAAAAAGTTATCTAGTTTCTTTTTAAGGACACTTTTCTTAATTATCAGAGAAGTTTGTATTATAGAGATCAATTCTTGAATTACAAAAAATTTAAATATTCTGTATAATCAGAATAATTATGAAGATTTTCCCCATATATATCTGAAGCCATAACCCACATCTCTCTACACTCACCTAAACCTCAGCTCTTTTCTTTCTTGTCTCTTTAATTTTTATTACTAGTATCACAGTGTTAAAGTAAAATATATGCATTTCTTATTTCCAACAGGTGAGTCTCACTTGATGTATTTTTAATTGTTAAATTCAAGCCTAAACAAAAAAGTGGATGGATACAAATAATGAATCCCTTCTATTTTTTACATACACATCATGAATTTCCCTGAGGTAATTGATAAACAGAGCAAGAGAGTAAGTTCCATACATTGCCCTCTGAAAGAGAGGGGGATTAAAAAATTTTAAACACACTTGACTTCAAATCCCTGATATACTTCAAGCGCTGATATTTTGTCGCTGGTAATCTTCAGCAGTTACCTAATTTCTCTGAACCTCAGTTTTCTTGTTAGGAAAATGGAAAATGTAATGATCTTAATTGGTTGTTGAGAAATGGTATTAATATATAAGACATATATAGACATAATAGATGATATGTCAATATGAATTCTCTACCTTTCATTGTATCTGTAGAGTTTTTTGAAAGTCAGATAGACAAGTAACTATAAATACCAGAATTTGATTATAAACTGGAAAAGAAAAGCTATATTTCAATAATCTATTCTGCATGGTTTGTTTATCTATAACTAACCTAGGATATTAAGATTGTTCATAAGTTCATATTCTTGTGTAAAAGTTTGGTACTTTATAGATTAAAAAATGAATTACATATGTACTAAGATATTATTTCTATTTACAAAGTAATTTGTAAAACTGAAGAAATTGCTTAGGGAAACCAAGGAGCAAAGTCCACTCCTACTTATATTAGATGGAAGGTTCAGGCACAAACAAAACCTCTATGCAGTTCATTTCAAACAGGCAGTGTCAGACGTAGAAAATTCGAAGTTCTAGAAAGCTTAGACATTTAAAAAGAATTTTGGCTCTACGTTATTGTTTTATATTTTAGCACGGATAAACCTGGTTTTAGCTTATGACTTTTCAACTCCATGAGTGTGGCAAACGCTATGGATTGACTGCTCCAAAGCCATTTGCAGCCCCTTTCTTATCTTCTGCTACTATAGAAGCTCCAAAGTTAGGGTTCCAATATTCATGCTCCTACACTCACTTCCTCTTAGGAGTGACCACATGACCCAGTTCCACACAAAAAGATTAAATGGAGTCACTGGGCTTGCCTGCTGAGAAACTTCTAAAAAGGGACATTTAAAAAGGGCACTGTCCCTTGGCTTCTCTCTCCCCACTTCTTCCTGCTTCCAACTGGAAAGCACATACGAGCCTCCTGAAGCATCAGACATACCACAACCTCACGGAGACAACATCGGTGAGGACCTACCTGTACATGCTGAGAATAACTGAACAGAACATACAGAAAGTTCCCTGGAGCACTAGACTGCTGCCCCCTAACTGCTGGCTGTCTGAGATAAATAACCCCTCTTTGTCTAAGTCATTGAATAGACTTTCGGTTGCTTAAATCTGAATTCAATCCTAAGTGATACAAGTTTCCACTTGAACAAAGATAGAAAATGATTTAAAGAGTATTTTCTCAAGGAAGGTACACAACTAATATTCTAGAGGCATTGAAGTGAAGTTAATTTATTACATAATATGAATGATTAGGGCAGTAGGACTTGCCTCCCTTCCACGTCTGGTTAAGAAAAAACCTGCACTAAACACTTGCTATATGAAATATCGTCTGAAGACCAACAGCATAATCATCATCAGATAACTTATTAAAAATCTAGAATCTCAGAACTCCTCCTCTTCACCTACTACGAAATCTGCATCTTAACCATGATCCCTAGGTGAGTCATATGTACATTAAAGTACATTTTAAAATGCTGGGTAAATTCTGGGCTCTTTGGAATGAGAGCACCAGTCTGGGGTTTGTTTTTTTTTTTAATCTTTTATATCTCTATTTTCTGATACAGTGTCTAGATAGAACATAATAAGCCCAACCAAATATGTGATGAATAAAACATAACACTGGCTCAGTGTCAGTCATTAAATTTCATTATATATTTGATTATCAGAAATCTAACTATTATTTGCAAAGTAGAACTTATGACTATGAGGAAATGAGTAATGAGCCAGACATGATGTGAAACAGGAAGACTGGTTGAAAAGTTACAAAGCTTAGAATGGAATAAACAATAGGCTCTAGTTGTACACTGAAATGAAAAGTTTTAAAGAATGTAGGCCCCTCTAACAGAAAGAGTTAAAGATAGAAAAGGGAAGGGTAAGTCATGGAGAAATGCCCTTGCCAACATTTATTATTTTGCCTGGACCAATCTGATATATCTCTTCTAGGTCAGTGATTCTTAACCCCATCTAATATTGCTAGATATTCCATTCCTACAACCTCCAGGTATTTAAAGCATGTACCTAGGGATGTTTCACTGAAATATAAACAAGTCTTTTCAGCTGATTCATAGTATGAGCCATTTTTTTTCTACCTTCCAGATGTGGCCACTCTCTGCTGCTCACACTGTATCTTCCAGACTCTGCTTTCACCTGTGCTGGGTGTCCCCACTAATCCTGCTTGGCATTTCTACCTGTACTGTGCAGACCAGCCCCTCTTTATAGCTATTAGCATGTACACCGTTTAGCCTCCTCAGCTAATGCCATTGCCATTCCTGTTGGGAGGCTTTGACACAAGTGAAGTACTAAGATTTCCACTGCATCTGAAGCTTAAACATAAACAAGACTGTTCCAGAACATCCATGCGATCGAGTTGTACCGTATTCTACGTAAGAATGCAGAGAATGCCTCCGTCTCTGCCTTCTCTCTCAAAGAATAAAATGCTGCAGTTAACAAAATAATATTTAATTTAGTTCACTGTAACTTAAGTGATATTCATATGCCATAAAAAATAAAGCAAGAAGGAGACATCTAAATTAATTAAACTCATATGGGTGTTGAAATTTTTTTTAAATGTTAGGGATCACTAGGTAATATGATAATATCATACTATTTTCCATATTATTTCTAACATCATGAAACATCATATAAAACAAAGTTTATAGTCAAGTCACAAGCTTTTAATCAATTCAGACCACTTTTCAGAATGCCACTGTGAGCTGTCTGCAACAGCTGTTTTGCAGCTGCAGTGAATTTGACATGTTCTGAAATCACCATGGAATGCTCCAGATCCTTTGGAAATACAGAGCAAAGCCTAAGGAATAAAAATTGTAGTCTGCCATGCTTGACAAAATCGGGGAAGACATGTTTTAGAGAGTATGAGTGCATGATTATTTTAAAGAATTCCAAATGTGAGTAGCTGTAGTACTTAGAAGGTTTAATTATACACACATATATATCACACACATGCTACTGATACCATTTTCAATAATTTATTGCCAATTTTTTTCAACATTGAGAAAAATTGAAATAATTTTACAGTGAATACTTGTATATCTGCCACCTACTACTACTATTTTATCATACTCTCTTTATCAAATATCTATCCAACTATTCATCCTTCTATCAATCCATTAATTATCTCATTTTCTATATATTGTTGATACTTTCTTAACTACCTAATATGGAGGTACCCAATTTAAAAGAGCCAAATGTAATCTTTCAGAATATAACTGTCAGTTTCTCATCTGAGAATTAGGGATTTTTAACACTGGAAGAGACCTTTAAATTCCTTTATTGCAATCACCTTATTGTTTAGTTATAGAAATTAAGGCATGCTTATTTTAAAGAGTTTGAGTAAGTGTGCCTAACTAATTAGTAACTAAACCTAGATTAGAAATCTTACTCTGTATTTTACCTACACATTGACTTGGATAGGAAGAGAAAATTGTAAGATGCTAGTAAGATGAGGAGAATCAGGGAAGTGTGCTCTTTGTTAGAAGATTGAAGTGACTATCTTAATAGAGCAATGCACAGCCGAATTAGCAGTGAGGTTTCAGAAGGAACTAGAGTTAAGTGAGTTAAGAGCCGAACATCTCTGAAAATCCTCCCACCGTGTAATCAAAAGAAAAAAAATCTGCTGGAAAAGCCTTAAGGCTAGCAGAAATCTTGTATGTGTGCCCAGTTTCTAAAATTATGGAATGTCAAGGGGATGAAAAATCTAAGGGTAACTGAATATCGGAAGAAGGGAATCTGAGTGGGAGACACAGAGCATCTGCTGCTTAAATTCAGTTTGACAAACTCACAGATTGTCCCAATCAACGCAGTTTAGAGAGCATAGGAAGAATACATACTGTGGCTTACACATCCTCTTGAATAAGAGATCCATTGCTAGAGGGGTGCTTAAAATTAACTTTCATCTTGCCCACAATTAATATGCATTGTTTCCAGGCATATGCTTAGATAAGAGTTGCAACTCAGTTCAGAGAATGAAAGTGTCACCATTTACTCTCTTTGTCACGTGTATGTTTCCATGTCATGACACAAGTTTTAAAAGATAATTTAAAATCAATGGGTGGATGAATGTTAGAGAATTGCTAAAATTTAGAAAATGTAAAATTCTTTACATTTTGATTCATACATGAAAGTTGGTAAAGCAGAAAATGCAGGATTTTACTCTTTTATTTCTTTCTCTCACATCCTGTAAAACCTCTTCTTCAGGACTATTTTCTTAGACACCAGCTGAATGACTAAAATATTTCCCTGAGACCATAGTTGTAGTAATTTAGAGTGCTTAAGAACTTGCTGGAAAATGTTTAAAATTTACCTTCCTGAGGCCTAATGTGAAAGAGTTCAACCTTCTATATATATATATATATATATATATATATATATATATATATATATATATATATATATTTTTTTTTTTTTTTACGGTACGCGGGCCTCTCACTGCTGTGGCCTCTCCCGTTGCGGAGCACAGGCTCCGGACGTGCAGGCTCAGCGGCCATGGCTCACGGGCCCAGCCACTCCGTGGCATGTGAGATCCGGGACCGGGGCACAAACCCGTGTCCCCTGCATCGGCAGGCGGACTCTCAACCACTGCACCACCAGGGAAGCCCTCAACCTTCTGTATTTTTAAAAAACTCTCCAGGTGGTTCTTTAGGGGACTGATATTTGAGAACTACTGGTATGAAGAGTTCTACATTAGAAGTCAAAAAGTCTGGTTTCTAGTTCTGGTCCTATAGTGATTATTGATTTATTGAGTAACCCTGCAGTCACTTACCTCTAGAATTTATTCTCTGTGATGCTGTAGATGCTAGACCCATCTAGGAAAATAAAACATTTATTTTTCTTTTATGGAACCCTTCTCTGCACTACAAACAATACAATAATAATGATTGTAGGACATATGAAAGATTTAAAGTCATGTATTTAAGAACCAAATACAATATCTAATACTAAGTAGTGCTCAATAAATTATGGTTATTATAATTATAAATTTGTTAATACTATTAAGAAGAGGCATTAAACTCATCTGTTATTTAAGACTAGCCCTATAAGGTGCTAAATTGATTAAAGTATGTCTGAACAGCAGGGTCATCCTCTCTTAATGCTCCACTGATCATAGTTTATCAGATGACTAACTCAGTTTAGGGTACCATAAGTGTGTGGTCTACTTAGGGAAAGCAAAAGGTAACAAAGGAAATGTTTGGGTCTATAGGCCCTGGAGAGACACCACAGGAAATGAATACATTTAGCTTCAAAAAGATAAGGTAAATGCTGTATCAGTCTCTTTGACTCTCAATTTCCTCATCTTCATAGTTGAACTAATGATTCCTATTCTCAGGCTGATGAATCAAAAACAGTTGTAATCAAATTCTACCATGTCCTAGTTTTGCAAATTTGGCCCAACTAATTTACCTCTCTGAGCCTTAATTTCTTAATCTGTAAAATATTAAAAATATTTTACTAGGAATATTGCTAGGAAGTACCTTATAGACTACGAGAATTCTTGGTGCATGATACCAGCTTAGTACTCAGTGAAGATTTGCCAGTGCCGTGGCCTCATCTGTTAGTGTCCTAGGAATGCCACAACAAAGGATCACCAACTGCGTGGCTTAAAACAACAGAAGTGTATTATCTCATAGTTCTGGAAACTAGAGTTTCAAAATCAAGGTGTCGACAGGGCCATTTTCCCTCTAAAATTTGTAGGGGAGTTCTTCCTTGCCTCTTCCTAGCCTCTGGTGGTTTGTCGGCAATCTTTGATGGTCCTTATCTTGCAGCTGCCCAACCAGTTTCTGCTTTTACTGTCTCATAGCATCCTCCCTGTATGTCTCTGTCTTCACACGGCCATCTTCTTGTAAGGACATCGGTCATGCTGGAATAAAGGTTCACTCTACCATCCAGTATGTCTTCATAGTAATGATTATATCTGCAACTACTCTAGTTCCAAATAAGGTCACTGTCTTAGGCGCTGGAGGTTAGGACTTCAACAAATCTTTTTTCAAGGGGAACACAATTCAATCCATAACAATGCATCACTGTCTACTTTACCAGGGTTACAGTGAGCATTATGACAGATGAGAGCACTCCATACACAAAAATATAAATGTTACATACAGTTTTTTTCATCAAAGCCTTCACATAGATGAAGAGAAATTCTTGGAATGAGGAGGAATAGCAAATATTAACATATTTAAACCTAACCAAAAATAATTTAAGTGACACTTTAGAAAAACATAATAGCAATGATGTTTCTAAAATCACAGAATATACTCTTTAGTTGTCTTCTTTGGAAATACTTTGTAGAATGCTGGAGTTAAGTGATTTAATATTGGGAGATTGTGTTGGTCTAGAAAGTGCAGGTAAGACACTTAATACTACAAATTGTAAAGTTCATATCTTATCCTACTAACTATATGTAATAAATAATATTTTACAGATATATGCCAATCATTTTTCTTGTTAGTGATATAAACAAAATTTCCTTTGTGCTACAAAGGGTAACTATTGGCAACCTATCTTTCTTTTTTCTATAAAGATGGGAAATCTGATATGAAAAACCTTGCCCACAAGTCCATGGCTAGTAAATAAAAAGGTCAGAGTTCAAGCCCATCATTTTGAATGAAAATCCTATCTGTTTTTCTTTGGTTGTTCATCTGTTTCTACTTTTTGTTGTTGTTGTTTTCTTCTGTTCATGACACTGGTAGTACTAGATGTGAAGGACAGTAGTAGCAATGACAGAGGATGTGACCAAGATGCTCATTGTAATTGTCCATTGATCAGAAATCCACATGGGAAGATAAAACTATCATTTGTAGTTTCCTTTCTGAAAATAAATGTTTCCCATTAATTTTTTGTTCTTACTACATTTCCTCAATTAATATCCAATTACCTTATAAGAAATAGAAACCATTATGTGACAACAGTTTGTTCCATTGAAATGATGAAACATACAGCACTAACAATTTCATTTGTGTGCAGAAATCAATTATATATGACTTTGGCTTTACTCGAATCCAAATATAAACTCATTGGGATATAAGCTGAAATCAGTAAATGTCATGTGCAGATAAAGGAAACAACATGTCAACTTAACTCTGCTTGTTCTACTGCTTCCCTGGAGAATGCTCAACTAGACATACCATAATTTTACTGTAGTGGGTTGAGTTACAAAGATTTTTTTCCTATACCAAAACAAAAAAATTATGTTCACCTTGGGAAAACATAAGATTTTGTCTCCAGAAGCTATTTCCAGCTGGCCTTCCCTAACCAGATCCCAGTGATTGGACCAAAGACATGTGTTATATGCTAAGATCTAGCAGAAGTCCAAACTTTCAAAGTAACATCTGCAGAAAAATTACCAGCCAACATAAAAACATGTTCATTGTTATTGAAATTGTGAAGCTTGCATCCTTTTGAATTTTTCTGCTTCAATGGGAATTCTTTATTCATAACCTCTCCAAGGCATTTTTTTTGGAACACAAAAGGATGGCTCATATTCTACTTTTTTATTCTCATAAATTATTCCTTATTTGTCAAAGTCTAAAGTTCTACAATGATGCTTTATTTCCTTTTACACCCACTCACCTAAACCTCCATTTCCAAAAGAGAGCAGCTGGAAAATTTATACACTACACACTTTTTTACATTCCTAAAGAATTGGTTATGAAAACACTGATTGGATTTCTTAAGGTCAGTGTGATATGTTTGACTATATGTGATTCAGATAATCATGCTTTGCTAAAATGTCATAGATTAAAAGATGTGACCCAGAAGACTTAGCTTAGAAGAAACCTCCAGTCATGTAGATCTAGTTGATTGGCCTGTCTTCAGATGGTCTTCACCAAAGTTATTCCATTTGACTCACTTTAATTTATTCAACAAGTGTGGACTTTGTGCTTACTAGGTAGAGGGAGCTATGGAGACTGTACAGGAAGTAGAAGTCTTGGTGCTGGTCTTAGGAAACTTAAAATTTCTGTAATCGTTATTTTCTTTCACAGTCAAGACATGTAAATATCTTGAAACAAACAAACAAACAAAACCAGTTGAAACCCTTATGAATATCAGACCCCAATGATGAAATGCCAAAATGCATGACACAGTAATAATGTAAAAGAGGATTGATATTCCTTAGTTCTAATGCAAAACTTCAGTGGTTTGAGTCTATTTTTATATTCTAAAAGAACATGTGAAAGATAATTCATTAACTATCTTTATCAGAATGCTTCCTTTTTAATATTTGATTTATAAACTTATTTGGGAAAATTTTCAATATTGAGCAGGGACAAAAAAAATTTTTAGCCCTATATTGAGAAATGAATAAAAATTCTCTCTCCACTTGTATGTAATTTACTTGTATGTAATTTATGTGAGTGAAGGGGAAGAACATAGGGAGGTTTAAATTAATTCTTCTTGAATCTGTGATATCTATAGTTTTCAAGGCTTTCTGCTGGGTTTTCACATTTCACTACAAGGGACAAGTCCAAGATATAAACAATCTATTTCTTTTTTGTTTTGTTTTGCTTTGTTTTATTTCTTTTTTTTCACATCTTTATTGGAGTATAAATGCTTTACAATGTTGTTATGTTAGTTTCTGCTGTACAGTAAAGTGAATCAGCTATATGTATACATACATCCCCATATCCTCTCCCTCTTGAGCCTCCCTCCCACCATCCGTATCCCACCCCTCTAGGTGGTCACAAAGACCCGAGCTGATCTCCCTGTGCTATGCAGCAGCTTCCCACTAGCTATCTGTTTTACATTTGGTAGTGTATATATGTCAATGCTACTCTGTCACTTCATCCCAGCTTCCCCTTCCCCCACCCTGTGCCCTCAAGTCCATTCTCTACATCTGCATCTTTATTCCTGCCCTGCCACTAGGTTCATCAGTACCACTTTTTAAAATCCCATATATATGCAGTAGCATACAGTATTTGTTTTTCTCCTTCTGACTTACTTCACTTTGTATGACAGATTCTAGGTCCATCCACCTCACTACAAATAACTCAATTTCATTTCTTTTTATGGCTGAGTAATATTCCATTGTATATATGTGCCACATCTTCTTTATCCATTCATCTGTTGATGGACACTTAGGTTGCTTCCATGTCCTGGTAATTGTAAATAGAGCTGCAGTGAACATTGTGGTACATGAATCTTTTTGAATTATGGTTTTCTCAGGGTATATGCCCAGTAGTGGGATTGCTGGGTCATATGGTGGTTCTATATTTAGTTTTTTAATGAACCTCCTTACTGTTCTCCATAGTGGCTGTATTAATTTACATTCCCACCAATAGCACAGGAGGGATCCCTTTTCTCCACACCCTCTCCAGCATTTATTGTTTGTAGATTTTTTGATGATGGCCATTCTGACCAGTGTGAGGTGATACCTCATTGTGGTTTTGATTTGCATTTATCTAGTGATTAGTGATGTTGAACATCTTTTCATGTATTTGTTGGCCATCTGTATGTCTTCTTTGGAGAAATGTCTATTGAGGTCTTCTGCCCATTTTTGGATTGGGTTGTTTGCTTTTGTGATGCTGAGCTGCATGAGTTGCTTGTATGTTTTGGAGATTAATCCTTTGTCAGTTGCTTCATTTGCAAATATTTTCTCCCATTCTGAGGGTTATCTTTTTGCCTTGTTTATGGTTTCCTTTGCTGTGCAAAAGCTTTTAAGTTTCATTAGGTTCCATTTGTTTATTTTTGTTTTTATCTTCCTTACTCTAGGAGGTGGGTCAAAAAGGATCTTGCTGTGATTTATGTCATAGGATGATCTGCCTATGTTTTCCTCTAAGAGTTTGATAGTGTTTGGCCTTACATTTAGGTCTTTAATCCATTTTGAGTTTATTTTTGTGTATGGTGTTAGGGAGTGTTCTAATTTCATTCTTTTACATGTAGCTGTCCATTTTTCCCAGCACCACTTATTGAAGAGGCTCTCTTTCCTCCATTGTATATTCTTGCCTCCTTTTTCAAAGATTAGGTGACCATAGGTGCGTGGGTTTATCTCTGGGCTTTCTCTCCTGTTCCATTGATCTATATTTCTGTTTTTCTGCCAGTACCATACTGTCTTGATTAGTGTAGCTTTGTAGTATAGTCTGAAGTCAGGGAGCCTGATTCCTCCATCTCCATTTTTCTTTCTTAAGATTGCTTTGGCTGTTTGGGGTCTTTTGTGTTTCCATACAAATTGTGAAATTTTTTATTCTAGTTCTGTGAAAAATGCCACTGGTAGCTTGATAGGGATTGCATTGAACCTGTAGATTGCTTTGAGTAGTGTAGTCATTTTAACAATATTGATTCTTCAAGTCCAGGAGCATGGTATATCTCTCCATCGTTTATGTTATCTTTGATTTCTTTCATCGGTGTTTTATAGTTTTCTGGGTACAGGTCTTTTGCCTCCTTAGGTAGGTTTATTCCTAGGTATTTTAAACTTTTTCCTGCTATGGTAAATGGGATTGTTTCCTTAATTTCTCTTTCTGATCTTTCATTGTTAGTGTGTAAGAATGCAAGAGATTTCTGTGCATTAATTATGTATCCTGCAACGTTACCAAATTCATTGATTAGTCCTAGTAGCTTTCTGGTGGCATCTTTAGGATTTTCTACGTATAGTATCATGTCATTGGCAAACAGTGACAATTTTATGTCTTCTTTTCCAATTTATATTCCTTTTATTTCTTTTTCTTCTCTTCCTGCTATGGCTAGGACTTCCAATACTATGTTGAATAATAGTTGCAACTGTGGACATCCTTGTCTTGTTCCTGATCTCAGAGGAAATGCTTTCAGTTTTTCACCATTGAGAATGATGTTTGCTGTTGGTTTGTCATATATGGCTTTTAATTTGTGGAGGTAGGTTCCCTCTATGCCCACTTTCTGGAGAGTTTTTATCATAAATTGGTGTTGAATTTTGTCAAAAGCTTTTTCTGCATCTATTGAGTTGATCATATGGTTTTTATTCCTTAATTTGTTAATGTGGTGTATCACATTGATTGATTTGCGCATATTGAAGAATCCTTCCATCCCTGGGATAAATCCCACTTGATCATGGTGTGTGATCCTTTTAATGTGTTGTTGGATGCTGTTTGCTAGTATTTTTTTGAGGATATTTGCGTCTATGTTCATCAGTGATGTTGGTCTATCATGTTCTTTTTTTTGTGATATCTTTGTCTGGTTTTGGTATCAGGGTGATGGTGGCCTCGTAGAATGAATTTGAGAGTGTTCCTCCCTCTGTAGTTTTTCAGAAGAGTTTGAGAAGGATAGGTGTTAACTCTTCTCTAAATATTTGGTAGAATTCGCCTCTGAAGCCATCTGGTCTTGGACTTTTGTTTGTTGGAAGATTTTTAATTACAGTTTCAATTTCAGTGCTGTGAATGGTCTGTTTATATTTTCTAATTCTTCCTGGTTCAATCTTGGAAGGTTTTACTTTTCCAAGAATTTGTCCATTTCTTCCAGGTTATCCATTTTATTGGCATATAGTTGCTTGTAGTAGTCTCTTACGATCTTTTGTATTTCTGCAGTGTCAATTATAATCTCTCCTTTTTCATTTCTAATTTTACTGATTTGAGTCCTCTCCCTTTTTTTCTTGATGCGTCTGGCTAAAGGTTTATCAATTTTGTTTATCTTCTTAAAGAACCAGCTTTTAGTTTTATTGATCTTTGCTATTGTTTTCTTTGTTTCTATTTCATTTATTTCTGCTCTGATCGTTAAGATTTCTTTCCTTCTACTAACATTGGGTTTTCTTTGTTCTTCTTTTTCTAGTTGCTTTAGGTGTAAGGTTAGATTGTTTATTTGAGATTTTTCTTGTTTCTTGAGGTGAGTCTTCCACTTCATTCTCCCTTTTATCATCCTAGCACTTGAATTGCTATGAACTTCCCTCTTAGAACTGCTTTTGCTGCATCCCATAGGTTTTTGGATCATAGTGTTTTTGTTGTCATTTGTCTCTAGGTACTTTTTGATTTCCTCTTTGATTTCTTCAGTGATCTCTTGGTTATTTAGCAGTAAACTGTTTAGCCTCCATGTGTTTGTGTTTTTTTACTTTTCTTTCCCCTATAATTGATTTCTAATCTCATAGCGCTGTGGTCAGAAAAGATGCTTGTTCAGTTTTCTTAAATTTTCCAAGGCTTGAGTTGTGACCCAAGATGTGATCTGTTCTGGAGAACATTCCATATGCACTTGAGAAGAAAGTGTATTCTTCTGCTTTCCTGGTGGAATGTCCTAAAAATATCAATTAAGTCTAACTTGTCTGTTGTGTCGTTTAAAGCTTGTGTTTCCTTATTTATTTTTTGTCTGGATGATCTGTCTATTGGTGTAAGTGGGGTGTTAAATTCCCCCACTATTATTGTGTTACTGTCAATTTCTCCTTTTATGGCTCTTAGCATTTGCCTTATGTATTGAGGTGCTCCTACGTTGGGTGCATAAATATTATATAATTTTTATGTTTTCTTCTTGGATTGATCTCTTGATCATTATGTAGTGTCTTTCCTTATCTCTTTTAACAGTCTTCATTTTAAAGTCTATTGCTACTCCAGCTTTCTTACAATTTCCATTTGCATGGAATATCTTTTTCCATCCCCTCACTTTCAGTCTGTATGTGTCCCTAGGTCTGAAGTGGGTTTGTTGTAGACAGCATATATAAGGATCTTGTTTTTGTATCCATTCAGCCACTCTGTGTCTTTTGGTTGGAGCATTTAATCCATTTACGTTCAAGGTGATTATTGATGTGTATGTTCCTATTACCATTTTCTTAATTGATTTGCGTTTGTTTTTGTAGGTCTTTTTCTTCTCTTGTGCTTCCCACTTAGAGAAGTTCCTTTAGCATTGGTTGTAAAGCTGGTTTGGTGGTGCTGAGTTATCGTAGCTTTTGCTTGTCTGTAAAGCTTTTGATTTCTCCATTGAATCTGAGTGAGATCCTTGCCAGATAGAGTAATCTTGGTTATAGGTTTTTCCCTTTCATCACTTTAAATATGTCCTGCCACTCCCTTCTGACCTGCAGAGTTTCTGCTGAAAGATCAGCTTTTAACCTTATGGGGATTCCCTTGTATGTTATTTGTTGCTTTTCCCTTGCTGCGTTTAATATTTTTTCTTTGTATTTAATTTTTGCTAGTTTGATTAATATGTGTCTCAGCATGTTTGTCTTTGGGTTTATCCTGTATGGAACTGTCTGCGCTTCCTGCACTTGATTGACTGTTTCCTTTCCCATGTTAGGGAAGTTTTCAACTATAATCTCTTCAAATATTTTCTCAGACCCTTTCTTTCTCTTCTTCTGGGACCCCTATAATTCGAATGTTGGTGCATTTAATGTTGTCCCAGAGGTCTCTGAGACTGTCCTCAATTATTTTCATTCTTTTTTCTTTATTCTGCTCCCTGACAGTTATTTCCACCATTTTATCTTCCAGCTCACTTACCCGTTCTTCTGCCTCAGTTATTCTGCTATTGATTCCTTCTAGAGTATTTTTAATTTCAGTTATTGTGTTGTTCATCATTGTTTGTTTGCTCTTTAGTTCTTCTAGAGCCTTGTTAAATGTTTCTTGTATTTTCTCCATTCTGTTCCCGAGATTGTGGATCATCTTTACTATCATTACTCTGAATTCTTTTTCAGGTAAGTTGCGTATTTTGTTTTCTTTTTTTTGGTCTTATAGGTTTTTACCTGCTCCTTTGTTTGTAACATATTTTTTTGTCATTTCTTTTTTTTGATGGGTAGGGCTGTATTCCTGTGTTACTGTTTGTTTTGCCTCAGTGGTCCAGCACTGGAGTTTGCAGGCAGTTAGATAGAGCCAGGTCTTGGTGCTGAGATAAGGACCTTTGGGATGCCTCACTCCTATTAATATTCCCTGGGTTCTGAGTTTCTCTGTTAGTCCAGCAGTTTGGAGTTGGAGCTCCCAGCACAGGAGCTCAGGCCTGACCTCCACCCTGGGACCCAAGATCCTGCAATCCATGTGGTATGGCAGAAAAAAAAAAAAGAAAAAGAAAAAAAGGAGCAGTACAATAAAAAAGAATAAAAAACAAAATAAAATTAGAAAGATAAAAAATATATTAGGAAAAATAAAAATATAATTGAAACAACTGGTGGCTTGGGGTTCCTCCCACCCACTTAGGTGTCCATGGTCCCCCACCGGTGCCTGGCAGGTGCTTTAATTGTGTGGAGACGCGAATTCCACACCTTCCTAGTCCACTGTCTTGACTCTGCCCTCCCATCTATTTCTTCTAATCACATCTTAGCATGTTAGTAATTTAGTCTGATTCCTGATATGAGGGAATTGCTAGAGGTTGATTTGAGAGGTAGCAGGGAAGCAAATCAATCTCTGGCCGTTGTTTTTGTTAAGTCTTATATTTATTTTCAGAAGTATCTGCAAACTTTAGACACTCGTTTAGTTTTGCCGTCCTCAATGTTCTGTTTTATTCAGTCTCACTCAAGTCCAAAGTCAACCACTTCTATTGTGCTTGTTTTTGGTCAGATAAGATTGTCAAGTAAAGGAAGAGTTTATCTCTAGACCTCAAATCTCCTTTTCCCATAAACATACACACACACACACACACACACACACACACACACGTGTGCACACACACACACACACACACAGACACACACACCACTCATATACCAAGAGATGATTTTAGCATTTAATCATTTTCTCTCCTACACCACTCTTGAAACCTTCCCTAAGGAAAAGAGCTCCTAACTTTACTTCCAGTAATACATTATTGACTGAAAAATCCAAATTTCTACTACTGAATCACTAGATTTGAATTATGCTTCTTAGGACAAGGATCTTGTCTCTTTTACTCACTGCTGTATCTTCAGTAAATAGGACAATGACTGGCATATAATATATACTCAATAAATGTTTGTTGAATGAATGCATACATTGAAGATAAGGTCTTCAGCCAAACTAATTGAACAACTGCAGGCATCAGGGGAAATTTTTAATTTCTGTCTTTTTTCCTGTCCCTGAAATACCTCTCTCAAAGCTGCTTCCAGTTTTATATAGTGTCATACATGTAGCATTCGTCCCTTCCTTACTTCCTTATCCTGATAGTAAAGAGTAGAAATCTTGACCTCTACCTGAATCTATACACAAATGTTGGAAACCCCTCTGGGAATACTAGAAATGCAGTGTGTTAGGTGAGTTTTGGCAAAGACTGAATTGCTAATCTTCTGAGTTCCCCAGTCCCACTAAGCCTTCAACTGCTGAGGATTAGGCCCTTGTTCAGCACAGCAAAACCTCTGTGGGGTGCATGAGATTGAAAAAAGAAAAGTAACTCTGTGGCCCTCCTAGGACCACCTATTAGAGTCTTCAAACTATTTAATTAACTGCACTGTAAAGGGACCACACTGAGGCAGAGAAAGTGGGATTTAAGTATTTCTTTTTGTGCCACTGGTTCTTCACTCCTGAATCAGAGGAGCCTAAGGGAAGGAAGTGTCAAGAAATCTCGTGGTGTTGATCCAACCAGTTGTATGAGAGGAACTTTTACCATTGTCATGTAAGTGGCAGTAAACAGTCATGGGACTGGCACGCACTCACAAACTCACAAAGCAGTCCTTTATTTTCCTACTGATTTCTGGGACTAAATTCCCCCTCCTGCACCACCGCAGGACCTCCAAGAAACAGAGATAGTAACATTCAAGTTCAGTGTTTTCTGGCTCAGATTACAGCCATGTAAGCCAAGTTTTCTTTTCCATAACAAATTCTAATCTTGAGTGTCTATTCATCTTAATATACCCCCCCACACACACACACACATATTTATGAGCCCATGGAGTTAAGCCTTCTGCCCAAGCTAGCTTTTACTCAGTTACTGACATCCTCCCTCCCCTTGCACTGTCTGAGAATTGACAGCAGGAGCTCTTAAATGAAACCATTTCACACACACAATGGAAAGCCTTGAAGTCCCTGAGTGTCTGTGTCTGCTTTTGTCAAGGGGAACACAGCATGTTTGTAAACATGTGGCATGGAAAGAAGATTCAGGCAATGACAGCAAACCTGTGGCCCACTGATTTCCTGTTTGTCTCTGATAGTGTGTTACCCATAGCAACGGATGGGGAAATAATCTCTGAGAGAACAGTCAACACGCCTTTTCCTTATTAAAAATTCCAAGTTTGGCAAGTAAGGTAAAATAAAACCTTCTAAGAGCGTTCTTAATTGCAGGAATTTTGTATACCCCTCTTCTTGTCTTCATTCACTTCCCTCTTTCCTTCTCTCTCAAGAAAGGAGAATAAGAGAGATAGAGAGGGAGTGGGAGAGGGACGGAGAGAGAGGGAGATGGAGGAGAGAGAGGAGAGGGAATTCTGCTTCAATATTTTGATCAGCTGAAAACTGTACTGCATTGAGTTTATATAGGAGAAACTTTTGAACAAGATCACAGGGTACCTGCAGAGCTACAACAAATAAGCTCCACCTCCACCTCATAAAAAGCAGCACAGCTGGGTAGATCAGTGTACCTTGGATGCCTTTTATTTCTCATACAGACAGACAGAAACAAGTCACATAAACCCATTCATTCATTCAGTTGGCAGTTGCCGTGTAGGAAGCACTGTGGTCACGTACATTATTGTATCCCCTTTGCAGTAGAGTTTAACCCACCGGGAAACAGAACATGAAGAGGTGAGGTAACTTGCCCTTGGTCACACTCTGGCAGATTCGGGACCTGGTCTGTTGGATTCCAAAGCTGGCATGGTACCCATACTATGAAGTGTCTCCGTACAGAGATGCCTAGTGTCTGAGGTAGAGCAGAAATTAGATAACACAGATTTTGAAGGGAATAAACCAACATAAGGAAATTATCACTGAGAAAACTGAGCAATTAAATACTTGACTGTCTTGTTCACTGCTTTTTTAATGACAGGCAAGAAAAAAAATTTAGTCAGAGGGTGATGGCTAATGAGCTTTCAGAATCTAGCACATGTATTTAGTGTAAAAGGGAACGAGTATTCAGTAAAAATAATCATTTGACTCATTTTTATATTTATATTCATAGTCACACAAAACAGTGCGCAAAATCTAATTTTGGAGTAGTGATTTTCAGACTACTGTGTCATTAAACATTTTATATTATCCATCTCACGGCAGCCATTACTTAACAAATGGCAGCCAAAAAGACTTTACCTATATGTCAGTTTCCTCTTAGTATATGTCATGTCTTTGCAGAAGTCCTCAAACAATATTGCCTTATATATTTTGGCCTATTTGATAGCTGCTGTTTGTACTTTTTTTTTTTTTTTTTTACCATCAAAGGGTTATCTTCATATTCTGAAAACTGCTCAGATTTCTCATTATGCTGGTCAAACACTTAAACATTTTATTAGTTAATGGGTCATTTGCTCCACAACCTCAGCTGTAGGTAGTACCTTTTAAATTTCTAAAAATTATTAAAAATTTAATTTGGGGAATTTATCCTCATATTAGTATCCACTGAATTTTAAAAAATATTACCATTCCTTCATAAAAATCTTTTCTTAATATTATTAACATTACCATTCATAGTTCATATTGCTATAATACATGTTACTAAAATCAACTCAGGTCATTAATTATATGTTACATAACCAAAGAATGTCTATCAGGATGTATCTTAATTATTAGTATTAGTACTCTAAATTTTACATAAATCTGTAGCTTCATTAGTTTGTTAAATTTAGTGGAGGCAAATTGACCATGATTTAGCCTTTCACTTACACAGGCTTCTTGCCAGAAGGATTCCTAGAAACATTCACAAAGCCTTAATAATTTCTGTGCTATTTGCCTTGGTAAGACATTTTAACCACAATTGATTAAGACTGCTGTTTCCTTCCATATTAACTTCCCCCCCAATGTCAGGCAATGTTGGAGTGGCCACAAACATATTTGGAATCTGGCTAAAGAAAAGTTACCTTGAGGATACTTTGTGTTTAGTGGGATAGATTTATGTGGTTCACGGTCCCTTAAGTGTTCAGGTAAATAATCGCTAACAATATGGATGCAGAGATGACTTCGGGAATCCTCTTAATGCTCCATGGCTCAAAGGGACAGAGTTAGAGGTCCTTTGACTGTGGCCAATTCAAAGAGCATCATGACTACACTGCTTATGGAAACTTGAAATGCCCTAAAATTGTAAGGTCTTATATGAGAGACACTGAGTAGAAATTTCTCCCTATATTTGACAGCAATCTTTATAATGTTATTAACAGTGATATATGGAACTAAGAGAAATTTCTAAACTATCAAAAAACACATCTTCAACTGTGCTAAAACAGAGACTAAATTATCTTCCTATTCTCTCCAGAAAATATCACAAAATTATTGTCATATAAAGAGTACATCAAAAAATTAGGGACAGACAATAAAGTAATAAAACTATTATGCTTTTGGGGGATTTTGATGCTTATTGTATTTGTAATCTTGGAAAAATTGGGGCCTTATTGTGAGTCTTTTCTTTACATATAACTAATTTTGCATTTGCAAGTTTGCGTTATCTTTCTTTGAGGCATCTCCAATTGTATAATCTTCCATACCTGCAAAACCTGGATTCAACCCTACATGACAGGAAACCAAAATAATTCAACATATTTTCCTAAGAAGATTACATATTTATTTCAAATTAAATTTAGTTACCAAAAATAAAGTTTTTTAAAATTTTTCCCTCTTTAATAGAGTTTATCAAGATGAAGGATATTTATATAGTTGCTCTTCATATAGCACTTCTGTTATGTTGTTTCATAGCCTGGCAAACTAATCCAAGCAAATGGGTTAGAAATTTTCAAAGAAAGACTCAGTATTGTTATCTGATAAATGGGTAATAAGTTAGATTGCCTACTTTCACTTCCCTCTGGTCTCTTTGGTTATGCATTTTGCTACATGAGAAAAAAGACAAATATCTGTCACAAATAATATACAGTAGTATATTATGATATATATTAACTTAGGACAGGTTTCCAGTTTCTCTGTGGTTTAACATTTTCAAAAATAATGTGGGACATGGGACTTCCTTGGCAGTCCAGTGGTTAAGACTTCACCTTCCAATGCAGGGGGTGCAGGTTCGATCCCTGTTCAGGGAGCTAAGATCCCACATGCCTCGTGGCCAATAAACCAAAAAAAAACATAAAACAGAAGCAATATTGTAACAAATTCAATAAAGACTTTAAAAATGGTCCACATAAAAAAAAAATCTTTAAAAAGAAGAAAAATAATGTGGGACAATTGATACATGCCTCACAGGGGAGCTTAGAGGGTTAGTAACATAATACCAATATAAAAGGCTTAGAAGAAAAGTGGCCCCTAGGAGTGAGGTAGAATTATACATGATGTGTCCTGAGCAAATTGGCTTATTCCAGAATGGCTATAGGCCCTAGTTTCATGAATAATCCTTTAAAAGCAAAGAGATAAATCCTGGAGGTTAAGTTACAGCTTGATGAAATATTTGAAATGACCAAATTTGGAATTCAGACTTTGTTGTACTTCAGAGGTATGGAAGAGCTACAACTACCATTTCTTACAACTTGTCCAGAATAATGTCTTATTATTCTCTCCTCTCTCCATAAATTGGTGTTTATTAGGCTAAGCAACTTTTTACATAAGTTCTGCAGGCATATACAGTGGCTGCTACCAGATAAAAACGGGTGAAGACATTTTAATGCACTGCTGGTCATGGCCTTAAATTCTTCATCATTTCTATTTCTTTCCTACCCATCCCAATATCTTTGTTAAAATAACAAAGCACAGCAGTTAACATTGTAAACATTTACTCATATTACTTATGTATTATAAAGTGATAATACTGGGAACAAATTTCAGAGAAGTAAAATTTTTCAGTACATATTAATTCTTACCAACTGTTGCAAATTTAAATCTTGTTCTAACTCATTCAAAGCATTTTCCTAAATTCAAAGTCATTCATTGACACTCTATGGACTCCCAGAACTAGTACTTTGGTGCTTGAGAACAGCCTGGATAGAAATAGCCCTCACAGAAAGCTCTCTTTAAATTTTTTGGGGAGAATAAGTTTTATCTTTTATAAATACCACTCACAGCTGATCAGAAACAAGGTAATAACATGCTTTTTTAGGACTAGCTGTTAGTTCACCTGGACAGGATTTCCAGATTTTTATAGCTTTCTGTTCCATGTGGCCTCAGTAGAAGAAAAGTATTCACCTCAGTTTCTAAATCTTTTCAGGAGGCAATACCATACCCTACATTTGCCCAAACCTCTCAGAGAGTCTCTTTCAGGTAAAAAAAAAAAAAAAAGTATTTTTTTTTCTCTAATTTCTCTGTTTTTCTAAGAGATTCCTATCCTTTAAAATGACCAACTGGCATAAAAGCTAATATATACTAAAGTACTTTCTTTTATAAGTTCTTCAGGATTTTGCTATTTCATAACTATTCCTTTCTAGAACCTTCTGGCACCAATTTACTTCTTAAGGGAACCTTAGATTTTTATCATAGCCTTTATTTTAAAGATGACTTGAACAGCAAACTCAAGTTTTGAAGAGTTTATATAAGTTTCCTCGCTTAACTAAAGAGCCCATAGTCTAAACAGAAACTCAAATACAAAGGCTCTTTTGAAAACCAGAGAAATGATATTGCTGGAAATTGTTTAAATTCTACTGATAATGCAACCCATTCCCAGCAAAACAAAATGAATGTTCATATGGATATTTTGTTATGAAAATAGGTTTCCTTTTGTTTTCCCTGGTATTTATTGTTTTGACAGCTCTTGGTAAGAGAAGCACAGCTACATCTATGGATATAATTTTCTTTGATGTAAATTTCTCTTCTCTTATTTCCCTTACCTCCCATTTGCAATTTTGTGTTGCTTTATGGAGCATCTGTGATGCTGTTAACTTTATTTCTTCAAACAAATAGGGTCATTTAGTCTAGATCTGCTCCAATAGCTTAAAAAGCCCCATTAAACACCCAGGTATTCCTAATTAAAGAAAATACCGAACTCTTAAAGGGCCATTGGAAAATTCCACTGATGTTTGACACTGTGGGCAAATCAGCAATGAGGGCTTCTGCTTAAGCTTCTTTAAACTACAAAGGCATTTCTTAGAATGTAAGCCAGGTACTTAACTGGTGCAACTTTTCCAAAGCATTCCAGAAGTAACTCTTAGCTTCTTGAGTTGATAAATCAAAAGCTATAACTAAGACCTTATCTTAGGAAATTATTACTGGACACTTACTGCACAATATTTTGTTGTATAAACAAACAAACAGTTTCGAAGGAAAAAACATCCTGAATTCAAACAAACCTTAGTGTGGGTATTGAAAATGGTCTATCCTGAAACTCTTAAAAGAGCAGCATCTCAACCGGTATATTTTTATTGATTCAAGTAAACATGACCTCTGGCATAATCCTGGTTATACTCCCATTAATGGAGACAGCCAGTTGCTTTTGAATCACCTCTTCACTTAAGGTAATCATGAATAATGCCAGAGAATAATGTTTCTCTTCGGGATGTTAACAAGTTTTCCCCCAAATGAAGAAAACCTGATTGCTGGAAAGGCATTGTGCTGATATAATTAAATGCCATTTTTCTTCAACGTAGGTCTATTTCAAAGTAACAATTAAAATAATTGTAACAAAAATGTGCACACACACAATACCAAAATAAAAATAGATAAAAAAGAGTGGCTTCGTTGGTTTGGGCTGGTATAACTAAGTACTATAGACCAGGTGGCTTACAAACATCAGAAATTTATTTCTCACGGTTCTGGATATTGGAAGTCCAAGATTAAGGTGTCAGCATGGTTGAGTTCTTCAGAGGGTCTTCTTATAGATTGCAGAGTGCCAACTTCTTGTGTCCTCACATGGCAAGCAGAGGAGGGGAGCAGGTTCTCTCATGACTCTTACAAGGGCACCAATCCCATTCACGAGGGGCTCCATCATCATGCCCTCATCTAATCCTAATTACTTCCCAAAGGTCCCACCTCCTAACACCATCACATTAGGGAGTAGGGTGTCAACATATGAATTGGGTGTGGGGTGACACAATCAGTCTCTACCAGAGAATAAAGTAAAAATGATGTCTACCCCACTTTTGTCCCCCATTGCTCCTTCCTGGAGGCAATTTTACCAGTTTCTTATGTATCCTCCCATAGAATTCATTGTCTCTCTCTCTCTCTCTCTCTCTCTCTCCCTCTCTCTCTGAATTGATCATGGTGTTCTGCCTTAAACTTAGAATGTTTGCTTGATTTGGAAGAAATGTTGGTTTTCCTTAGTTCATGTAACTACCAACAGATTCCTAAATCCATCAAATATTATCTTCAAAACAAGTAAAATTTCAGAGTGATGTTATACATCTTTGTCCTCACTGCTTCTGTTCACACACATACAGTGAGAGGATATTTGCCCTCTTGCAGAATCTCTATAGCAGACAGAATAACAAAAAACACTGGAATTATCTCTTGAGTGTCTCCAACGTAGCCGGTATAGCATTATATCAGGCAATCTCTATATGTTATATTATTTAATCCTCACAACAAATATAGAAATTATTGCCTCTCATCCCTAGATGCAGATTGAGGTTTAAGATTGAAAGGCTGGCCAGTAACTGAAATGCAGTTCAACACAGGTTTATCAGATAACAATTTCAAGTAGAATCTGAGGTTGTGGAGATTAAATGACTCTATTATTTGGCTCTATCACTCCCTTCCTTCTTTCGTTCCTTCCTTCCCTCCTTCCTTCTTTTTGCAGTTAATCAATATCATTATGTCATTTAGATATACTTTAGGTTACTACAGAATTATTATAAAAAATACAATTCAAGGAATATTTTTAAATAGTTTGGGAAGAAAAAATCCTAAAAATGTTCTGGACAAAATTATCCTTAATAACTCACTCCTCAATTTCAAAATCTCTGGAGATAAATTTTAAAAGTGTCTTGGAAATTCAGATGCAGTAAATATCACTTAAGAATTTTAGGGTTGTAGGCTTGTCACAAAAGTATCGTGAAAGCTGATTCCTTATGAATAAACAAAAATTGATAAAAATCAATAAATACTCAGAAAAGAAAAACTAGAGTGCAATGCAATTGACCTTTTGACTTGCCTGAGTAATTGACCCGGAGTACTTTATGAGCTCTTCTTCATCTCTTTCAGTTGTTCTGTTAACATGTTGAGATATATTTAAAGTTTTGTTTTTCTTATTTAAAATTTAACTGCCATAACAAAGTGAGGCATAAACCTAGTATTGATGTCTCTATCATTTCTCTCTTTTTAAGCGTGAGGCAATAATTAAACGATTATATATTGATTTAGCAGATATTTAAAGAGACCAAAGACAAGAAAGTATACTAGAAAATGTGTAGATTCAGTCCCAGAATGACATGAATTAAGCCTTTATTTCTATATTCCTTTAGTCTGCAAATTCATTCCATATATAAATAGGCTAAATCTATTTAGAATATGACATAGACTAAGTCATTATATATCATTATCACTGTTATTATTTTGCACCTTAGTCTCTATCTATAGTGAGCATTGTGCCAGCTGAGCAATCTCCAAGGTCATTTCAAGGACAAATGTTGCATCCTATTTTTGTTTTGAGAACTTGTGTTTTTAGACTCTGTGAAAGTTGGGACTGCTGGGAAGAAGGAGGATTTTATCAAAGGTGCACATGGAGCTCCCTAGCGGATAGACTTCCTAGCTTTACAGCTTCCTTGAGTTCTCAGATTGTGCTGGTTACTGAGTCCTCTTTGCTGCCTGGTCTCTAATTAAAATAAGATCTGTGATATCAGAGGAAGTGAGGAACAGCGGGTTCTGGCATGAAAAGCGTTTCACATTTCCTTTGGACGTTTGGGACTTCGAGTGAGTTGTGGGACCTCACCTCTGGTGACTTGATGACACCATCCATTCTAAACAATGTGCTCTCTTCTCTTTATAACACAGAACTACCATTTCGGACATCGTTGTCTTATCTGAAAGATAGCTATGACTACCAGGATTAGCCCTGCTTTGTTATAGAATTTTTATGAAACGTGTTAAATGTTTAAATTCAGATATAATGGAGGCTTTTCTCAAACACCACATCTGGTTGCTAATCAACTAAGAAATGTTGATGGCAAAACATATAAAGCTATTATTAGTGTAATAGTTTATTCTAAATAGTTTGCATAAGAACAGTTAATGGGGAGGAATCAAGGCATTAATTTGAAAGACTAAAAAGAGATTTGACCGTTTTGTTTCTCTGAGCTGAAGAAACAGCCAGATGCCTAGAGGAGAGGCTGTCTGCTGTCCTCCTGCCATTGTGTCTTCCTACTGGAATTTCATAATGAGAAATGGATCTATGCTTACCCAGAAGACGCAGAACATCCAGAAACAATTCCTTGAGGATAAGATTAATTTGCGACATGTCAAACTCTATCACTGGAAATTTGCCACAGACATGGGATCTTTCTTCACATATTTCATACTATCTTTTATCCATAGTCTGAATGTTCTGCCAAGTATTTATTCAGTATCATTACATTGATAAATGGTCTTCAAGATATTTTCCACAAGCATTCTGTAAACTCTGCTGAAATAGCCTTTCCCAGAAGGGAGAGCTATGAAAGGCATTAGAATGCCAGTCAAATGTTAAGATTTAGCCAAAAAAGAGTCACAGACATTTAAAGCTATGAATTCTACCAAAGGCAATCTTTTCACTTTTTCCTTTGGAATTTTTAGTTTTCTTTCTGAAAGATGCATATATTAAAGTTGTACGAATGTAATAAACTCAAGTCAGTGTGGTGATATAATGGAATTACGCTTTAAATTTAATAATTGACTGTTCTTTGTGGACTCACCATGACAAACTACAGAAACTAGAAAGCTGTGTTTTTTCTATTGTGTTTCACTATGTTTCCTCCAGTGCAGTTTGATTTTTATCCATAGGGTGTTGACATCATTTCCTTTCTAAGTGGCCATTGTTTAACTCTGGTGGAGAGGGACAGGAAGAGGGCAGTATATTTATTTATATAAAAGGTTCTTGTCAGGAAAATGTTTTCTTGGGTACTTTATTTCCTCATTGTCAAATGTAAGGTTCTTATAAAAAGATAGTGGCAGTGTTTTACATCTAATACAGAAGCATGGTAGTTTGTTTCTGTTTGTGGAGCTTTTCCTTACCTTCATATCACTTTTAATAGACATGTTTTATTTTGGATATTACTTTTTATCCTCTCATAAATTCCAGAAAGATATTTTGACACTAAGATCCCCTGAAATTAAAAAAAAGAAAAGAAAAAACAAAAATCAAATACACTCATGTTTAGTGAAGATTGAGTTGTCTTCCATAATTCAACAGTCTATTCTTAGAGCAAATCCAGCTAAAATGGAAAGGATTAAACTCTGAGTTGATCAAAAGATTGGAGGAAGCTTGGGGTTTCAGTTCAACTTAGAGGCTGAGTTCGAAACCAGTGAGAATGGAATAATAATGGAAAAGTATATGATTCCCTGAAGTATGCTTTAATCCCTTTTTTCCTTCCCTTTGCCAAGGTCTTTTTTTTCAGAAATGGGGTTTAGAAAATAAGGACAAAATGTGATCTTTTGGATCAGCATAGAGGTCATTTTTCTCTATATTTTTAATGATAGTGTAGGAAGTATTTCCTTGGGCATTAGTAAATCTAAGGTTAATGTTTTCAAAGAGTAATATAAACTTTACCTGACGCCTAAGGTGTTTTAATCACTCAACTAAGTACTTTACTATCATCAGTCCTTATATCCTCACAAGAACACTGGGAAAGTTTGGTTCAATTATCAACCCATTTCAGAGGACAAGGAAAACTCAGGCTTGCCTAAGATTTTGCAGCTGGTAAATTGTAGAGCTGGTATTTTAAACCCAGGCAGCCTGACTTCAGAGCCGGCACTCTTAACACGGTTATACTGCTTGCCTAATGTGAGACACTATTCACCAAGCATACTTGTTCTCAGTGAACATTACTTTAAATGTATTTAAGAGAACATAATATAAAAATATATGTGCTTCCATCCTTACCATCACCTCTACCTTTAAGAAAACAAAACATTTATCACCAGGGATCCAGGCACTGTGCTAAGCCTTAAGAAACACAGAGATGAATCACATAGAGATTTTTTTCTCTTACATCTCAAAGCCTGGTGATGGAAGAAACTACTCTGTTTACTTATTTGTTGGACTGTATGTTCTTAAAATAATAACTGCAGGTTCATCTAAGATAATAAATTCAAATAATTTCAAGAATAGTTCTTAATTGACTTTACATGTGGCCAACATGAAAATCTTATTTTTTTATGCAATAAACATAAGTGATGTCTATGCATGATTATGTAATGATAAATTATTCATATTGTTCCGTAAAGAAAATGTGCCATTTCTTCAAGCAAACTATAATGTCTGACTGACAGGTGCATGGTAATTTTAGTTCTTATAGCATCCTAATGAACTTTTCCTTAACTCATAGTCTTGATGACACCACAGGTACTGACAAAGTAGCCTTATGATGTGGAAGACATTGCAGTGGAATAGGAAAACAAACATAGGCTCAAGGATCAGAAAGTAGTGTTTTCATACCACTTCTGACCTTACAAGTACTGGGACTTTAGACTGTGTCTTCATTTGTCAAAACATAGATACATGTTTCCTATCTCAAGGACTAGGTAGTTTTAAGATGAAATGAGATATAAGGAAAGCACTTTACAATATAAGGGGGCTAGCACAGTGGCTGTCATAGCTTGGGCTGTCAGTCAACACCATTCACTTTTGCTAAGCCCCCAAATCTTTTAGTAATCATGGCAACAACTAGGCTGACTAAGTAGAGTTTCTACAAGGAATACTACTGTCACTATCATAGTGGAAATGTATTTGATGGGAATAATATTACAAAGCTAAAGTACAGGAGACTAGTCTCATCTCTCTTGTTTTGTATTCTCTCCAGATGCCTAGAGGAGAGGCTGTCCACTGCCCTCCTGGCATTGTGTCTTCCTACTGGAATTTCATAATGAGAAATGGATATTCAGCTGGTTATTCCTAGCTTTCAGGGCACACGGACAGAGACTCTATTTGGATGTTTCCTGTGCAGATATTGTGCCTATAAGGAGAGTATTTCAAAAGATTAAAATTAAAGAACACACACAGAAGAGAAGCTCTGGCCTAAGCCCTCATCAGTTCATTCTCTTTCCTTCTCTATGACCACAGAATCTTTTTCAGAGGTTTTAAAATCCAACTTCTCATGAAAGTACAAACCCAGAAATAGAAAATGACTTGCTTAGAGCCTGGTGTGCAACCCAGGTGTCCTCACTTCCAAACCATCTTTCTTCCCAGGCAACACAGCGTCAGCAATGTCTACATTACTGCATACAGCTAAGCAGACCTGTGGTCTAATCTCTGTACTGTTCACATTTAACAAGATATCAGCCCAGGGACTTTGAGCAATCATCTCTACCTTTACTGTGATTTTCCCTTTGGAAGAAGTTCAGAGGATTTATAGGGCATTTAAATCAACACATCTTCTTAAATATCATCTGGAGACATTTCTCCCATCTCCAAAGTTTAATTTTTATGACAGGAGCTAAAATTCTGCACAACCCCTACCTGCCATCCCCATGTATTGGGTTGGCCAAAAAGCTCCTTCGTTTTTTAAGTAAAAATAAAAGATATATTTTTCATTTTCACAAAGAACTTTATTGAGCAACATATTCACCGTTTCGTTCCACTACTTTGTGCCATTTTTCAGGCAACTTCGTAATTCCATCTTCCCAAAACTTTTAATCTTTTTGAGCAAAGAACTGTTTCAGGTGCCTTTTACAGTCTTCCAGGGAATTGAAATTTTTTTCCATTAAGAGAATTTTGTAAAGACCGAAATACATGGAAATCAGAAGGTGCGATGTCTGGTTAATATGGCGGATGAATCAGAACTTCCCAGCCAAGCTGTAACAGTTTTTGCCTGGTCATCAAAGAAACATGCAGTCTTGCGTTATCCTGATGGAAGATTATGCGTTTTCTATTGACTAATTCCAGACGTTTTTCGTCGAGTACTGCTTTCAGTTGGTCTAATTGGAACAGTACTTGTTAGAATTAATCGTTTGGTTTTCTGGAAGGAGCTCATAATAGAGGACTCCCTTCCAATCCCAGCATATACACAACATCACCTTCTTTGGATGAAGACCAGCGTTTGGTGTGGTTGGTGGTTGTTGATTTCACTTGCCCCACGATCTCTTCCATTCCACATTATTGTACAGTATCCACTTATCATCGGCCGTCACAATTTGTTTTAAAAACGGAACGTTTTCATTGTTTCAGTAGAGAATTGCATGTAGAAATACGGTCAAGAAGGTTTTTTAGTTTAGTTTATGTGGAACCCAAACATCAAAGCAATGAACATAACCAAGCTGGTACAAATGATTTTCAGTGCTTAATTTGGATATTTTGAGTATATCAGCTACCTCCTGCATAGTATAACGTTGATTGTTCTCAGTTAATGTCTCTATTTGATCACTGCCAACTTCAACTGGTTTACCAGTTGAGCATCATGGAGCATCATCCAGCAAGAAATCTCCAGCACGAAACTTTGCAAACCACTTTTGACATGTTCGATCAGTCACAGCACCTTCTCCATACACTGCACAAATCTTTCTCTCTTTTTAAAAATATTTTTTAAAAATACTTATTTATTTATTGGCTGCACCGAGTCTTAGTTGCCGCACGAGGGATCATCGTTGCTGAGTGCAGGATCCTCGTTGCGGCACGTGGGATCTTTAGTTGCAGCATGCGGGCTCTTAGTTGCAGCATACGGGATCTAGTCTTGCGTTTCAGTTGCGTTTCTACCTTTCTTGAAATAATAAAGCAAAATATGCCAAAAATGTTGCTTTTTTCTTCCATCTTCAATATTAAAATGGCTACACAAAAATTTACCAATTTTGATAATTTTTTTTAAATGCATGCTGGTATGACATCTGTCACAATACAATCTACTAAAGTTGTTTTGAATGAAGTTAAAGACAACTAAGTGCTACTAGAACCATGTTACGGAAAAAAACGAATGAACCTTTTGGCCAACCCAGTATATAGCACCTCATCGCTATTCTTCTCCATCCCCTTCCATTTACTTCTCACTCTTAACTTGTCCCACTCCCTCTAATGGGAAAAGTCATCCTTCTCTGAATCTAATGCTCTTATAGCAAGGAACACCTCCTCTATAATCAGGGGAATAGTGTCCTTCATCATCTTGTTATGGTGACTTATAATTAGTACTTATTTCAACTCTCTTCTACAAACTCTTAAATATTAACATGGAAAATAAAACTAGTCAAGTAATTATTTTCTCAGGCAATGGTCAGGGCAATGTAGGTTGTTCCAAGGAAACTCCCTCCACTCACCTGGAGCCACTAAAACCTCACTTTGATTCATTGTTGACAAAGAAATAAAACATAGCTTATAAGAGTATACTCAGGGTTACTAAGGCATATCTGGCTTGGAGTCAATACAACTTACTTTGTTTTCTCTTTATTTTTTGACTGTCTTTCTATGTGTTTGTTTCCTCTGCTGGACTGTGAGATCCTTGGGGCAGGACTGTATCTTATTGGTTGTTTTGTGCCACAAGCCTGGTATTTTACCTACAATAAATTGGCCACTCACTAAATGTTCAAGAAAGAATAAATGGAAGAACAAATGAAAATCTCTATGGAAACTAAAATTTTGTAGGTATTGAGTACAGGGGAGAGCAAAAGGAGAAAGGATTGCCCTCCCAACTTGCTAACCCAAGCTGATGCCAGAAATCTGAGTTGAGCTGTGTTAAAGATATCCCTCCCTCCCAGACTCAATCCACTCATCTTCCTTTAAAATCCATACAGGGACTGGAGCAGAGCCGTCTCATTCACTGTCTGGGAACATCAAGGCAGCTTTCCTTTGTGGTCTGTGGTTGGCGACAGCAGAGGCTAACAGATTCCATCTGCCTGGCTCTGGGCTGTAATCCCCTTTGCTGGCCTCTCCACTGTGAGGACACGGCCCAGCAAGGCCAGCGGGGAGCCTTCATGCCTGCTCGTCTCTGCTGCATGTTTCCCTGACAGGTTTTTATTACTTCTTCTCTGCATAAATAGCTAGTCTACCAGGCCAGCAAGTTCTTTAGATTTTACACATTATGCAGTGTCAAAAGTAGCATAAATCTGAGTCTCCCTCACCTGAACTCCCCCCATCCCCCACTCCCACCATCACCAGCTAACACAGGGTCTTTCTTTACATTGAAAGCTGCCAGCCGTGCAAAGGGAGAGAAATTAGCAGCTCTCCCAGCCAAAGACCTCGGTAAGGATGAGTGCATATTGATAAGATGGGCTGTGGCTATATCACCTAGATTACACATCCAGTTTGGAAATTGCAAAGGTGCCTTAATACCATAAGCAAACACTGTAAACTTAAAAAAAATTCCCTCTCTCTTATCTGATTGAGACCGATCCAGGTTATCTCAACAGCTAAATAGCAATGCATTTTAAATGAAACAGGAGGCAAATCTAGGTACTTTGTGTAAGCAGAAGAACAGAATTGGGGGGAAAAAACACTAGTGCCTTATCTCACTTACAGGGTCCCTCGGAAAAAATAATGCTACTCTCAAAGAAAACTTTTAGCTGACAAGAGTGTCCAGTTGATAATTCCATGGCCTTTAATAATTTATGTACCTAATTTTATCTTTAAAATGCAATAAATTTAATTTTGAATTTGAGTGTAGTTTAAGATAAACTAATAAAACACAGCAAAATAACTCGCAATGCTCTCAAAATTCCTTTTCCACTGATATCAAAATCAAAGTGAGATTGAGCATTGGATAAACTAATTTGAATTTATAACATTTTGCTCCCAAAGAGGCATTCTCCTTTTATAGAGGAAGGACTAACAGCTGCATATGTATATTGTGATGCGCACTGATGCGATTTCAAGGGTTTCTCACCTGGATGCATAGCAGACATACCTGGCCCATGAAAATTCCCAAGAAATAGGTTTTTTGTCTCCTGTCTTTTTTTCCCAGTCTAAAATTAACAATGTTGCATTTTTTACAAAAGCAGTGGTTCAGTGAAGAAGCTATTACCTACATTCAAAGCAAAGTGTTATTGAAGAATTAAATGTATCATTATGGAAGAGACAGAATCCAAAAGCCAGTCATTTTCAATGCTAACATAGTCACGCTCTAATTTAGATTTGTTTATAATCATCTGCTATGATTCATAGTCATTTAGATAACATATCACATTACTAATAACTTTATAAATCATCAAATGTACAGCATAAAGAAAACCTATCTAATTGAAAATAGAATTAACAAAAAGCAAAGGTATTTTTAACTGTTGGTGTAAAGAAATTGTGATCATTTTATGTTTTTTAAAAAGTCATTGGAAGCAGAGGTCATTTGTAAGAGCAATTTTGTGCCATACGCAGTGAACATGAATAAAAGGAAAGACACTTGATTTGCATGCAGTATAGATCACTAAGTAATTTTAGAGAACTTCTAGTCTCTGGTGCAATAAGAAAATGGCATTACAGTCTTGAATGAAATTCACAGAAATAGTCTCAGGACAGTAAATTGCCTATAAACTCTTGCCTAGTAGAAAGCACTCTGAAATACTGAATAACATCAAAGAAATATGTATATATCATGAGTTCTCCATCCAAGAATCTAAAATTGACCTACTTATCAGTTCCATAATTCTTTCACTTGATGATAATTACTTTTCACATTAACTTAATTCCTAACTCTGATCTTCAGGTCTTTTCATCTCTCTCTGCTCTAATTTCTTTTAAGAGAGTTTTTCCAAATCATGTCTCTGTTGTATTGTGTTAAAGTAAATAACTATTCACCAGCCAGCTGTATGGCATTAAATGATGCAGTAACTATCTGGACCAATGTTTCTGGAGGTCACTGCCATCCCTAAAACATCAACTGGCAGTTCTACAGCTTTTCCATAATATTATTCTTCATAATGATACCCTATAGGTGGTACAGGATTCTCACATATTTTTATTCCTTTTCCAGTAAACATATGTCAGTTACCTGATGTGCAAAGGCATAATATTGGTATTATCACAGAAAGACTAAATTACTTTTAAATTAATAATTAAATAAGTCTTATAATTTGTGGAAAATGCAAAAACATGGGGAAGGTATCTTCGATTTTGATATTAATCAAATAATTTCATATTTTTAAAATGAGTTGCTGTTGTTTAAGTATTCCCAGTAATTAAACAAAATGCTGCGTTTAGGAGCATTTGAGATTATTATAATTGGCCCAACGTTCTTGGAGGAGCATTTGGTTGTATGTTTTAAAGGCACGAAAATGTGTGCTACCCTAATCCACAGATCCCATCTCTAGGAATATTTTCTAAGGCAACATTAATAGGTACGCAAATATATATTTATAAGAATTTCATTAAAGTTTTATTTATAGACTATAAACATGGATATATATATATATACATGTGTATATATATCATGCTTCATTCAAATAATAACGTGATGTGATCACAAGATAACAGTCTGGAAGTTTATACATTTATTGGTAAGGAAGGATGTTTATGTTTTGTTTTGACTGATTAGAGTGGCTAATAGCAGTTGGCAAATTATAAGCAATTTGTGTAAAAATTGTTATACATATAAGGGGAAGTGTCTAAAACGTATACACTAAAATATTTACAATGGTTTTCTCTGAGTAATTGAATTATAGAAGATCCTATTTTTTTCATTTCTGTTTAATAATAGTTTGGATTTTCTACAGTAACTATGGATGGTATGATTTTTTAAAACATTCTAAAATAAAAATTCACTTAAAAATAGGAATTTATTACTGGCATATTTGTTCATTATCTACTCATTAAAGATAATGAGCAAAAATATTTCATTTCTCAGCTAAGCTTGAAAAAATTTCTGTATATACTCATTACATGATATTGTTCCACCTGGGTGACAACCACATCCCTTACTTCTAATGGTTATCCTTAAATTCTCTTCTTCCAGGTAGTCTGTGTGGAACCATTTATAGGAATCACCATTTGTAATTGGAAGGGCAGGCAATAGCAAAAGTAGATCAACTCCAAGGAATATGAGTGTTTTGAAGGAATTAGTGCAGGGAAGAGAAAACATATTTCCAGGGCTGTGAGGAAACCTTTCAAGGCTGCCATCAGTGCTACAGTGACTCTTCAACATATTTCAGTAGGAAATGGGCCACTGTCACTGAGGGACATGGTAAGGAAAAACAGTCCAGTCACCTGAGAGTCCTTGGTTGATTAGTCCAAATCCATCATCTTTATTAGTAAAATGAAAGCACATCCTCTGCATGTGGTCAGCTTGACCTGTGAAGTACAGCATAGCATTCTTTCCTCAAGCATTGCTCCCATTGTCCCATTCACTGAGTGCTGGACATTTTCTCATGATGAGACATGTTTTGTCTTTCTAAATAGAATTCATGGAGAAATTTATACATAAATGCTGAGCACTCCTTGCGTCTATGTCACGGCACTCTGTCCAAGGCAATGCCCCTGTTAACTGCAATCTTATAGTTAGATTATTCATCAGAAAATATGTAAATTCTACAAGAACTGGAACCATGTCTTATCCACCACTTTATATCTAGCACTAGATACAAAGAAGACATTCAATTAATGCTTGTTGAATGAATGAATGAATGAATGGTGAATAATGAATGAGAACATGAGTTAAACAATAGTAATTGAAAGTCAAGTGTTTATACATGAACAGTCATGAAGAACTATGAAAAGTAAAAAACACCAGGTAGACTTAATTATATGTGACCATTTAAAGCATGATGAATATATCATCAGTAAATAACAGGGAATATTAAAATTATTTTCTAAAAGGTGCTAGGTTAACTAGATAGCAATTAGATAAAGCAGTTTAATCCACATTATACACCACACAACAAAATTCCATATGATCTAAAGTGCCACAGAAAAAAAGAATATTAAGTATTCATCAATTCTCTGAAGAAGAGCTAATGAATATGTAAAATGATAAATACCTAAGCTTCCTAACATAGAAGCAGTAGAAGAAATGCTAAACTAAATAATCAACATTCAGTGATACAAAAATTATAAACTACTGTAAAAGTTTAAAAGTAGTAAAACTTTGTATTTTTAAATACAAATTGATTGGAAAATTGGAAAAAAAATTCTCCAGTGACTAGGTATAAAATATGATTAGTCAATTCCCTCAGGAGAAAGTGCACTTAGAAAACCAACATATTGCGGGCTTCCCTGGTGGCGCAGTGGTTGAGAGTCCGCCTGCCGATGCAGGGGACACCGGTTCGTGCCCCGGTCTGGGAAGATCCCACACGGCGCGGAGCGGCTGGGCCCATGAGCCATGGCCGCTGAGCCTGCACGTCCGTAGCCTGTGCTCCGCAACAGGAGAGGCCACAACAGTGAGAGGCCTGCGTACAGCAAAAAAATAATAATAATAAATAAATGAAAACCAACATATTGAAAAGTCTGCAATCTCAATAATAAGGAATCAGTAGAATTAGAAAAAAACCAGCATGGCACCATTTTTCACCTGTTGAATCAGCCATTAAAAGCTGTTAACAGCTAATGCTGTTTCAGAGCATACTAAAAATGGTAAAGTAAGTCATACTTTGCCCACAGCAAAGTAAATTAACACTATCCTTTTGGAAAACAATTTGGCAATATGTTTCAAGTACTATAAAAATGTTTGCATGCTTTGTTCTAATATTCCCATTTTGTAAGGCTCACCCATTTGAAAATAACACACAAGAAGTACCTCTCTGTATTCATTGCTTTTTATTTATAGAAGTGAAAACTGAGCCAAATATGTCCAAGAATAGGGAAAAAGTTAAGTAATTTTGGAACACCCATTCAAAAGAGTATGAAGGAACAATTTCAATGAGAGCTATGGATATGAAAAAATTATGGATAAGAAAAAATACAACATTATATACATAATATGATTGCAGCTGTGTAAAATACATGCATCTGGGAAAGGTGGGATGGAATTATTTTCATATGAGGAAGGGGGAGGACACTTTTATCTCTTGCTTCTTCCATCCTGTTGTCTGGAATAGAGATTTATGAGTTCCAGAGGCTTCTGTCACCTTCATGTAGAGGGTGGCACTGAGGAACAGTCAAGCCTCAAGCTTGAAGTCTGAGGCCCTGCAGACACAATGAAGCTGCCACATCAGCCCTGGGTGGAATACTTCAGATTATTTATCTCAGCTTTTATTATTTAAGCCTCAGCTGTTTGGGGTTTTCTGTTACTGTTTGTTAGTTTGTTTTTGCTGAATGCATCTGAGCCTAATCGTAACCCATGTGTAATAAAAAATGTCTAGGATTCATTCTATATTTAGCATGAACAAGCAATTCCAAGTTCTAATTAAAATTTTAAGCTAAATATTAATATTTTTATTCTGAACATAGTCTGTTATACTGCATCATTGAATATCATACATTACGTTTTAAAATGTCCTATTTATCAAGGTGTTTACCAAAATAAGAAATGGTACACTGCAATATTTTGTCATTATTAATAATCATTAAATTCAGAAGTTTCATAAATAGTTAATCTGACTTGATTCCTATTTTTTCTTGTTTCCAGTTTATTTCCCACCCTAACAATGAGAGCAGTTCTCTGTTTTCAGTTTTTTTTTGCTTTGTTTCAGAACCGTCATATTCCTCTCACGGGAACTGCCTAACTCTGTTTAGTTTTGGCAGCCACAAAATATGTTCCCAGGACAAATGGCCCATGTACACTGTGAAGTGTACACAATTCCCAGGTCAGAATAATGCTACATGCTAACAAGCAGATGCATACAGCTGGCGTTTTAAAAGACTTGGCAAAATTCACTCTTTGTTCAGCTTTCTTACAATCCTTATAAGATTTTTCTGAATATTTTATACTGGCCTTATTTTATAACATCTAAATTGAGAAGAAAATTGAATACAAACACATGATACATATACAGTGATTAACTTCCAGGGCTTTATTTTATTTTTTTTTCACTCGGGTCATCAAAACCTCAGTGTCATCATTTTTAGAATTAAATATTGTGGATGATACTTATAACAAATTAGGTGTAATGAGGCATTAAGAAAAGTCAGAATTGTTTATTAACATAAGTGCTAAGTCAATGAGATAAAAAGCAAAAAGTATATTTTATTTTGGCTGGTCAGCTAGAAAATATGTGAACTGAAGAAAAGCAAACTTTGCAAAGTTTCCATTTAACTATACACAAAAAGAATAGCATGTAGGGCTTCCCTGGTGGCGCAGTGGTTGAGAGTCCACCTGCCGATGCAGGGGAAACGGGTTCTTGCCCCGGTCTGGGAGGATCCCGCATGCCGTGGAGCGGCTGGGCCCGTGAGCCATGGCCGCTGAACCTGCGCGTCCGGAGCCTGTGCTCCGCGGCAGGAGAGGCCACGGCAGTGAGAGGCCCGCGTACCGCAAAAAAAAAAAAAAAAAAAAAAGAATACCATGTAATTTAACATATTCTTCTGTACCAATTCTATGCTACATGGTCAAAAGAAAATAGCTTCTACTTAAGGATTTATAATCCTTAGGAAGGAAGGAAGGAAGAAAACAGGTAATGCTACGTTCAAGAAACATACAGTTAATTTCTCTAGCAAACCTATTTGAATATCCAGTAAATTCTAAAGACAACCATATTTTATATCTATATATATACATGTACATGCATAATATACATATGTGCATATATCTCTTTGGAAGAACCATAAATGTATTCCTCATAATTTTTAGGTTATATATATGAGCAATTAAAAAAAGAGGTTCAGTTCAAAAATGGTTGATGAAATCTTTTTTAACGGGGTAAATTTTGTCAAAAATTGTACACAAGTGTCTGAGTCAATTGATTCTGCACAATTTTTCATGATAGAATATTTAGTTGAGAAACTATTCACTAGGAAGATTGGTAACTCAGTAGTCACTATTTATATCAAGCTACACTCAGGAATTTTTCAAAACTACAATCAGGAATATAGTCAGAAAAAAGTAAGACATAGGGTAGTAAGAGTTAAAGTCACAGGTTAAGCTCGAATGACCTCTTCTCTAAAGAGCCTATTTTAACAGCCTGACCTGCTTCTTCTGAACAAACATGGCAGTTGGTCATGCCTCTGATATGATTCCTGAGTCTTCTAGCTCACGTTGTAATTTTTTGTGTAAGCCTACAGAGATTATTGCTCCAATCTCCTGCATGGTTCCTCTTCCTCCAGTCTTGCTTCTGTATGATCTAGTGGTTCTCAGACTTGAGCATGCCTTGGAATCATCTGAAACGCTTGTGAAACCACATATTGGTGAGTCTCCTTCTCCACAGGTCTTGATTGAGTAGCTTTGGGGTGAAGTCGAAGAATTTGCATTTTTAACGAATTTCCAGGCGATAACTATTCTGCTGGTTTTGAGAATATTTGGAGAACCACTGACTGGTCTATTCTTTACTCCACCAAGGAGACAGAGAGAGCTTTAAAAGCAAACACCCAAGGATGTTTAAAGAGCTCTAATATCTTAAATAGTCTATACTGCAAGATGCTTTCATTCACATGGCACTTCCCTACTGGAGCTTATTGCATTTATTTGTTTGTTTGTTTGTTTTTTATGGCTGTGTCGGGTCTTCGCTGCTGCCCGCGGGTTTTCGGGCTTTCTCTAGTTGCAGTGAGTGGGGGCTACCCTTCGCTGCGGTGTGTGGGCTTCCCGTTGCGGCGGCTTCTCTTGTTGTGGAGCACGGGCTCTAGGTGCACGGGCTTCAGTAGTTGTGGCTCACGGGCTTAGTTGCTCTGCGGCATGTGGGGTATTCCCCCACCAGGGCTTGGCGGGCGGATTCTTAACCACTGCGCCACCAGGGAATTCCTGGAGCCTCTTTCTTACCAGTTCCCTCCTTCACACTCCAGAAACAGTCATGTTAAACTTTTGAGATTCTCAAATGTAATTAGCTTTCTTTCTCTTCAGGGCCTTTATGTCTCTTCTTCCTGGCACAGTCATTTCTTCCTCTACCTGGCTAACTCATACTTCCATTTCAGGCAGCACATTTTTCTTCTTTCAGGAAGTCTTTCTGTCTCCATTAGAGGTGTTGCTCCTATGTATCCCCTGAATGCTCAACTTCTGTTTCAGCCTAGCGATAATACAATAGCTCCTCACTCAGTTAGAGAGTCTATAACGGGCATTGGCAGCATCTTTTTAGCTCAGCACTGTCTAGCACAGGACTTAACATGTGCCGGCTGCTCAGTAGAGATCTGGAATGGGTGACCAACTTAATGAATGAATGTCCTGGTTTACCCATCAGACTTTAAGCTTGTGGGGTAAGGATTTAGTGCTTGGGTCTTCGTCTTCCTCATGGCATCCAGTATAGTCCCCTGCCCATGGTAAGCACTATATAGTGATGATTTGGCTAAAAGAAGAGATGAATGGATATAGGGATGGATGAAAGGAAAAGGGGGAACACAGCCAAATACCTAGAAGTAGCTACAGTATTTGGAAAGGTTAAGTAGGAATCTTCTTATATTTACTAAAACAAACAAACGAAACAAACAGATAAACTCTCTGACATGGATTCAAGGAAGCTAACCCATAAAAGGAAAGTAATGGCAAATATCTATTCTAGAAAATGGAAAAATAAATTTTTGAGGGGTTATTCCATCATCTGAAAGTTCAGTATTAGAAGACATTAAGGCTTACTAGAAAAGTATTCCTGGAAAATGTGTAGGGAGAGATGTTCCCAACAGAAACAACATTCATATTAATAGAGGAAATGGCAATATCACAATACATTTGTGTAAGTAAAGAGCCATAACACAAGAATATTCAGACGTTGGCTTCAGCTGTGGCTGCCATCTGGTAGGTCACAGTGTGGGAAAAATGAGAGCTGTGACACAGGAAAATAAATCATAGGCCTGGGAACTGGAAAATCAGAATTCTGTTCTTGATTTTAGCTGCTGAATTGCTACATGAACTTGAATATGCTGAGTGCTTCAGTCTCCTCATCTATGAAGTGGGGCTAATAAAATTTCCAGTAAGACTATGCATGAATGAACAGGTATCTGTCAATACAGAAAGCCCTCTGGACGTATTACTATTTTGAAGCTGCCTCAGATACTATTTTTCCCCAGTCTTAGTCTTCCCCTGTATTCAAGTATGGCTAAACTTCCTGTTATTTTGCGGTTTTGTGGAGTCTGTGTTTTATATAAAGCTGCATTTCCCAAGCTGCTGAGTGCAGTGATTATTCTTGCCTTCAGTGAGAAATTCTGCAGATAACAGAAATAATTGGACTGGAGCAGCTGCTAGCTTTCCCATTTTTTTAAACAATTATGAATGGTTTCATTTTGTGTATTATTTGTTTCTCTTACATTCTCTTTTCTTGCTGCCTAGAACTGAAGACTTTCTGTTATAAGCCTGTAGAGATTAAGAACATAATTAAGAAGTAGCAGAACTTGTAGTTGGCATGACATCCAGCAAAGATGTCAGAAAAAACGCCACTGAGCAGGAAAGACCCCTTAAACCAGCAATCATCCACAGAAAGGCAGTGAAAATATAGGGGGAAAGGAGACCTGGAGAAAAATATTTGAAGAAAGACTGTCCCATCCCTCAGGGGGAACTCAGCAACAGAAGCAGGCAGATGCAGCCGATATATAACTTGGGAAGATAAAGGTGGGCTTTTCCATACACCTCTAGCAATGTCTATATTGATTGTCTTTGACTTCGTGGCTCTTCAGGTGGGCAAGTCTTGCAGAGCATTTACTGTCTACCAGGTAGAACTTTTCAATAGTAGCTTTGCTTATGTGATTCCCCTAGCCTAAAATGCCATTTCATTTCCTCTCTTTTCCCTAATTCTTCAGCATCTCGGTGGAGATGTGTCAAACCTCTGTCAGGTGGAAATATCTGTTCTGTCCTGATGTCTATAACAGAACAAGAATCTCATTATTTCAAAATTATTTTCTCTCTCCAGCCTTATGTGAGCCTCTTGAGAATAGAGATCTTCTTCTCCTTCATGTCTGTACTGCTAGTTCCTCACCCAGTGTTCCTGCCACATAGTAGAAGCTATATAAATGTCGGGTAGGATCTCAACCTTTGGATAAAAAGAGAGAATGCGTGACCGTGACTCAGTACCAGCTGACATCATCAAGTGCCACTGTCGTTACCTGACATAAAACTAAGCACATCTCTGTTTTATCGGGAGTATCATCTGTGTTTATGGAAGCCTGTGTACTGCCTCTTTCAGAATTCATAAGTAGCTCTTCTCTCCTTATATTACTACAAAGTCAGAACAATGAAAGCATCTTACATCACAGACTTGGCATCGGATTAGCTTAATGAGAGTGTTTTCCATATAAAGATCAATGAAGAAAAATCCAGAGCAATTACTAATTAAATGGAGAGAAAATGTTTTTCTGACTCAGAGCCAATAGATCATTTTCATTGGCAAGATGTTCAGTGTCTCCCTTCATCAAAGTGCCCTGATTTTCAGGGAACTAAGGTTACTGAATTTTTAGAAAGACTTGGGGCCCCCTAATTTAGGAGATGAATCTGGGGCAGGTAGATGTCCAGATTGGGGCAGCACAATGCTTTGCTTTTTGTAGTGGACAGTCAACAGATCCTTAACAAATAAATATAATATCTAGAGGATACAAATGCTTTGGAGAAAAAATCTGTTTGGGCTAATGATCTGGGTGATTTCAAATTGAAGCTACCAGATACATTACAGCCTTCAGCCGAGTCACTAATGGCAGTGTACCGTGCCAGATGCTGAACTGTAGAAATTATGACACTTTATGAAACGATACCCACTAATAACGCCCTGGTTTTCAAGAATAACTAAATAAACAATAACACTGGCAACTTGGCACCTTGACCAAAATTGCATCCTATCACAATTTGTCAGCATTAAGAGACACAATTCTACAGAAGTGACGATTTTGGTTTTTTTACATTTTTCTAACTTTTATCACATCTTCAAAATGCTTTTTGTCCTACGTCCTATGCTATTTGGGCCTCACTGCTCTCTTTTAAGTAATGATGAGCAGTAAGTTTACATAGATTTCAGCTAATGTCTAAACTAGTTTTTGTCTGTTCAGGTGATTCCTGGAGAAATCCAAATTTCTCCGGAATTGGTTTGGAACTGAACCCACAGTATCTCTGAGTTATGCCTTTATAGCTATGACATTAGTGAGAGTCTGCTTAGAATCACATTACTCTTTTCTGTGATTATATTCTCCAAGCATTAAAACAAACAAAAATGCTGGGTGGATGGTGAAGTGAGGAGGAAACCAGAATTTGGATCATATTTTCTGACATTTTCACTGGATAAAACAAGTTTTAGGCAGCAGCTCTTCCCTTTCTGTCTCATTTGGGTTTGGCTTCTTAACCTAAGGTGAATTATGATTTATTTCATAGAAATCGTCCCACAAATCTACATTCCTATTGCCAAGTCTATGATTAAGTGACTAAAAATTTTTTAATTGGAATAGGTGTTTTTCATCTAAATACATGCATACACACATAACATTCTATAATCCTAAACTTTACGTTAAACATTATGCTTTCTTAAAATAGTAGATGAGCCTTAAAATAAATACCAAACCGTCAGTTGTGCCAATTATGATGTTTTCTGACCCAGATTTTTTTAAGTGAATCTTTCTTTCCACACTTTTACTGCCAAGCAGGTTCTTGTTCTGGCCAAGAAGGGTAAAGAAACCTCCATGAATACCTTAGATATTTAAGTCACAATAAATATACCCCCCAAAAGAACGAAAAGTAAAGAAAGACTTTTTTAGGTATAATGTACTGATTTTTCTCTATAAAAGAAGGGAAAACCTCCATGAAACTCGATGTTTTTCAAACCCCTTCCCCAGTTTATCCAGTAAACTCAGCACATACATGATATGGCAGAGCCTAAAAGAATACACTGCCTAATTCCGCACACCACAATCTTAAAGCCCTTGTGAATTTTGATTTAGCTTTCTTTATCACTCGCATGGCTAAATGAAAAACAAACAAGCAAAAAAAACCTCTGCCCTGCAAACCATTTTTAAAATATACTTCCTTTCCTTGTCACCCCAATTCCCATTTTCTTAATCTTTACCAGCACACACACACACACACACACACACACACACACACACACACACATCGTGATGAAAATGCAAGGGGGCACAAGACAGAACAAATAAGCAGATCTGATTTCCTTCTCCACAGACTGCAGAACTGGATACATTTGGAAATTAATTTCAGTTAACTCACGTGATCATAGCTTTTGGGAAGCGGTAGCCTAGAAATAAATCACTTTCCCTATATGTAATGTGAGAAGATTCCGAGAGACAAAATGCCACTATTAGAATAGCAAGGAGCATAAGGGTGTCTGGATGAAACCTGTCCGGAATCCCTAATGTGTCTGAAAAGCCCAAGTGGTGTTCAGCAGCCCGAATCGGTGGCTAACCTGAAAGAAGGATTTAAAGCCTGCATTTGAAGCTTCCAGAAATCACCTTGTGAATGTGTCATGGCTGAAAACTTTTTTTTTTCCATTCTGTAGTTTAAAACAGAGCTGGCAAAAACCAAGCAGAAGTATATCATAAATCAAAGCTACAAGCAGGGTACAAGTTCGAGTCAGGCCATTGTGATAAGAATTTCCACACCAAAAACCCAGTCCATCAGAATTCAAATGGATGAATGTAATCATTAACATGAGCACTTAAAAACAAAATTCTCCTGATTTTTCAATTAGTGCTTTCACTCACAATTAGAGCTATTGTGGGAATAAACATCATACTCCCAGAAACTCCATTCACAGTATGATGCATGAATAATCCAGTAGGAGAAAGAGGTGGGAACTTTGCATCTCAGTAAAGAACAAAAGTTCTTGTCTGTTTAATCTACACTGTGTCACTTATTGAAGGAAATTAGCAGAAGCAATTTTCTTCATGTCTCCCTACCCCAAAACAGGAAAACACAACAACTAAAAAATTAAAAATAGCAAAATCTGCATCGTCTCCCAAATCAATTGAAAAACTGCCACATGTTAATTTCAGGTTTAGTTCATATCTGGGCCATCAGAACTCTTGGGGCAGTCAGAGAGTGGGCACTAGCGATTTCAGCAACCCTTGGCATCTGGAAGAAGATGGTTACAGCATTGAAGGTGGCAGGGTATGTAGGGTAAGAAAAAGAAGTCCTTGAGGACCTACATTTCTGTCGGTGCACTAGAGTCACCTCTGAAGAGGAACTAATGGAGCCGTCCATTATTAGTCCTGAGGTGTCAACACAATGTTATTCTAAACCAGAGGTCAGAAGATATGTTCTGTAAAGAGCCAGATAGTGAGTGTAGGCTTTGCAACCTGTATGATCTGTGTCACAACTGTTCACCTCTGCCGTACGTAATACATAAATCAACAAGTGCATTGTGTTCCGATACAATTTTGTTTAGATAAGCAAGTGGCAGGCTGGATTTAGCCTGTGGATTATGGTTCACTGAGGCTGGTTCTAGACTGTTTTGTCCTGAGCATATTTCTCAGCGCTACTGAAGAAAATTCTTTATGAGTTTTCTCCATGTCCCATAAGGAACAGAAGCAAAAAACATACATACAGCATGCATAGATACAGCAAAAAACAAAAACAAACAACAACAACAAAAACGGACAAAATTGACAAGTATTTTTAAAATTGTTCACTAATGTTTCAGTTCCTTTTTTATTTAGCTCATATTTCATGACCAACCACTATAAATACTTCCATAGAAGCATTTTTATTTACCCATCTTTCTGACGGATTCATTTTAGAAAATCCTACAGGAATTAAATCCAACTATGTGCTTACTCCGTAACTGCCTATATTAAATAACAAGACCTGGCTAGAGAAAATTTTGCATTTTGACTCTACACCCTTCAAATTTAAGAGCAAAATTTCAAAAGAGCAATTGAAACCAAGACAGTCTACCTACCTAGTAACCTCACTTTCTTACTCTCTAAAACAACTAATTTTTTACCTTCTCTGTTTGGTAGATTAGGAAACCATATGAGAAACCAACATATAGAAATCTGTATACAAGATTGGACCAAAAGCTTAGGCATCACCTAGAAAGAGATAGATTTGTGGATTAGCACATACTTAAGGGTAATGCTTAAGTACACAAGCTGCCTTTTAAAAAATGTCTGTACATAGATAAACTCTGCTCTTCTCCCAGGGAAATGCATGAATTACTAAAGAAGCAGCTGTAGTTTTAAGGACTATGGCCAGCAGCCGGGCATAATACAAGCATGAAAAATAAACCGCATTGTCTTGTAATGGAAGCAATTTGATAGTTTTAATTTCATACACGAGCAATATATTCTCTAAAAATGACCACGGTACTTGAAGAATACTTTTGTGGGTATTAGATAGTTGTTCTTTTTATAAGATTGTGTTTGCAGTTAGGCAGTCTCCTGTATCCTGCCTTTCTTCTTGCTTCCTGCTCCTCCATTTCTGTAACGCAGTCCATAGGGTAGAGACAGGCAGAGTTCTCTGAGTTTCCACTTTATGGTTATACTAAGATCCATCAGGCTCTTAGACAACAAATACTTGCTGGAACTCAGAAGACAGAGGTAGTTTTCAGGCTTGGCACGTTTTGGAGATGGCTTCCTTTGTTTTTGTTTTTGTTTTTGTTTTGCGGTACGCGGGCCTCTCCCTGTTGTGGCCTCTCCTGTTGCGGAGCACAGGCTCCGGATGCGCAGGCTCAGCGGCCATGGCTCATGGGCCCAGCCGCTCCGCGGCATGTGGGATCTTCCCGGACCGGGGCACGAACCCATGTCCTCTGCATCGGCAGGCGGACTCTCAACCACTGCGCCACCAGGGAAGCCCGGGATGGCTTCCTTTGAAAGAGACTTTCTGGGTAATATAAAGACGACCAGCGAAAAGAGGGAAAGGAAAGGGAAACACCTCCACCTAAGCTTATAGAAACTGCACTCTACCCTCTTGTGAGTATAAGCAGGGGCTCTAGAGCTAGACTACCTGTGTTTGAATCCTGGATCTGGCACTTTTTTGTGACCTTGGTCAACGTAGTTTTACTTCTTTGGCCTCAATTTTCTCATCAGTAAAATGGGAATAATAATATTTTCAATATTTGGCCTCAATTTTCTCATCAGTAAAATGGGAATAATAATATTTTCAAGACATGTTATCAAGATTAAATAATCCAATATTTGTAAAGTTCTTAGAATAGTATCTAGTAAGTAGTATGTACCACTTAAGCGTTTGTTGAATAAAACAAATATTTTTTAGCAGTATAAAGTGCAGGCTACTGTGAATATTATGCAACAGGTAGACAAGAAGGTAAGGTTCAGCCAAGGTCCTACCCAAATCAGGATCAGTTATGAACAATAACCATTGCTGTATCCTTGGGTACTAGGATTGTAGTGATCCCGAGGCTTGAATTTGGGCCAAGCAGCTACCATTTAGTCTGAAGCCAAAATTATAATCATTCAGATAAAGCAATTGAAGTGCTACTGCACCTAGGAGCAAAATCCTGAAGACAGATGTTAGGACTGGGTGATGAGAACTTGTGCTATGTGCTTATGTCACAGGAGATTACCACAAACCCAGACAGGCCCAGGAGTAGGAACAGATGGGAATTAAAGCTGGAACACAGTCAGGACAAAATGAAGTCTGGTGTTCGATGAGCAGTCAGCAGCAGACACAAAATAATACAGTCTTGGCACTTATAAGGACTCAAAATGTCATTTAAGTGTGTTTCTCCTTGTTCTTCTAGCAATGTCTACATATCCCAAAAAGTGGACATGCCTCCTTGTCTTGATTCTTTCCACATATAGGAAAAGTTCCTTCCCAAGGAAATATGCTTTGTTTTCAGATAATTTGAGTCGGTAAAGTATTATTTGTTTTAATATGCTAAACCCTAACTCTATATATTTCATTGACCCATTTTTCCTAGTTCTGTTCTCAGAAACTTCAAAATATAGCAAATGTCTTTCTTATATTTGAAATTACATGTATAGCTATCTTGTTTTCCATAAATCTTCTTTTCTCTAGGCTGATTATTCCCTGTTTATTTACTTCATTCAACATGGCTTCTTTGCAGCCCCTTTACCTGTCCCATCACTCTCTTCTGGATAATTGTTAGTGTACCCAGAAAAATGTAGAACCTGGAACTGAAATGGTTAATAAGAATAAAACCAAGAAATAATTCAGAAAACATTGGGAGTGATTATCTCCCTATATGTGGATGCTCCATATATATTAACAAAAACTGTCAACACAATTTTTCTGTAAATATCCTGATAGTAAATGTTTTAGGCTTTGAGGTCCATAAAGTTCTATTACAATACTCAATTCTGTTGTAGCATGAAAGCAGCCATAGACACTGCAAATGAATGAGCATGGCTGTGTTTCAATAAAACTTTATTTACAGAAAGAGACAGTGGGTTTCGGTTTGTTAATTCCTGTATTAGATATTCATATGCTTTCAGTCCACTAAAACTCTTAAATTTTCTTCACTTCATGCCTCTAAGCTATAGATCTTCATGGTTTACTTTAAAAAGACTTTATGTTTATCCCTATTAAAATTTTGTATGATTAGATTTAGGTTATACATCTTAAAGTACCACAGTCATTTGGATTCCAATTCTGTTAGTCATTGCATCTGAAGGCTCCTCCTCTCTACAGCATGCCACTTGCATATTAATTAACTATGTCCTGTCTTCATTTTAATGCAAATTATTGACTAAAATGTTGATTGGGACAGGACCAAGGAAAGAATCTTCTGTATGAAACTCTGAGTTAATAGAAATCCATTAATAAACATTCTTTGGAGACATTTCTTCAATCAGAATATTATGGGTTGATTTTACCACCCACCCATATTTTCACATCGTAGTAGCTCAACAAAAGGATTTAAATTTTCTCTTTCTTTGTAACTTAGTGTTAAGTATCTCAGTAGTCAGGTATGTAAGTTCTTCAGTTTTCTCCACCTGTTTATGGCAAGACTAAGTGCCGTGCTTGAAATTTCAAGACGTCAGATTGCGGCTTATACAAAGAACAAGTTTCTAATAAGTATTTAGCATTGGAATGGATTGTGTCACGAGGAAATGGGGTTTCCAGTCATTGCAGGCATTCAGAAGATGAAAGATAAAATTTGAGGATGACTTAGAGAGATTCATGTATCAAATAAATAATGGAATAGATGACAAATAAAAGCACATCTACCTCTGAGAGTCTGTGAATCTGAAAGTTTGTTCTGCCAAATAATTATCAAGGATTTAGCAAGGAAACTGCCTCTTGACTCTCTGCTGATATTCAGGCTGGAAGGGAGGTTAAATACACAGCAAATAGCTGCAGCTCATACCTCACTTTCATTATCAATGCCTTGTTATCTGCAGCTCCTGAGATTGTACTGGCAATGGCCCCAAAAGACAGGATATACAATGAGATTGAATTTCTGACAGTCTGAAAGTTCATGAAATATTTATTTCTACACAGGAAAAGAGGAAGTGGAATGGTTCTTTTACTAGCTTTATTAGAAATGTAGCTGTTTAAATTATGCCTTTAGCCTGAATAGGATCAGTCCACAAAGGACACCATATATCCCCGCCTCTACTTCATTTAGAATATTTCCCTGATCACAACTTGCTTCAAGGATATTGTCCTATTTTAAATAATAACACTATTGTCTGAATTGTGTGTAACATTTTGAGCTACGAGAATGGGCTGAGATAAATCTTTCATTAAGATGTAAAACTTTGGCTTATGATTATGTATAAGAATATAACTTACACAATCACTTCTCAAAGTTATTTTCATCAAAATCCATTCATTGGGTGAAAAGAGATTCTTCTAATAGCAAAATAAACACAATATATATATACACTCATTATCTACACCCTGAAATTATGACAACATTCAAAAGCAACATAGTAACATGATCATGATTAAAACGCAGTCATGAATATAGTTTTATCAGAATTTCTAACCGAAAAAATTCTGGTTGATTGCTTATTTTTTTTTTAATTCATGTAATAAGATAGACACTTGGCAGCATATCTTCTGCAATTATTTTTACCATCCATGAAAAAATCATGGTGTACATTTCCTGACAGGGAAAATGTTTTTTACTTTAGTATTTCCTCCTCCTCCTACCTCCCACCTGAAGCCCTTATACCAAGTTCTTCAGTGTTACTACGTATCAGAGAAGTCATCATTCATAAAGTTCATGTGTAGAGTTTGGAGTTTGAATCTTGTTGTGATAACAATCATGCAGTGTAGAACAAGGAAAGAAGTCAAAACAATGAGAAGACTATAACTTCATTACTGACTTTGCCATATCTTGAATGACCAGAACATCATATAATTCCTTTCTAAGAATGGTGAGCCTGATTCTGTGAATTTCTGTGAGAACTTGATTCTGATTCCATTTATCATTCATGGTTTGTTCAGAAGAACATTGCTCTACTTTGGGAAAACTGTTTCTTCCTGACTCCAATTAAACGGGCCAGGTGGAGGCTGCCAGGCACAGTTTTACTCCTCTTCCATCTGACTACAACCAAGGGGCCACATTTTCTTATCCTAGAGGTTGTATAGGACATGGGTAGATGATCCAGGTTCTGTTCATCTAAATTTATTCTAGGATTTTATGAATTAGGAGCTATGTCTTCAATAAAAGATCTGAGGTCAGAACTGGGAGCCATGAATTACACTGCGTGGAGAAGGGTTTCAGTTAAGATGCTCTTGGTTGTAATCCAGAGGAAAAAGAATAAACTCAAATTCTTATACATAAGGTGGCAAATGGGAGGTAACATCTGGGAAAGGCACAGTAAGAACCTTCAAATATTCTCTGCTCAATAAAAGCAATAAGAACACTGGCAAAAATTTTTTTAAAGAATTGTGGAAATTAACCTAAAGCTTACAACAATCCGGGAAGTGTTTACTGGGGGAAAAATGCCTGAATTTAGTAACAGCAGTGAGCCTTGTAGCATTTTAGTCTGCCCTGTTCCCAGCTCCCTCTTCCAACTTCCATGGTAGCCTTGAAAACCAACAATCCCACTCTCATGGTGATAACTAGCAATCTAGTAGCCACTGAAAGGGGCAGCATGGAGCTAGAGCACCTTTAAAGGCCCATTCCCAGATAACTGTCATTATTTGATTTACCTGGAATTTCCCTGGAAAATCCCATCCCAAAGCGTACTTTATTTAATCAGAATCAGAGTTCATCCAGTGTGAACCGGGTTTTTCCTGGGTGCATTTGATAAAGATAATCAGCAGCAGCAGTTGTTCTGATGTGGCAAGACAACTGGGAAAACAACAAGGTGATCAGAAAACGTAAAAGAAAAAGCTGGAGAATGGAGTGTGTATAAAGGGCTTTTAAAAGCTCCAACATGCTCCTGGGAATCTAGAAGGCTACGTGTATGCCTAGGTCTGCGTGCATGCCCAGGAAAGATGAAGAAGGCGCTGAATGACCTTGAGGCTCTGTGTGAGCAGGAAATAAAGTCTAAGGCAAAGCTGTAAACTGCCTGTCTGAACATTGAAGGCATACCTCCACAGGTAGGCAGAGCCAGTCAGCAAAGTGGGAGACTTACTGATTTGAGTCATTTAAGGAAATCGCTCTACAGTTATTACCTGACTGCTAAATTAACCATCCAAAGATTCCAGAGGCTACATACGACAAAGAATATCAATGTTAAAGAGTTAGTTTAAGAAAGTCAGTGAACAGTCACAACAGCAAGCAGCCACAACAATAAACTCTGCAGATGGGAGGGAATCTAATTTCCAGAGTTTCCACATTGTATCATTTAAAATGTCCAAATTTCAAACAAAAATCATAAGACATGGGGAAAAAAAACGAGCATGGACTCTACGTAAGAAAAATAAATGTCTAGTCAATAGAAACTGTACCTAGGGAAACCAAGACATTGGATCTACTGAATGAAGATTTTAAGTCATTATTTTAAACATGCTCAATGAACCAAAGAAAACTATGTCTAAAGAACTAAAGGAAAATATGGGAACAATGTCTCATCAAATTGAGAATATAAATGAACAGAAATCTCAAAGATAGGTCCATTGAGATTATTCAGTTTGAGTGTCATAGTACATTAGGGTTACTGTTTAAAACAACAACAACAACATCTATTGAGTAGCTTATAAACAACAAAAATTTATATCTCACAGTTCTGGAGGCTGAAAGTCTGAGATTAAGGCACCAGCCCGGTGAAGACCCTCTTCCAGTTGTAGACTTCTCATTGTATCCTCATAGGGCAGAAGGGCTAGGCAGATCTGTGGAGTTGCTTTTATAAAAGCACTAATCGCATTCATTAGGGCTTTACCCTGATGACCTAGGCACCTCCCAAAGGCCCCAGCTGCTAATATGATCATATTGGACATTAGGATTTCAACCTATGAATTTTGAAGATATAGAAACATTTAAGCCGTAGCACTGAGAGAAAACATAATGAAAATTGTACACTAGAAAAATATATTTAACACAATAGAATGTAGTGAAGGAAGAATATAGGATAAACAAAGATATATAAAAAGAAATAGCAAAATGGCACACAAATTCTACCTTTTCAGTAATTACATTACATGTAAATATATTAAAATCTCTAATCAAAAGGCAGAAATTGGCAGAATAGGTTAAAAAATATTGTTCAACTATATGCTGTTTGTGAGAGATATACTTTAAATTCAAATACACAAGTAGGTAGAAAATAAAAGGATAGAAGGAAATACACCATGTAAACAGTAACTAAAAGAGAGCTGTATTGGCTATGCTAATCTCAGACAAAGCAGAATCCATGATAAATTGTTATTAGAGGCAAAGATTGGTATTTTATAGTAATAAAATAGTCGATCCATCCAGAAGACAGAACTATTATAAATGCACCTGACAAAAGAGGCCCCCCAAAAAAGCATGAAACAAAAGCTGACAGAATTGAGCAGAGAAATGGACAATTCAGCAATAGTAGTTGGAAAAAATCAATACTATATACTTTCTTAACTGATAGAACAACTAGACAGAAGGTTAGCAAAGAAATAAGAGATTTTAACAGCACAATAAACCAACTAGACCCACGTAGCCATCTATGGAACAGTTCACCCAACAAGAGCAGAATACATGTTCTTCTCAAGTGCACATGGCACATTTGCAAACCCTATATCTGATAAGAGACTAGTCTCATACATAAATATTCATACAACTCAACAATAAAAATACAAATAAGCCAATAACAATGTGCAAAGGATAAGAACAGACATTTCTCCAAAGAAGATACACAATGACCAATAAGCACATGAAAAGAAGCTCAGCATCATTAGCCACAGGGAAATGCAAATCAAAACCGCAATGAGATACTATTTCACACCCACTAGGATAGCTAGAAATAAAAAGATGGACAAAAACAAATGTTAGTGAGGATGTGAAGAAATTAGAACCCTCATACATTGCCAGTGGGAATGTAAAATAGTGCAGCAGATTTGGAAAACACTTCAGCAATTCCTCAAAAGTTAAACATAGAGGTGCTATGTGATCCAGCAATTTGACTTCTTAGTATATACTCAAAAGAAATGAAAACATGTCCATTCAAAAGCTTGTACACAAATATTCATAGCAATATTATTCATAGCACCCAAAAAGAAAAAATACTCAAATGTTCATCAACTAATGAATGGATAAACAAAAGTACATAAAATAGAATATTATTTAGCCATAAAAAGAAATGCAGTATTGACGCATGCCGCAACATGGATGAAAACATTATGCTAAGTTAAAAATACCAAACCCAAAAGATCTCATGTTGTATGATTCCATTTATATGAAAGTTCCAGAACAGACAGACCCATAAGAGACAGAAAGTAGATTAGTGATTTCCAGGATCTGAGGAATGCAGGGGAATGGAGAATGACTGCTAATGTGTAAAAGATTTCTATTCAAGGGATCTAATGTTCTGAGATTATCAGTGGTAATGGTTATACAACTTTGTGAGTATAATAAGCACTGAATTTTACACTTTAAAAGGTGATTTTTTGTTATGTGAATTGTATCTCAATTAAAAAAAGGAAAAGCAATCTTATACATAAAACATCAGTGGTATAAGAGTCTAATAGCACAGTCTAAGGCTCCCTGCTGTCAAGTACATAAATTTGAACCTGGGGTGGAGTTAGCATTTCCAGAACCACACAGATTGCCAGGCAAATCTGGGAGAAGGTGACATGCTGGTGAAAACAAGGTCCTAAGAGACTGAAGAGAACTTGCAGTTAGAAACAGAGAAAGGGACATAGGGAGGAAATCTGAGACTAAAGACTGGGTTCAGCTATTGCATTCTTTTTCATGGTTAGTTTTCAGAGCCAATAAAGTTTCCTTTTTTCCACTTAAGCCATTGGGTTGGATTTCTGTCACTTGCTAGTAAAACTCTGGAATAATAGCTGTATTTAAAGAAAAACACTACTCAAAATAACTTAAACCATTATAACACTAAAAATAGGAGTATATTGAACGGTGATGAGTGAAAGTGAAGATACAAGAGTGTTGTATTTCAATACCATCGGCCAGAAAGTTGTTAATGGATAATTTAAGCTCAAATCTTTAATACGGTTATTCTGAAATGTGAGTAAAAACTCTTGATAGGATCAAAGCTCAAAATGTTCAGGAAGAATATGATTGCGAATTATCAAGCCTGATTGTTATAAGCAACCTGTGCTTGACTAATCTCTATGTTTTAATGCAGTGATCAAGCTCTTATATTACTGCTATTGAATTATTTTCTAGGCTTCAGAATAAAGTAGCCCAAACAGTGGATATCTTTCCACATATAAATATGGTTTGTATTTCAGTTTTTTGAGAAATGAAAATTTATTTTCCACTATTACTTTCTTTACTAAATTATTTCACTGGCAGAATTTTTAAAAATCTTCAGATATTTTCGCTATTAAGAAAATCAGTTAATCTAATGAAATAATCCTAGGAATTTCCATTATTTTTCCTCAAAAATTATACTTAAGGGATCCTGAGGGACTTCCCTGGTGGCACAGTGGTTGAGAATCCGTCTGCCAATGAGGGGACACGGTTCAAGCCCTGGTCCGGGAAGATCCCACATGCTGCAGAGCAACTAAGCCTGTGAGCCACAACTACTGAAGCCTGCGAGCCTAGTGCCTGTGCTTCGCAACAAGAGAAGCCACCACAATGAGAAGCCCCGACTCACTGCAACTAGAGAAAGCCTGTGCGCAGCAATGAAGACCCAAGGCAGCCAAAAAAAAAAAAAAAGAAACAAGAGTATAGGGATCCTGGTTATCAAATTCATTATTTTAGTATCTATTAAAAGGTGCCTGAGGAATGAAATTATAAATTATTTACTTATAGAATAATCCCTTTTATACTACATAGGTACAATAAATTTTAAAGAACAAAATAATTGAATTTTTAGGCCCCAACCCTGTAGGAGGAATCCATAACATCCTAAATTGGCCTGATCAGTTTTCTAGTAATAAATAGGTATTTAATAACTTCCTGTACCTAAACAAATAACAAACGAAATACAAGAAAGGAGTAAATTCTCTTATTTGACGAAAGAAAATGCACAGTTACCTGATTCTAAATGATATCTAGAATAAACAATCACTGATAAATTAATACGTTAATGCATAGATACACACCCACAAAACAGAAGCGGATTTGTAAATCAACTATACTTCACAGAAGCAGATGTGTTGATCAAATTTTAATGAATTATAGAAGCTCTATAAAAGAAGATTGTCTTCCCAAACTATCTCGATTAACTGAAGATCAAAACCTAATTTTCTATAAAGATATGTATGTGAGTGTTTGAGAGAGAGCCAAAGACATACAGAGACAGAGATAGAAAGATAGAAGAAAAGAGATATAGAAGAGACCAGTCACCCCTCCCTCCATATCTACAGGTTCTGCATTCTCGGATTTAACCCGCCATTGAAGATGGAAAATATTCAGAAAAAAAAAAATCCAGAAAGTTCCAAAAAGCAAAACTTGAATTTGATGTGTGCTGGCAACTATTTACATAGCATGTACATTATATTAGGTATTATTATTAGGTGAATGTGTGTAGGTTATCTGTAAATACTACAACGTTTTATATAAGGGACTTGGGCATCCATGAATCTTGGTATCTGAGGGGAGTCCTGGGACCACGATTACCAAGGGTGACTGTATTTTGAAAAATAAGGTTTTCATCTGGGCTTGATAGGATTCCTGGATGGCACCAGGAAGTTCCTAATAATAATAGTCTGACAATACTGGCTAGACTAAAAGTACAAAAGATCCTTTACTTTTTGTAGGCAGAATATACTGCAATTTGGGGTAAACACACTATTTTATTTTTTAAAACATATTTGAACACTATCTTCCTGAAGTAAATTTCTCACTGTGTGCCACATAAAGTAATTTATTGGTATCTTGAGGGTTCTGCTCCTATTTAATCTATGTGTATTGACTGATTCATACTGATTTTTTAGCATTTGGCCATTTTTTATGAAATTGAGGGACCAGTCTTCTGGTCAATTGGAGTAAGTCTTTAACACATAGAATATTTCTATTTAGTTGGATTTTTTTGTCAGGAAATAGGTTTAATTTATATATTGTGTATATTTGGGCCCCACAAAGAGCCTGCTCACCCAAGACTTCCAAAAGTTAGACTGACTCTGTATAGGTCCATGGTAAGCTTAATGCAGCAGTAAAAAATTGAACAGTACCTGTAGCATAGAAAGAATTGCCTTACATATTGGTAAGAAGAGAGCTGAGTGCTAAGGTGGACCCTGTCCCAACCCAATGGATGGAAACACCTTCATTTCTTGGCTATTATCACTGGACAGGATTCTCAGTACTGCCTGTGGGCTGCCAGCTCCTAAACCATGAGCATGTCTCCTTAAGAAATGGAGGGTGGCCTTGCAGAGCCATTTCTAGTCAATTATTTGTATCCTCTTTTCGTGCAGTCTTTGCACTACTTGTTTGCTGTTTCAGTGGTAAACTGAAATGAGACACCGCTAAAGCCAGTCAGAATTAACATTCTTGCCAATCTTCAAATCCAATCCAGCAATTTGTGGTCTAACTCAGCTCATTTTTCCATTCCACAAAGTAAGTAGGATTGGTTAAAATCATTTTGTAGCCTCACTGCATTTGTCACAGTGAAGTTCAAATAAATAATCACAAGCTATATTAAGGATAACAATCATATAAGTCTAAACATATACTTTGATGGAGCAAATGATATAAGTCATACAGGGAAACAAAAATGTACATCTAAGGAGTCTTCAGCATGCTAGATGCATCTACTAGTGAAGAACATTTCTGTAGCTTTAACATCAGCAAAATGGTTTAATGAATGATAACAAAAGAAATAAGGTCAACATTGTCTCAATTTTGCCCCTGTGATTTAATCAGCATGAAAATATTCATAGAAAATCTAGCCCCCTCAGATTATTAACCACCTAATGCATAAGGGGTAGAGATGGCTTATGTCTCCTACTCTGTAGATATTGTATATAGGTATAGGATATTTATATATAAGTATAGGGTATTTATACATAGGTATAGGATATTTATACACAGATATAAGATATTTATACATAGGTGACTTAGAGTAAGCCACAAAACAAGTCTTAGGTATCCTCTTGACACATCAATTTTAATCAAGTATTTGGTAACAAGCTAAATATTTTAACTCATTTAATATACTATGTATCAAATATTGTCTCATAAAAATCAGCATAGATATATGTGGAGTAGAAGATGACATTTATTTGAATTTTAGAGATAAAACACAGAATTTCAAAGAAATGCCAGATGTTCAGGGAGAAGTTTGCCTATGCTTCACAATATCTACTCCCTATTATATTAGAGATACATCAGTGAAATGTTTGAGAAGCATTAATACAGGATTTTAAAAGTAATATTATTGGGACTTCCCTGGTGGCACAGAGGTTAAGAATCCGCCTTCCAATGCAGGGGATGTAGGTTCAATCCCTGATCAGGGAACTAGATCCCACATGCATGCCACAGCTAAGAGTTCACATGCCACAACTAAGGAGCCCGCCAGCCACAACTAAGACCTGGCACAACCAAAATAAATAAATAAAATTATAAAAAAATATAAAAACTAAAAAGTAATATTATCAAAGAGTAATTAGTAAATACCTCTATTACTAATTAGAGAGACCAGAGAAGAATGCATCACCTTTAGTAAAAAAATACATTATAGCAGATGCGGGTGGTGCCCCACCTAGATGTTCTTTACTAGACAGTAACCACCCTGCCCAGCTCTTATAATTACTGATTGCTAGTAGCTCACAGATGCCCCCTATCCTATTGTGGACACCTGCTCTCAGCCAACAAAAGCCATCTTACCTGGAACGTTATGGTGGCTCCCAGGCAACGGCTGAAAGCTAAGGAACGGCCAACTCTGTGGTGGGATTCCTGTTCCAGGACTGCTTCTGCAGGGGTCAGGCTGAAGCTAGACTCCAGCTGAGACCAAATCCATGCCCTATCCCTCTACCCCTCATTCTCTTTCTCCTGAGAAGATTACCTCAATAAATCACTTGCACAAGAATACTGTTCATGCTGTGCTTCTAGAGAACCAATCATAGGCATCACGTTTCTGCCTCCACACCGCTTCTCCCAATAATAGTGTGAAATGCTTAAAATCTCCACAGTTTGTCCTTATTGTGCCCAGCCAGTGTCTTCTGAGCTTTCGCCTTTCTCCTCAATTGCATCCTTGTGAACCCTTTCCTGCAGGAAATTGCCTGGATCCTTATAGTCTCTTTATCACCCTGTCTTTGACTTGGTTTTTCCACTCTCTTTGTATTGGATTGGGAGGGACATTATCATCATGGGTCTAGAAAGGAACTTCAGAGATAACTTCAAGCAGAAGAGTATATAAGTATATGGAAACTCAACCCACTTCAATGTTTTAGCATCCTTAAAATTAGCACTTTTTTCTTTATGTCCAATAAAAATTTGCCCTTCTTTACTTCATACCCATTTTTTGGTTTTGGATCTGGTCTTCTGTGGACATAAAGAATAACTCCTTATAAAGTATTATACTTCATAAACAAAGACTACTCACATAATCTAAGACAGTCAAAATTGACCCACTAGATCTGTATCTAGGTCATTTTGCCCAAAGTCAGTTCTTTAAAAGCCACTTCACCAAACAGGCAATCCCCAAGTGACCAATGCACCAAAATACTTATATCTTTAACTATTTAGTTTTAAATAGACGGTTCTCGTTTGGTTTTCAAAACAGGCCCAGGGGCTAAAACAAATAGAATATTTCTTATACCATTATAATGAGGCAAAATGCAAAACAGTCAAATAAAATTAAATGCTTAGAAGAAACAAGTAAATTCTGCAAGTTGATCATTCCAAGGATTGTATTTGGCTTCTGGGAAATTGTTGACTACTTGGCTTATATCTGTTAGATATCTAGGCTACGTATACTTTTTTTTCATTCCCCAATATTTTAGAACTGATTTCCATTCATTCATAATCATTTAAATGTCCTTAATGTTGAAAACATTGGGAGTTTATCTATCCTCAAATAGGTTCAATTTCCTGTCATTCTTCCCACTTATTAATATACAAATCACTTCCACCTTAAATTGTAGTGTAACCTATAAGTGACTACTTGAGAAGTCCGAGTTAAAGATTTTGTTTTCACCTTTAGAATTTTTTTTTTTTTTTTTTTGACTTGGGAACGGCACTCATCCACTGATGGTAGGAATAAATAATACTATCAATGGTCTTGAAAATAGTTAGGAAGCATGTATCAAAAGATTTAAAAAATGATCTTTCCCTTTGAAACATTAACCCAATTTCTAAAATAAATAATCAGATATGTTAGAAATACTCCTATGTCCTGTGCCTTTCCTTCCTGTGTGTCTCCTTTACTCTCACACTACTACCACATTCATCACACTTCTGACACCAGATGTGTGGAGGTTTTTCCCCACACCAAGCAATACTCTGACACAAGCTGCATGTCCTACAATTTATTGATAGCTCAATTATAACCCTATCTACCTGGAGGTAGTGTTAGATCCCACAGGTTAAGGAACTGGTCCCATAAGATTGCTGCCACCCTTCTTAAGATACTGATCACAAGTAGTAGGTTCCCAGGGTAACCACAACTTCTATTTACTTGACTACAAATCAGAGGTTCCCACAACCTCCTCTTCCTTTTGATTTAATTAATTTGCTAGAGCAGCTCACAGAACTCAAGGAAACATTTATATTTACCAGTTTATCAAAGGATTTGATAAAGGCTACAGAGGAAGAGTTACATAAGGCACATGTAGAGCGAGGTCTGGGAGGAAGGTCCCAAAGACACAAGCTTCTGTCCTTGTGGAGTTGGGGTGTCTTACCCTCCTGGTATGTAGATGTGTTCACCAGCCTGGCAGCTCTTTAAACCCCATACTATTGGGATTTTTATGGAAACTTTATCACATAGGCATGATAAATTGTTAACCCCATTTTTAGCCCTTCTCCCTTCTCAAGAGAATTTGGGGGGGGGGGCAAGACTAAAAATCCCAAGCTTCTAATCATGGCTTGGTCTTTCTGGTCACCAGTCCCCATCCAGTAGCCCACCAGAAGTCACCTCATTAGAACAACATACACTCCTATCACCCAGGAAGTTAAAGGCTTTCAGGAGCTCTGTGTCAGGAATCAGGGTCAAAGGCCAAATATTAGAAGTGCTGTTATCACCTAGGAACTGGGGTCAGAGAACAATATAGATTTTCTTTTATCTCACATCAGACATGAGTACAAAATAAATTGCTGAGATATTAATTGCAACATTTTTAATGAAAATTTAAATGAAAAGGACAGAACTAGGACTAGTTTTGGAAATGGATGGACTCAGAATTCAAAAATTGTTGTCAAGAATTAAACTTTTCGGGCTTCCCTGGTGGTGTAGTGGTTAAGAATCCACCTGCCAATGCAGGGGACATGGGTTCGAGCCCTGGTCCGGAAGATCCCACATGCCGCAGAGCAACTAAGCCCATGCGCCACAACTACTGAGCCTGTGCTCTAGAACCCGCGAGCCACAACTACCAAAGCCTGTGCACCTAGAGCCTGTGCTCCTCAACAAGAGAAGCCACCGCAATGAGAAGCTCACGCACCACAACGAAGAGTAGACCCCCGCTCACCGCAACTAGAGAAAGCCCGCGTGCAGCAACAAAGACCCAACGCAGCCAAAAATAAAATAAATAAATAAATTTACTTTTTAAAAAAAGAATTCAACCTTTCTTTGCCTCTCGATTCTGTTCTTCTTTATTTTTTATATGGTGGTCCCCAAGACAGTATTTCTGTGTCTACCATTCATTGACTCAAAACATTCAGATGTCCCCCCTTGAACAATTTTGTGGCCAGGGAGCAGAGATCTCTTGATTAGTTTAAACCAATAGGCTCTACCTCTGGCCCTTAGAGTAGAAACAACTCCACCCAAATCATGAGTTTAAAGTAAAGGAAATTTGATAGTTAAAAGAAAATTTATCATAAGAAGGAAGAATGTTTTCTAGGTGACAGAAACTAAAGATACCCCCTCAATGATAATTTGAAAACATGATAAATTACTATCTATATATTAAAAGTCATATTGTTAAATATATTTTGTTATATGAGAAAATGCTTAAGGTAAAATGTCACAATCAGAAAGCAGGGGGAATAGCAAATGTGAACACCTGAGGCAGAATCAATTTTGACCTGTGAAGAATGAAGAGTTAGATGAGCTCAAGCATAATAAAGAAGGGAAAAAAATCTTTATAAACAAGACTGGAGAAATAAGCAGAGTCCAGATCATGAAACATCTTGTAGACAATAGCACTGATTTTAGTCTTTTTCCCAAGTTCAATGAAAGACATTGTAGGGTTTTTAGCAAGAAGTTTGCATGACACAATAAATATTTTTAAAGAACAATGTGACTAGTGTGTAGAAAATTGATTAGAGAGGAGCAAGTGTAGAAGCAGGAACTAACAAGATTTTTCTGGGAAAATCGGCAGTCTTGTATCTGTTTGGTTCTGTATTTAATCCATATCCAATGATCTCACCACCCCTTTATTACCTATGTTCTCCCATTTTGCACTCCATCATTTACACACCAATTCCAGGAGGGCAGGGACCATGTCTACCCATACTTTACACCTCTTTCTGGACCTAAGATATACTAGGCAATGCTTGCTTGTAAATTCTTTGTGTGTGTGAGCTTCAAGACAAAGTTCAAGATGGCAAAGACTTTATAACTCTTCTTTATGTTTTATTAAAACACTGTATTTAAAATATTAAATACATTTACATGTTTTCCTATTAGCAAATATAAAATAACAAAGTGATTCCATCTTACTTAACAGGGGGTCACTTTGGATCCTAAACTATTGATTCTGTAATTTTTGAGAAATTACTGGATTCAGAGTATATTTGTGAGAATACCACCATGAATAGTTTAAAAGTAATAGATAAGTGAAAATTGACTTGAGTTACTGCATTATCCCTGATGTTTTTCTGTGATTCACGATATTTTTACAGACAGATTCAATGTAAAATCACCAAAAAGATAAATAAAACAGTTTATTTTTTATTGGTTCTCATGATGTTTAGGTTATTTTCCTGATATTTAAGCATATATGTACAGTTAATTTTGATTACTTCTATATACATTCAAATTTGAGAACAGAAATATTGAATTTCTTCTAAGCAAAAGGCCTCAACACTTAATATTTAGCAAATTCCTTTGTATTCAATAGTAGATAGTAGTATTCCTATTTTTAAAAACAAAAATGTAAAAGATGAGAAAATTTCTCAACTCATCTAGTTAATTTGTGAATTTAACCTTGTACTGTGCATATATTCACAAATCATAATTTAAAACTCAGTGTTCTTGCTGTGGCTTCAGATATTTTCAGTGAGCATTAAGCATCTTTTATCGTCTAACACTGGGATTAGATGCTTCTCTTCCGAACTCTTATAGCATTTCATTCATACCTCTGTCACCATACTCATTTTACTGCGTTTTAATAACCTGTTTACTCTCTGTCTCCCAACAAGAATATGAACTTGAAAGTAGGGGTTGTTTCTTAGGCACATAGTAGACACATAATAAATGTTTTAAAATAAATGATTATTTTAAATAATTATTTTTCCATAGTAGCAGATAGGAACAGCAAAGCCTTGTTAGTTATGGAAAATCTTCAATGACCTAGAATAATATAATTTGCTAGTACTACTCCCTGAAAAGAAGGATTTGGAGTATATTAAAACACATACACACATGCAATAGATGGCATATGTATTTTTTTGAAACATGACGATTATGGTACTACTTTAACGAAGCCTCCTTGGGGCTGATCTCAAGTACATGTTCTTGAAAAAAAAAAAAGTGAGATTCGGGGGATGAAGTGCATATACGCAAATTGGCATCATTTGTCTTTGGATAGAATTTCAGCCAAATGAGACTCAAGACTACATTGACATGGCCAAATATCATTTAATGCCACTTGTGGGCATTTCAAAAATTTCATGGAAAGTATAGTTCTCAGGTTTCTTATTTAATAACATGGGCAGTTGCCAGTGATGGGAAAATGCCAAACCTATTTCAATTTTGAGGTTAAAAAGTCTAATTTACTCAAAGTCAAATTTTATCATATCTCCTAAAAACAGTTGCTACTGAAGACTTACAGAAGTGTGTTACTTACACACACATTTATACTTGCAGAAATAATGCTAAAAACATTTCAACCTCAGTATTTTTTGTTTATGCAATCAAATTTAGTTTAAATGGGTTTTGGTTCCTTAGCAAAAATATGATACGTAGACAAAGGAAAGGTGGATTTTCTAACGAGACCCTAGAAAACTCAGGTTTTGAGTTAAAAGACATAAAATTAATTTAATCCATTCAACAAATATTACAAAGTACTTTAAGTTGACTACCTATAGAGTGTTGCAGTTCTAATTTAGTCAGTGTGTGCCTTTTAAATACTCACCTGATACTTTTGAGTACTCAACTAAAGAGATATTAGTATCATAGAACTATGTTGTCACAATTTTTCACTTATATATGGGTTATTTCAATTGGATATGATTTTGATCTGTTGGAATAAAATTGAATACATGGCTGTTTATATGGATGTAATATTTTTTTCTCAAAAAATAACAATCAATCACATGTATTCCTCAGACTGCTCCAAGCCAGAAAAAAAAAAATCTCGTTTGAAGGTTTCCTAGTAGCCTCTGAGGAAAGAATTTGGTGGAGTCAACCTCCATCTAACATTCAAATTACTTTATTATTTTCTATTTTTGCTTTATTTCCCCTTTCTTCTGGCTTTCAAAGGTCTTTTGATTGTTTGTTTTCTTTATTTACCGTTTCTCCTCCTCTATGTGTTACGATTTCTGGGGAATCTTGGATTAATGTATCTATAAAGTACTGTGCACAGCACAGACTGACCAAAATCATAAAGTCATTCAATAGACAAAGTCTGTAGCTGGCATGCTTTGGTTTTCTCGATTTTTCCACAAACTGTCAGTCCTGGGTGGGACCCCATAATTCTCATGTTTTCTGTCTTTTGTCATTCCTGGGAGTTTCTCTAAACTAATCCTACTTCACAGGGTTTACAGACTAAATTTCAGAACAGACGTCCTCAGAGCTGACTGACAGGAACAAAGGCTAGCTAGGAGAGAGCTGAAGACAATGACGGTAATGGTACTGCTCTTTTTTCTCTCTTTTTTGTTTACTAACTTCATGAAGCACACACCCTCCCTTCACCCTCTGTGCAGAGCTGACTGCAAATTTTCTCTAGCCTCATCCAAAATTGGGCACTGGGTGTTTTGACTACAGAACTTTATTTTTGTCAATCAGGTCACTTTGTCTGAAGCAAAAGGCTCCTGTTAGGACACATTTTCCACCCTGACTTGTTTAATAATGTGTTTCTCTTTCTTATTCCCAGAACAGACAGACAGACAGACACACACACACACACACACACACACACACACACACACACACACACACACACACACACACACACACACACACACACACACCCTTCCTCCTAATGTTTTCACTCTTAAGGCAACCTGCCACTACAAAGACTAGTAATGAAAGTTTCTTGCAATTCTAAGCACTGGTCTGTGATCCTTTGAAATGTCACGGTCACTGGAATTTTTGGAGAAACCAATTCTCTGGGTTTTCCCACACTTCTTTCAAGGTGTTTCCACTAGTCCTTGGGGTTGCCACACATACCCATCCTCATTTGTTTGGTGGTTCATTCTGTCAGCTTCCATAGCATTAGCTACAATCCTATTGAACCGCTTTGGCTATAGCATAATGACTGCATTTTAACTGTTGCCTTCTGGAGATGGAAATCTCAGTTTTAATTTTCAAGCCAAAATAAAGGTTAATTTTTTTAATTCAATGTACTGGAAGAGATAAAGTTCATCTGTATCTTTTTAAATCACATCATGTAGGTAGAATTCATATCAGCTATAAATTACTAACAGGCATAAAAAGTAATAAGTATATGAAGTATTTTTAAAGTCTTCTAAAAAGTTAAGAAGGAGTAATATTACAAATGTGAGTAAAATTTCTGAGCTGCAGGATGGAAAGGGAACATGTCTAAGATGGATGCTCTAGCAGTAGACTCTTAATCAGCTTTTAAAAGTAAATCTCTTACTTCCTCAGAGTCTCAGTTTCCTAAACTGTGAAAGGAGGATAATAGTTCTGAAGCTTAAAAGAAATCATTTTTATCAAAGGCTCTGAGAAAACAAACATAAAAACTGTCTGTTGTTATTTAGCAAGTAAGTTTAAATGACCTAGCACACACAGAGTACAATGCTAGCCTTACTAGCAAATAGAATAATAGAAATAGATCAAAGCCCTCCTCTATGCAGATATTGTACTCACTCTAGTGGAAGAGTCAGTGTATGAAATTTCTCAAACACAGCACAGGACACACGATAGGAGGACCTCTAACAGAGGTGCTCTAAGCTGCTATGGGAACCGAGGCTTGGAGGGAGAGTGATATTTCTTGGGCTTCTGGGAAGTTCCACAGAGGAACTAATTTTCTATCTGAGCCTTAAAAGGGAAGGAGATATGGGGTAGGAAGTTTATTTACATAATGACAATTAAAGCCAGCATGCCAGTCATCTCAAAATGATGAGAGCTAGCTGACTGGCTCCAGGCAGCCAACATGCTGTCTTTATTATTTTCAGGATAGAGCTGAGACTAGCATAAGGGAAAAAGACTGAACTGAAAAAAAGTGTTCACTCATAGTAAATATACACATGGCATAGTTAAAGGATCAACCAGTTTTGACAGACTTGGTAGAAACTAGGTTGCCAAATTTAAAAGAATATTCTTACAGAAATTATTTGCAATAGTAAATGTCACATCATTAGGTCATATAGTAGAATAATTATACAGTAGAATAATTAAATAAAAATGGTGAATAGGTGTATGTGTGTTTCTGTACTCATGTGTTTATAATGGATCTATTTCTAGTCCCTGCTCTGTGTCCATAGACATAACTTAGGCTACTATGTCCTAACAGCCAACTGAATAAATTTGCTTAAAATTGCTTTAATTACTTAAACTAATTTTCCAACTGCAGTATGTGTACAGTGATTTCCTTTTCTTTCATGCTGAACTTTTCCCCAAGTGGTTTGCTAAGAAGCAACCTATTTTTTCCGATTCTCAGAAAGTCCTGTGCTGGCTTATATATCTCTCCTAACAGTCCTTGAGTTCAGACAATTTGAATCCCACATGTGGAGGAAACGTTTCTAAGTGAAAACTGATCTGACCCTAAACAAACCAAGCAGTACAGGCAAGGTCTTCAGAGGGAGAGGGAAGGGCAGAGCCCAGAAAGTGGGGGCCAGGCTCTTGGACTGTGTTTCTCAGGGCAGCTGCCTATAGATTCCAGAATGTATATGTGTACACTTAGGTCGGTATATCCAACATGTATCTTGGCATATGACATCAACAGGCCAAATCTGACACCGAAAAAGACAATCCTGAATCCATTGCCACTTTTACTTTGAGGGGGGAGGAAATGCTGCAATCTAAACTCACACCATTGTCCCAGCTGGGGTGGGAGCGCATATGGAGTAATATCCAGGTGTATGCAAGCCTTTCTTCTTCCCTTAGTGATGTCGTTTAAATAATTTAAAATGTTCAAATCTCAGTGTTCTTATATTATCATGGGAATGATATTTACACCAGTATAATAGGGCTGTTGTAAATACAAAATGTGTGCAAAGCAGTTAGCACAGTTCCTGGTACAATAAAAGTCAACCAGCATTATAAAAATTAATTATTAAATATAAATATCATTTTAATGACAGTACATAAATGCAGGACCTAAATGTTGGAAAGATAGGACAAAAGATATAACTTTGGGGAAGTTATATGGTGAATGATACATGGGGGAGATACCCCCTCATTCTGCTATTGAAGCGGAGAATGTATATCAGTTATTTACCCAGAAGTAGATGTCTGTCATGCTTTAATTTTGTCTTCCTCATTACAAAAATCATATAAAAATATTTTTGGTGCTAATTAAATAAATCTATTTGCAAAGAGTTTTTAAACTAAATTCTAGGGAAATAAGAGCATCCTTACGCATGAGCTTTAGAGATGAAGCCACTAACTTTGAGAAAATTACTGTCTTCCAATTTCTTTTTTTTAATTTTTATTTTATATTGGAGTATAGTTGATTAAAAATGTTGTATTAGTTTCAGGTGTACAGCAAAGTGATCTAGTTATACATGCACATGAATCTATTCTTTTTAAAATTCTTTTCCCATTTAGGTTATTATAGAATACTGAACAGCGTTCTCTGTGCTATACAGTAGATCCTTGTTGGTTATTTTAAATATAGCAGTGTGTACATGTCAATCCTAAACTACCAATCTATTCCTCCCCCACACTCTTCCCCCCTGGTAACCATAAGTTCGTTCTCTAAGTCTGTGAGTCTGTTTCTGTTTTGTAAATAAGTTCACTTGTATCATCTTGGAGGGGAGGATGCCTCGCGTGGCATGCGGGTCTTAGTTCCCCAACCAGGAATCAAACCTGCACCCGCTGCCGTAAAAGCATGCAATCCTAACCACTGGACCACCAGGGAATTCCCTGTATCCTTTTTTTTTTTTTCCATTCCAAATATAAGCTATATCATATGGTATTTGTCTGACTTACTTCACTTAGTATGATAATCTCCAGGTCCACCCATGTTGCTGCAAATGGCATTATTTCATTCTTTTTAATGACTGAGTAATATTCTATTGTATATAAGTACCGTATCTTCTTTATCTGTTTATTTGTTGGTGGACATTTAGGTTGCTTCCATGTCTTGGCTATTGTAAACAGCACTTCAATGAACATTGGGGTGCATGTATCCTTTCAAACCATGTTTTTCTCTGGATGTATGCCCAGGAGTGGGATTGCTGGATCATATGGTAGCTCTATTTTTAGTTTCTTAAGGAACCTCCATACTGTTCTCCAAAGTACCAATTTACATTCCCACCAACAGTGCAGGAGGGTCCCCTTTTCTCCATACCCTGTCCAGCATTTATTGTTTATAGATTTTTGGATGATGGCCATTCTGACTGGTGTGAGGTGATATCTCATTGTACATAGATACCTAACTAATTCTAATAGCCAATAATAATTGCAGTATTTCAACAATGTTTGTTATTGTTCTGGGTGAAAATTATATAGTGTCTTCAAAAAGTTACAACTTATTAAAGGCCTTAGACTTCCCAATGTATTTCCTCCAAAAAAAAAAAATCTGCTCAGAATGAAAATGTTGGTGCAGTCATCATAACATCTGAGATTTTTGAAAATTAGGAGAGACTGTATGTTGAAAGTACATTAACCAGGTACATCTCACTCACTGTTGCTTAGCAGACATCTCAGGAGAAGAATAGTGGCAAGAGACCTGGCTGACTGAAACACTGAGAGAAATCATACACAGAGGAAGTGTTCTATTTCCTTTGTTCTTTATGCGTTCTATAAATATTTCATGTATTTATTAAAGCTGTGTTATTGCTGGAAGCCAGCCTTCTCCCTTGTTTAAATCTTCCCCCACCCTTGAAGGATAGAAATGTTTGAAATATAGGGAGTCTGCATTCCACGTACATGTTTTCTTAATAGACAACACATGAAAATTAGAGAGGAAAATTTCTTAAAAGAAAGAGAAGGAGAAATATTTAGGATGATTAGAAAGAAAAGTCTCACAATACCCTGGAGGTGACCTTGGAGCAATGACTTTTATCAAAATTCTATGAATTGAAAATACATGCAGTTCCAATAGAAATGAGAGTCAGCTTTTTCTTCTCACAGCTATGTTTGTCTTCCTTGGCCCATGTGGCAGGAAAGTCATGGTTTGAGGGGCTTCATTAGAAAGCTGCCTGCGGGTGCTTCATTACCAGTTATATTTATTTCAGTGTTAAAAGGGCAGATTTCCTGTTTAAATAGTATTCATCTTTAAGGGCGAGGCACCACTACTGGAAACATCAACAAAACCATTCCATTCACTAACATTTAAACCCAAAAGCTGGAATAATGGAAGGGATCAATAAATCAGAGGTCAACATGGAGTTCTCTTCCTTTGGGGACCCTGATGATCCTGTTGTTTCAATCTTGTCTGGGCTGTGAAATGAACAGAAACAACTGGGAACATTCCATCTGGTCTTTGGCGAACATAGGCTTCAGCTTCTTTCACTCATGAACATCACAGCGGGACTATGTGCTATTCTATTTAATCTCAATGTAATACCACTTGTTTCCTAAAACAGAGCATTGATAAGTTGAAAAGCTGTGATTTGCTTCACATTGGGGGAAAAACAGTGCAGTACAAAAGCAGATACCAAAACTAATTCACACAAATTAAAAAGTGTCAAAATCTATGACGAATTCCCTGCTGTGTTGTGTCTTCTGTAGAAAGTATCTATGCTACTTAATATGTGCCAGACAATGTGACCAGCACTGAACATACATTATCTCATTTTTCTTCAAACAATTTTATGAACCTCAGTTTTACTGAGAAGGAAACTGAGGCTTAGAGAGGTTGAGCTCCTGTCCAAGTTCCAGAGTTAATACATAGGAAAGCTGAATTCCAAGACTGTAGGATTCAGCACCTGAACACTCAGCCACTACACATCCTCTAATTAGAAGTTATGTGGCTGTACTTGTTTAAGAACAAGGCTGGTTTAACCCTTAATACCAAAGTTCTACTAAAGACATCTGTCCTCACTGAGAGACACACCTATATCCTGGAATCGCAGAATCACAGAAGCTCAAAGGTATTTAATAGTAATGCTATCATATAATGCCCAGTCTTCCAAACTGGGACACTTTTGCAAAGTGAAGAATGTGCAAATAATACTTTGCTGAGAAAACAGGTATAAACCAGGATTGATCAAGTGAACTTGGAATGTCTGTGCATTCTACTTGTAGACAATCTTTACCAATCATCTTATGATTAATGAATTTTCTAGCATTATACTAATATTAAGAACTGCAATATAATGCTTGCTGCTAAGACCCAGATTTGTTTATATACATTGTCTCCATCATCTGCGCCGATTCTTCAGGTAGAGATTATTACCTCCATTTTGCCGTTGAGAGAACAGGGATCAGAGCAGACAGATGAGTTGCAAAAGGGCATTTAATTGTTAACAGGCAAAACTGGGATTCAATACCAGGTTTTGAACGTTACCCCTTACTGCTTTTCTTTTGTTTTCTCTTGTTTCCTATACCCCTAGGAAAATTTCAGTCATGTAAAATTCATTCCTTCTCAAGGAGGGACTTTGGTAGATAATCCATTTAAAACATTGTATCAAAATGGCTGAATAAGCAAATGTGATTATCTTCCTACCCACTTCAAATTCTTAGAAATGACAGAATTGAGTTTTTTAAAAGGAATAGATCAGTATTATCACTGGCAAACTACAAATAGTGCCACCAGCAGACTAAACGTTTTGGGAAATTTTGTAAAACATGGAGTAAATGAGATCAGATTGTCAAAAGACCCGCAGCTCAAACCATTTTGGGGAAAGGGCTGCTGCAGAGGCGAGTGAATCTAGGGCACAACATGCTCCGAGACAAAGGATGCAGAGCAGAGGGTTCCTTTTGGCAATTGTCAGGAGGAATCACTGGGGATCTGATTCAGAAAAGTTAATAGGCTGGCACCTATGTGTTTGCTGATTAATAGGCCATGGAGGTTCCCTTCCAAGTTAAAGCAGAGAGGATGTGGCCACCTGGGAGGAAGGACAGTGCAGGACTGATCTGCAGCTGGTACAGACCAGGTAGACCAGTTGTTTAAATATTGTAGGATTTCTCTTCCAGTTATTTAATCGATGCTGCTCTCAGCCTCCTAAATACCTCTACTGCCCCAGCCTCCCAAGCATTTCTTCCAGGACCCATAGGTCCCCTCATGATTCAGCACCCCAAGGGTACGTCTGGCACTACCAGGGGCTGTAAGACCCCAGTCTGGTGCTCTGGTCAGTGTCCATTCTGACTGCTCAGTACCTATGGCATGTAAGGGAGAGTAGATAGTAATCGACTTCTCAGATGATTGCTTTCTCCTTTCTCAGTACCTATCTCTTTATGGCTGTAAGCGGCTATATGACTTGCTTTGCACCAGTAAAGTGTGTAAGGAAATGACATGTATCACTCCAGGATGGAAACATTTAGAAAATGTACTCTTCACCTTCCATCATGAACCCTGAAGCTTCATGTAGAAATGTTAGCTCACAACCTGATGGAAACCCTGTCAGCCTGGGTGCTCAAGGGACTGTGATAATTATTTGTCATTTGATGTCATTGAGATCTAGGGAATGACTATTAAAACACCAGAACAAAGCCTGACTTAAATCTACTAGCAGTTAAATAATTTGTAGCATCCAATACGAAGGGGGTTGCTAGTCAGCCAGAAGCCAAGGTCAGTGACATCAGCAGCCCACTCTGCTTTTCCACTGCAATAACCCTTAGAAGTGGCATCCACCAATGATCAGGAGTTCCCTAGTATAAAAATAGCCAGTGAATAAACAGCAACAAAAAGAGATGAAAAATATAAGGAAGGCTTAATAGACTGTGAGGTTAGATTCAAAAATTCCAACATCCATTTGAGAGACATCCAGAAGGGTTGAACAAAGGATATGAAGCAAAAGAAATAATTCTCAAGGCTCAGATAAGATCTAAGTCTTTGATTTAAAATGACCCTCTAAGAGCTACACAATATGAATAAACAAAGACAAACTCACTTATACATTCTTAAGGAATTACAAAAAAATGATACAGAGAAAATTCTAAATGCTGCCGAGGAGCCTGAAAAAAACTACAGGCTCGCCAAACAAGAATAAGCTGTTGTTGCTGTTGTTTTATTGGAAGCTCTGGAATCTACAAGACAATGGTTTTCAAATTTTTGGTGAAAAATTTTGATCCTAGAAGTCTATCCCTAATGGTGATTGCTATAGTTCCACTGAATTCAGCAGCAATAAATCCAGCGACTTGAATAAAGTTTCGTAGTAATGCAACAACTTCTCAATACCATTAATATCCCAAGCTCATTCTGTCTAAACACCACTATCCTTTGGATGTGATTTTTCACCATCATAGGCATCTTACAGTCATAAGATGGCTGGTCATTCTTGTTTCACATCTGCATTCTAAGAAAGAAGAGCAAAGTAACAAAGGGAAGAAATCTTATCCTACGCTGGAAACTCTATTCAATGCGGTGCCAACATTGAAAAGGAAACTTTCCTGGACATGCCCAGAAGACTTTTACCTACAACTCTGTGGCAAGATCTGTGTTACAAGCCACACTTTGTTTCAGAAAAGGCTGGAAGTTAGGCTCTTTTAAGAAGGCACATTCTACATTAACACAGTTGGGGTTACAATAGCAAGGAGAAATGAGAGAGTGGATATTGGGTAGGAAATTAGCAGGGTCTGCTTGTGATTTTCCTTAGCATGAGTTCTGATCTTCCTCTCCTTCAGGGCGCACGCTATCAACAAATGTTGGAAGGATGACCTGCACATTTGGAAATAAAGTTACATGACAGTCTCACAAAATACATAAAAATAATTCTTTTTGAATCATGGAACAAAACAAAGTTATGAAAATAGTATAATTTTAACATGAAGGATTTTACTAAAAAAACCCAAAACTCAGAACGCTTAAGTAAAAGGATTAACACTCTTAACACTGACAAATATAAAACTTCTCTACAACCAAAGAAACCAGAAAAAAATGTAACTTGGAATGTTGAAGAAGGGTTCTCACATTTTTTTTCATGTACCTGTTGCTGTTTGAGTATTTTATTAAAGAGGACATATTCTTGTATTCTTTGTGTAATTATTTTAAATACAAAACAACAAACACACAAGCGTTTTATTTTACTAGGTATGAACCAACATATTTTTCCACCATCTCATCTATTTTAGTTATACAGTCTAACACTGGGTCAAAACAAATCTAATGTATTTTGTAAATTGATGGCCATCCTTCAAATATTAGATGAACACAATTATAATGTCATTCGGAGTTTCCGCCTGTCCAAACCAAACATTCTTAATCGCTTCAGTCATGGCTAATGTGGATGGTATTGAATTGCTTTACTCTGCCCTGAATGTAGCAGCTCTACCTCTTGAACCACAGAGGTTCAAACTCACACGTCAAGTGTGGTTTTTTTCAGGGGCAGAATAAATCAGGAGTATCACTCCTCTAACTACAGGTATAATGTTTCCACTAATGAAGACTAATCATGCATTTACTTTTTAAAGCAACTCAATCATGCAGTTAGTACATGTAAAGTTTACTGGTTTTGCCTTAAAGTTCATTTTCTTGGTACTACTAATTAGCTGTACCTTTTCCTTGTATTTTTCTTTATGGAGAGAGTATGCTTTTCTGTCTTTCCTTAGCTACTCTATGAAGATTCACTGCTGCCTCTTATATACTGAAGAAGCCTGAAGGCCAAGTTTCTTATAATTAGAATTGAGCTGGCCGTACCCTCCAGAGACTGTGCTTTGATGTTTTGACTGTTTCTTTGAAGTCCATATTTGCATCTGGGTCAGTTCTGATGTCTCCATGGTTATCAAGGTAGGTTCCAGACCCCTGACTTTTGTCCCTTTCTTCACATTATTGTGTGACCAATCTGCATTGCATCCAAAACAGGCTATGATTTACATATTATGTACTTGTGTAATTGGACTTTTTGCGTATAAATATAGGACCTTTTATTTATCCCTGTTTAATTTCAATTTTTGCACTTACAATAGGTAGAGCTTCTTATTCTTTATAATTCCCAGCATTGTATCGGGCCTGTTCTTGATAAGAATTCTCAATATAAGTACATCCAAGTTACTGGTATAAACACTGAGCAGAGGCAAGGCCAAGGACAGAACCCAAGAGCACACCCAGCAAAAGCTTTCTCCAGGGAGAGATATGTCATTTCAAGCACTTACGTTTACTTATATTCTTATAAGAATAGGTGTATATTGGATTTATATTTCTGTGCTTCTTTTTCCTATTATAGGAGAACAACTCATAAAGCTTAACTTCTGGATTATATTCTGACTTATATCAATCCCAAGATACTGATGTGTGTTAGGTTTTATTAGGCAAGATGTTTTGGGAGAGTATACAGCTCCAAATTGAATAGTAACTTCAAGACCTCAATTTACCTATTTTATGATAATATTCTGCTTCTTTAAACTCTAAACTATTGGTTAAAAGATGGATATAAGTTTTCAATGGAATTTTCCCAATTGTTTGAAGAAAATCCGATTGGAACTTGGCACTTACCTGAATCAGAGAAATTCTGTCAACTGGTAAAAAATAGCATATTAATTTTCTTTTTTTTTAAACCAGTTATTTTAACATTGCATAGATATAGCTTGATTTACTTTATTCACTTGGAATGCTTAGTATGATTAATTGGTTACATGCTTTATTTTGTTTAATCCCCACAAAATCTTACAATGAAGCAAATAACTCAATGAGGTAAAGTAATTTATATAAAGTTGTACAACTTGTGTTGGAAAAACTAAGGGTCAGTTTGAGGTGGGTGACATGAGAACAGTCACAATTATTCGCTAAACCATTGGCTCTTTATATACATTATTTCTATTAAGCTTTAGAACAGTTAAAGTGGAATTTTGTTATTGGTTTTGCTTTTCCAACATTTAAGAGACTTACTCTGTTGGAAGAGTTCCTCACCCTCTGAGTCTTCCTGGGAACAAGACAGCATTCTTGGTCTGTAGGAGCTTAACAAGCCAGAAGCTCTCCTTCTAGCTTTCCCTGCAGCCTCCCGTCCAACTTCCCTACTCACATCCAACCTCACCAGTGTCCGACTTAGGATGGGGAACTTGGTCCCTGGGATGGTAGCAGTAACAGTAGCTGCTGATGAAGTCGATGGGGCACAGGCGGAAGTTGTACGGAAGTTACAGTGGTATAAGTTTACAAGCTTAGAATTGAGGTTTGGTGGCAGCGGCAATGATATCCTCATCACCATGGTTTTGAACATTGCTTCCGGCTGCTTCACCTTGAGTCTAATATACCAGCACCCCTCACATTTCTGTGAGTTACCCAATATTATTTTAATAAAGACTCAGTTTAGAGTATTCGTTAAGACCATAGGCCCAGATCTGCTACTTCCTAGCTGTGTGTGACCTTGGGTAAGTCGCTTAATTCCTGTGTGCTTCGATTTACTCCTCTGTGACAAGAAATAATAAGAATGTGGAGATTCAATGAGTGTGGTACTTTGAAGACTCTGTGGCAGGTGGAAGGCACTCCATAATTGCCCACTATATTACTAGACTAATTTTCTCATTAATCAGGCAAAGTCTGTTTCTTTCAACTAAGAACTATGACTGATAATTATTAATATTTGTGGTTTTGATGAGGATACAGGCTCAGAAGAGTTACTTAAGGTTATAAATTTGTAAAAAAAATGGATGCAAGAATCTTAGAATAAAATTTAGCTCTATCTGAACTCAAAACTTAGTTCAGTTCTTTGCATTTTCCTACTTAATAGAGGATGGCTTATAATATCCTTATACCAAACAAGTAGAAAGGTCTTCATTCAAATGCAGTTGACTGGGAAAGAGAAGAGTTTGACTAGAAAATTTATCTTTCTCTATCATAATTACATATAGGAGACCTTCTACCAGAATGAAATTCCAATTCTCAATTAAACCACAAGAAAAATGTGTCTGTGTATATGATATAGCATGAACTCAATAACTTAATAATTCTGTTTATTAAAACTGTCTTGAAGTTAATCCTATTATAGATATCTAGTGCCCTGGAAGCAGACAAGATTACTAAAACAGAACGAGTGTAGTTTTTCTATAACAACTTTTTTTTTTCCTTCCATCTCATTTTCTTGGCTTCAGAATTCAGTAAGCTGCAAATCTCCACTTTCTTTCTGTTACTAAATGTAGCAAGGTTAGCAGAAACTCTTGATATGAGGGCTTATCTTTCTTCTTTACACTCACCAGGCAGAATTTCATCTCTCTCTCGGTGTGGCAGCAAAATAAAAATGTGTCTTCCAATCAAAACAGTCAAGCATTTCACTTTCGAGCTAATCTTCTTTTGCTGTAGTAGAAAACTCTTTGTACCTTCATCGAGGAAATCATCAGAAAAAGGGCAATCATTTTCAACCTGATATTTTCCTTTGTGCAAATCTAGCCTCAAAGGAATGCATTTATCTTTTTAAAATGCTGCTATAATTTATTTCATGTCTCCACAGCTAAATGTGATGATTTGATGGGAAACCCAGGAAATAGCTTCTGATAGTACACAGTATAATTGCATCACTTACATACTTGTATGCAGAGCTAATCATCAAGCATCAAATACCAAATTTTTAAAAAAATTATTTCTTTTAGAAATTGGGATATGGTTCTATTCTTTTTTTATTCTAAATTCATGTTTTAATTTTAACAGAATACCAAAATATAGCATTTCCATTTCTATCTAATTGTGTGTAACTTTGAATATGTTTAAATGGGTATGCATATTATTATTTGCAATTTCTCCATGTCATGTGATATTATTTTTCATGTATTCTTAAAATCGCCAGTAAGGCATACATTTGATAACGAAAAGCTGAAAAATCCTCAACTTATTAAACCAAACCAATATAAATTATTTAAAATATTAATTTTCATAAAGCAACTGTGAAACACATTTGTGTATTATTTGATAACGTAGTATTCCTGGAATAGAATCTGTTTTCTCTTCTATGACCTTGAAGAATAACTTTGTTGTTTGCCGTGGGTTTAAAAATATATAAAGTACTTTTACATTGATTTTCTCATTTAATTCTAACAAACGTATGAGCTGTATACAGAGGGTTTTATTGTTGCATTATAAAGTTGAGAAGATTCTGAGATGAGAGGTTAAGTTGTATCACACAACAGGAGGGGCCGGAAGGAGACGGCAATAACTGCTGGGACTTGAATCCATTATTCTAAAGTGCAGATCCAGTGTCTTTCCTGTTACAGCCATTCCTCTCATTCTCTCGCTGAGTTCGTGTTTAAGAGTTTGAAAGCGAAATGAGTTAATTTATCTCAGGAAACTTGCTCTGGCTGCTAGCCTTGCAGCAGAATGCGCAGTGCTAAGTCTCAAGCCCCACTGGAGACAAACCCCTCTCCCCGGACCCCTAGAGCCGAAAGTAAGGGTGCGTGTGTGTGCGTGCGTGTGTTTTCTCCCAGCTTCTCTTGTTGGGCCTGAGAGGATGGGGTGCAAGGCACAGTGGGAGTGCCAAGTACCTGTCCGGTGTCTGGTTGTTAAATGAGTAAGTGATGCCTGGACATGCTTGGGATCTCCTGGAAAGAACACTCGACTGAGATTCAAAATGTTTGCCAGAGGCTCAAGGAAGCCTCCCGAGCTCTGTGTTACGATGGAATTCTTTCTCTCTGAGTGGAAGTTTGCTCATACATGAATGAGGCTTGACGGAGACATTTAAATATGTTATAAATGTTATGATGTTTGTGATGGTTGTATGTCAGTTAGGGAGTGCTTGTCAGGGTCTCATTTTACCCTAGAGGTGAGCAGTCTTTTGCCCCATTCATTTATCAGGTAGTTTTGTTTGTTTATTTTACTTAATGTCCTTCCCCCCTCACCTCAGCAGTGTGGAGATTACTTTGGTGATCATTGTTTCTGTGTTTGTGGAGCACCGGGAAAAGTAAAAGCTTCCCATCTCTTAGATCCGCTCTTATTACTTTTATAAAATGAACACTGCAGGCTAATTTATAAGGCTGGGTTTACCTGGCTCAGTGAATAATTTCTGCATCAGAAAACTGATATTTTGTTAAAAGGTGGTATTTTAAAAATGGACTTACTGGTCTTGGCACTGCTTTTGTGTTAAAACACACACACACACACACACACACAAAACAAAACAACTCTTTCCTTCAATTTAATTTTTGGATGAGTGATACAATTTTTGCCATAGTTTAAGAAAAGTTCACACTAATGCCTGTAACATAAAAATGTAAGACAGAGTTAGGCTTTTGAGGTATGAAGTTGCTTCTGTGTTTTGAATGGCTGAAGTAAATAGACTGAGCACAGTAGTACAGGAGTTGAATAGGATTTCAAGTTTATAACGTATTTGATGCTGTGTTGTATAGCAGATAAGAGTAGAGATAATAGGGACAGATTTCTTATTCCTGAGAAGAATGGTTTTCTTTACATGTCTCTTTATCCCTATAAACCAGCCAGGATTATATATCCTCAACCTATTTTCCCTTCTGGTTCAAAAGCGAATCTTCATGTGACAACATAAAATTCCCCATTTTAAGTTATAATTGCACTACCTTCCCACAGAATCTTCAGAAACAAAACATATACACCTTTTTCAGAAAGAAAACATGGAATCAGAAATCATTTTCCTCCTTGAGAAAGAAAATAGCTCATAGTCAACAAATTGCCTCAATAGGTAGATTTATGACAACCAAGGATGAAAAGATAAGGAACTTCTAATGACATATAGAACTCATATGTATCTATTATGAAGTACACATTATAATCATTTATACTTATTTGAAAATTCGTTTTAAGTGATTACATAGTCATAAAGTGATAGCTAGTTGTTTAATAGGAAAATTAGTGATTTATATATTGATTCTAGTTGATACATAAAACCTTCCTAGGCTCCAGTTTTCTTATCTGTAACATAAAACCTTAAACTAGATGATTTGTTTATACCTTTCCAATTCCAAACTAGAGTGATTAATCTGTCTTTCAGAAGAGCAAGTTAATTTTATGTTATTTTCTTGTATTGTTTGTTAAATACTTCCAAGAGAGGGTATCATGTATTCTTGGAAACCTCATGAAGCTTGTCATTCATATAAAAATCAACAAATGTTAATAGTATATTAATTATGTATAAAACATTGTAAGCTATAAAAGACCCAAAGAAAAATAAGAAATCATTAATAACACTAAGGAGCATACAATCTAATTTTAGAGACACGAATACAGGAAAACTCAAATAATACCGTACAATCATTAGATAACTGATGTCACAAGGGAATTAATGAGTATTGTCTAATTTAATTGTATGTGTAGGAGGAGCTGAGTTCATTCATTGGGGCTGAATGGAACTAGGGATTCTTATGAAAAAGTAATTTGATCTCTGTCTTGAAGGATGGGGAAAACTTGATTAGGTAAAGGGAAGAGCCATGGCCATCACAGCTATATTACTCTTAGAGCTTTTACAGTATGACAGGTGCTTTCACACAGTAACTGGACAAGATATTATGACAAGTATTCTTATACCTATTTTAAATGAAGAAAACAGGAACTATAAGAACTGAAACTCATATTCTGGTCTTTTGATTTCCAGTCTTCTGTTCTTACCTCTACTTTTACTGTAATCTTGAATATGTATTATTTAATTCTACTATTATTTTGTTTTGTTTTAGTTTTGTTTAGGAAGGGATTAGAGAATTAGTGTTTGAGTTGTCAACACTTACCCTGCATTATCTTTTTAATATACGTGAATGTACTATTGTTATTCTTATTTAACAGAAGAGGAAGCTGAAACTAAAGAAATTAGGCATCAAAATCAGGAATGTGGAAAACTGCACGGCATTAGACTGTGAATTTTGTCTTAAACAATTTATAGCAGGAAAAGCTTCCAGAAGAGTTGATTGTAAGCTTCTCTTTCACAAATGGCTAATTGTTATCCTTTTGACCTCAAAGAGTTCATGAACCTTTATAAATCCTTAACATACATGCAAGAACTAATGTAACTAACTAGGAACTCTAATTGCTATTATTACTTAGAAATCAATAAGTAGTTTTTAAGTGCTAGCCTTGTGCCAGATGTCAAGCTCATTGCCCTCCCATCATCAAGAAAAAATCAAGAGTTGAATGATTTTTAAAATTATTTATCCATATGTTCTATAATTACTTGGAAATTTTAGTTTCCAAGTAATTAGCTATGTAGTGGGAGAAAAAATATTGAAATAACAAACAATTCTCTTACATCATCTAGGAATTCTGAAGGTCAGATTGCTAGTTGAGTGTCTGCCTTTCCCCGGGAAAACAAAGTGGGTCCTAGAGGAGGATGTGTTAGCAGCTATTGTATACATTTACAGAAAAATACAGGAAAGGCATTTTATGAAATCAATAGCTGAACTCCTTGAAAACCCTAATGAGGGACGAATGAAATTTCCAGGCCTCTCCTCAATCAAAAGAAACAAGGGAAGTGTTACTCTGACATCAAAAACTAGCTTCTACATCCTTGAAGGAATTTTCTTAAAAAAGAAAACAAAGCAGGAAATGGAGGAGAAGCTGGGGAAATGGATAACAAAATTTCTGCAGAATGAGGTGATCAATTTTAACCCTTCCAGGTCTTTGTGATACCGAAATTTCATAACCTTGTATTTCCCTGTTGCTAAAAATTCCATAATGTACTTTTATAATTTCACTTTGAAGAATTCTTTCAGACTATAAATTTTCATTTTCAAACTAACAATTTCTTTCTTTCTGTAATAGAAAACACATTTTCTTCCATCTGTGCTCAGGTCTACAATCAATGAAATCTTTCTTCATACATTTAATCAAACAATAAAGAAAGACCCAGCACAAAGAGGACGAGCCAATGAGAGCAGCTCTTGTAACCAAGGATCATTTTAATCCTCCACTTTTTTTTAGCAGCACAGAATTTGGTACACAGCACCTCAGCTGTAATAATTTACACTTAACAAGCAAAGATAAGAATAGTGTCCCTTTTTGTGCAGTGGTATCACAATTATGGGGCAGTATTTATGCACTCATGCTAGCTTGGAAAGAGAACTTTTCACTAAAGAACATTTTACAGTAGGTGTTTCACCTCCCTTTGCAGAACATATTTGGGTGTGAACAGGAACTCTCAAACAGTCTGAATAGATTTCTCCGTCTGTATGCTTCAGCAATGCTGCCTGAACTATTTGTCTGTGGCAGCAGTTCTCAGACATACTGGTCTCTGGACCCTTTTGATAATACTCTTAAAAATTATTGAGGATCCCCAAAGAACTTTTGTGTGTGTAGATTTTATCTGTCAATATTTAGCATATTATAAATTAAAAGATAAATTTTAATTAAAAATAACAATAATAAGCCTTCTGTATGTGACTATAAATAACATAGTTTTGTGGAAAATATCTACAATTTTCAAAACAAAAAAGAATATTTGGCAAGAATAGTGACTTTTTTACACTCTTATATGCTTTTATATGTTTACAAATTTTTTTAAACGCCTGTATGTATGGAGGACAGTTGGTTTCTTATATCTGCTTCTGCATTCCATCTATTGAAATATAGTTTTGGTTGAAGTATAAGAAAATATGACTTCATCCAGATTTTCAGTTGGCAAAATAAAGGATATTTTAACAGCCTTTTAAGACAATTGCATAGAATCTTCTTTGCTAATTAACCAATACTTGACAGGTGGTAGTTTCTCAAAGGTTAGTTGCACTATGAAGTCTGTTCTCATATCAATCAACTTTTTGAACTCTTACATTAAAACCCATTAGTTTAACCTGTACTTTGAATATTTTACCACACATCATTTTGTAAAATTATACATTGGTGGTACAGAAAATTTACAGAGCTATACAGATCTTCCTGATGTTGACACATTTCATTATATAATATAAAAAGTTATTAATATTACCACCAACCTTATTTAAAACGTCTAGGTATTGGAAGCTGTGGAACCATGGTGAGAATACAAGTTTTGCAAAATTTTAATTTTTACTTGATAGCTTGAATTTATTCACTTGCAACAAATGCTGTCAGTGTTTTCTTTGAAGGTACAGGCTCGCTTTATTCATTTTTGAGAAAATATCTGCCAGATACAGGTATATATATCTGAATAATCATAGTTTGTCTGCCTGCTATTCATTCAAGAAAAAATGGTGTTCCATGAAAAACATAGCTAGTGCAACTCAAGCAGTTACACTAGTGCTTTTGCTTGTCCAACTGTTTCTTTGTGTGTCCAGCAGAAGTGTGCTCTATTCATACTCTAGTTTTATCACACAAATATTAAAAATCACATGTTCTCATGGATGAAGATTTAATAAAAATAAGTCCTACTTACCCTTTCATCAAGGACATCCTCAACTGGAACCAGCATTTTTAAAAACTGTGATTGTGTGGTGATGAAGAATACAATGACTATAGTACAGGTAGATGCCATTGCCTTGATTCATCGTAAGGTACTGCATTTCACTCATCATTGCTTTTGCGTCATCAGTGGAAATGTCACCACAATAAAATAGGAAAATAATGTCATCATATTATTATGAAAATAGTTTGAACTCACTCTTTTTTCTTTTTTTAGAAATTTTAAAGCTTTTTATTTTTTACTTTTTTTTGCTTTATAAATTTCTTTTTAAAAAGTTTTTATTGGAGTATAGTTGCTTTACAATATTGTTAGTTTATACTGTACAGCAAAGTGTATCAGCTATAAGTATACATATATCCCCTCTTTTTTGGATTTCCTTCTCATTTAGGTCGCCACAGAGCACTGAGTAGAGTTCCCTGTGCTATACAGTAGGTTCTCATTAGTTATCTATTTTATCATAGTATTAATAGTGTATATATGCCAATCTCAGTCTCCCAATTCATCCCACCCCCCTTGGTATCCATACGTTTGTCCTCTACATCCGTGTCCCTATTTCTGTTTGAACTCACTCTTGAAAGTGTCTCAAGAGCCTCTAGATCTATAATGTGAAAAGATTATAACCTCAAATCTATGTTCACTCAAGGAAGGGCATGAATTATACATGAGTAAGTAGTTTTCTATTTATACCTACAAATAGATATATAATACCCACATTAATAGTAGCTCACAAAATTGCATAGGGATTGAAAATTTTATGAGCCTAAATGCAGCTAGACTTATTTAACTTTGAATATATCTGTTTATTATTTTATTAGAATAATGTTAATCCAAAGGTAATGCTTCCTAATTTTTTTTCCACGAGTCATGAAAAATACAGAGCAAGAAACTATTTTCTAAGACGCCCATGGTTGTTCACCTTAGAGAGTTAAATAAAATATTATTCACAATTAATTAAACATAAGTGCTTTAGATACTAATTGAATATCTGGAAGAGCTAGATTATTCCATATTAATAATATTATATTTATTTTTCAGTTGTCAGTGAGGACTAGCTTCATAAGCTCACTTTAATTCATTCACTCAATAATTGTTTGAGACCATGAATGAGCTGGTGGGAGGGAGTGAGGTTAGCATGCAAAGATGAGGTACATCCTCTATTTACTGCCACACAGTGTTGGATATAACTTAAGGTGGTAAGTGCTAAAATAAAACTAAAATATAAGGAACTATGGAATTACAGAAGTAGAAGGACTAACTTGACCCCGCGTGGAGAATCAGAGACAGCTGCCTAGAAGAGGATAAGCTTGGAGTTGATTCATGAAAGACAAGTAATTAAAAGAATAACAACTACCATTTCACTTACGTGCTGGGCCCTTTTCCAAGAAGTCTACGCTTTTTTCTTTAATTAATTAATTTATTATTTGGCTGCATTGGGCCTCTGTCACGGCACGCGGGCTTCTCTCAAGTTGTGGTGTGCAGGCTCTAGAGTGCGCAGGCTTAGTTGTTGCACACCATGTGGGATCTTAGTTCCCCGACCAGGGATCGAACCCGAGTCCCCTGCATTGGAAGGTGGATTCTTAACCACTGGACCACCAGGAAAGTCCCAGTCTATACTTATTTACAGACTTGGTCCTCATAATAACCCAATGAGTAGGAACAATCATTATCCCAGTTTTACAGATGCTGAACCTGAGTCACAGGTGGTTAAAAAAAGCCTACCCGTAGTCAAACTGTAAACAAATATTTGGAAACATATTTGAACCCAAGATGTCCAGCTTCAGAGTTCGTGCTTCTGTTCACTGTACCATTCTGCAGTCGCAAACCACATGCAATGTTTACCCAGTACGGGGATCTATGTTTTCTGTGTTAGCATTCATTGTGTGTGCAGGAGGAAAGGGCACGCTAAGCAAGAAATATTTAGAGTCTAGTGAGAGGGTGCCATACCCTGCTCCGTTTCCACTCTGAAGTAGGAAGCAAGGTCATCTTCCTTGGGAGGCAGAGGTGGGGAGATGGCTAATGTTGAATTTGAGTAGATATTAAAGACTAAGAATAGCCACTGCATTGCATGCAGAAAGGAAATAACTATTTATACATATAGATAATGTTTAAAACCTTACATTTTTAGTGGTCCAGGTCTACACTGTTGTTGATTTTTTTCCCAGTAGATCTCAGAAATTGAGATAGAAGAAAATATTTAGATTGGCTCCAGGGTTAGCAATAAAATAGGGTTTTAGGATATTTTTGAGGGAGTAGGTAAAATCATAGACTTTGAGGTTTAGATTAAATAGAAAAAGTCCTGACAGAGAAAGTGCAGAGCTCTGTTATTTTATTTCTGACTTTTCTACCTATGAGAAGGATGTTCAGCCTGGAAACAGCAGAATACCACAGAAGCCCAAGAAAAATGGGAAGACTTTTATGAGTGCGTAGAGTTTCCAAATGAATGTATGTTGCCTGTTCCAGAAAAGAAAAGAAAATGAGAATTGGTTCATATCTGGAGTTTCACCGCCTATGATGAAATGCCAGTTTTTGTGATAGTGAGCAAATAAAACTCTCTGTACCTGCACTTTCCTATCTATAAAGTGAGGATAATAGCTGTAATTTACCTCAGAGTGTTATTATAAGGATTAAGTGAGTTAAATAATGAAATGCACAGATAGATGCTTGCCCAGAATAAGTACTTAAGAAGTACACACTTTTATGACTGATATTGATATTGTTATTATCATAAACTCAAGGAATAAAGATAGAGAATATCTGTATGAAGAGTTCACTCTACAAATAAAGACTGTAGTTCTTTTTCTTAAGATTCTCATTCAGGACAATTACAAATACATGGATTAATGTGCAATCTAATAATGCTTATGTTTAATCATCTGAGTCCTATAATATCAATAAAATAGGTAAGGATTCTTTATCCATTCGATTGACTTTTTTAAAGTTGTGCAAAATAGCTAATGCCTATAGCTGCAAAGTGTCTAAGGCAGAAAACTGGTAGAAAGTGAAGAATAACAACAAAACAACTACTCATTATTGAATGTTTACAGTGTACCAGGTATTATTCTAAGTAATTTTACATGTATTGGTACTTCTTAATAAATGGGCACTGCTGATTTTTCTAACCTTAAAAATGAGAAAGCTGAGTCTGAGAAAGATTATACAACCACGTAAGGGAACACATCTAGGTTTTATAGGAAAGGAATTGTCAGGATTTTCAAATGTGATTATAATTACATCCCTGGGGATAATCTTCGTGTAGTATACATTTCTGCTATTATAATGGGACCAAGGTTATGACATATTTTTTGTTTTACATTCAAATATAGGTGATATAAAAATCTGAACAAAATTAACAACTTCTATTTTTTTAATGGCTTCACAGTATCCTAACATGGAACTTTCACTGCTTTTTTCTTTGGTAAGACCTCGTACTACCACCGTCAGTGACTTGAAGGTTCTCTTCTTTGATCAAATCATCATGGCACATTCCGTGTGGAGTCTTTAAGACATGCTCAGTTACCAAGACCTATCTTCCAAGGAGATATTTTGTAGGTAAATATAAAACCTTCCAAGGAGATATTTTGTAGGTAAATATAAAATCTTCCAAGGAGATATTTTGTAGGTAAATATAAAACCTCATCACTCTATCAGTTTATCACTCTTGCAGCATTCTGTGCTATATATCCCCAATGGGTAGGCTAACTTTTCTTTCACCCGAGAGACTTTTCTACGTATTCCTTGTTAGAGTAGAGCTGGTCCATCCTCTGTGAGAGGTAAAACTGTGCTCTCAGCAGCTACCCAGAACCAAGCTCAATTTCTTCTCACCTTTTGGATTTCTGACATAATTATTTTATTAAGGGACTGTTTTTTAAACTTTTGGACTATGTCCAAATAAGTCTTCTTCAGGAGCAGTTCCTCATTTCCAAGTTTAGCTGACATGGCCATGGTCATTAAAGAGATGCTTTTCTTACTGCATGATACATTGCCTCAACCTTGATAAAATCAGGGGTATTTTCTGAAATCTAGGTTTCCATACCAATGCACCACCCCCCAGAAAATGGAGTTGCCAGTAAGAGTAGCTAAGTTAAATATCTTTATATATGTGGTCATTTGTAGACAATGTTCATGACCAGCAAGCTTCTTCTTCTGTTTCTTATGTAAACTCAGTATTTTAAATAGTCATTAGATTTCTCAAATGTGGTAAGATAAGCCTGTGACTGTTTAGGAGTTTCTCATGAATATCTAGACTTTAAACAAAGTTGAAGTAAATAAATCTATTTTCACACTCACGCAATCTTTATTATGGCTACTATTTGATAATTTATGAGGAAATTGTTGGTTCATATGTATTATCTTTATCCTTTTAAATTGTGATTAGAAACTTAAAAATTTCCATTTCTTGAGTTTTACTTTATATTAGTTAAGATAAGAGTAATGGAGCATCGTAACTATAATACTAATTAATGACTAAAATATAAAATGTATGAAAACATAATTAAAGTTCAGATTTGTTATCTTCCACTTTAACAAAAGCAATATTCTCTGCCTTTTGACAAAGTATAAATTGTCTTATATGTGAAGTTTCTATGGGATAATATATTGAATAGAAGCCCAATAGCCAGTGGAAACAATTTTAAATTGGATTTTGTGAGTGTGAAATTTGGAAAAAACACAGTCAAGACTGTTTCTGTATTTTTATTTATTTTTTTGAAGAGAATTGAACTTGAACCTAGAAAATATAATTACTACAAAACAGCTAAAGATTGGCAAGTTAGCAAATGTTAGCACAAGAGTTAGAGCATGGGCAGTGTAAAATCACTGCTTTCTATAAAATTAGGAATCCAGTGATCCATAGAAGAAAAAATTGATAAATTGGACTTCATCAAAAAGAATTTTGCTGTTGAAAGACCCTGTTAGACAATAAAAAGACAAGCCACAGGGTGAGAGAAAATATATATAAATCATATATCTGATAAAGGATTTATATCCAGAATATATAAAGAGCTCTCAAATATTAATAATAAGGAAACTATGTGTGTGTGTATATATATATATATATATATATATATATATATATATATATATATATATATGATGGGTCTGAAGATTTGAAAGACACTTCACCAAAGATTTGTCAATGGAAAGGAGCACATGAAAAGACACTCAACATTATTAGTCACTGGGAAATGCAAATGAAAACCACAAGAACATACCACTACACACCTATCAGAATGGCTAAAAAAAGAGAAAAAAAGACACTGACAATACTAAGTGTACTGGAAAGGAAGAAAAGCATTACATTGCTCTGTTTGGAATGCAAAATTGTACAGCCACTTCATCAGTTTCTTTCAAAATTAAATAGGCCATTATCATATGACCCAGTAATATTATTCTTAGATATTTACCCAGTGAAATCAAAATATATGTTCACATGAAAATCTGTATGTGAACTTATGTTCACATGAAAATCTTTATTCATAATTGCCCAAAACTCAGAACAACCCAAATGTACTTCAACTTGTGAGTTGATAAACAACCTATGGTACATCCGTACAATGCAACACCACTAGGCAGCAAAAAGGAACAAACTGTTAGTGCACACAACAATGTGCATGAATATCAAATGCATTATGTTAAGAAAAAGAAGCCAGATTCAAAAGACTACATACTGAATGATAGCAATTCTATGACATTTTGGGAAAGGCAAACCTATAATGACATAAAACTGATCAGTGGTTGCTGAGGTCTGAAGGTGGGTGGGAAGCAAGAGGGGAATTGTGGAGTGAATGGAATCTTTCTCTATCTTGATTTTGGTGATGGTTACATGACTGTATGTATTTATCATAACTCATGGAACTATATATAAAAAAGTGAATTTTACTGTGTACAAATTATACCTCAATTTTAAGAAACCAGAATCACAACTACCAAACTCTCTAAAACATGGGACAATCTAAATAAATCTATATAATGCAGTTTTATCAAAATCTATTATTCCATGGCCTTCTATTATGTAAAATTATAGAAATTGAGAAATTGTTTTGGTAATTCTAAACCAAAACCTTGATCCTTTTTAAGGTGCAAAGACAAAAGCTGTTCACCTGCCTTAAATACCATTAATGTGATTATGAAAACATTAATGAATGTCAAATACATTTTTCATTGAATAACATTTTCAGAATAAAAGCTTGCAAAGATGTACTTTTTAAGGTAAAACTGCCCCCCTGACTGGAAGCATTCCACACAGAGAGGTTGGATGATCCTTTGTGGGGATTCTTTTTAGGGACCTGTCATCTATAGCCGTATGTAAATTAGATATTTTTCAGTTCTCCTCTACACTTTTCCACAATGGTCCTAGCCAATGTCTATTATCAGTCTGATGTTCAAAGAGTTTATTTAGAAATAAAAAGGATTTCTTGCCTATACCAATGAAACCTGCATTTTTTGTGCTGCCTATTATTTCACTGTGTGATGAAAAGATCACAAAATAATGTTTCTATCACTTCTTTTAATTAAAATAATTTAGGTGTATAGGATTTTGATTGTGTTGGGAAAGATGGAGAAATTGAAGCAATATTTTCAGATTAAACCTTCACCAAACCTTGGCATCTCTTTTCTATTCAGCACAAACAGCACTTCTAACCAACAGCCTTTATTTTTTAACTTCTTATCAAGTACTCTGGTGTTATTTAGATATAATGTAATTCAAAAAATTAATTGGACATTTTGGATAAAACTTAGTGAAAAGGGAATGCTTAATGCAATTCCACTTATCTATACAATCAAGATGAATTTCTCATGAAGCAGGTTGAGAAATAATGCTATAGAATAGGAACTTGGTTTATGACCTTAGTTTCATTTATTCTTTATCTTTAATGAAAAAAATATTTAAAGTCTGAGTCATGGGGTTATCTCTCATCCCTAATAAATTAGAGCAGTGGTATGAAAGGTATCAGTTGAATAGCCATAAGAAAGCTGAGCCTGGCAACTTTCTGTTTAAGAGTAAATAGCTCTTTTATGAATTACAGGAGAAAACTCACACATACACCCACAAATCTTACAGAAAACTTCTGAAAGTTGAATTGAGATCACAATAAATTACATTGAATTTTGGATCAATTTTTTGTTTTTCAGTTTTGAAGTAGTACAAAATAACATCTATCTTTAGGCTTACTAGCTTCAGGAGAAGAAACGTGCATGCACAAGGCATATCTTTCAGAGGGGCAGAAAAATAGGGCTGCATAAAAGACCTTGTGTGATTTATCAGTCATTGAGAAAAATAGTGCACTGTCTAGCCAGAGATTTCAAATAACCAGGCAAAGTTCTGAGAGGACTGAAAAGTCAAATTCCAACTTAATTGAAATGGATAATTAAATAGATTATATAGATAGAAAAATAGATAGATATAGATAGATGGATAGATGACAGATAGATAGATAATGGTAAATGTAGTTTGAGTCTATACGTGTAAGCTTAAAATATCTGACAGGTGATAGTTCTTCTTCAACAGCCAATTAATAACTAGTTAGAAGTATCAGAATGAAGTTGTTTTTGTGGTATCTGAAGGGATTTCTAACTTTCTTCTTTTCTATACATTTTTAAAACAGTGTGAACAGACAAAGTTATCCTGTTATTCTGGATACCAACCTAGCTCCTAAACAGCACCACTCTCATGGCCTAAAGAATAGCAGATTATATGGGAAATGACCTAAATGGGACATGAACTGCCATTCATTTGTTCTGCCCTTTTCCTGAATCAAATTGTGTAAGTGTTGCATAGGAGAATAGGAGAATTTGCATGGTTATTTGTACCAGAAAATCTTTTGGCTTTCATTAGTCACCAGTCAAGTATTCTTCCTCAAGAAAAAATTATTTCCGATAATTTACTCTTTTTTCTTGTATTCTCTCAGTCTTTCTTGTAATTTCCACTGTTATAAGGATAGGAGAAGCTGAAAGACTCATCCTTCTGATATATAGAAGACAAGGATTCAGGCTAAATCATCTTCAGTATTTCCAAAACGCATTTGCCAGCTGTCTTGAAAATCTAATAGAAGTAGTAATCTTTTATTTTTATTATTTTTCTGGAATTACATCAGCACAGGGTGTTTGTCATAATAATAGAAGACTAGATTGACAGTAAGAAGATTTGTCTTTGAAAGAGAAAAATGAGGAAACAAAATTTAATCAAATAAAGGCATTTTATTAGGTAGACCAGATCTTTCAACATATGGAGTATATGTGGGAAAACAAAATAATTAAAGAGTCACTGATGGTAAAAAGTTTAGGAACCATGTATTAGGCCATCTTCCTCTTCCAAAGAGGAAATGTTTAAGAGATGGTGTTTGTAATGTTGAATGAAGAAAGGGAACTTCAAACATCTATGCCTTCTTTAATTCAACAGGTTTATGGAAAACTTTAGCCTGTGCTATTATATTTTAAAATATTTATTGAATTATTATCTCAAATTTGACAAAATCAGCAGAGGGCTTCATTATTTTAATTATTTTTAATGAGTTTGAGACTTTTTGGTGTAATTTGGGTATTTCAATTGGATATATGTGATATACTCAATGCCATTTGTAAGTTTCAGATAAGTTGGAAATGTTGTTAATCAAAGTATCTAAATCATATTTTATGAAAAGAAAAATATGACATTTTTGTAAACATTTTATTCAGAAGTCTTGGATATTTAGTCCTCAATGATACATCATATATTTTCTTTTAGCTTCAAAAATAAATACAATTAATATGCATAAGTTCTTCGTGACTTAGGGTTTTAATTTTTTTATTTTTCTCAAAAACTAAAATATATGATAGCAGTGTTTTTTAACATCTTTTTTGAGGTAAAACTTATTTTTAATAAACTATACATGTTTGAAGTGTAAACTTATATAAGCTTTGCTATTTGTGTGCCCTCGTGAAATTACCACCACAATTAAAATAATAAGTATACTCTACAAGTCCCAAAGGTTTTCTCATGCCCCTTTGAGATCTCTCCCTCCACTGTTCTTTCTGCCCCATTATCCCTGAGCAACCACTGATTTGCTTCAGGACCAGCTACCTAATTTGCAGGACCCAGTACAAAATGAAAATGTACAAAACAATTCCTTTGTTCAGAAAGCAGAGAAATGTTTCTCTCAACATTTATGCAGTACTAAAGTATAAAGCTTTTTCTTTTCCTCTGTTGTCTCTCTCTTAGCTTGTCATGGTGGGGTTTTTTGGTTTGTTTGGTTGGTTGGCTGGTTGGTTGGGTTTTTTGGGGGTTTTTTGCTATTTAATGTCATTCTAAGTAAAGAAAAATTGAATTTTGAGGGGAAGAGTCCAGAGATGGCAGCATAGGAATTCCCTGAACTCACCTCCTCTCACGAACACAACAAATTTACAGCTACACATGGAATAATTTTCCTCTGAAAAGGATCTGAGAACGAGGTGAACAGTGACTCCATAACAAAAGATAAAAGAGACTCATTGAGATGGGAAGAGAGGCAGAGACTTGGTCTCACCCAGAGCCCTACCCCAGGCACAGTGTCCCACAATCAGGAGGGGATCCCCAAAGTATGGAACTTTCGCTGAAGGAGTGAATGGACTGTGTCTCACATCAGTTACCTCAACCTGGTCCAGCATCAGAAAGAGGAGCCCCCAAAGAATCTGGTTTTGAAAATCAATAGGGATTCAGTCCAAAGGAACCACAGAACGGTAGGGAACAGAGAACTTACTTTTTTTTTTTTAAACATCTTTATTGGAGTGTAATTGCTTTACAATGGTGTGTTAGTTTCTGCTTTATAACAAAGTGAATCAGATATACATATACATACATCCCCATATCTCCTCCCTCTTGCGGCTCCCTCTCACCCTCCCTATCCCACCCCTCTAGGTGGAGAGAACTTACTTTTAAAAAGCCTGTGCACAGAGCCACTCCCTCTGAGACCTCTCGAAAAAGCAACAGTTTGAAAAGCGCCTTGATCATATGTGAGGGCAACCCACTTACTAATCCTTAAGTGGCTTCTGAAGACTTTGCACAGTGACTTTCTCTGAGGACCAGAACGCTGCTGCCTATCAGCACCAGTGGGTGTGATCTGCATGCTGTACACCCTGCACATCGGCTGTGCCATGACTGGGATGGTTAGTACACCAGACCCTGCGGTCCCTACACAGCAGCCTCGGCCCTGCCACAGCTGGTGAGGGAAGCAGTTCACATGAGGGATGCCCCTTGAGCACCAGACTCTGGAGACCAGGGGAGATTGCACTTGTGGGACCCATGGATCATCTCCTACACAAAACCACACCTTCAAGACTGGTAGCAGTAGCTGTTTTGCCTAATTCATATAGACAAACTCAGAGTCAGGCAAACTGAGGTGATAAAGGAGTATGTTTCAAGCCAAAGAACAAGACAGATCCCCAGATAAAGACCTTAAGGAAATGAAGATAAGCAACCTACCTGATAAAGAGATCAAAGTATGGTCATGAAGGTGCTCTCTGATCTCTGGAGAAGAATGGATAAACAGGTGAGAACTTCAACGAAGTTTTAGTTAGTTTAGGCAGGAAGGTAAATCAGGTCCCTGCTACTCCTTCTTGATGAGAAGCAGAAGTTCAGGTGATCTGACATTTCAATTTATAATTAAATTTTTTTTTGTTTCTTAATAAATATATGACTCCTTGAAATCACAGCTATTATTTCATAAGCTTGTAAAAATTAACTGACTGATAACATCATGAAGTTGAAGTTTATTATTTTTACCCTGTGTCTTGCTCTTCTTTGATCAGAATTCTCTAGAGCCTTATTACTCAGTATAATCTGCTGACTAAAAGCATTGTGATCACTGCAGAGTAGATTAGAAAGGCAAAACCTCAGGCTTCACTTAGAGCTACTGAATAAAAATCTTTATTTTAACAACATCCCCAAGTTAAACATATTAAATTTCAAGAAGCACTGCAGGGCTTCCCTGGTGGCGCAGTGGTTGAGAGTCCGCCTGCCGATGCAGGGGACACGGGTTCGTACCCTGGTCCAGGAGGATCCCACATGCTGTGGAGCAGCTGGGCCCATGAGCCATGGCTGCTGGGCCTGCGCGTCCAGAGCCTGTGCTCCGCAACGGGAGAGACCACAACAGTGAGAGGCCCGCGTACCGCAAAAAAAAAAAAAAAAGCACTGCACCATGAACCCTCTTGCACTGCTGGTGGGAATGTAAATTGATATAGCCACTATGGAGAACAGTATGGAGGTTCCTTAAAAAACTAAAAATAGAATTACCATATGACCCAGCAATCCCACTGCTGGGCATACACCCAGAGAAAACCATAATTCAAAAAGACACATGCACCCCAATATTCATTGCAGCGCTATTTACAATAGTCAGGTCATGGAAGCAACCTAAATGCCCATCGACAGATGAATGGATAAAGAAGATGTGGTATATATATACGATGGAATATTACTCAGCCATAAAAAGGAATGAAATTGGGTCATTTGTAGAGATGTGGATGGACCTAGAGATGTGGATGGACCTAGAGACTATCCTACAGAGTGAAATAAATCAGAAAGAGAAAAACAAATATCGTATATTAACACATATACGTGGAATCTAGAAAAATGGTACAGAAGAACTGGTTTGCAAGGCAGAAATAGAGACACAGACGTAGAGAACAAATGTATGGACACCAACGGGGGAAAGTGGGGGGTGGTGGGATGAACTGGGAGATTGAGATTGACATGTATACACTAATATGTGTAAAATAGATAACTACTAAGAACCTGCTGTATAAAAAAAATAATAAAATTCCAAAAAAAGCACTGCACCATGGGATATTTCTTCAGAAGGTACTTAGATCTCATTCTTAGTTCCTTAATGGGAATTCCTAGCCAAGGTTAAGGATCTTAACCTTGTACAACAGAGCTCCCCTCTTAGAATCCAGCCATTATGCATTTGCATTCCAGCTCTGAAAATTTCTAGATGTGTGACTTTTAGTAAGGTAATTTTTAGTCTCAGTTTCATCATCCACCAAGCAGAACTAATAAAACTGACCTCTTAGGAATGTTACAAAATCAAATTAGATGTTACATCTAGTATCTGGCACATAACCTCTAAACAAAAGATAATTATGATTATTATTAGATTATTATCTTGTAAGTTTCTGAAAGGAAAGGGTCATGTCAAGTTTCTCTGCATTTCCCACAACACCTAAGAGAGAAGATACTGATTCACTGATTGATTGATTGTGATGACATTTGAATACTTCTCTAGGTAATTAAGAAATAGAAGTTAATGGAACTACTTCCAGTGAGTAGAGTATATGACTCACCGAGCAGTCACAATCATTGAAGGAGAAAATAGATGCTCTCTACTTCATTCACGTTTAAGGGCAGAATATGTTCATCCCACTGATTTTCAATGGTCATCAAAACAACTTCACGTGAAATTAATTTCACCTACTTCTTGTTCTTGTTCCATTTTAAGCAGGAAAGTCACTCTGCCTTAATGAAATTTTTTATTAAATACTCCTGCCAAACTTTAATTGAATGTGCAATGACCCTCATTGTAGTGCCACGACTCACCTGAATTTTATCGTCCAAATGATTTTTTTTGAGGAAATGACAATCTAGATAAGAGAGAAAGGAAATTCACCCCAACACATCAAGATTCAGTGTGTTGCTCTTAAAATATAAAGATATGACTGCTCTGTGATTTCTATGACACTTATTTAAAGATTTTGGTTCTAGGCTTGTCCTCTTCCTCCCAATTTTGATGAAATATTGGAGCTAATCTACTGCAGTCTTTCAGGTTGTCACACTTTTATGATATGGGGGACGCATTTACGAGAGATTAATGAAAACTACACATATAATTGGACCATAGTGGACTAAAACAAGGATTACAACCACATTAAGAGAATAATCTAACAAATGGCTATTTTAGGTCAGAAGAAAATTTCTTAAGCATTATTCAAAACCTATGTACAAAGTAACATATAAGAAATATAAAAATGATTTTTTAAATTAATTTAATCTTTAAAGTTATTTTCTAAAAGCAAACACTATTATAAAATTATGTTAAGGGTAATGTACTTGTTTAATTATAATATTATAAACAAAAATTGTATCTTCTAATTGATGTTGGGAATGTTTTCTTTCTTCTGAGAATATATCGACTTTGGAAAAAAAGATCAAATATAAAATGTATTGTCTTTAAAAGAATTACTTGGCAAAATAATTAGTAACTATTAAGTTTTTATTTGAAAACTTGGTCTCTCATAAATGTGAAAAATATGCAGAGCCCTTTCCCTGTACTCCCACTTTATTTGCATCTCCTTAGTCAAATTGCTGCTAGGGCCTATGAACTGTTAGAAATATGAGGCTCTGAATTTGAAGTTCTCCAGGTGATAACTAATAACTAATGTGGTGCTTTATCCTTTATGGGACTGACTGAGACCCTGGAGGCCAGCTTTAGAAAGATCCTAGACAAATATCAGAAAGAAGTACATCCTGGAAAGATCCAACCTATCCTGTCGTTTGGGCTGAGACAGCGTTGGGAGCCTGGGGAGCAGAGATCCTTCTTCTCAGTACCTTAGCAGTAGCACCAGCAAACTTCTTGCCTGTACACTTCCAGCCTAAAGGAGTCGCTTCAGCTACCTACAGGACTAGTGCCATTTATAGTCTTCTAACAACTAGCTCTCATACTCCGTGGATTAACAAAGGAAAAAAAACAGCCATTTAAGGAACCCTAGGAAACAGAATGATCAGTCAGTATGTCAATCAGGGTCCAGTTAGGAGACAGAAATCATACCGATTGTTTTAACAGAATGTGAAATAAAGAATGGTTAATGATGTGTAAAAACAATTAGGTAACTTAAAGGCAAAAGGAGAACTCTGGGGTTTCATGGAATTAGCAAATTCAAGGAGCAGGTCCTACCCATAAGGCTGCGGGGGAAAGGAAAGCACTTAGAAATGTTAAACCTTGGAGGAGAGGCCTCACAGAGCTAAAATTCAGACCCCTGAGGGAGAGTCCTGTTCTACTGGTCATGGCATCTTTGAGCTGGAGAAGGGGTCCCATGGGGCTGGGACCCAGACTTCTAAGGAGGGGGTGTCAGCTGTCTGGTTCTGGTGTATCTGAGGCATGCTGACAAGCTGGTCTTGTCATAGTTGGAAAGACTACAAACAAGATTCAACTGCCACTATGGGTGAACACAGCTGCTACCAGGGTGATGAAGCATCACTAGGGCAACACAGGAAAAAGAAACTCAGAAAGCAACAGGAAGCCGGCAGGAAGAAAACAGAAAATAACAAGTCCCTTCTTACTCCACCTGCCTTATTGGCTCTCTCTCTCTCTAGCACCCCCTATTGACAAAACCTTAAGGGGAGTGGCTGACAAAGCAGAATGTAGTTAGTTGAATTGAAGAGGGTAGTTTGGGAGCTGAAATGCAATATATTAATAACTGACACAGTCAAAAAACAAACAAACAGAAAAAGAACACACGCACAAAAATAGAGCAACCCAGAGAGACAAATGGAGATGGAAAAAAAAGAAGAAAAATGAGGTAATTCAAATGTAGGGAAAAATAGTCTATAGATTAAAGAAATAATAATTTTTAAAACATGATCTTCTAAACAAATCACCTGATGAATTGAAAGAGAGAAGTTTTCACTGAGATCTAAACTAGTGGCATGGAAAATCAAGTGAAATAAGTACCACAAAGCATAGGATAAAATATAACTAGATTGAAATAATGACAAAAAAAATGCAAGCAATGTGGAACAGAGATCTAAGAGAGTTAATATGAGTAATAGGAACTCCAGAATAAGTAAAATGAAGAAAGGGAGGAGAAGAAATAATCAGACAAATAATAAAAGACAATGTATTTGATCTGAGGAACTTGGGTCTGCTGATTAAAAGTTTCACTAATTTCCTTAACTACACTAGTGGTAAAACCTAGGAATAAAAGTCCTAAACCTAAGATAAAGAGACATTTACAAGTTTCCAGGGATATAGAAAAATTACCATCAAAATAAAAAGAATTGAAAAAAAAAAGAGAGACACAAAAAGCATTGGGCTGGCATCAGAATTCTCATCCAAAACATAGGAAGATAAAAGCTAGAAGAGAGTAAGAGTCTTATCAGTCAATTATGAAGAAAAAGGACTGTAACTCAAAAAGCCCAATAATTGAAGAGTAAATACAAACTCAATTCTTCATAAAAAATGCAATGATAAATAAAATTTTCAGCACCAATCAAGTAAATAAACAAGACAGAATTATCTAACAGTGAAGTATTTTAACAAAGGTGGACTCTCACAGACTAATTGGAATCCAATTTCTCAAGGTGAGATAAGGAATAAAAGAGAATCTAAGAAGGAAAAATAAAACACAAATTAGACACCAAAGGCTAGTTTATGTATCTTCAGTGTCTTCAATGTATTGATTAATGTCACAAATGTTTTTTAAAAAGAAAAAGAAAATCCTAGAATTTATACAAGTTAACAAGGTTATCAGATGTGGGAGAGATCTTTTTAATGAGAACAGAAACTCAGAAACTAAGAAAAATGTAGACAAACATTTACTCTTATATGAATATCTTTTTTTATATAAAAGGTGAGAAACAGTGCACAGAGTTTGGATGCACATCCAAACAGTGCACATCCCATTTGGATGTAGAGCTATCTGTAGAAGCCATTTACAGCAAATACTCTCAGACTTAAAACATTAAAATTAACCTCTAAGTTAGCAAAATTTGATGAGTATAAAGTGGAATTACTGTGTCATGTGTAGCTCTATTTTTAGTTTTCTGAGAAACCTTCATACTGTTTCCACAGTGGCTGTACCAATTTACATCTCCTCCAGTGTATGAGGGTTCCCTTTTCTCCACATCTTCACCAATATTTGTTATTTGTGTTCTTTTTGATGATAGCCATTCTGACAGGTGTGAGGTGGTATCATTATTGTTTTGGTTCGCATTTCTCTGATGACTAAAAATATTGAGCATCTTTTCATGTGCCTATTGGCCATCTGTATGTCCTCTTTGAAAAAATGTCCATTCAGGTCTTTGTCCTTTTTTAAATCGGGTTCTTTGTTTATTTAATGTCAAGTTGTTTGAACTGTTTCTATATGTTGGATATTAATCCCTTATCAGTCACATCATTTGCAAATATTTTCTCCCATTCAGTAGGTTGTCTTTTTGTTTTGTTTATGGTTTCCTTTGCTGTACAAAAGCTTTTAAGTTTAATTAGGTCCCATTTGTTTATTTTTGCTCTTATTTCCTTTGCTTTAGGAGACAGATCCAAAAAAACATTGCTATGATTTATGTCAAAAAGTGTTCTCCCTATGTTTTCTTCTAGGAGCTTTATAGTTTCCATCTTACATTTAGGTCCTTAATCCATTTTGAGTTTATTTTTGTATATGTTAGAGAATGCTATATAGATAATTTCATTCTTTTATATGTAGCTGTCCAGTTTTCCCAGTACCACTTATTGAAGAGACTGTCTTTTCTCCATTGTATATTCTTGCCTCCTTTGTCATAGATTAGTTAACTGTACTGTGTGGATTTATTTCTGGGCTCTCTATTCTGCTCCACTGATCTGTATGTCTGTTTTTATGCCAGTACCATACTGCTTTGATTACTGTAGTTTTGTAGTATAGTTGGAAGTCAGGGAGTGTGATTCCTCCAGCTCTGTTCTTCTTTCTCAAGATTGTTTTGGCTATTCGGGGTATTTTGTGTACCATACAAATTTTTAAATTATTTGTTCTAGTTCTGTGAAAAATGCCTTTGGTATTTTGATAGGATTGCACTGACTCTGTAGATTGCCTTGGGTAGTATGGTCATTTTAACAATATTAATTCTTCCAATCCATGAACACAGTATATCTTTCCATCTGTTTGTGTCATCTTCAGTTTCTTTCATCAGTGTCTTATAGTTTTCTGAATACAGGTCTTTCATCTCCTTAGTAGGTTTATTCCTAGGTATCTCCTTTTTTTTATTGTTTCCTTCCCATGTCTGTGAAAAACTTTAACCGAGTTACCATTCTGCTTTACATCTTCCAATGTCTTTCTAATTTTATTTACCATTGTTTAGTTTCCTAAACATATGTAGAAACAGGAATTTGGGAGCTAGCTTTCTTTGCTGTATTCAGGAACATAAATACTTGAATTGGAGGGAAGAGACTGTTCGTTCACAATTGCTCAATGCCGAGTCCAATATGTCAATGAAAGCACTCTCATTTTGTTTTTTGAAAGGTTTTGACATGAGGTTTGTTTTGTTTTCAGTGGTAAGGGATGCCTGCTTACTTAGAAGGATTGCATAAAAAGAAAAATATAATTTACAATTTTATTAATACAAAGTTCAAAAAATTATATTGTTTTTAAGTTACATGTGAAACGTAAGGGAAAATAAATGAAAGACTAAGGAGCAAAGCCTCTAATGGGAAAGCCATGCTTAAAAATCAGCTAAGCTGCATGTGTTATTTATAAGGTGTCAAGGGCAAAATTGTGAAAAGGAATTTTGCCTTTTCCATTCTCTTTTCATCTGTTAGTTTCTTTTCTTTGTGAAGTATGTGTACTTAAATGCTACCTGGAACAGACCAAAGCAGTCCATAAAAGTAGTATTAGTTACTAGGTAATCCAGCACTATACTCTGCCTCTCATATTGCTTGGCCTTTAGCCTTCACCTTCTCTTTATAGCTCTAGATCAATAGAGGATTCAGGGACATAGAATGTGTTCACTAGGCTTTTATTTTAATTTTTGCATGTATTGCCTTCATTTTTAAGAAATAAGCAAAACTAATAAAGTCAACAATAATTATACTTTGTTAACATTGCAAAATATGTCATTCCAGACTTGTTTCTAAGCACATGTATATAAATAAATGAATGAGGTATGAATAAATGAATAGATGAGGAGTGAATGAATGAATGAATAAATAAATGACTAATTTAACAAAATGAAGAAGTGTATGTTTGTGAGTGTGTATATATATATACATATATATGTATACATATATATATATATATACATATATGTATATATATATAATCTGTTCTTTCATTTGACCACAAACTCTGATTATCTCTTCATGCCAGTAAATTTAGAAACAGGTTATCATTAGGATACACTGTTAATGGTAAAGATTCACACATCTTTTCTGAACTGCAATCTGGCCACCTCTTACTCATGATTTGATTTTACTTGATTAATTGCATATAAAATATGTAGCTTTTATAGGCCTTTTGCAATATTAAATACAGAAACTACTCAAAATCCCAAATATTTATGCTCTCTCTTCATTGCATTCATAGAATAGTAATTTTTATTATCTAGTCCAGGAATCAGAAAACTTTTTCTGTAAAGGGCCAGATAGTAAATATTTTAGGCTTTGCAAGCTCTACGGTCTCTGTGCAATTTCTTAACTCTGCTATTGTAATGCAAAAGCAGCCAATGACAAGAAGTTAACAACTGAGCATGGATTTGTTTCAATAAAAATTTATATACAAAAATTGTCAGTGGTATGATTTGGACGGTTTTATCACCTAACCCCATTTTGCTGGTTAAACGAAGGCCCTGAAAGCTTAAAGAACTTTGCTCAAGTCTCAGAGCTAGTTAAAGACACAAGAGCTACTAGGATACGTGTCTATAAAACCCTAGTCCAGTGTTCCTTCTATATCCTGAAATATGAACTTTTATTTTTTGTCCCTCTCTAATTCTAATGGTATAACATCCCCCCAAAACTATAAATATACATTTTCATTCCCAATATTTTATTTATCAATTCTATTTTCAAAATATACTTAGAACTACTTCTAAACACCTCCCCTGCTACCATCGTGTTTTCCACACCACCATCATTAGTCCCTTGGGTAACTGCAATAGCCTTGCATCTCTGTCTCTGCTTCAGCCTTTGCCCCACTTCAGGCTGATTTTGACAAGGAAACAAGAGTGAGCCTTTAACAGAGGAGTCAGGGCCCTCCTAACCTGAATAAATCTTTATCACGACCTTAGTCCCTCCACGATCTGGCCGTCTATGGCCTCTGACGTCATGTCCCACCACAACCTCATTACCTCTGCCTCAGCAACTCTGTTCACCCGGCTTTTCCTTCAATCACTCCAGGCCTCAAGGACAGATATCCACACTCCTCATTCCCTCACCTTTCTAGATGTTTACTCAAATGCCACATTCTTAGTGAGGTTTTTCCTGGTTGCCATGTCTAAGTTGCAATGCATCTCACACACACACACACACACACACACACACACACCCCCCACACACACTTTGTATCTTCTTTCTTGCTTTATTTTTCCTCTTTGCGTTTATATAAGTGTTTTTTTAGGTGTGTATTCCCCCACCCACCAGATTACAAGCTTCGTAAATACAGGGATTTTCATCTGTTTTATTCACCACTTCACTAACACTTAAACCAATGTATGGCATACAATGATCAGTAAATAATTGTATAGTGAATTAATGAATATGAAAGTCTGGTTGTCTTTCTCTTTCTGACTTACTTCACTCTGTATGACAGATTCTAGGTCCATCCACTTCACTACAATTTTGTTTCTTTTTATGGCTGAGTAATATTCCATTGTATATATGTGCCACATCTACTTCATTCATCCACTGATGGACACTTAGGTTGCTTCCATCTCCTGGCTATTGCAAATAGAGCTGCAATGAACATTTTGGTACATGACTCTTTGAATTATGGTTTTCTCAGGGTACCTGCCTATTAGTGGGATTGCTGGGTCATATGGTAGTTCTATTTGTAGTTTTTTAAGGAACCTCCATACTGTTCTCCATAGTGGCTGTACCAATTCACATTCCCACCAGCAGTGCAAGAGTGTTCCCTTTTCTCCACACCCTCTCCAGCATTTATTGTTTCTAGATTTTTTGATGATGGCCATTCTGACCAGTGTGAGATGATATCTCATTGTAGTTTTGATTTGCATTTCTCTAATGATTAATGATGTTGAGCATTCTTTCATGTGTTTGTTGGCAAACTGTATATCTTCTTTGGAGAAATGTCTATTTAGGTCTTCTGCCCATTTTTGGATTGGGTTGTTTGTTCTTTTGTTATTGAGCTGCATGAGCTGCTTGTAAATTTTGGAGATTAATCCTTTGTCAGTTGCTTCATTTGCAAATATTTTCTCCCATTCTGAGGGTTGTCTTTTGGTCTTGTTTATGGTTTCCTTTGCTGTGCAAAAGCTTTGAAGTTTCATTAGGTCCCTTTTTTTTTTTTTTTCCATTTCTCTAGGAGGTGGGTCAGAAAGAGAAAGACAAATACCGTATGCTAACACTTATATATGGAATATAAGAAAAAAAATATCATGAAGAACCTAGGGGTTAGATGGGAATAAAGACACAGACCTACTAGAGAATGGACTTGAGGATATGGGGAGGGGGATAAGCTGTGACAAAGCGAGAGAGTGGCATGGACATATATACACTACCAAACATAAAATAGATAGCTAGTGGGAAGCAGCCGCATAGCACAGGGAGATCAGCTCGGTGCTTTGTGACCACCTAGAGGGGTGGGATAGGGAGGGTGGGAGGGAGGGAGATGCAAGAGGGAAGAGATATGGGAATATATGTATATGTATAACTGATTCACTTTGTTATAAAGCAGAAACTAACACACCATTGTAGAGCAATTATACTCCAATAAAGATGTAAAAAAAAATAAAAAAGTCCGGTTGACTCACAACTGACCTTGAGTGCTGAGCATACTGAGTTTAAAGTTCAAAGTAATTTGGGGTTTGCTTCCCTTAGTGGTCCAAGAAAGAGATTTGAAACAACTATTTATTTATATATTGGAAAAGGTGAAGAAATGAGGGGTGTGGTAATCTGCTTCTGAGACAGGCGTGCCTGGAGTGTTTGAGGGAAGAGCCGGGTGACCAGGGTTGCTGAAACAGAGTTAAGGACGCTGTGGTAGCAGGTGAAGTGGAAACGCGACAGGTGGCCAGATTGTGGAGGGGGCCTTAATGCAGTGATAAAGATTTATTCAGTATATGTAAATAATATTTTTAAAAGTCTCCGATTTCAGGTATTCTTTCCTAAAAAACACGTGAAATAATAAGGATGGTAGTCTGAGTCTCCAATAAACTTGAATTCTTGAAGACAGGTACATAATCCTTAAGAAGACTGTTATTTGAGAAGTAAAGAGCCTTACTCCTAACTTTTGAAGGTACATCTCCGCAGATCTAAGCATTATATATTAATTTGAGGAGTACAGAAATCTTGAATTTAGATTTGAAAAATAGTTTCCTGAAATGTATACTAAAAACATTGCAATAATCTGAACACAGTTTGACCTTTGGGCTGAAGAGGATGGAGGAGCGTTGTAGAAATCACCCTGCAATCATATACCCTTGGTATTTTGCCACGTTTAATTTTGAAGGCATTTTCTGGCATCCCTCTCAGATTCTTCCACATACCATATTTACATTAATTATACTAAGAGACATAATTATAACTCATGGCTAATTTGTTTTTAAAAAGAAGAGAAAGAAGCCACAACAAGAAGCATGTTAAAAATAACACTGAGAATATAATTTAAGTATTAGACTTAAACTATTTAGTGTCAAAATACAGGCTTCTATCCCTAAGCTGCTTTAAATCTACATCATTACAACATGACTTGATTTGCCTGAACAATAAAAGACTAAACTTTTACAGGAAGTGACCGTTTAAAAAACGTATCTGTGCTTTTATAGTGTTTTAAGGAAAAAGATTAGCTTCATCTGAGTGTTTTCTATGTGTATATACAGTTTCACTTTTGAAAAAGATTTGTCATTCATTATGCTTATTCTTAAGCCAGTCAGTAGCTTGCCTGAAATTAACAGATGAATTTTCAGATACGGAAATAGATTAGTTTTGCACCAGACGTGCGATACAAAAAATACCGTAACCATTGATGTTTTTTAAAGTTGTTTGAGGTTTTGAAGTGTTTTTTTAATATCATAATACATTCAATATATAATACATTTTTAACTTTAAATTTATTGCGTAATAAATTTTTTAATCTGATTTGTGTCATTGTGCTATGTTTATGAAGATTAGAATTCTCAGTTTATGTTTTATATATGGAAGTTTTAAATTATATATTTTCACATTTAACAATTTAGTATTAACGTTTCTAATTGGATTTATTTTTTTCCAACATGTGACACATTTAATATCCTTAATATGTAAATTACTCATACAAATTGAAAAGAAAAGCATTACAATCCAATTAGGCAAAAGCACAAAAGGTTTACACAGAAAGTTCATGGAAATAGTATAATTAACCAATGAATTTAAGATACAATAGTTTTAACGGTAATCATCTTCAGGACATTTAGTCATAAATATAAATATAATACATATAAAAATGTTATGTTATGAAAATATGCTCTAAAATGAACTAATAGTCTTGATTACCTAATTTTAAGGTTGCCATACATCCGTGGATATGAACTGTGTTCTTTTACCAACTGAACCATTTGAAACCACTGCTTGCTCCTAGCTCCTTAGTATATATCCCTAAGTGGGGAGCCTCTTTCCTTCATTCTAGAAATTAAATTTTTAAAAAGTTTGCTGTCTATACCCCAATAAAGATGTTAAAAAAAAATAAAATAAATAAATAAAATAAAAAATAAATTAAAAAAAAAGTTTGCTGTCCTTAAGTATGGTTGCCTCTAAAACTGTAGTGATATCTGTATGTGCACCCTTAACAGAATTCCTGAAAAGTCTAGTTAAGTGAAAATACACTAGTTATCAAAATGGGTAGATAATACAATATTATAGTTTTTAACAAGCTATATATTATGCTGCATATATAAAGACATATGTAGTAGATGTATAGTGACAAATGCATAGAAATTGTGTTGATAAAGCATGTTGTTTTTTTCCCTTGAGCAAAAATTGAAGCGCTGGGTTTCAAGTTCTTATGATTAAACAAACAATCTAGTGACAATATTTATCATTTAAAAAGAATTTAACTAGGTTCATCTTCTAGTTTTTCAAATCCAGAATAAGGAACTCAGGTTACCAAATAATCAGTGATGATGAGCGTTACAACAATTAAAAGTAGGTATGTGTTGGGACTTCCCTGGCAGTCCAGTGGTTGGGACTTCGCCAAGTGCAGGGGGTGAGGGTTCGATTCCTGGTCAGGGAGCTAAGATCCCACATGCCTTGGGGCCAAAAAACCAAAGCATAAAACAGAAGCAATATTGTAACAAATTCAATAAAGACTTTAAAAATGGTCCACATCAAAAAATCTTATAAAAAAAAAAGAAAGTAGGTATATGTTAAAAATTATAGAAAATCAGGGAAAATTGTTTAAGACAAACTCGAAAACATTCTTGAACTAGATGTAATGGCACTAAAGTCACGTGACTTAAATTCAAAACTATTTGGTTAAAAAGAAAAATAAAATTCAACTAAATAAAACTCACAGGGCTCTTACCATTCCCCCCCAAAAGATGGGTGAGAACATTTTGTGTAAAAACGAACATTCTTAAAGCTGTACAGCTGGGAAGCCACTCTGTATGGATGCTGGAGAGCTGAAAAGGCCAGGCTGTAGTGCACGCTGAGACAGCTCCCTCCATACCTATTCTGTAAGCCACCCACTGAGCAGCTGATGTGGAGTTTAAAGAATTAATATCAGCTTAGGGGATAAACTTGATTCATCTAAGGATAAATATATACCTCAACACACCTGTCATTGGCTCACTTAGATATGAGCATGTGTCCTAATCCTGACCAAAGAGATATGAGAAAACCCCAGCCAGTTCCATGATATTAAATCCAGGTCTGCGTTGGCCCAGGGCAGGAGTGTAACATCCTCTGTTCCTGCGTCTTGTGTGTTTGTACACTTACTTTCTTAACCAGTGTGCTAGAGGCCACCCTGTCGTCTTCTGGTAGGTGTGTGTGGGATCCTCTGTCCATACCTCCTGGGAGGGGCCCCTGCCACCTGGTCCCATTACTTTTGTCAGTAATGTATTCGTCAGGGTCCACACCAGGCATGGATGGGGGCTTGGAATGTTTTGTCGTGTTTCTTCAGTACCATGGATTTGAAATGAACTCATCCTTGCTGTGAGCATCAGAATCCCTGAAGAGTTTGTTCATAATTGGGAAACATTTGCAACGTCACCCCAGAATGAGTCAGCCTTATTCCCCTTCACTTCCAAGTAGAAGTTAAGAAGTATCAAAACAAGCAAAGAGCTATTTTTAGAAGAAATATGTTACACTCAGAAATGGTGAGATTTCTGGAAACTTTTTTCTCAAAGATAACAATGGGAAGCCATGCACTTTTTCCCACTGTACACAAAGAAGAATGAAGCTCAGACCCTAATGCCACTGGCAGCAATAACCACAAAGTCATTCAGCCTTAGGATGAAACCAGCTTTTATATTTGAACTGAAGAATCAACTAATCCTGAAACAAGGCCTGCTTCTGGAGTACTAGTCATATGAGTTAAGACATGTCTTTACTCTTTAAGTCAATTTGACTTGTGTATTACTTGCAGCTTCAGGCATTGTAACTGATATAGAACTTGGTAGATATTTGGCTCAAGATGAGAACTAAGCATGAGTTTGTAAAAGCTATGACCCATGAAAGAAAAAGTCAGAGTAACAATTTAAAAACACCTAGAATCTGTAAAATAAAGCATGAAGTGAAAGCACATGTTCATTCTTCTCTGTAGAGAGTCCTGCAAAGCTACTTAAAGCAACAGCTGCCATTTGATCTTAAGTGATCACCAACTCTGTGATTACCTCCTACCTGGGATTTAGTGTACAGATTCAACCTCTAATCTGGATTGTAGGGAGAATTTCATGGTTTACATTTTGAACTCTGCTTGGAAACATCTTTGAAGATCAGCCAGAAGATTATGGTAGTGCAGATAACCTGCAGAAGCTTACAGCTGTCCGCCTGTAGTTCATGCTGAGCAAGTAGTCATTTTCCCAATGTGATAAAAATCGGATTACATTGAACATCACCTTCTACAGGTTATTATGTTCTCATCACCAAAATACACTAATCTCCTCTCTAAATTTTCTGATTTTCACAGCAGGGGAGTTCTAAAAGTGTTTTCCTCTTAAAATGTGTATGTGCTTCTTACTAAGAATGAAGTGTTCTTTTTTATTTGGGGTAGCAACTGACATACATGGTTCTACAACACTCAACATTTGCTATTTTGTTTTGCCTTATGTATAGATGATTGGCTATAATATATTATAATTTTTATTAAATTGAGCTATATAATGTAATCTTTATAATGGTTTTCTTTAAGAAAGTATTATATAGTTTTTTCTTGGCCCAATTTTGAAAACCTGTTGCTTTCAGATTGAATAAAAATGTATTTTTATTAATGCATATTTGAGTATTTTTATGAATACTATTTTCTTCAAAAATTGCTTCATTTTTAAAGCCAAAATTGTGTGAGCACAGAAAACTATGAGTAGTCACAGTGGAACATGTTTAGCAAGTGTAAATGTATAGTAATTTAAGTCTAATTAAATTAAAATAAATCATAATTAAAGGCAATAAGTCAAATTAAACTTCCAAGTAATTTCAATTACCAAGAGGAATGCCCCTTTATCACATATCAAAAACCAAATTACTCCCTTCTATTTATGTCATAAAACAAAAGTGACAATTTAAAAGCTAGTGATTTCTGCTCTTAACAACACAAACATCAGGATAACAAATAATCCTCTTAAAAAACAAAAATGAAAAAATAAACTATTTTCATAAATAAAAATACTGATTTTGCACACACATTCAGGTTTCAGTGACAGAAAAATGAACATATCTCTATTTGTATTTTATCTAAAAAATAGATTATTAAAGACCAAATTTACAAAAATTGTGCATAGGAAAAGTTAACCAAACTATATAATTACATTTGTCCCTATTATATACCTCTTATTTTTGTATTTTTTTCCTCACAGCACTAAATATGGAACTTCATTAAATCTCAGCATTTATATATTAATCATGTAAATAATTTTTTCATTATGAGTTACCACTTCATACTAGAATCTTTTTTGGGAGGGAGGAGGTGCGAATGTTAGCATTTTGTAAAATACCTGGGCATTGTCTCTCTTCCATTAAAATAAATTAAAAAATTTAAAATTCTACATAATCAGTATTATTATCTACTGTTCCCTTAAACACTGGGGAAAAAAAAATACCTGAAAAGTTATTTTGCATTGTAATATTTACCTCTAGTTTGTAGAAACACAGAATCTATAAATATGAAAAATAAATATTAACAGTGAATAATTTTATGTTGGTTCTTTTACTGTCAATTAAAAGTAGTATTTTTCATATATCAAAATTTAATTTATATTAGGAGAACAGATATATAGGTAAAAATATAATGAAACAATACAAGTTTTATAGGGCATTATTCATCATATTGCTAAAACTTATAAAAATAAAAATAGTGATTTGCTTGTAGTATGTGAGGCTGATGTTACTTACTCAGCCTCATGTGCTGTGTCTTGTTCTGCCAATATTGGTTAGGGGTTTCATCCATCATCTCCCATAGGGATACCTATACGCATCTGTGTCAGAATGGCTGGAAGTGGTTGTATATTCTCTAGCTAGTTTCTCCAGGTGAAACTAATGACCTCATACTGTTATCAAATCTATATTTGATAATATAGATTATTAAATAATACCACACATTAACCAAATGACTGTTGCAGTTTAGCATTACACACACACACATTTCCAAATACATCAACAAATAAAGTACATTGCTTAATCACTAGATATATGTTAAAGTCAAAAGCATATGCATTCTAAGGAGAAAATATACATAATTGAAAACATAAGAAAACAGCAGTCAGTTGTGGGACATTAAAGAGATATAAAGAGACATTTTGGAAAAACAAAAAACAAATTAGGTGCCTAATAAGCATATGAAAAGCGCAATCTCATTCTGTTAAAAAATAAAATAATCTTCCATATTAGCAAAAATTTTTAAACTTTATAATATCCAGTATTGGTCAGGATATAGGGCAACAGTCATTAATATACGCTGCTGGTGAAATTTAAATTGGGTGCTATATTTGGGAGCAGACTTTTGACTATATAGGCCAACTTCCAGTAGTAGAGATTCCTTTACATGTATCTTGCAAAGATATCATGTATCTTTGCAAATAAATCTTTGCAAAATTATGCCTAAATGCATATAATGAATATACTCATTCAAGATTGTTTAAAATAGCGAAAAACGGAAAAGCAACTAGTTAGATTTTTTTCCCCTCTCTTTCGTTTCCTTCTTTCTTCCTTCCTTGAGTGTAAGGCTCTTTGATGATTTCATTCATCAGATATTCAGCAGAAAGTTTACTCTGTCAGGTATAATAAAAACTCATAAGGAGTCATTGCTGGATTTTACATAATGCCCTATTTTTTTTTTTAATTTTTTTTTAAAATTTCTAGAAGATCACTTCAGCTGCAGTGTATGTGAGAAAGCTGGTAATGGCAAGGAGATGGAAATAATGCACATGAACAGAGCAGTTATACAAAATCAAATCTTAGGATAGTGTGCCAATAATAAAAAAATAAAGTAGATCTGTACATGTTGATTTGGACAAAGGGCCACATTATATTAAGGTTATGAAAGCAAAGAGTACACATAAATGCATGTGGAAATACATAAGCATTTCTTTTCAGAATGGTAACAAAATTTAATATTAATTACCCTTTATGAACGGAAATAAAAAGTAAAGAAACTGGAGTAAGGCAGACATTTTATTTCTTTTAATTGCAAAAATTTCTGTATTGCTCACATTCTTACAATGCTTTTGTATAACTTTTATGATTTTGTAACAGAATTAACTAGTTTAGGATTTTAGACCATTTTTTTCTTTATATGTTATAAATTAAAAGTAATTATAATTACCATTTAAAATTTTTCTCCAATTTATGTTGTTCTAACAACTTGTCTCAAAATATTTTATAATTTTTAAAATATTGTGATAATATTTTATTAGGCTTCTTCTTTTTCCTTAATTTTTCCTAATAAGTAATTGACAACAGCTAAGAAAATACAACTTAAACTTTAAAAAATTAATTAAAAAGGAATTTTTATTTCAGTTTGTTTAAAGTTTATTGAGTTATCAAAGTCTATGGTGACATATATACCCTCAAAATTGGGCATAACTTTTTGCAAGAATTAGATTTTACGTAGCCCCCTATAGTCTTACATTTCAGATACACGTCTGGAGTTATTTTTGTAAGACAACATAATGAATAACTTTAGTATCTTCTCTTACACTAGAATACAGGGGCTTGAAACAAGATAGATTGGCTGAGAAGGAGTTTCATGTTTAGAAAAAGATAAAATCCTAAAAAAAAAGAACAAGGCCATCTGCAAGAATCATTTATGTATCATTTTTGACTATTTTAATATTAATTTCATACAATATTTGTCTTTTCGTGATTGACTTAACTTGGTATAATGTCTTCAAGTTTGTTTCATCCATGTTGTAGCACTTGTCCGAATTTCCTTCCTTCTTAAGGCTGAATAATATTCCATTGTAGTATATACCATATTTTGTGTATCCATTCATCCATCGACGGACACTTAGGTTGCTTCTACCTTTTGGCCATTGTGAATAATGGTGGTATGAACATAGGTGTACAAATACCTGTCTGAGTCTCTGCCTTCACTTCTTGGGGGTATATATCCAGCAGTAGAATTGCTAGATCATATGGCAACTGTTTAATTTTTTGAGGAAACAATTAAAAAGGTAAATTTGGGGTTATGTGTATTTTAGCACAAAAAACAAAAACAATTAATTTCTGCTTAATATAAAGATTCTTAACTCACTAAAAGGTGCCAAACTCTGTGCATCAGAGAATCTCTGACAACTAAACCAGCCTAACTCTGCGCTTCACACAGTCTTGACTCTTCTCTGTCCTGACTTGTACTTTCAGGTCCGTAATCTTTACACTGTCCAGCCTTCCCCATCCCAACAGGATGTGTCCTAATGCACATACAGCCCCTTTTTGACATAGAGAGGGTTCTACCCCCTCAGTTCCAGGAAGTTTGCTACTGTTTATTGTGTTTTCTCAGATTCAAAATAGTATAGAAGTCAGAAAGCCTGGGTCCAATTTCTATCCCTGCCTTTTACTAAAACTATGAATTTTCAAAAATCGTTTATTTTTCTTGATTTGCTATTTGCTCACCCATTCATTTTTTTAAAAAATCAGTTGAGCACCAACAATTTTCCAGGAACTATGCCAGGTGCTAAAAATGCCAAGAGATCATGATGTACCTCTTCTGTCAAGCAGTTTACAGTTACTGGGGCAAAAATAGCTCTCTAATACCCTTCAGAGGGATAAAGTAGGGAACTTCTAAAAAGTAATCCGTGAGAAATGGCTTTGTATATTTTAAACATTGAATGCATGTGGTGTGATTAATATTCACACTGGTTCCCGTCGCACTTCGGGTGCTCTCAAATCCACATAAGAAATTGGAGAAGGAGGTTATAATGGTAAAGTAGAAGAATAGCACTCCTTATTTGTACAGCAGAAACACCACCGCCAACACCAAAGAGCTCTGACCAGTAATTTATATTTTTAATATTAAAAAAATTTCACCCAATTTAAAATATTTGACGTCTCCAAATTCTTGTTTCCTTTCCATAAACCACAAACTTATGTCTACTGATGACTCTCACGGTGTGTGGACATAAAGGGAAGGGCTGCATAGCTTTCTCTCCCTTTAATTAAAAATGGAAACAGGGCTTCCCTGGTGGCGCAGTGGTTGAGAGTCCGCCTGCTGATGCAGGGGACACGGGTTCGGGCCCCGGTCCGGGAGGATCCCACATGCCGCGGAGCGGCTGGGCCCGTGAGCCATGGCTGCTGAGCCTGTGCGTCCGGAGCTTGTGCTCCCCAACAGGAGAGGCCACGACAGTGAGAGACCCGCGTACCGCAAAAAAAAAAAAAAAAAGATATAGAAGCTTCTTGCTCTGGTCACTTTTTATGAAACATGATGGGATGTGAAATGCTTCTGGTCACTCTGGAGAATGAGATGGCCTCAGAGTGTGGATGAAATCTACTAATGTTGATAAAGAAAAATATTCAAAACAGACAAATCCAATCAGTGGATATGGAGTTGGGATATTAAGAAGTGCAATTTTATTGTAATGCTCTAGAAAATGTGTGTGATAAGACTAATTTGGGAGGAAATGCATAAACCAATAGTTCTACCAATGGGATTTAAAGTAAAATATTCCATCAAATTGTTAGTAACTGGTGCATCTTAAGCAGGTGACAGACACATAAAATTGGTTTCCTTATTTGTGCAATGTAGCAGGTTTCAAAAATTTCTTTGGATTGTTGTTGACAGCAAGTGAGATATAGTGGGAAAGCATCCAGGTGATGTCTGCTGCAAAGTTGATGCTTAATAAATCCATCTATAGCGCCCCACCAACCTTGCCTCTGCTCCTCCATGATTACAACAATGAAATCCTATCCAATTCCTCTTGCAATAAAGAAAGTTAAGTGTATTTCTTTAAAATGCAAGCAAGTAGAAGAAAGTACAGCATAATAAGCCTTAACGACGTGAGTGTTGAAGTAGAGTTCAATTTTGTTTCATCTGAAATGGGAATAATACTAATTACTTTATAGAAAGAGTATAAGGAGTAAATGAAATAATGAAAGTTACTTAACACTTAGCTTATTATATAGTATGTGTGTGATAAATCTTAGTGGATAAAGGATCCTAATAGAAACAATGATAAGAACAGAATTTCCCTGAAAAAAACACCGTAAAAAATTCTTGGGAAAGAAGAATCCATTTGACAAGTCATCTGGATTCTGGCTAATTTATTCTAGATACAAAATTGGCTTCCACATAAAATGGGAATGTGAGTTTTTATAGTTCTCCAGTATTACCCTTATTCAGAAAATTTTTTTTCTCTCCCGCATCTCTCCTGTTAGTGCTATTGCCTATCCACAGTTATCACACCTACACAAGAAGGGAAGTGATGGGAGTTCCTTATTGTCAGGGTCAAAACTGACCATTCGAGCTGTCTCTGTGGCCTCTTTGGGTAGTAGAGCTAGGGTGCTTCGTCATAAAATATGAAGTCTTGCCTATAAAATCTATCTAGATTGAAATATTTCTACTTGAGACAAAGTTTGATTAGAGTTCTAAACCTTGGGCTTTCAACCAAATTTGGTGATTTGACATAAATTTAATTTCCTTTTGGAAAGACTGAAAATCAGACTTTCTGTGTACTTACGTTAAACCCAAACAGATTTCAATTATTCAGGTTTGCTTTATTTTGAGATCCAATGCCTTCTTGCTGTAATTTTTCAGGTAAGCTCGTCTTGCTCTTCAGGGCTCTTGTGTGCTCTGTACCTTTATTTCATGTCTTCTTATGTGTGCTGCAGCTGACTTTACAGACCCTCTAAAACTGACTCAATGCTCTCTTCTTTTGCTAAGAGTTTGCTGCTCTAAGAATAAATTGCGATTACACATTTCCTTTCCCTCCAGCTTTTTCTTTTTTGTAGTATCCTTTCTCCCCTCTATTTTTTCCTCCTTTTAAAACCATTCCTTTACTCTAGCCTTTGCATCCTCACCCTATGACACAGCATTCATTGTCTCCTCCACAATTTCCCCTTTCTGCAGGCTGTATCAACGTGCTGTTCGGTGAGCAGGTACTCATTAAACACCTACCACGTGTCAGACACATATGTCTGGAAAGACATCTTTGCCATTCTGTGGCTTCCTTTTTAATAAGTGCATTTCTGGCTTCCTTTGGTTGCTTTTCCATCTTGCAATTTCTTCCCGACTGCCTCTTTGTGGTGGGAGGGGGCTTTATTTTCTGATGCAAATTCTATTATTTTGGTGGGAAAGACACACTCAGTTTCCAAGCACAATACCTCTGACATAACCATCTCCACAGGACACTGAAATATTATCACAATTTAGGTCTCTTGGTTTCAGGCTAGTGGGTGCATTTCAAAGATGGTTGAAAAAAACCCACAATCATCATCCTACTCTTTTTGTCACACCAGGTCAAAAGTCACTCTTGGCTATAGGTTTTGGACATTTTTATTGCTTGAGAAAAAAGTCAAAACTCCTTAATGGACTACAGGTTCCTTTTTGATCTGCTCTCTGATAACTCCCCAGTTTTATCTATCAAATATTCCTCCTTTGCATTCAATGTTCAAATACTGAGTTATTCCCAACTCTAAGATGTGTCCCTTCTTGCTTACCTCTTGTGCATTGTACCTGCTGTTATGTATATGCTGGAAGCACTTTCGCACTCTTCTGAATTTGCTGGTAAAGCTTCTCTTTTTGTCTCAGTATGTGTGTTCCTTTCTCCATGAAGCCTGCCTTGAATTTCCAAGATTGGACTACATGCCTAGTCTTGTGCTTCCGTGGCAGCTGATGTGACACTTATTCTGGTGCAGAGGGGGTGTTCAGGAAACATTCTTTCAAGGAATGGGGATAAATTTTAACATTGATAATAACTAATGCATATTTTACTGTTTTAATACAGACATACTAATGATCAGTCCAAATAATCTAATTCTTGAAACTGAAACCAAGTAGCAAATTTGTCTCTACATTTCTCTAGAATAATACAACTAAAACATTTTGTTTTCCCCAACTGCTTCCCCCTTCTTGCGCAAGTTGATTCACTATTTGACTGGCTCAAGTTACATTGTTTTATGCTGGCTTCTCAGTGGCAAGGCATCTTTATATGTTAGCAAAGTAGTAACGAGGATAAAACATTTTAATTGTTTTAGTGCATTTTAATAAAGACCAGTGCCGCTTTATTTTGGCATTGTTTAATAGAATACCCAAGACTAAGATAATGGGGACATCTAATTTTTCTTTGATGATGGATATTAACCATGCAACTGATATTTCCATTTGACTGCATAGAAAAAAAAAGACAAGAAAATTAATAAAGAATGGAAAATGTTGGCTGATTGCCACTTTTTTTATTCAACTCTTTATGTATGAGATCAGTTAAGGTAATACCCATAGACAGTGGCCTATAGGACCTCTTCTGACATGTTGAATGTCCTCCTAAGGCGGGATTATTTCCTCTATTATTTTTTCTAATTACTGTTTCCTTTTTCTTTTTTTTTTTTTTTTGCGGTACGCGGGCCTCTCACTGTCGTGGCCTCTCCCGTTGCGGAGCACAGGCTCCGGACGCGTACGTTCAGCGGCCATGGCTCACGGGCCCAGCCGCTCCGCGGCATGTGGGATCTTCCCGGACCGGGGCACGAACCCGTGTCCCCTGCATCGGCAGGCGGACTTTCAACCACTGCGCCACCAGGGAAGCTCTTCTATATCTTTTAAACAAAGAAACAATAAATTTATGAAGAACGTGCAAGACAAAGGGGTTTAGGCTAGGGGTAGTAAAGGATGAGGTCATAACTAGGAAGATGAGGATTAGCTTGACATGTTTGTCTGTACTGATTTCTGGGCCCTACAATCCGCATCTCTGGTGAATGTCTTCCATCCTCCTGGTACAGGGAGGGGACCTTTCACATGACCTGTTTTGGGAAGAAGAGCAAGTGTGTGTGTGTTTGGGGGCGGGGTGGGGGGATATCACAGTGACCTTCCTGCTTCTGCCATTTTCTCAAACTCCTTCAGAGTAAGCTATTTACTATGCCAAGGTGTCACATTTTGGGGTGGTGTGTCCTGAACCCCATCACCACCCTACCCTGCTTTACCTCTCCCAGAAACCACAGCAAAGGCACCTGCATACAGTTCTGCTTCCCCCTCAGCCTCGTAACTGCACCCGGGCTTACCCCTCAGCGGCCCTGTGTGAACTGTGGGTGTGACGAAGAACTGCAGACTCTTTCCGTTTTCTCTCTCTTGATCTGCATCCATCCTCACCAAACCTCAGCCAGGGGAATATGGTCATATGGTTAGAATACCTGGCCTCCACTCACTAAAGCAGGAAAACCTTCCCCACCCCAGTCATGACAATTAAAAAAAATCTCCCTCAGGGGAGAACCACTGCTCAAATATTCCCTGTCGACCTCTGACCATCCATAGTGCTTTCCTGACATCCGTTATCCCAGCTCTTCTAACAATAGAATAAGCACTTAATTCTCAATTAAACTCCTTATTTCTGGCTTCCATGAGCTTCTGTATTCTAACCAAAACTGACTGAGAGGGAGGACATAACAGATCAATTATTTTCTGCACGGGAGTAATCCAAAATAGATTAAATTTAGCCACGTAAAATATTTAAGTAGAAGTTAAAAATTCACATGGTTTATGCTTCTTCCCTGCAGATAATTTTTCAGTGTAATAGAATCCTTATTTTTTAAAAGAATGCTCTTTTAATTTTTGGAAAAATACCCATCTTCTACAATCAATTGGTTTTTTAAAGAAAATGTGACCTATTTGGCAAGGTTATTTCTTGGGAGATAGCTGCTGGCTTATATTTTTAGAATGTGTTTATGCAAGAGTTAGATTGTAATTTACCAAAATGTTACGTACAAAAAGGCCAAGCAAAAGTAAGAGTATGGGTTGTGGTTGGGGTAGAGGTTATTTTGTACTGTGGATGCATAGGTAAGACACACGAGAGAGAAAGTAGTATTTTCGCTTAATTGTCAATGGCCTAACTGGACTAGAGCAAAGAAGAAGTAAACAGAAAAAGTGAAGGCTTTGATGCTTCCTAAACAGGGTTAGGTCTAGTTGACATTAGATTGTATTGACAAAAACAAACAAATGAACAAAAAGAGCCCCTTCTTTTTGTTTGTTTATTACAATTTCACCTTCAATGCAGTTTGATTAATTTTCTCACAGATAATAGTTTTAAAATTTTATGTATTATGAAATTGTGAGGCTGCACAGACTTTGAAATTCTCCAATGAAGGGTATTATAGAGGCGCCAGGTAACTAGAGATACAATATAAATCTTGACTGAATGTTTCAAAGTATAGAATTTCATGCCTTTCTTCTCCCATCTGTGCCCTAATCCTGCCTCTGAGAAACAAAGCATCAGGGGCACTTCACAGTGTGGTGCAAAAAATATAAATAAAACTTAAAATAAAAATATCTTTAGTAAGTCGGCATCCACTGAAGTCATGCCAGCCTGTGAATTACAGTTTGCAGAAGCTTTAGAAATGAGGATAAATTGCAGCATATCATATCCCATGTGAAATGAAGAAATGTTTTTTCTTGTATATGCCATATAACAAAACAATACTCTGACCTAAACTGATTCACTTTCTAAAACACTATGTTTCTCGGCTTCCGAAATCTTTCATCCATATTCTTCAGTCTGCTGCGCACATTTTATAACACTCAAGCCATGGACTGAACATGGTGCCGCAGTTCTGGCTGTGGCTCCAGCCTGACCCAACAGCATATGCATTTTAAGCTTAAGAAGGAGAAGCAATTGCAGCATGTTGAAATTTACATATTTGTTTTGTTCTTGGAATCTGTTATATACTAGTTGCTAAATGCATGTTGTAGGTCTTACAGACTCTGAACTTGTGTAATGATATAAAAACACCATAGCATGAAATTTCTACTAAAGGTATCATAAACAGTATCTTGACCTTTAATAAATCCCCACCGTAAAAACTTACACTTTAGGGTATGAAGAGTTGGTAGGATAATATTTTGATATATCAGCCTTGGCATTTTTCCCCCTTCATGTAAATCTGTGGCTTCCCCACAATCCAGACTGCATTCATTACGTGAAGGAAATGATGCTACAACAGAATCAGAGAAAGTTTCTTTAATGTCAAATCCCTACTCCTTGAAAAGGGTTAGAATATAACGAGCACAAAAGGAGTAAGAGAAGAAATTCCTTTTTCTCCCAGCCTAGCTAAAGTTTTCTGGGAGGAATCTAGGAGTAAGTAGACCTTGGATGTCCCTAGGAGGGCCTCACCCTTGTCTGAGCTGAGCCCTCCACCTCTAATGGTGGGGTACAGTCAGAAGTTTTGGGGACAAAGTGAGAAACAGAGGCCCCGTTGTGCTGATTTAAATAGAACCCAGTGAGGAGCAAGAGCCAGATTATCCTCCTACACTGTGGTAGGTAGCAGGGCATAAATGATCCACCTGGAACAGTCTCCCAGATTCCCCCCACCCCCGCAGGGCACAGGAAGAACCACTAAAAAGTATATTATTTTAATGTATAAATAGGTTGAAAGTGGAGATAAATGGAACATAAAAATTCATCGGTTAACCTAAGGGAAAACAGGAAAAAGAAGCAAAGAACGGAAAGAACAAATAGAAAATATCTTCCAAGTTGGTAAATTTTAATCCAACTATAGCCATAATTACACTAAATGTAAATAGTCTAATGACATCAATTAGAAGAGACAAATTAAGTTGAATAAAAAAATTTAGACCCCAATATAGGTTTTCTACAGAAACCCAATTTAAATATAAAATACAAAGATGTTAAAATAAAACAAAATTTAAGTACTAATAGAAGGCAGGAGTAATATTAATTAATATTAAAATAGACTTTAGAACAAAGCATATTATTACATATAAAGAAGGATATTCCGTAATGGAAAAGTGGTCAGTTAACCAAGCATCCTAAATGTGCATGCACCCAACAACAAAGTTTTCAAAAACAAAAAGCTTTAACTGAAAGAACTGAAAAAAAAAATAGTTATAGTTGGAGATTTCTACATTTCTCTCTCTGATCAATAGAAATGCTAAACAGAAATTCTGAGGGATGTAGAACACCTGAACAACACTATCAACCAAATTGAACCAATTGACAATTACAGAACACTACACTCAATATCATCAGAATGAATATTCGTTTAAATTGCACATGTAAATTAACATTCACAAAGAGAGACCATAGTCTGGACCAAAAAAGAAAAAAGATTTAAAAGTATAATTTGAAATGAAACTAAATTAAACAAGAAATCAGATAACTGGAAAATCCCCAGATATTTGTAAATTAAATAGCACATCCATGTATAACTGACAGGTCAAAGTCACACAGGAAATCAGAAAATATTTCTAATCAAATAGAAATGAAAACATAATGTATCAGTTTGTGGGATGTGGCTAAAGCAGGACTTAGAGGGAACTTTATGGCATTGATTGCTCATATTAAAAAAGAATCAATGTCCAAAATGTCTTATCTTAAGAAATTATAAAAAGAAGAGCAAATTAAACCAAATGAAATCAGAAGAAGGGATATAATAAAGATAAAAAGAAAACTGGAAGAGAATAACAACAGAGAAAATCATTTAAATCAATAGCTGTTTTTTTTAAAGAAGTCAATAATTTTGATAACCTCTAGTCTGAGAAATGAACAAAAATGAGAGAAGACATAAATTACAACTACCAGGAATAAAAGAGGTGACATCACTAGATATTCTATAGACATTTAAAAATGAACAACAGTATGTTAGTTTGCTAGAGCTGCCATAACAAAGTACCACAAACTAAGTGGCTTAAACAACGGAAATGTATTGTCTCACAGTTCTGGAGGCTAGAAGTCCAAGCCCAAGGTATCAGCAGAAGTCATGCTCCCTCTGAAGTTGTTAGGGAGAGGTCTGTTGCAGAGCTCTCTCCTAGTTTTGTAGTTCCTTGACTTGTGGAAGCATAACTCTAATCTTCACGTGGCTGTCTTCTTGTGTGCCTGTCTGTGTCCAAATTCCCCCTTTTTATAGTGACACCAGATATTTTGGATTAAGGGCCCAACCTACTCCAGTATAACTTCATTTTAATTATATCTGCTAATACTTTATTTCCAAATAAGGTTACATTCTGAGGTACTGGAGATTAAGACTTTGCTATGGTCTGAATGTTTGTTCTCCTTCCCCCGAATTCATACGTTGAAATCCTAACCTGCAAAGGTGATGGTATTAGTTAGTGGGGCCACTGGGATGTGCCTGAGTTATGACGGTGGAGCCCTCATGCATGGCGTTAGTACTCTTAAAAAAGGAGACCCGGCAGAACTCCCTTCCTCTTTCACCATATGAAGAACAATGGAGAAGTCTGCGACCCCCCAAAAATGCTCTCACCTGGCCATGCTTCCAGCCTCCAGAACTATTAGCAATAAATGTCTGTTGTTAGTTAGTTTGAGGTATTTTGTTATAGCAGCCAGAATGGACCACGACAGACTTCAACATACAGATTTGGAAGGCATAATGCAACCCATTACACACATTCTGCCCATAAATTAGACAACTCAAATGAAATGGATACATTAGACATCAACTGTCTAAGCTTTCCCAAGAAGATATAGGTAAGCTCAATAGCCCTATAATCTGTAAAATAAATTGAATTTGTAGTTAAAAAACTTTAAACAAAGAAAACTCCACACATAGTTTCCTATGCTGACCAAGTCTACCAAATATTTAAGGAAGAAATAATACCAATTCTACACATTGTTCCAGAATAAAGAGGAAAAAAACACTTCCCAACTCACTTTACTAGTGAGCATTTAACTCTGATGCCAAAACTGGGCAAAGGCATTATAAGAAAATTGCAGACCAATATCCCTCATGAACATAAAAGCAAAATCTTTCAAAAAATGCTATTAAAACAAATTCAATAATATATAAAAAGGGTAATACTTCATATCCAAATGAGTATTATCCTAGGAACTAGGCATTTGTTCAATATTCTAAAATTAATTGATATAATTCACCATTTAAAAGACTAATTAAGAGAAAAAATATGAAATTTTCAATTCAGAAATAGTCCTTTACAAAATTCAATATCCATTCTTCATCAACACTCGCAGAAAATGTGTGTTGCATATATATAGATAGATATAGATAGGGATATATATAATAGAATTCTCAAAAGTTAATAATAAGGAAACAATAAGCTAAATAAATGGGCAAGAAATTTGGATGCTTTCCCAAAGAAGATATATGAATAAAAAATAAGTACATTAGTTATTAGGACAACACAAATGTCAAAATCTCAAAGAGATATTACTCTTAACCATATCACAATGGTTAATATAAAAACGGGAGCGGGTAATACCAAGTGCTCATCAGGATGCAAAACACTGGAACTGTCACATAGTGCTGACAGATTTGCAAAATGGCACAGTTACTTTAGAAAACAATTTGGCAAATTCTTATAAATTAAACACAGGGGCCATATAGCCCAGGGATAGCATTCCTAGGTGTTCACATAAACTGAAATCCTGTGCCCACACCAAAGCCTGTACATTAGTGTGTGTAGCAGTTTTATTCATAATATCCTAAAACGTAAAACAACACAAATGTGTCTCAGCAGGAAAATAGATAAACTATGGTACCTCTGTATAATTGAGTACTACTCAATAATATAAAAGAAAGAACTAGTGATGTAGTCAGCAATGTAGATAAATAGTCCATGCATTTTGCTAAGTGAAAAAGCCAGACACAAAAGGTTACATTCTACATGATTTTACCCCAGATGACATCTGAAAAAGGTACAGCTATAAGGGCAGATTTCATAATTTGTTGCCAGGGACTGCGTGTGTGTGTGTGTGTGTGTGTGTGTGTGTGTCTGTGTGTGTGTGTGTGTGTGTGTGTGTGTGTGTGTGTGTGTGTGTGGTGGGATGGGGTTGAGGTAGGTGTGGGTGACCACGCAGAAGAATAAGAGAATTTGGGGGTGGCGTGGAACTCCTTAAATCATCCTGAATGTGGTGACAGTGGTTACTCAAATGTATGCATTTGCCAAACTTCACAAAAATGTACAATAAAAACAGAAAACTCTACAGTATATAAATTATATAATAATTTTTTAAAATTAAAAATAAGCTATTGAAACGTATAGAATGGGCATCCAAATTAGTCCCATTTGCAAAGAACTATCCTCGTGAATAGTTACTGTATTGACTTGGCTTTTCTACTAAACACCAAATTCCGAGAAAGTAGAGATTTTGTTTCATTTGTCTCTGCACCCCAGCACTCAGTATGATGTCTGGCAAAAACAAAGTTCTCAATAAAAGTTTGTCATGCGTAAAAGTCAAGTGGCTCAATTAAGTGTTTTAAAGCTCAGCCAACAATCTGATTGACTGATTCTATATAACAATATCAGAAAAAATTAATCGATGCAAAATAAAGAGGTGTACTACACATGGATGATAGAAACATTAAACCAAATTTAAAAGTCCCAAATGGCCCTTGATGAAAGGTTTATTACAGGCATAGAGTATTTTAAGAAAATTCTGGATCTGTCACCTAAAATTGATGTGATTAACAGTAAGGGGGAAAATAATGGCTACACCTCAAGTTGGGACCTGAGAGAAGTGAAATCACATATCTTAACATAAATTATCAAGATCCTAGGAGGTCTAAATGAGTCTTGTAGAATCACTCAAACACAGAAAAGAGAAGGAGTTCTCCTGGGAAGGTGATAAGCCCGAGTCTGAAAAGCTCATGCAGACCTGAAGCTTGATGAAAGCATTTTTATTTGAACCAGCTTAAGCACAATGGGATGCTGTGAGATTCTCACTGCACAGCTGTCCTCTTCCTTCACAGTGTGTTTGATGTACAGAGTGGTGCCTGGAGCCCAGAGCTTTCAGATGCCCACTCAGGACCATGTGCACTTTTCCAGACTCATTTGCTGATGGAAATAATAGTGCTGTGAGTCAATTTAGTCGATGAGAAGCACTTTAGCAAGTTTCTTTCTCTGGAACCACAGATGAGAGGGAAAGAAAAGATTCTACTTGTTTTGGGCATTCAGTAAATTACTTGGTGAAAGAATAAATGGATGAGTGAAGGAATCAATGAGAGAATGCATAAATGAACAGGGCTATAATTTGTGTTATTTGGTGCTGAAAATAGCAGATGCTATGAGATTAACAGTAATGATGATGAACTTGTACGAAACAGCCTTTTAGAATTCAAACCTGCTCTTTACTAATCCCCCTCATTTACACTTGGATTTGCTGGTGGCATGGTCCATTAGCCTCTTCTGTTTTTAGTTTCCAAATTCTAGAGTTATCCCTTAGGAATGCTCTTCTGATACTCTCTCATTCTCTGCATTTCTCTTTGTCTTTCTCTCCTGTAAATATATTCTCCTCGCATGACTTTTCAGGAAGAAGATTCATGCCCTTATGTGCCATAGGCTGTTTTTGTGTTTTATTCTTATGATCCAAGGAAAACAATACAACACACTTGTTTTCTTGGTATTTAATTAGATATTATATCCACTATCTTTGTGATCGCATTCTTATTCTTACAGCTTTAAAATAAAATAGAAAGAAAAAAAATCTCCTCTTTACAAATTTACCAACTTCATACTCCCATTTTATTTATCAAGAAGACAACTGATGATAACAGAATAGATGTGTTTGGAACTATTGTCCAAAGGGAATTCTAGTAAACAAATTAGACTCCTATGATTTCTCCAAAGTGATACAGATGGCTTCCTGCTACATATTAACCTAAAATGATAAGTACATTTTCCAGGATTTTTAATGTGTACATCTGAAAAAAGCTAATACCGTCTTATTTTGATAAATATGGACAGCACAATGGTTTAAAAGATTTAGAGAGAATTTCATGACACCATTATTAAATTATCTGACAGTGAAAGATCCTTACTGTGTCCATAATGCTTTGGATCATATTTTGCCATTTCCTCTACCCTTCCATTGCTTCACATTTTCAACTTTGGCTATTGGAATAATGATCACTTCTTGTTTTTAACACCGGAAAGATTTGAGGATTTTTTTTTTTTTTTACATTGTGTCTTTTCAGTGGTTCACTCCCAGAAAAATTAGGCATGTTCTAGCATTAGAGTTTATATTAAAAATGGGTCCTTTAAAAAATATATTGATGTGGGGTATGTCAAAAGGCACAGTGGCCAACTGAAAGAGCTCCCAGTGGCCAAAGCTGCAACAATTTGAGCAACAAAATAAAGTAGTGTTGGATTATAACGCAAAGTATAAAGTAAATATTCATGAGTTCATACTGATGTGAATAAATTAATAAATGAGGGAGAAGAGTCAAATCTGTGCAGAAGAATTCCAAATAAACTATATAGATACTTCTTCATCTTAAAGAATGTAGAGCTTTACTCTACACTCCCTAAATTTGGGCTTCCGTCCAAATGAGGAAAGTCACAACCTGTCACATCCAAAGGAGAAACTGTCACCGCCAAAACACATCCTAAAGAGACATGATAACTAAACGTAATGTGGAATCTTAGATGGGATCCTGAAACAGAAAAGTATGTTAGGTTTAAACTTGGGGAATCTGAATAAACTATAGATTTAGTTAATAATAATATATCAATAATGTATAATAAGTTAATAATAATGTGTTGGTTCATTAACTGTCAAAGGTGCCATACTAATGTATAAGGCTAACAATAGGTGAAATTGTATATATGGAACTCTATTTTCTCAGTTTTTCCTTAAATCTAAAACTGTTCTAAAAATAAAGTCTATTTATTTTAAAAAACTGAGTAGAGTGAAACTAACAAAATACTTTAAGCCCTGGGGAAGGTTGAAGTCAGAATATTCCACAGAGAAGTAAAGCCCTAATTAGATGACAAATTACTTGAAAATCATGTCTCCTTGTTATAGATTTTTAACATCTCCTTGTTATATTATTTTAAAAATCTTTAAAAATATATTTTTATTTTATTTGTTACAAAATATTATATGGTGACACTAAAAGCTGTTTAAATTGGGTGGAATAAACATCTCCTCCTTGAGACTTTTCCTGATATTACTTTTCTTTGTTTCTTTCAGTCTTTGTTTACAGGCATATACTCACAAAGTGGGCTTAAGTTTAGAAATGTCTGGCTTGTTCACTAATATTATGTATTTCTCTGTTATATATATCCCTTATAATTGTAAGTTAAATGTCTGAATAACAGTCGTTCCAGGTCATTTAAAAAAGCAAATTATTTTTGAAAACTTAAATAGAAAGAAAATGAACTGAAAGAAGCATGGTATCATTCAGGAATGAATTTTTATTTCATATGACTCTCGAAAATAAGGGCAGCATAGCTTCCTAAGGTATTTTTCTTTTGTTTTTTACTTAAGTTAAACTATGTTGAACTCATTTTCTTAATAGCTGACTGAAAAAAATTCAGAACAAGTGATATTTTTATTTACCATAGACATCAAAACATTTGTGGTCACTTTGAATTACAATCTTGCTGCTCTACTAAATAATGTTTTTGATCTCCAAATTATTCTTGTATTATTACACTGTGGGAAAATTATGGTTATAATCAACTTAGAAATATAGTAAAGAAAACAAGAGAATAAAACAGATAAAATAGTAAGTCAAGCCAAAAATACATCCTCAGATCTGTGCTTTTTTTATCATTAGACATTTATTCATATTTTCTACATATTTGGAAGATGCAGCCTTGTGTACATATTTTAATTGGAATGATATATTAATGTCATTTTTTATCTGCTCTCACTGGTTTTGTCATAATATTTATATACCGGAAAATAAAACAGTGGCTAAGTTCTGAATATCAGATGCATGTTGATTTCAACATACAAACTAAAATATTTATTTTTCAGACCTTCTTTGCAAGGCAGCATTTTAAAAATGTGGCTTTTTTTGTCATTTGATATTCGATGCTTTTAGAATTTAAAGAGCATAATGTATGAATCTTAAAACTTTTGTAATATAAAATGCTCTGCTGCTATTAGCCAAAGACATTTTCACATAATCCAGTAATCTTGTGGAATTCATAAAAAATAACAATACTATTTTTTAATATGATGTGTCAGAACCTCTGATAAGAGTTTTTCTTTTTATATATTATTCTTTTAAATTTTAACAACAAGTTTGTAACATCTGTACTGTGTTACTCATTTCATTTTACAAATGAGAAAACTTAGGTAAGAAGGGCTAAGTAACTTGTTAAGATAATAGAGACATAATTTCATCACAGGCTGCAGGACTCCAGAGCTTACACTTTATTGCTTCACCAAATGTAAAAGTTTGAACAATATATAAGTATTCTTTCAAATGAAAATACTTATGAAGTGCCCTGAAAATGTCTGGGCCCCCAGAATTACACAGATCACTGCCAAAGTGGTTTTGTTTCTGTGACTGACAAAAGAATGAGTTGAGTGAAACAGTGCTTAATTAAGTTCTCTGCTATTCAGTCTTACAGCATACAAACTTTTCCTTAATTACACTTTTCACACTGTTAAATTCTATTTTGATTTTTTTGTATGTTTAAGGTCTAACCTCCCTTATTGTTCTGAAAGCACCATGAAGCACCATGGGGTTTTTTTGCTCACTTTTCTATTCCTATATTCTAGCAAAGTGCCTGGCCAGAGTCAGCCAGGCCACCTGGCTCATTCCTCAGGACACCTTCAATTTCAAATGATAGATCTTACTAAGAGTTCTCAGACGATTAGGCACATTTAATTATTTTACATAACAAGAAGACTAGAGCCAGCTGGCTTTTGAGGAGGAGTTTGGTAGCTTCCAGGATATCAGGACACTGGCTGAGCATCTCTGTGTATGCTAGGTAGCAAGTGCAAGTATATTCTAATTGGGAAGACAAAAAGAGGCTGACAGATGGTGTCCCGGAGAAGGAGAAACTCTGAAGAGGTAGAGAATCATGAAATCTTGGCTTGAGAAGGAACATCAGAGATCTGATTGCCTCACCCAGCTTTATTCCTGTATCGTCTTTTGACAAGTACCTACCTAAGACAGCCCATGCTTCATCACTCTCAATTCAGTGTCCAGGAATGTATTACTTCATAAGTAACCCATTCCATTCTTGAACAATCCTAGCTATATAAAGTTATTACATCAGGGTGGATTTTCTTTGGTCTCACACATTTCACCGATTCTCTGATCCTTCTCTTTCCTGTCTGAACGCCTCTTTGTGACTTCACCTTCTAAGCTTGTCTCTGTGGTGCATCCCTTCACTCACATGTTTGCAAACGCATTAAGTTTCCTTTCTCCTTTGTCTTTCTTTGACACTTCCTGTGCACACAACTTTGGCTTCAATCAATTCTAACATCTTGCAGAAATCTTGAAATTGAGCAACACATAACATAAATCAGTCTGGAAGCAGTTTATTACTATAGAACTATGGGATTGCTTCTTTTTTTTTTTAACATCTTTATTGGAGTATAATTGCTTTACAATGGTGTGTTAGTTTCTGCTTTATAACAAAGTGAATCAGGTATACATATACATATATCCCCATATCTCCTCCTTCTTGCGTCTCCCTCCCACCCTCCCTATCCCACCCCTCTAGGTGGTCACAAAGCACCGAGCTGATCTCCCTGTGCTATGCGGCTGCTTCCCACTAGCTATCTATTTTACATTTGGTAGTGTATATATGCCCATGCCACTCTCTCACTTTGTCCCAGCTTACCCTTCCCCCTCCCCGTGTCCTCAAGTCCATCGTCTAGTAGGTCTGTGTCTTTATTCCCATCCTGCCCCTGGGTTCTTCATGACCATTTTTTTAATTTTTTTAAATTTTTATTATTATTATTTAGATTCCATATATATGTGTTAACATACGGTATTTGTTTTTCTCTTTCTGAAATACTTCACTCTGTACGACAGACTCTAGGTCCATCCACCTCACTACAAATAACTCAACTTCTTTTCTTTTTTTTTTTTGCGGTACGCGGGCCTCTTACTGTTGTGGCCTCTCCCGTTGCGGAGCATGGGCTCCGGACGCGCAGGCTCAGTGGCCATGGCTCACGGGCCCAGCTGCTCCGCGGCATGTGGGATCTTCCTGGACCGGGGTACGAACCCGTGTCCCCTGCATCGGCAGGCGGACTCTCAACCACTGCGCCACCAGGGAAGCCCCTGGATTACTTCTTGATCACAGCAATGATGGAACAAGCTCTAAACTAAGTTAATGAGCCTCAGGTTTTATAGAGACAAAGCAGACACTCAGATTTCATTACATCACCTATCATATGATTTAGCTGAATTTTCACACATATGCAACTCAAATTTTGATTAATTTCTTTGAGAAAAGAGGGATGTTGTCTCATTGATTCACTAGGAGTTGTTTGACGTTTGTAGCTGAACTTGGATGGACCAGATTTTGTAACCAATAGAATGTGTACTGTTTAGCCACCTGAGCTACTTCTAAGCAAGTGTCCTAAACTAGTTAAAAAAAAAAAAAAAAAAAAGTTACTTTTTCTTGTAAAAAAATCCATAATGACTTTTTAAACATGGGGTGGGGGTAAGAAGAATGTCTCACTTCCAAACCTTTTTACTTACTTTCTTATTTCCCACTACACATCCCAACAATTTTGTTTTTACACCCAAGCTGCTGAGAGATGAAAGGATGAAACCAAAACTGAGTCATGCTTTCAAGTTTAGCCGGGCTTCTCAGCGCTGCTCCAATACCTCCTGCATGTCCCTGGACAGAGTTCCTGTTGTCCACCAAAGTTATTAAAAAAATTTACTCTTTACTCATATTTCCTCCTAGACTTTTCATCATCATTAAAAGAAAAACACAGCGTTTGTCGTTCATTGAGAAAATTGATGCTAAAGCATAAAATTCCTAGCCCCTGTCTAAAAGCAGTGACTTTTATCTTCCCAGCTCTCAAGCCGGTGCCCCCAATCTCCAAGGAAGAGGAATATAGCATCACCCCGTGGGACACTTTCTGGTTTCCACCTCAAAGACCTGAATAAAGCACGTATTTCTTCCCTCTCTAGGATCTCAACCCCTTCCTCTACATGGGATTTCCACATATATAAATGCAATCAGGAGTCTCCTATCTGAACAAATATTTGTACTTGTCTCCAATTTAATCATCTGACCTCAGTCTTTTGCCTCTACCATTCCACTGGAATGACCTGGATCACGGTCACAAATGACATCTTAGGAGTTAAAAACAAAGTGCTTTTCATAATTTATTGCTCAGTAACATTTGGCACTGTTGAGCAATCTTTTCTTGAAACCAACACCTCTCTATGTAGTAGTCCCTTCATTCATCCAACAAATATTTTCTAAGCACTTACGTTCAGCAAGGGGCTGTCCTCTACACTTGGAAATGTATCACTGAGCAGAATAGTTAAGGATTTCTGCCCACATGGAGATTATAGTCTATTGAGAGAAGACAGAAACAATCAATATATATAATGAATAAATACCTTTTTAGTATTTTAGAAATTGACAAGTTTTATGGGAAAAAAATGAGAGCAGAGAAAGGGTATCAGAAGTATGAAGGATGAGATTAGCTGCCATATTACATTTAGTGGCCAGTGTAGGCATTATTGAAAAAGTGAGATGTGAACAAAATGTGAAGGATGTGAGAAAGATAGTCAAGAAGAAATATGGGGGACTTCCCTGGTGGTGCAGTGGTTAAGAATCCGCCTGCCAATTCAGGGGACACGGGTTCAAGCCCTGGTCCAGGAAGAGCCTATGTGCTGCGGAGCAACTACGCGTGTGTGCCACAACTACTGAGCCTGCTCTCTAGAGTCCATGAGCCACAACTACTGAGCCCACGTGCCACAACTACTGAAGCCCACATGCCTAGATCCCGTGTTCCACAACAAAAGAAGCCACTGTGGTGAGAAGCCCGTGCACCGCAACAAAGAGTAGCCCCTGCTCTCCGCTACTAGAGAAAGACCGCGCAGAACAACGAAGACCCAATGCAGCCAAAAATAAATAAATAAATAAATTTATTTTAAATAAAAGAAACTAGAAAATCTGTATTACAAACTATAAATCTTAAAAAAAAGAAGAAGAAGATATATGGGAAGAAGAACAGCTAGGAAAGTGGCAAAGCTAGACAAAGACCCTATGAAGCATGCCTGTGTGTTGAGGAATGACAAAGACACAATGTCACTGGAGAGGAGTAAGGGACAGGAAGAGAAGGAGGAGGGGAGAGCAGAGAGTGATGGGGCCAGAGGAGGCAGATCTTTTTAGGCCTTTGTAGGGACTGTGACTTTTCCTTCAGATGAGCAGATGAGTGACGTTTTGACTTGGCTTTGAAAGTTGTTCTCAGGATACAATGAGAATATATTGTATATTGTTGTGGGTAAGACCTATTTTAGTGATCCAGTAAGAGACGATGGTGGGTTGGACCAGGGTGGTAGCAATGAAGGTGGTAAGTTGTCAGATTCTGGCATATTCAGAAGGCAGAGAACTTAGGTTTTAAGAGAAATCAAGAGAGCAAAGATGAACTAAGGTGTTTTGGCCGGAGCAATAGGAAGAATGGAAGGGTCATGAAATGAGAAGGTGAAAGCTTCAGATAAAGCAGATTTGACACAGAAGAAGATCAAGTCCTCCTTAAACATCCTGCTGGATATATAAAGTTGACATATGGACATGTCAGATAAGCAGTCGGATATGGGTCTGAAATAGGAAACAGCATCTGAGCCAACAATGTGTATTTTCAAGTCATCAGAATATAGATGATATTAAAAGCTCTGAGACAGTATGAGATCACCAAGGGAGAAATACAGAGAAGACAAGAGGATCAAGGATGGAGGCCTAGAACAATGCAACATCATGTGTCAGGCAGAAGAGGAGGGTCTAGCAGAGGATACTGAGTAGAGGGAACCAGTGAGGTAGAAGGAAAGCAAAGAGAATGTAAAGTCACAGAAGCCAAGCAAGGAAAGTGTGAAGGGGAGGCATGAGTTAGAGTCCTTGATTTGAGAGCATCTCTCTTGTGTCTCTCAGCATGACTTGACTGACTGTTTTAGCAACTAAATCCCAATCTTGGCTCTTAGTGTTCTTGGTGACAACTAAAACCCTCAAGTGTTTTCTTCATTTAAATAACTCTGCAGAGGTGGGGCTTGGGGGTGGATGAAGGTGGTCAAAGGTACAAACTTCCAATTATAAAATAAATAAGTCATGAGACTAATGTACAGCATGGTGACTATAGTTAACAATACTGTATTGTACATCTGAAAGTCACTAGAGGGTAGATCTTAAAAGTCTTATCATAAGAAAAACATATATATAACTATGTGAGGTGATGGATACTGAAAAAACTTGTAAACATTTTTCAGTATATACATTGATCAAATCATTATGTTGTACACTTAAAACTAACACAATGTTATGTGTCAATTATGTCTCAGTAAAAGTGGGGAAAAAAATCTTAAAAGCACTAACGATTTTACCTGTGCATACCCATACAATAACAATTCACCACTTCAAAAAAAAAGAAAAAAAAAAACTCCACAGCCCACTTTCCTTCATTCAATTCTACATTGTTTTAAAGTTAAAATATCGAACTTACTATCCATCAATATTATTTATTTTATTACCTTTTATTAGACTGTTATATTTTTATGGATACTGACAATGTGGTGCTGAAAACTGGGGGTATAGGAAACCCTGAAAGTAGAAAGGAACTAAAAGCATCCTCAAATGTAAATGTTATATGCCATATTTTCTAGAGTCTTAAGACATTTTTACAATTTCAACTTTTCAGAATCAATGTCTTGCAATTCACGTGTATATATTTGATATGATAATGTTTTCATTTTTCCAACAAAAGCTGTTTTCAAATTGGTGGCAAATCTTAAACTAAATTAGTGGCATACTAGAAGCAAAACATTATTGAGAATTCTCTCTGGGGGAAATAATAATAATAGCTAATATTTGTTAATACTTAGGCACCCTGCTTAACAGACTAATTATCTCATTTGATTCTAAACACAACCATATGAAATAGAAAATGTGATTACAGCAACATGAGAACTAAAGCTTAAAGATGTTACTTACACACAATTATAAAATTAGTAAATATTAAAGCCAAAAATTGATCCAGGTCTTTCTGACAAGTCTATGCTCTTAGCCATCATGTGATCTAAGGTTCATTCCCGTATTAGTACAGCCTTTATTTACTGCCCCACTTTATTCTTCAATGATTTCAACTTTACTGTAATAACTTACATGATTCTGTGACATAATATACAACGAATCCTTTAAATGGAAACCATTTCCTATTTAGTGCTGTGAATTTCATTGCAAAATTGTTAACAATTTTATTGTAACCATAAAGAGTTACTGTGATTCCTTATTACTGAACTATATGCTGCAATTTGTTGGATGCCTTTGTTTAAGTTTGTGATTGTGGGATGCATACAAGACAGAATAATAGTTTTCTCAGAATTCTCAGCTAATACAGTTTTAGGCAGTCGATTCAAAAGAGATTATAGGTAGCATAACTCAAATTCTAATTTAAAAGCAGAAATTGTCCTATGTTTACATTTTTATTACCTAGCATTTATCTTCTAATTACAGTTACCAGTTATAATATTTATGGTAATTTCAAAGTCATGCAGCTTTTTAAGCCCTCTAAGCTCAAATCTTCCACATCATTTAATGGAAAAATTGCAACCCGAGGCATACAGAAAGAAACTGGTATATTTATAGTGAAGTTTTTCTCTTCATCTAGATTTTTAATTTGGGGGTTGTAAATGGAATTGTGGGAATAACCTCAAACGGTTACTAAGAATAAGCATAAAAACTTACTGGTTATTCAAATATATCAAGCCCTTTCATCTGGAAATACAAACGAAAACTGTAGGAACCAGACTATTCAACAATTAATCCTTCCAGATTGTTTTTAGCAATAGTCCAAATATAGCTAGCAAAGTTGTTTTTCCTTTTTTCCCCCCAAATTTAATTATTTTAAAACACTGCAATATTTTAACTTAAAATATTGTTGTTAAGTTGACATCTTTATACTTTAAGAAAGCTGTTATGAATGAGCTAAATGAACTCCAGAATTTTTAATGACCTTTAATCTTTGGACTCAAAAGTTCAGAGAAAATTGAAAAGAGAAAATTAGATGGAATTTCCTTACAAACAGGAAAAGTAAACATAATCGACTCTACTAGTGTACCACTTATGGATCTGAGAAAGCATATTTACTCTTTGAATGTACATTCACCTAAGAACATAATCATTACCAAGCCGGAATTCACCATGTAGAGCCCAAAACCCTTTAGTCACTAGAAATGGTATATTGAAAACAGTCAACCATAATCAGTTATGAACTTTTCTGGGATCATGACTGATGAATCACCAACCAGTTTTATTAGAATACTTAATACTACAGTTCACTAAAGAGTCTATAATTGATCTATATGGAATTGAAATTTTTATTTTACAAAAGCATTTTATTTTACAAAATTTGAATATTTTAAGATTTCACAGAATAAGCAAACAATTTAAAATATCAAAAGAATAGTCCTAAGACTATTCCATGGCAAATTTTAATTCTCCAACATAGCAGTCTATTTATTTCTACCTGGGTCAGGTAAGATTAGGTTCAGCTGCAAGTGTTAAAAAGTTCAAAATAGCAGCAGCTTAAACAAGATACAACTCCCTTTTTGGATGTAAGCAGTCCTGGCCCACAGTTACCAGGACATAAGGCCCTTCACATCTTGTTGCTTCCTGTTCTCAACAAGTGGCTTCCATTTTATGGTTTGAGATAGCTGCTCAAGCTGCAGCAATCGCATTTAGTTTCAACCAGCAGAAAGCAAAAAGAGACAAAGAAAGACACTTCACTTTCATTTAAGGGCACTTTCCAGAAGTTGCCCACAAATTCTGCTTACATTCCATATCAAAAAATTAAGTCCCACATCTATATTTAACTGTAGATGAGGGTGAAAAACGTATTCTTTATTCCAGACAATCATATGCTCAGCTAAAAATCAGTTCTATAGCCAAGGAAGGGGAGAGCAAACATTAGGTTCTAATCAGCCAGATTACTTTTCACTGTTAACTCTAGGTGTGTTGCATAAGTATGGCAAACTATCCCGCCCCCATTTCAATGGTGATTTATTATTCAGCGGTAAACGTTAATTACATGACATCATATACCTATTTATCCCTTCCAAAATGAGTCCAGTTTAATCAAGTGGAAATGAATGTTTCCATATAGAATTTATGTTAAGTTTATCTTAATAACATTATTGCCAGTGACTCCTACATTGAAAAGTCTGTGAACTTGAGCCCCTGAGTAACAATAGTTTGTGTAAATGGCTGAGCGTGTGTTTCCACCATGTCACCCTGTTGCTCTGCTTATGACTAGCTCTAGGTCTGCTTAAATAACCAGTGGCCTTAGACTTTATTATACACTCCATCAAATTGCATGATGCTGAGTTAAAATTCATTAAGAAAATAACTGCAGAAATTTCCCATTGGAGGTGTTCATACAATTTCCTAACACCTGGTAAATTTGCTTTCTCTGACTTAATTAGTCTTGTTCTAAGTCGGTTAGTTGCTCCACATTACATCTAGAATAAATACATCAGAATCCAGTCACTTCTCAAAAATCTCTGCTGATGGCCATCATCATCTCTCACCTGGATTGTTGCAAAAGCCTTCTAACTGATCTCGGTGCTTCAGTTTAATTTTCAACACTAAGAGTTATTTCAACAATGAGACTTATTCTTTTAACATATATATCAGATCATGTCCCTTCTTGGCTCAAAACCGTCTCAATAAGAGTAAATGGCCAAGCCCTTACTTGGACCTCCAAGACCCTACATGACCTGTTGCCACCACTCCCATGCACACAGTCGCACTAACTCTCCAAGTTTATCTCCTACTTCTTTTCTCTGACTCTCTCTCTGTACTCCAACCAAGAAGGACCTCTTGTATGTCAAACACATCAAGCATGCTCCTACCTCAGGGCCTTTGCATCTTTTTTTCCCTCTGACTAGTATGCTTTTCTTCTGGTTATTTGTGTGTCTCAAGCCATTACTTTGTTTTCAATCCTCTACTCAAATGTCATCTCACATGAGATGGCTTTCCTTACCATCCTAAATAAAAATATAAGCCCCTACCAAGACATCATACTCCCCTCACCTTTCTTCACTGTTCTCCATAGCATATATCATTATATGATGTTTTTATTGCTTTGTTGAATGAATTGTTTATTGCTGTGCCTCTGCTGGAATGTACGTTCCATGAGGGCAGGGACTTTGTTTTATTTACTGCTGTATCCAGTGACTAGAATAGGGCCTGGCATGCACTGGTGCTTAAACACAATGAATTACTAAATGAAAAAAATCAATGTATATCCCAGAATTCTTTCAAACTCCTGGGAAGGGCATTGTCTGATTCTATTTTTCAACATCTTTGGTAAAAAGGTATAAAACCTCCTAGGTTTTCTTCACCATTTATTTAGGAAGCATTAGCTGAGTGCTTCAAAAGAGAAGAAATAAAAATATCCAAACTCATCAGGTTAATATCCATTAAATATATACAGCATTTTGGGTTTTTTGTTTTGTTTTGTTTTGTTTTGTTTGCGGTACGCAGGCCTCTCACTGTTGTGGCCTCTCCCGTTGCGGAGCACAGGCTCCGGACGCGCAGGCCCAGTGGCCATGGCTCACAGGCCCAGCCACTCCCGGACCGGGGCACGAACCCGTGTCCCCTGCATCGGCAGGCGGACTCTCAACCACTGCGCCACCAGGGAAGCCCTGGGTTTTTTTTTTTTTTCTTGTTTTATTTTTTATTTTTTCTGAGATGACTTAGACATATGCCACTCTTTCCCTCTGCTCTGGAACTTCTGTGAGGCTGGACTAAGAATTCCATTGACTTTTCTATCAGACAACTCTTGTTTCACTTCCTTTCACATCCTCTTGTCCTCACCTCTTTTTCTTTATTTTTTTAAACATCTTTATTACAGTATAATTGCTTTACAATGGTGTGTCAGTTTCTGCTTTATAACAAAGTGAGTCAGTTATACATATACTTATGTTCCCATATCTCTTCCCTCTTGCGTCTCACTCCCTCCCACCCTCCCTACCCTACCCCTCTAGGTGGTCACAAAGCACCGAGCTGATCTCCCTGTGCTATGTGGCTGCTTCTCACTAGCTATCGATTTTACGTTTGGTAGTGTATATATGCCCATGCCACTCTCTTACTTTGTCCCAGCTTACCCTTCCCCCTCCCCGTATCCTCAAGTCCATTCTCTAGTAGATCTGCATCTTTATTCCCATCTTACCCCTAGGTTCTTCTGACCATTTTCTTTTTCTTTTTTTTTTTCTTTTTTTAGATTCCATATATATGTGTTAGCATACAGTATTTGTTTTTCTCTTTCTGACTTACTTCACTCTGTATGACAGTCTCTAGGTCTATCCACCTCACTACAAATAACTCAGTTTCATTCCTTTTTATGGCAGAGTAATATTCCATTGTATATATGTGCCACATCTTCTTTATCCATTCATCTGTTGATGGACACTTAGGTTGCTTCCATGTCCTGGCTATTATAAAAAGAGCTGCAATAAATATTTTGGTACATGACTCTTTGAATTACGGTTTTCTCAGAGTATATGCCCAGTAGTGGGATTGCTGGGTCGTATGGTAGTTCTATTTTTAGTTTTTTAAGGAACCTCCATACAGTTCTCCATAGTGGCTGTATCAATTTACATTCCCACCAATGGTGCAAGAGGGTTCCCTTTTCTCCACACCCTCTCCAGCATTTATTGTTTGTAGACTTTTTGATGATGGCCATTCTGACCGGTGTGAGATGATATCTCATTGTAGTTTTGATTTGCATTTCTCTAATGATTAATGATGTTGAGCATTCTTTCATGTGTTTGTTGGCAATCTGTATATCTTCTTTGGAGAAATGTCTATTTAGGTCTTCTGCCCATTTTTATATTAGGTTGTTTGTTTTTATGATATTGAGCTGCATGAGTTGCTTGTATGTTTTGGAGATTAATTGTTTGTCAGTTGCGTCATTTGCAAATATTTTCTCCCATTCTGAGGGTTGTCTTTTCGTCTTGTTTACGGTTTCCTTTGCTGTGCAAGAGCTTTGAAGTTTCATTAGGTCCCATTGGTTTATTTTTGTTTTTATTTCCATTTCTCTAGGAGGTGGGTCAAAAAGGATCTTGCTGTGATTTATGTCATAGAGTGTTCTGCCTATGTTTTCCTCTAAGAGTTTGATGGTGTCTGGCCTTACATTTAGGTCCATAATCCATTTTTTTTTTTTTTTTTTTTTTTTTGCTGTACACAGGCCTCTCACTGTTGTGGCCTCTCCCGTTGTGGAGCACAGGCTAGGGACACGCAGGCTCAGTGGCCATGGCTCACGGGCCTAGCCACTCTGTGGCATGTGGGATCTTCCCGGACCGGGGCACGAACCCGTGTCCCCTGCATCAGCAGGCGGACTCTCAACCACTGTGCCACCAGGGAAGCCCCCTTAATCCATTTTGAGTTTATTTTTGTGTATGGTGTTAGGGAGTGTCCTAATTTCATTCTTTTACATGTAGCTGTCCAGTTTTCCCAGCACCACTTATTGAAGAGGCTGTCTTTTCTCCACTGTATATTCTTGCCTGCTTTATCAAAGATAAGGTGACCATATGTGCGTGGGTTTATCTCTGGGCTTTCTATCCTGTTCCATTGATCTATATTTCTGTTTCTGTACCAGTACCATACTGTCTTGATTACTATAGCTTTGTAGTATAGTCTGAAGTCCAGGAGCCTGATTCCTCCAGCTCCGCCTTTCTTTGTCAAGATTGCTTTGGCTATTCGGGGTCTTTTGTCTTTCCATACAAATTGTGAAAATTTTTGTTCTAGTTCTGTGAAAAATGCCAGTGGTAGTTTGATAGGGATTGCATTGAATCTGTAGATTGCTTTGGGTAGTAGAGTCATTTTCACAATATTGATTCTTCCAATCCAAGAACGTGGTATATGTTTCCATCTATTATATCATCTTTAATTTCTTTCATCAGTGTCTTATAATTTTCTGCATACAGTCTTTTGTCTCCTTAGGTAGGTTTATTCCTAGGTATTTTATTCTTTTTGTTGCAGTGGTAAATAGGAGTGGTTTTTTAATTTCACTTTCAGATTTTTCATCATTAGTGTATCGGAATGCAAGAGATTTCCGTGCATTAATTTTGTATCATGCTACTTTACCAAATTCATTGATTAGCTCTAGTAGTTTTCTGGTAGCATCCTTCGAATTCTCTATGTATAGTATCATGTCATCTGCAAACAGTGACAGCTTTACTTCTTTTTCTATTTGGATTTCTTTTATTTCCTTTTCTTCTCTTGGTTGCTGTGGCTAAAACTTCCAAAACTATGTTGAATAATAGTGGTGAGAGTGGGCAACCTTGTCTTGTTCCTGATCTTAGTGGAAATGCTTTCAGTTTTTCACGATTGAGGACGATGTTGGCTGTGGGTTTGTCATATATGGCCTTTATTATGTTGAGGTAAGTTCCTCTATGCCTACTTTCTGGAGGGCTTTTATCATAAATGGGTGTTGAATTTTGTCAAAAGCTTTTTCTGCGTCTATTGAGTTGATCATATGGTTTTTCTCCTTCAATTTGTTAATATGGTATATCACATTGATTGATTTGCGTATATTGAAGAATCCTTGCATTACTGGGATAAACCCCACTTGATCATAATGTATGATCCTTTTAATGTGCTGTTGGATTCTATTTGCTAGTATTTTGTTGAGGGTTTTTGCATCTATGTTCATCAGTGATATTGGCCTGTAGTTTTCTTTCTTTGTGACATCTGTGTCTGGTTTTGGTATCAGAGTGATGGTGTCCTCATAGAATGAGTTTGGGAGTGTTCCTCCCTCTGCTATATTTTGGAAGAGTTTGAGAAGGATAGGTGTTAGCTCTTCTCTAAATGTTTGATAGAATTAGCCTGTGAAGCCATCTGGTCCTGGGCTTTTGTTTGTTGGAAGATTTTTAATCACAGTTTCAATTTCAGTGCTTGTGATTGGTCTGTTCATATTTTCTATTTTTCCTGGTTCAGTCTCGGAAGGTTGTGCATTTCTAAGAATTTGTCCATTTCTTCCAGGTTGTCCATTTTATTAGCATATAGTTGCTTGTAGTAATCTGTCATGATCCTTTGTATTTGGTCTCGCCTCTTGATCCCAGACATGGCTGCAGTGAACAGTTCTGTGCTGGCTTCAATTCAGGTAGGAATGACAGGGTTTCTGCTCAAGAAAGTGTCTGTTGCTTTGTGCTGTGAGGCTTCTCTGATGCCATAGCAGGGACCCTCATGGAAGCCCATTCTGCAGTCACACATGAGCAGCCAGAAGTAGCTGGAAGTTAACATCTTCAGGACCAACCTCCATCAGCATAGGATGAGAGTGATGGATAAACACTGCCACCCTAATCACCCTCACGCAGGTGATTCCAGGAAGCATTCAGGAGCATTTTGTGTGTCAATCATACCGCATTAAAATGGTTTTAAATATCACAATATACTGTACTGTTTTATATGTAAGGACTACGAAAATTTAATTCCATAATAATAATTTCCTCCATATGTGATTATTGACAAAGAATATAACTGTAAATTTCCTAGTTGGATGTGTATAATGGTTTTTTACTGCATGTTTTACTTGTATCCAAAAATCTAAAAATATTTACTGAAATAAAAATGATAGTGGAATAAATATCTGTTGAAGTTATTTTCTGTATCTTTTTGCTATAATTTATGCTTTAAAATATAACTTAACTTTTTGAAAATAATAATGAATTCTGGATTTTTATTGTTGTTCTGTATATAAGACTAGATTCTAATGACATTCAGATAACTATGTCTTAGTGCCAACTACTATATGTCATTTACACAAAAATATGCTAGAATATGAATTGATAAAGTAGCTAAATGGTATCATCATGAAAAAGATTTTGAATATGCATTGAGTTATGGTAGACAGTCCCATTAAAAGTATATCCAAAAAGTATTGATTAATCCTTCTATGTTGAACGGAAAGGAATGTTTTACTGAAAACTATAACGATAAGCCCTTTGCTTTATCTCATTCAACAGAACTTAGATGAGTTTGTAGTTGAAATGCTCACTGAAATTGGAAATGATGCATATAATAATGGCTAACATTGTATTGTTCCCTGTATATTAGGTGCTATACTTTATTTCAATTGATCTCTACAAAAATCTTACTAGATTTCTTATTATGTTGTACTAAATGTGAAAAAACTGAATCTCAGCTAGGTTAGCTGGGTTATCCAACATCATACAACCAGTAAGTGGCAAGGCTGAAACATGTTTGATTAGAGCCCACAGCCCATGGTGGTAACCACTACTCCAGAATGCTTCTTATGGAAGCTAGTAGCTCTCCCTGAAAGCAGAGACCAAGAGAGAAAGTTGAAGCAAGTTTCAAAGTCTGCTCCACAGTGTGTAAAGCATATTAAGTTAGGAAGCTCGCATTTAACCCTGGCTCCATCAGTAACAAAGTATGATCTTAGTTCCCTGAGGTTTCCAGTCTAATAAAATGAGATGACAGCATTAAATAAGTTCAATGAAGTATTCTCTAATATTCCCTGGCTCAATAGTTCTATGAATTATTATTTTTAAAAAGTTATGTGCAATACTGACTTATACTGGCAAAAAGAAATTTGGATGTTTACATAATCACAAGTTTAATGTAAGTCAATAGTGTAATCTTGTTGCTCAAAATTAATACATCTTTAAAGTTAGTATTTGGAGTGTGTCCACAAAACAGAAGTGATAGCCCTACTGAACTATGCATGAGTCAGACAGCATCTTCAGTGTCCAATAAATTCTGGACCCAGGCAAATAGGTGAACTAACTACAAATATGTTGGGCTGGAATTTCAGGGACCAAGTCAGGGTGTAAGATTTGGGTGGGACTGGCCCAGAACTACGAAGATGTGATGGTATAATTAATTTTAATAATTTTCTATGTCACCTTAATTGGGCCATGGGGTACCCAGATATTTGCCTAAATATTATTTCTAGGTGTGTCTGTGAGGGTGCTTCCAGGTGAGATGGGCATTTGAATCAGTAGATTGAGTAAAGCAAATGACCTTCCCCAGTGTAGGTGGGCATCACCCAATCCGTTGAGGGCCTAAATAGAATAAAAAGCAGAGGAAGGGAGAATTTGCCTCTTTGCCTTCCTGCTTAAGCTGGGACATCAGTCTTGGTCTTCTCCTGTTTTAGGATTGAGATTTACGCCATCGGCTCCCCTGGTTCTCAGGCCTTCAGACTTGGACTGGAACTATACCACTGGCTTTCCTGGATCTCCACCTTGCAGACAGCAATTCGTGGGACTTTTCAGCCTCCAAAACTGAGTGAGCTAACTCCTCATAGTAAATCTCTTTAGATAAGATATTGCCTGTTTGTTTTGTTTCTCTGCAGAAACTTGACTAATACAGAACGTGGCAGTTAAAGTGGAAATATAGTTCAAATTGGGTATCCAAAAAAGGTTTAATCCAAGAGGACCAAAGCTTTACAAACCCAGAATCAGCCTTCTCTGTCTCCCACCAGAGTCCCACCTATAGCAGGAAAGTGCACAATTGCAAGACACAATAATTTAAAAGAAAGAGGAAGGAAGGGAGGGAGGGAGGGAGGAAGGGAGAGAAAAGAAAAGAAAAAAAGGAAAAGAAAAGAAAAGGTAGTAAGTTTGGCAGATAGCTAGCACAACTAGCAGGCTTCGGCTATGAAAGAATATTTGCAGAGAGCACCTTGCCTGCAGAGAAATGCTGGGTGAAGACAGATGCTCTGAGAGAAAGGAAACCTTTTCATTCATGTCAATGCAGATTATTCCAAATATTTCCATGACATACAGGTTATAGATATGTTTTGCTAATAGCAAACTTAACTGCCGGTAAAAGATAATATTCTCCATGTACAAAAGATAGCTAAAGACACAAGTTGCACACTCTTCTTTAAAAATATTTCAGCGACTCCATTGGATAGGAGGCTTTTAAGACTTCTGTTTCTCCTTTTTGAAAGAAAAATATTGACAGTACTCATGCTACCTTGTGTGGTCTGACACAGGGAGCAACCTGGCATTTGTTAGCCCGTGCACTGGGCAAGTGGGTAGCGTCATTCATCGTAGTTACCCTAAGGCTGAGCCCAGATGGTGTTTCCTGGGAAAAGCTTGGCAAGAGCTTCACAGACAGCAGGTCCGTTGCCTCTCCCTGAGTCAGAAACAAACCTTGAAAGGTCCTGCACTGATGGTATCTTCTCTAGCTCTCCAATCACATCACTCCTTTGACTCTGTCTCTGTCTCTATCTCTGTCCTTCTCTCATCACTTCTCTTTTCCTGCAAACAAATCTGCTTACGTTCCCACACGTTCAGTCTTCTCCCCAAGACTCCTATTTGGAAATCCCTCTCTCAACCCATATCGTCCTCCCTCTTATAGGTTCATTCAATATGTATTTTCTCTAGAAGAGTTTGCTATCTGATTCCACAAGACCCGGATCACTCATAATGTATGCACTGCTGCACCACACACAGACAGTCTGGATGATGTTGTCAGTTAGATACACTGTATTGTTCTTGTTCTCTCTGTTATTTTCTTAGGCATAATCTCTAAAAGAGAAGGAGTAACTCTTATGCTTTCTTTTTTATCTCTTCTCTTTATTTTCTTATTATCCCAAACACACACACCCACACTCCCACACACACACACATACTCACAGACACACCCATTTTGTCTAGTTTAGTATAGTATATTTTATTTATAAGTATACAGGATTATCGCTATTTCCCCCATTCTCTTCTGTAACTGAGATTGTGTTCATCTCAATATAGAATTACTCTCCACTATCAGGAGGACATTGAAGGAATATGTCATTTGATATGGCTCAAAAAAAAAGAGAATCTCAGATTGGAAAAAATAAGGACTACTACTTTGTTTAATTCTCAGGAAACTGGATACGTTCTATATAACAGTAGCAAGATCATACACCTCATGTGGTCACTGGAGGAAGTATCTTACCTTCTCCCTGAAATTCCTAATGAGAATTCTTCCCACTTGGTTGTATGATTTCAGTCTCCATTAGTGGCTTAGAGACTGCAGCTATTACATGCACATAACATGATTAATATCACATAAAATGGGTAAAACAAGTAAGTTTTCTCTAAATTCACTGTCTAAAATGAAAAAAAAATTGATTGTTTAAGGAATATTTCTAAGTCATGGGCTTTTTTTTTTTTTTAAGATGTTGGAGGTAGGAGTTTATTAGTTTATTTATTTATTTTTGCTGTGTTGGGTCTTCGTTTCCGTGCGAGGGCTTTCTCTAGTTGTGGCGAGCGGGGGCCACTCTTCATCGCAGTGCACGGGCCTCTCACTATCCCGGCCTCTCTTGTTGCGGAGCACAGGCTCCAGACGCGCAGGCTCAGTAGTTGTGGCTCACGGGCCTAGTTGTTCTGCGGCATGTGGGATCCTCCCAGACCAGGGCCCGAACCCGTGTCCCCTGCATTAGCAGGCAGATTCTCAACCACTGTGCCACCAGGGAAGCCCCATGGGCATTTTTGAATGCGTAACTTCTTCAACAGCTGTCAGGAATATTTTATCACTTTGCTTTTCCAGGTGATAAAATGGTGTCTAAAACAAGTTACAAAAATGTCGCACACTCATGCAGATGGCAGGAAAAGGAACGGAGATTCAAACCTGTTCCTTTTACTCCAAGCTCAAATTTCTCCATAATAATCACAGCAGCCTCAAGAGAAAGCAGAGTTATATTTTTGACACAACTTAGACAAACAGTATGCTTTAGACTTTGTTGCTTAAACAAGGATGTGGTAAGATGATTAGATAAGAGTCATATACAGGTAGGCTGATATTAAAAAAACAAGTTCAGAAATGTAGAGGAAGTCAAATGCAGAAAAACAAAAATTTTTTAAAGTTGTAGGTCAGAAAGACCCAAACTCGGGAAAGTTAAAATGTTTTTTCACATTAGTCTGAAAGGTGATGCCATCTATTCCTCACTAAGAAATAAGAAGGCCGAGAGGATTAAAAGCAAAGGTGCTTCTTTCCTACCATAGTCTGCTTCAGTTTGCTGCCTTTGAAGATTGTTGATGAAGTGCTCCCTGATCAATTTACATTCGTTGTTTGTCCTAAGAGATGGCAGAAGTGACTCCCAGAGTAACCCCAGATTTCTCGCTTTCTCCAGAGCCTTCAGGAACTAAGCCTCCTCGTATCATTCACTAGGACATTAGTGAATATACTGATATTCACTGGGAACTCAAATACTTTTCAGACAGAATGACTGAGGGGGAGAAGATGCAATCCAGAAACTTGGTTGGTATGAAACATATGTTGGCAGGGTTGGGGTAGGAGGGAGCACAGAATTTTTTGGTGATCCTTAAAACTAACAATTTTTGGGGGGGGCATATTATGCTTTATTACTTCAAGGAAGGTAAAAATGCAACTAAAACACAAAAAAAGATTTGTGCAGTGTATGGAGAAGGTGCTGTACTGTGTTTAATCAGAAGGTGCTGATTAAACATGTCAAAAGTGGTTTGTGATGTTCCATGCTGGGGATTTCTCGCTGGACGATGCTCCAGGGTCGGGTAGACCAGTTGAAGTTGATAGCGATCAAATCAAGACATTGAGAACAATCAACATTACGCCACGCGAGAGATAGCCGACATACTCAAAATATCCAAATCAAGTGTTGAAAATCACTTGCACCAGCTTAGTTATGTTCATCGCTTTGATAAAACTAATCATTTTAAACATCAAAAGTAGTAGAAGTTATATGGGCACAATCATCCTTTTCTCTATTTTTCTGAAGAAATCCTGGCTCCAAACTTGGATGCCACATTCAGCAAAATGTACTTAAATTGACCCAATTCCCTCTGGAAATAGATTACAAACTGTTGCTACCAGCGCAGAGCCGCTGAGGAGAGAGGAGTCTGGGAGAACCTCTTCCCACTGTCCTTCTCCCTGAGAGGCGTTATAGTTAATAGGAAATCCTTAACACCCTTACATGTCCACTGATTAATGTTCCAACAATGATTTCACAACTTTTATAGGTTGAGCCTGGGGAGCTGCCAGGCTGGCCCATCCCTTAGTCACTCTGGACGCATGGGTGTGCACACATGCCCTTCTTTGTGGAGGGAGACTAGGGTAAACACAAGTAAGCACTTAAATATCTTAAGAACAGATTAATATGAGGTGGTTTTGAGGTCTTCTCATTCACCACTCTTCAGTCTTCCCAGTTTCCCGAGGTACATGTGATCCCACTTCGGATCTTACCATCACCTCTAATTGCTCCACTCCCCAAATCCCTCACTCAAACAAGTTCACTCAGACCACACCTTCCCTCCTTCCACTTGCTGGTCCAGCCATATTCACCATGAGCACTGCATGCGAATTGAGTCCTCCAGCTTTTTGATTCCTTTACTCTTTCCCAATCCATGTGCCTAGGGCCTTATTCCATTTGGATTCCATGATCCATCGTTTCAACAATACCCTTGACAGTATCCTAAGGTCCTTTAATGTAATTAAGTATGTCTGTTTTTTATTTATAACCTCTGGGTTTCTAGTTTTGCTTAAGAAGCTCAGCCTCCTCTCTAAATTGTACCTGTAGTCTCCTAGATTTTCTCACAAAACTTTAATTTTACATTTACCACTTTACTACCTCTGAAACTTATCTTCAGTTATTGTAATATAAAGGCTAATATTCTATCCAGATGGAAGTTTACTTTTGCAAGCACTCAATGTAAAATAATGACTGTATACTTTATATATAACTTATAATGTGTATGTTTTATACATTATAAAATACTTTCCCAATGAATTTAACTGCCACGTGTGTCATACATTAGTTTATCGTATGTCTTTGGATCTATTTCTGGATTTCTAGTCTATTCTACTAAGCCATTTGTCTAATACCAGGCAAACACCATATTGATCTGTTTAGAGTGCCTTTCTTGTATGTTCTAAGTCTGGGAAGGCATGTCTTTCTATGTTACTGTTTTCTAAAATGTTCTAGACTAATCTTTGGTATCTGTTCTGCATATAAATTTTAAGATTATTTTATACAATTTTACCTGCACATACACAAAACACATGTTATCAGAATTCTAATTAATATTTTCTTAAATATATGGCTTCATTTTGAGAAAGTTACATTTTCTAATTTTAAATCATTCTCTCTAGAGCATAAGTCTTCCCATTATGCCTACTCAAAGACACAGCTCCATTTCGTCTCCCTGTTCTCTCCTGAATCATCATTTTTTTCCTTCTTTGGGAGATTATTCCCATCCTTATACAAATGCTTTACTTATCTTCAAAAATTAACCCATATGATTGTGGTTTCCCCTTAGTTACCAATCCACTTCTCTGTTCTTATGTATAATAAAACCCCTTCATGAGTTTTCTTTTCCCTCTCTGTAATTTCTTTCCTCTCCTCCTTCTAACCTCATTCTATTTGGGCTTTATTCTCATGCCATTCCACGGACACAGTTCTTTTCTGGCTCACCACTAACCTGCAAGTATCTAAATCCAATGACCAATTCTTCATTCACATCTTATTTGCCTTATCGTTAATATTTGACATGACTGATCACACTTTATACTTTATTCATTGGCTTTCACAACAACATATTCAGGTGAATTTTCTCCCTCACTGCTTCCTATTTCGTTCTCTCACCTCTGAGAGCAACATGGCTCATTCTTTGAGTCTCTTCTTTTGTCTAAATACTCCCACTTCCTTGGTGATCTCAGTGTTTCAGATGGTAACTTCAAATGCCATCTACATTATGAAGATTCTCAAATTTATATACCTCTGGCATGTACCCACCCCAGATTTGTATATCTAATTACCTCATGACCTCTCTACGTAAATACCTCATATCCAGCAAACTTACCAAATTCTCCTATTGACACAGATCTGGTCATGAAATCTCATGGCAATCAAACCTTCCATGTCTTGAATCCTACTTACTTTACCAGGCTTAGTAGCCCTTTGTAATTTCAGCCACAGCTGTCACTCACCCTACCCCAAACATTTTCTGCATGTATTCTTATGCCTCCAGGCTTGTCTTAACCTAGTCTCTCTTCCGAAAATGACACATCCTCATTTCATCTGTTGAATCCCACCTCACCTCTCAACTCTATCCCTTGCAACCACATAATGCTTTTTTTCCATGTAGTCAATCTCTCCCTTCCTCAAATTTTAGTGTCGTTTATTTTGTATTTCTTGTTTACCATATACTATCTTAGATATGGACACTCTGTTTTGTTGAAATGATCTATAAGCTCTTGTGGGGCAGGGAAAGGGGCTTTATCTTTCTGGGTTTTCAACATACCTACCTCAGGGTTTTGAAAGTAGCAGTTGCTCAATAAATTGAAATTATCGTCTTCCATGGTTTCTATTGATAGTGCAGACGTATTTGTCTCATTTATATAAACAATAAAGCAAAGTTATCTAGAACAACGTCAATTAATTACACATTTTAGTGACCTACCAAGAAGCTGTGTAAATCAGTTGTATTAGAAGTACAAAAGAAATCCCTGTATTGTAACATTATAGTAACTCACAGCATACACCATGTTTAAAATTCTGTCAGTCACCCATCTTCTCTCAGTTAATATCATCAATGGTACATCACAGTGTAGTAGGAACCATGAAAAAAGTAACAAGTTTATTGCCTGGTGTATTTTTAGTACAAATAGACATGTATTCAATGATTTAATACAACATTTGGTCAGATAAATCACCGTATTATAATGATAATGAGTATTATAGACAGCCTGAAAAATCACAAGTTCTCATGATGAACCAGTATAATTTTGGAATATGTGTAAGTACCCATCTGCACAGATACTACTTAAATGGGACCCAGGGCAATTTCTGAGAGCATATATTCACTTTCTCATCTATTTTATCTGTCTGCTTTTCAGCTTCCTCTTTTTCTACAAACTTTGTTAATTTTGCCCGCCTTATTCCTTCTCCCTTTCTAACCCTTGGCTTGAGCAGAACCCACATGATAGCTCCAATGCCCCTGTGTGGGGTCAGGGTCAGAGATGGTGGACACCCAATTTAGTATCCATTGTCTGGATCACCTTTTATTGTTCTTCTTGGAAACTACCTCAGAGTTATCAGTAAGTTGTCTCAGTTATTAAAGCTGAAACTTAATAAATCAAAAAGTTCCATAAATAGATTATTCCAGATTAATTGTGTTCTCATTAACTGCAAAAAAGAATTCTTGACATTCTCTCTCTTTTATTTTTCATAATGAAGATTAGATTACTTCGTTGCCTTAGGAAGTAGATTATATTAAATACAACATTTTTAAAAGAATTTTACATATTTAGGGCATATATAAAGCTGTTATATGGTAAAGAGAATAGTAGGTTGGAAAGTTGTTTTCTGAATAGGTACAGATGAGAAAATATGCTCTGGAAGTTTTTAGTGGAAGCTTTTAAAGTAAAACTTTGATATAAGCTTATTTTTTATGTGCTGCCTCATTTTTTTTTCAGCTTTTTGAGAAAAAAATAGTTAATTAAGGGTTCCAGTTAGACGAGTTAAAGTTAATCAGGATTGACTGTACTGGAACTAAAAATTCTTGAAATGACACACATAAACTTGGTTAACTTGTTTCTTTTGAGGCCAAGTATTGCATTAAGGTCAGTGGTTACATAACCCATCCATGATAAATGGTAGTTTTCTTTTGCCAACATCATTTTAATTGCAAGTTCCAATTTCTTCAACATTTTGTTCTTTGCTGATATGAGGCCAACTTACACAGCACCTTGGTTTGCTGTTCCAGGTAATGTGTTGGCTTTCTCTCTTGCCCATAATTTACTCCAAGAAAATATAGCCCTCAACCTACAGCTTATAATTAGTAGTTAAGTATATGAAATTTTCCATTACTTATGTTTCTATATTTTAAAAATTTTAATATAAAAATTTGGGTTAGCAATCCATTTCTTAAAAGTCTAATTTATTATTTTAAATAATAACAGACTTTTTGTTGTTTTATCACAATGTAAACTCAAATCCTTTTACCAATAGTTATAGCTTTCCCTTTATGCCATATAGATAATTTCAGCTTTAGGGACAGAAATTCCAATCCTAGTATTATTTTACAGAAATGCAACTTACATTTTCCAATTTTTCTTTCTCTTTGTCTCTTTTTGCTAAATGTAGACACATCCCTATTTATTTAAACAAACAGTGGTTAAGAAAACAGTCTTGAGTTTCTCTTTACTTGATTCTGCTGTGTATTTCTTTGGTGTAAAATATGCTTTACTAAGGAAAAATAGTTTTGCCTTCTCTGCAAGTGAAATGAATCACTCATCAAGCAATGACATAAAAATATAGGTAAGTTTTTAGTTAGTATATGTGACGAAGTGACACAAGCCCACCATGGCTGAGGCCAATGAGACAGAAGGATGGCTCCCTGAAAAAGATGTATCATCTTATCCGATTATCTGCTTATCTTATCATCTTATCTGCTACTGGATCAGGTAGATTACTCACTAGCACAGAAAAGGAAAACTCCCAAGGAGGGGTTGGTATATGGGCAGAATAAACAATCATCTGGCATGCTGGCTATAAATACAAATTCACACACCTCACCTCTAGAGTTTCTGGTTAGAAAACTTGGAGTAAGGTGCAGTTAACACCACTTTAATAAATTTATTTTTCCCCACTACACCTACCAGATATAATTCTGAAGCAGATGGTACATGGACCAGACCCTGAGAAAAAATACACTAGACATAATACTTCTGCGTTGAAATTTTTTTTCTGCTGTTCTGGTCAAAATGGTCAACTAGTAGCAATTTCATATGATTCAAAATAATATTTTTCCTGCCATATTTATTATATTAAACCATAAAGTTGGGTTGCCCAGGGGTTAGAGAACTCAGTGTTGTGGTGAAATAATATTTTGAAGTATTAACCAACATGTATCCCCTATATTTATGCTACTTGGGACACTTTGGCATTAAGGCAGCTAACATGAAGCAGCTATTGACTTCCGGAGGAAATGTACTTATAGAATCAAAGAAAGGCCGGTTGAGGATCAAAAACCTATATTTTATTTACAGGCAAAATCTAGCCAACAAGTAAACTCAAGGCACAAAGATACTAGATGACTCAAGGGAAATGTTACTGCTCTGTCCCCTTCTCTCTCCTCTTTCCCCACCCCAAGATGAAAAGTAACTCCAAAAGGTGGAGGGAAGAAAAGAATGGAAAGGAGATCTAAGAGTGGGTGGACATAGTGGGGTCCGAGGTGGAGATATCCGTGCTGTGCTGAGCAAAGTCTTGAGGGACTTGTCTTGAGGGACAGGAAGACTCCAGATAGTTTGTAGAAAACAAGTGTAGAGGGAACCTTTGCCTCATTTTTCCTGGTAGAGATGAAGAAAGGAAAAAGTCCTGAGTCAGACTGGGTTCAAATAAATCCACGAAGCCTCATACAATTTCTTTGCACTAGGCATGGATGATTTCCTTTTCCCTGGTAATCAGGAAGGGGTAAAGAGCTATGTGAACCCCATTGAATTTCTGTGGTCTCAGCATGACAAGAATAGCAGAGTGACTGTGTGCACCCAAGAGGGGCCCAAGCAGTGAGTCATCACATGACCCATGGAGCCTCTGGACAAGATTAAATGGTGTCACAGAAGCAATAAAGACCAGACTAAACAAGGCTGCTGCAGGAGATGCCGGGGTGGAGAGAGGGTAGATACCTGGAACAGATGTCATCCTTAACTGCCTGGCACTATGTTAAGATCCTTGAAATAGTATAGATACAAGCCCAGAGGAGGGGACTGGGTAATTTTGCAGGTGGGTGGAGGGATGGCTACCTAGTATAATCACAGTTCATGTTAGGTATATCAGTTGGAGAAAAAAATTTTTTAATCTATTTCTTAAACATCTGAATTTTGTGGATAAAATGACAGCTTATTATGAGAATCCAAACTACACACAGTAGCAGTACATTTCAAACCAAAACAGATGATTAAAGCCTTTAACGGTCCCTTTTAACCCTGGATTGGCAATGCTTTTAGTCCATAGCCATTCTAAGCCTCTCCATGAGAAAAGTAGCCGTGCTTGCTATGTCGTCCTTACAGTCCATCTTCCAGCCCAGGACTCTACTTATTATGTCTTAGCCGCATTAGAAGCTCATGAAATAGGTTCTCTTTGTGACTTTTGAGGAACACATCACTTCTTTCACTACTTTAGTGATTGCCATCAAGTGCTGTCCCTCAAGAATCCAGTTTTTTACACCTTAATTCCTTCTCCTCTTTTAGTGTGTGTGTATATATATGTGTTTTTACTTTTATTTTTCATATTTCTTCATCCTGCTTTATTTGATCTAAGCTCACTTTTATTAAAGTTGTATAAACACAATTATAAGAGGTTCTGATTTTTAGAAACTAATGTACAAAAATTCAGTTTACATAAGCGTTATGGAGAAATTCTTTACACCTGTGATTTTTTTAATAGTCGGCCTCTTTCTAATACACTGAAAGAAACAATTCTTGCCATTCCACTGAAAGCACTGCTCTGCACAGCAGATCATTGCCTCTGTGCTAAGAAAAAGGAATCTTTCATATTTCTAAAGGAACTTTCTTTTCTCCTGAGGAGATACACAAAAGGGTTTTACTTGTGTTATTGTTGTTGTCATTGTTGTTTTAGTGTTTTTAGAGGAGTGTAAAGGGCAGGTATTGCCTCTACTGAATGTTTGAGGGAACTAGAATTCAATAAAGTCACAGAATAAAAATCAGAGACATGAAGCCACCTCCTGGAAAGCTTGCTTGCTCTGTGTCACAACCAGTATTAAATTCCACCTCTCTATAAGAATTAGTCATTGACAAATTTTATGTAGCCTCAATTTTATGTAGCATTAAGTTAAGTACTCTAATAGGATGTACTAACTTCTCAGTCTACAAAATGACAGCCACCTAGTTGATGTCTCACCATGCCTTGGTATAGAGATTCCATGTGAAATCTTGGCTATAACCTCACTTTTTCAAAACCCAGTATCTTTTGCAACCTAGATTTCCAGTAAGAGCTATGTTGCCTGGTTGTAATACATATAAAAATCAAAGAAAATATTCAAAATTTCAAGCAGATAATCATCTTTCTCACATAAAACTATTTTTTACATGTCTTCATAGATATATAGTTGTCCTAGCCTGTACTGAAATATTTTTATCAGGTGTTGCCTAGTGGCAAATAAACACTTGCATGTCTAAATTAGAGAACAGAAATAACTGAACAAGCCTAGGAGGAAAGTGAAATTGCATTTTCAACATAATTAGCTCTTTAATTGTCAGGCCCAGCTTAGTCAATGTATCTAGAAACATAAGTAATTATGATTTATTTAAGCACTGTTTAAAGTGCATTATTCTTCTTCTAAAAGCTAAATTACAGAAGGAAAAATTCAATCTTAAAATCAGCAGTGTTTACAAACATCTTATAATTTTTTAATGTTAATGCAGTAAGTATAAAGTTAGCAGCAATTGCCCGAATGTAATGTTAAAAAGAAAACATCATACAATATAAAGAACTATAAATTACAAGAAAAAATCAACCAGTTTATATCAAATCATCTCCTAATAGAAACATTTCTTTTTAGATAAATCCAAACTTTTTTTTTTTTTTTGCGGGCCTCTCACTGTTGTGGCCTCTCCCGTTGCGGAGCACAGGCTCCGGACGCCCAGGCTCAGCGGCCGTGGCTAACGGACCCAGCCGCTCCACGGCATGTGGGATCTTCCTGGATCGGGGCACAAACCTGTGTCCCCTGCATTGGCAGGCGGACTCTCAACTACTGCACCACCAGGGAAGCCCCAGTCCAAACATTTTTACACCAACACACTCTAATCATAATTTACATATTGTGGTTAAAAAACACATAACATAAAATTTACCATCTTAACCATTTTTAAGTGTACAGTTCAGTAGCATTAAGTGTGTTTACACTGTTGTGCAACCAGTCTCCAGAACATTTTCATCTTGCAAAATCAAAGCTCTATACCTGTTAAACAACAAGTCCCCATTTCCACATCGACCCCCAAGCCCCTGGCAGCCATCATTCTGCTTTCTGTTTATATAAATCTGACTGTTCTACATACCTCATCTGAGTGGAGTCATATAGTATTTGCCTTTTTTGTGACTGCCTTATGTCACTTGGACACATTCATTCATGCTGTCACATTTGTAAGAATTCCCTTCCTTTTTAAGGCTGAATAATATGCCATTGTATGTTTATACCACCTTTTGTTTATCCATTCATCCATTGACGGACACAGGTTGTTTCCACCTCTTGGCTATTGTGAATAGTGACGCTCTGAACATAGGAGTGCAATATCTCTTAAACTCCTGCTTTCAATACTTTTGGATACACGCAGAAGTGAGATTGCTGGATCATACGGTAATTTTACTTTTAATTATTTGAGGAATGACCATTCTGTTTTCCATAGTAACTGCACCGTTTTACATTCCCACCAACAATTTACAAAGGTTCCAATTTCTCTTCAACAAAACTTATTTTCTTTTTTTTAATAATAGTCATGCTAATGGATGTGAGGTGAAACCTCATTGTTGTCTTGATTCACATTTTTCTAATGATTAGTGATGTTGAGCATCTTTTCACATACTTGTTGGCCATCTGTATATCATCTTCAGAGAAATATCTATTCGAATCCTTTGCCTAAAGACAATTTTTTTAATCAGCCTCGTATATTCACTACATTTTTGAAACAAAAGAGAGGAGAATTTTTTTTAATCGGAGCTAATTAGGTTCAATATCAGAGCAGAAGGAATTTGTGAAATTTTATTTTGCTTTACCTTTTATTTTGTCTTCAGTACTAACTGATTAAAAAGAGGAAAGAAAAAGAATTGTGCATTGGTTATTCAATTGGGTTTGCAGAAAATAAAACCTGACCTAGGTTTGACTAGATAAGGCAATTCTGGTGCCCTTAGGTGGATAAGCAGTAGGTAGCAACACCACAGTCTCAAGTACTTTTAAGATCCAGAGGAAAACTGGATAGATACATGTAAAAGAATGAAATTAGAACACTCCCTAACACCATACACAAAAATAAACTCAAAATGGATTAAAGGCCTAAATGTAAGGCCAGACACTATAAAACTCTTAGAGGAAAACATAGGCAGATCATCCTATGACATAAATCACAGCAAGATCCTTTTTGACCCACCTCCTAGAGAAATGGAAACAAAAATAAACAAGTGGGACCTAATGAAAGTTAGAAGCTTTTGCACAGCAAGGGAAACCATAAGATGAAAAGACAACCCTCAGAATGGGAGAAAATATTTGCAAATGAAGCAACTGACAAAGGATTAATCTCCAAAATTTACAAGTAACTCATGCAGCTCAATATCAAAAAAACAAACAACCCAATCCAAAAATGGGCAGAAGACCTAAACAGACATTTCTCCAAAGAAGATATACAGATTGCCAACAAACACATGAAAGGATGCTCAACATCACAAATCGTTAGAGAAATGCAAATCAAAACTACAATGAGGTATCCCCTCACACTGGCCAGAATGGCCATCATCAAAAAATCTACAAACAATAAATGCTAGAGAAGGTGTGGAGAAAAGGGAACCATCTTAGACTGTTGGTGGGAATGTAACTTGATACAGCCACTATGGAGAACAGTATGGAAGTTCCTTAAAAAACTAAAAATAGAACTATCATATGACTCAGCAATCCCACTACTGGGCATATACCCTGAGAAAAACATAGTTCAAAAAGAGTCATGCACCACAATGTTCATTGCAGCTCTATTTACAGTAGCCAGGACATGGAAGCAACCTAAGTGTCCATCAACAGATGAATGGATGAAGAAGATGTGGCCCATATATACAATGGAATACTACTCAGCCAAATAAGAAAATGAAATGGAGTTATTTGTAGTGAGGTGGATGGACCTAGAGTCTGTCATACAGAGTGAAGTAGGTCAGAAAGAGAAAAACAAATACTGTATGCTAACACATATACATGGAATCTAAAAAAAAAAACAGGTTCTGAAAAACCTAGGGGCAGGACAGGAATAAAGATGCAGATGTAGAGAATGGACTTGAGGACACAGGAAGGGGGAAGGGGAAGCTGGGATGAAGTGAGAGAGTGCCATGGACATATATACACTACCAAATGTAAAACAGCTAGTGGGTAGCAGCCACGTAGCACAGGGAGATGAGCTCGGGGCTTTGTGACCACCTAGAGGGGTGGGATAGGGAGGGTGGGAGGGAGATGCAAGAGGGAGGAGATATGGGGATATATGTATATATATAGCTGATTCACTTTGTTATAAAGCGGAAACTAACACACCATTGTAAAGCAATTATACTCCAATAAAGATGTTAAAAAAAAAAAAGATCCAGTGGAAAGTTCCACCAACCCTGCGGCCGTGGTCCTTTGAGGACCACTAGGAGTTTCAGGGAAGTCCTGAGTCACTACAGTTTGAAGGCCTGAATCACTCACTGGCCTTAACCTTATTTGTAAAGAACAGTCTTTGTTGCTCTTTTTCTCATTAGCCTGATAATTTCTTAGTATTTCGTTATGGTCACATGAACAGGACACTGTCTGATTCTTCCCTAACTATCAAAAAAATTAGTCCCAACGCTCATCCCACATTTTAATCTCTGCATTCGCTTCCTTGGTCCTCCATCCCCCGTATCAAGGATTCTCAGTTTGAGCACAATTGAGCATTGCTCTTTTATTCTAAGGTGTGTTCTCCACCTGCAGTTCGGTTTGTTGCACAGTATTAATCCCTTTATTAATCCCAACTGCAGCCCTTTTATTTGCAAAGCTATTCATTTCTCCACTTTACCTTGGATTTCTCCAGCTGCTGGCCATGATAATTCCCTACCTTCCTCACCAGAGTTGATTTATCCAAGGGTGGGCCATTCTGAATTCTTCCCTAGGAAGAGAAGAAGTCACTCTCTAGTGGCAGATTTATGAGATTTGAAGACCCCAACCTATGAAAGAAACTGTCCTACAAACAGAAGAGGGGCAGTCCAGAGGGTGTCAAATTCCTGAGTTCAGTCACCCCTTGGGCTAAACTGCACCCCTCCATTCTATGGTTAGACAATCCAGCCTTTCAATAAAGTCCCCTCTTTGCTGGAAATAATTTGAATGGATTTCTATTACTTGCAAACCAAAAGACTCAAGATGAATATATTTGTCACCTGTGGCCATTAAGTCACCTTCCTTTTATGTGATCCTAACTCTGGCCTGGTTAGGACTTAGCTTCTTCTTATCTGGTTAACATGACTTTTCCTTTTTTTGTATATACCACAATTTTATTTCAATCGCACAAGTGAAGTTAGCATGTACAAAATTTAAATGAAACAGTATGTTAAAAATAGCAGAGAACCAAAAAAATCTAAAAAGGAAGTACACCTACAACATGAGAATTCAACATTCATTAGTGTTCCATCTCCAGTTTTGATTGATACTTGATGCTTGCAAATTTTGAAACAAACTTTGAGATCATGATGACTATTCTGAAGAGATTTCAGCACCAGCACTAAGATTTGTACATTCAGTTGGTTTGCAATTGACTTGTTAGCCATTTACACAGTGTATAGTACAGATGTGTCACAGGTCAGATCACAGTGTTGAAGGAAAGAAGTACTTTCCTGTAATTATAAAGTATCCCCTAAACTGCACTCAGCTGAAAACATCCAATGTACAAGAGCACGAAAACCATCGTAAATAATGTGGCTCTAAGGAACATAGTTTTGATAAGGAAAATAACCTAAGCTTCTTCCCACTTTAATTACTGAAACCTCTAACAATGATAAAACTGTCACAAAGGACAGTAAATGTATACAGTAATTCAATCAAACTTCTTGGAAAGAACACATTTAGCAATCTGGGATAATGCGGAATGACAGAAAATATAATGTGATTCAATACTGGTTCTTTTTGTCATTTTACACAGACATCATGTTAATATTAGATCAAGGCACAAAACGTTTAGCGCATAAACCAGTTTCTATTTTAAGATCTGATCAAAGAAGACTTATACTGAGATCAGCTCAGGGAAGTAAGGGTAAAGGTAAGAAAACTGCCTTAATGGGATGGTTTCAGCGCTGTAAGGTCAGAGTGGGTTTGGGGGTCTGGAGCCATTTTGGTCTTATTATGAATTTTACAATGAACGCCTATCTGTGAGTGGTAGGGCAGAGTACAGCACAGTTCTGTAAACAAGTCATCTATGCAGAAAAGCAGATGTGAATGGAAGTTTGTAATGGATCTACCACCCAGGGGCTTTTAGCAGCTCCCTTCACAGAGCTCCAGCCTCACGGCCTAGCCCATGCCCTTATTCTGATGTAAGGAGATAGTTCCAATATTCTGTGAGAAATACAACTCTGTACATGTTGAGAAAATCCTTTGTATTCTTCGCTCCTATTAAGGGTAATCAAAAACAGACCAAAAAAAAACCCAGGGCAACACCTCTAGTCATGAACTAATCATTATTTTACACCTCGTATGTTCATGCCTGCTTCAGGCAAATTTCCATGAGAATTCTAAATGTTTTGATTGCTCGATAACCACTGACAAAATGCAAGGGGCCTGGGCAGCCATAGCAGGCCTCCCCAAGTGTGAATTCCCAAAACCTACTTATTTGCCAGCAGCTGCAGTCTTCTGATCTCCAAAGATACATTTGCTTGGAGCCCAGCCTTTGTTTAGATCAATTAAAGTGCCTTGGGCAAAACGTATGTCTTTTCCTTTAAGGTACTTTTCCATCTGAATTGCCTGCAATGTATTTACTATAAAGAAAACAATATAAAGAAGCTTATTTGGGGGGTTAAAAACAAGGCTATTAAAAACAGTTCTAGAAATTCATCTTTCCTCTTACCCTTTGATTCATGAACTGGAAATGTCATTGAACCTTCTTTTGGGGGAATTTATTCTTGAATCTTGTGTCAGTTACAATTTCATAGTAGAGGAGATACAAGCATATTTTGAAAAAATATATACATACTTTTAAAGCGTCTGGCTGTTCCTATTTTGACTGAGCGCCTGCAGGGAACATATGCTTTTAACAGTCTTATCAGAATTAAGGAACGCTTTGAAAATGTCTGTTAGTGCCTGGTGCAGTGTGAAGGGTGGGTGTGGACCTCAAGTTTAAGCTGGAAGAAAAGAGAGAAGTGACAAGTTAACTGTGGGGATTCAAATGACCAGGTAGTCTCCCCCAAATCAGTAAAAGACTGGATTACAGGATGGAAAACACGAAGCAGCACTGCCACAGCCCAGGGTTATAGGAAGGCTGACCTGAACAAAATGCAAACAGATTATCAACTACTGTCATAAAATTAAATTCTCTTTCAATACTGGAATATGGTTTTAAAATTTTCTCTCTTCATTTTGCCTGCTTGTTTTCTTCTTTGTAAATGTTCGAGATTTCATGTCACCTGATTATTGGGAATATACTGAAATTTATTACCATATTTTAATTTTATTAAAATTTATGAAAAATTGTAAATTGAGTCTCTAGCATTACCAATCAACAGTATCTAAAATTTAAGTATACTAGCTCTCATTTTATGCTTTGTAAAGTATTTTCATATAATTGTATGAAGAGCTAGAAGAAGATGAATTATTATCTCTAATTGATAGAACAGTTTCTCAGAAAGTAATGGAGAACAAAGGACAGCAAAGCATAAGTGACTTTTTCAGGTCTCCTGGAAACTTGGTGCTTTTTTCAACACATCACATGCCATTTAAAAAAATTTCTCCAGAAATTAAATGACCAAGGGAATGGTCCCTATAGAAACCTAAGAAATGAAGTTTTTGAGATTTTGTTCTCTTTAAGTGTTCTACATACAATTAACATGATGCTGAAGATAATTTTGCCAGGAATAAAGCATACATGTAAGTGCAAGAGATTTTGCAATTCAGCATTTGAATCATTAGTGGATAGAATTCACGTTTCATGTGAACAGAAAACACAATGCCATTAATCCTTCGGTGTCACTGAAAGGCAGCTAACAATACCTTATTTATCCTTGCTAGTTGATGGATCGCTGTGAAAAGGTAGGAACACATTTTTTTTGTTGTAGTTTTAATGAATAAAAACACTGTCTGTTGTGGACTGGTTTTTTAGTTGGTATTTTGTTTGTTTTGCTTTCTCTCATTTTGTTTTGGTAAACGCACTGAGTGTGTATCAAGGCCCTGTTCCAAAATCAGTTTATATATAATAGCTTATTGTATTTTCATCTTAGTTCTTTCCTATATTCAAAGACAACCAAATGCCCATGGCGACTGTTTCTCTCCTTGCACGTTCAAAGTCCTGTTGACAACCAGCCAGATTCTCACTTTCTGAAACTTGTTGGGAATCCTTGTGGACATTTTCTTGAGGACTGAAGGTCTCTGCCTACAAATTTGAGAAAACAAGAAGAAACTCACGTGATCATCACACACTTCCACTTGTGTGTCTTTTCCCATCTCATAATTAAAAGATAATAATGAATAGATCATGTCTTTCCAAATCCTCCCTACAGGCAGATCTTTTCTATCAAAATCATATATATAATTTGGCTGCACCGGCATTTGGGGGTCTTAGCACGGCACGTGGGATCTTAGTTCCCTGACCAGGTATTGAACCCATGCCCCCTGCATTGGAAGCCCGGAGTCTTAACCACTGGACAGCCAGGGAAGTCCCAAAGTCACATATTTTTATTTTTTTAATTTTCTAAGGATTGTCACCCTTAAACTCTTCCTATTACAAAATCATTCATTAATACTAAACATTTTTTAACGTAGGTTATGCCCATTTTTCTTCTCTATGTAAAGGTATGGAATAAGTACTAAACATTTCCTTGTAGATTTTATGAATTGGGAGGTACTATTAAGTCACCCTTCACCTTTTCTTTTCCACATTTTACAATCTCAGTGCTTGACTCTTATCCATAGACCCTAAATTGCCACCTATTTCTTCAGCTTTTCCTTCAAGTTAATAATCAATAGTGACAAATACAAACTCTTGGCTCTGTCTTTTTACTTACTTTGTTGACAATGAACAAGATCCTAAAGCTCTCTTAAACTATTTCCTTAATTCATAAGATATGGATAGTAAAACTTATTTCATAAAATTTTGTAAGGATTAAATGCAAAGTAATTGCATACAATGCACTTAGCACAGTGTTGGGTGTATAAATACTTGTAAACAGTTTATTCTCCAGAGCTCCTAGGCTGAAGAGGAGAGTTCCCAGAGAGTCTGTACCTTACAAGGTATTTCTTTTTTAAAAAAGAAAACTGCTAAGTTAGCCTTTAACCAAAATTCATGGATTCCCAAGGAAAGGATTTTCTCCCCTTTCTGGTCACTTCCCAAGTGCTGCGTATCCTATAACTATCCACCCTGATGGTGTTGCTGGACAGTCTCTGTTTCTGGCTTTGACTATTGGCCTTGTCCTAAGCAGGCTATTTCTTTGCAGACGCGTCCTCTGATTGCTTTACACCCATGTGTTCTGCCTGCTGTTCTCATTTCCCCAACTCCTGTGCTGATGTCACTGTTCTTCAAATCCAGGGCACCCTGAGGATGGAAACCTGCAGGGCAGCAGAATGAATTTAATCCCATTGTTAGTGTCTATTCTGAACTGCTCAGCAAGCAAAGAGCAACTCCTTACAGAATGTGTTGCTCCTGAGAGTAAAAGGGTAATGAACTGTAAAACCAGATGGCTCCATCCCCTAAAGCCATTACAGGGTTAACTTCCCACAATCATGGGAGCAGCAAGGGTGCCATCTCCTGCTGATTATCTCCTCAGATTCCCAGGATAACTCACTGTATGTCTTACAAGAACTCTCCTTTTATTGGGAAAAATATTAAAATGTGTTGCAATGAGAAAGAAAATGAAAAATTCTCAGTTCGTTGTTGTAGAAAACTGATAGGTAACTGTTTAATTTTTCTCTCAGCAATTCCAAAAGGCTGATACTTTAATCTGGGAAGGTAGATGGAAGATTTTGCCTGTGGATTGAAAGAGAATACAAATACAGGTGATGCTTCCAGCTATGTGCTGTGTAAGAGACTTCATGCCTCTTACATGATTTATACTGTGACTTTTTTCCCCTCTTTTACTATGGCTTTTCTGTTTATAATTGGATTAAAAGAATTCACCTTCAGCACAGGCACAAGTTCCCTATAAAAGGCTACCAGGAGCTGCAGATGGACATCAAGGGGAGGCTGTTTTCATGAAAAAAATAAATAAAGCTTTTACTATAAATAAAGCTTTTACTATAAATAAAGCTTTTACTATAAATAAAAGAAAATTGAAAATGGTAACCCCTGTCATTTCTGCTTTCTATATACCCTATTTTTTAAATAATTTTTTAGGGACAATGAATGGGCCATTTATGATATTATTATCAATCCGTGTGGTTCTAAAGACCTCTTTTTTCTCAGAACCTGGTGAAAAGTGCCTTCATCCAATAAAGGCAAAATGAGAAGAAAAGATAAAGCTAGTTTTATTCCTTTAGTCCGTATTACAGTTTGCGTTGTCCTTTGGCTTTTTTAAATTGCAAAACTGTGCGCAAACACAGCTACAAATCTTGCAATACTATTTCCCTTATAGATTGTTCTCAAAGATAACTATCCACTTATGACTTGAAATTTCAAAATAATTCTTCAGAAATTTAATTGGGGGAACAAGTGCTATCACTTTGAAGAAGTGTGTACCTATGTCTCACCTGTAAATCTCGACTTCCAGCTGTAAGTTTTATCACTAGTTTCTACAAGTCTCATCAGTCTCTTCATGGGGATTCCCAAATAAATCACACGTTCCCACTGAAGGACCTAACCTGAGGTTTCATTTTCCTAAGCAGACTATTTCAGAATATTTATTAGTCTTTGAAGAGAAAGCTTATTGCTAATGCTAGTTTGGCTTTTAATTGGCTTTTGTCCATTTTTAAAAATTTTATCTCTACTTTACCTTGATTCCTAACACGGCATTTATGAGGTAGAAAATTTTGTGCTGTCTTAGTCGCTGAATCAAAGCATATAGCTGTGTACGCTACAACTAATCCTGATTAGTCAGGGGAAAAAAAAGTCTGCACAGAAAAATCCATTCAGTTGTTTTGATGGAATTAACTTGTCCCAAGAAATCCATAAACCAGCAGTCAGTCAACATTTTATGAAGGAATATGCTGTTCATTTCAATTAGTCACCGAGACTGAACTTGCATAGGCTTTATCAATAGCTTTAGTCACAATACCAGAAAAATCAAAAATCTGATATGGCTAAAGGTTAAATCAGAACTATTCACACTTAATCAGATCATCAATCACTACAAAAGTTATTAATGAATGAATAAGGGACAGTTATTAAGCCGGTTAATTTAGAATATCATTTGTTAAACTTGGCAAGTCACATGAAAAAAAAAGGAAAAAGCAACTAACATTTGTTTTGTGCCTCGGCAGGTGTTTTCTATATTAACTCCTTTAATCTTCCCAACCTTGCAGTGAAGATATTATTATCTTCTTTTTGGGAAAAGTAAACTGAAGCTAAGAGAGGTCAAGGAATTTGCCTAAGGTCATAGTGCTAGGAAATGGTAGATTCTGGATTTGAAATTAAGGCTGACTTGAGAAGTTCACACCTTTCTCCAGGCCTGCCGCCCAGGCAAGAAACAGTTTCACATCCTTAGCTAATTCATGGGGTTGCAACCCAGGGTGCGCTGAAGTGATGCCCTAATGAATCATCGTGGCCGGGTTGCCGCTGATGTACAAATTGGCAAATGGGGCCTACTTACGTGCAGGAAAAAGAAGAGATGGGCTTTGAGTGAATGAATAATATTTTAAAATATTGACCTAGAGAATAAGTTTAAAAGAATTTATTTCATTGACTTTTCATTTTGAATTGGGAATAAACTCACTTGGTAAATAAATAAGCGGTATCCAGCTTAAAAGTCTGCCTCCACCGTGGCCTCATGGGTTTCCATTCTCCTCCTCCTATCTGTGAGCTCAACAAGATTGTTTCCTGCAGATCTTGTGGTCTTTCTTATGCAAAAGGTAGCAGGCACATTGTTCTGCACTAAGCTTTTTCCTCGCAGGACAAAGTCTCTTGGAGATTCCTTAGTGTTATGTTACTACATTGAACTGTCGTTTCTTATTTGCAGTGTCCGTTGAATAGATAGGCCATAATTTATTTAATCAGTCTCCTATTGATGGACATTTTTCAAACTTCTCACCATTTCAATTTTCATTTCGTTGCTGTGCTTTCGTTTTTGTTTGCCAGCTCTTTCGATTATTCAAACAATGCTTCAATGAATAAACGTGTACCTTCATCATTTCAAACATGTATAGGCATATCTGCAGATAAAGTATAAAAGTGGGATTGCGGGATCAAAGAGTAAAAGAGTTTGCAGTTTTCTTATGTAGTAAATTGCTTTCCATAGGGATTGCAGCAGTTTTATGCCCACCTGTTATACATGAGCACTACTCATGTATCATGAGCCTACTTTCTCGCGGACTTTAAAGAAAAAAGTCTTTTAAATATCAAATTTGGGGAGTTTTGTCATTCTGATAGATGAAAAATGCCATTTTAGTGTACTTCTTTCACTATACCTTCCACTTGGTTATTTTTTGTATGTGTGAAAATTACTGAAAATGTGTGTTAATTGTGTCCTTATTGCTTTATTGAAATCTCTAATTGCCTACTGTGGTTTCTCAGTTGATTCACTTGGGTTTTTCCAAGAATATGATGACATTGCGCACAGTGATTTTACCTTCTTTACAAACTCAACTTTTTTTTCTTTTTCTAATTGTGTTGGCTACTAATGTCAGAACAATATTAATAATGGTGGTGAGAGTGAATTTTCTTGATTTATTCTGACTTTAGTGGGAAGGTAACTCATATTTCTTTATTAAGCATAAAGATGACTTTTATACTAAGAAACACATTTTATTCTATTTCTATAGTGTTTTTATCAAGAACTATTGTTGTCATTTGTCATATGTCTTTTCAGCCACCATGAAATATATGTGTTTTTCTCTATAGGTATGTAATTAAAAGAACTGCTATATTAATAGCTTTCCAGATATCAAATTTTGCTTGAATTCCTGGAATAACCCCAGTGGTTATAATAAAATATTTTTTAATGTGGTGTGGGCTTCTGGTGGCTGATATTTACTTAAGATTTTTTGCATCAGAAATCATAAGTGAGATCAGTCTATTGGTCTGTTATTTTCTTTTTGCACAAGCTTTGCCATGATTTGGTATCAATTTACACTGGCAGTCCTCGCTTTGCACTACAGTGCTAAACTGTAAAAATGACCATGCATACTGAAACCCTGCACAGTGATCTTAATAATACTTGGAATCTGGGTGCAAATTTCACAGTGGCATACATATTTGTGTTAACAGTTTCACCAATAACTTCGCATAAGTCAATTTACACTATCTTCTGAGACAACAAAAACCAGCCTTTACTGGCAGTGAAAGCTCTTTTCGGTCTCCTCATGGTCTCTGTTTTCTTTCAATGCAACAACTAACTTTAATGTTTTAGCTTGAATCCTAGCTAAACTGGTTGGGATTTTTTTATTACAGTCTCCACTTAAAAGTAGAAGCAAATTCTATGTTTCAATCATAGTGGCTTTCTGTGCTTAGTAAATTTTAAACTAAAAGATGTTAACGCAACTTTAGCTTAGTTTTTATATTCATCAAACTTTTTCAACATGGTTTGTACCATAACATCATGCAGATCTAGATTTCATCCTATCTTTGCTTTGCCGTTGCCATTTTCAAATCTTCTAATTTCAACCACTTTCACTCCAGCATCATCAATTTCCATGTCTTTGTCACACTTTAATCTTTGTTGGCCAATTTCTTCTTTCAATAATCCATTTTTGAAAAATGTTGCATGGGTTTATCACTGGGAGATAAGAAAGCAACACAAATATGTGTTTTGCTGTCTGTTCATGAAGTGAGTAACAGATACTCAGTGACCAATCAACCAGTCACCAACAGACTTTGAAAGAGGTGACATGATGATCACTGATCATAATGCGTATCTGTTATGTACATAATGATTTGTGGACTAAAGAGCTAGCAGTGAAGTTTTTTACTTTATACAATTATTCATAGTTAATATATCATGGTGACTGAAATTTGAACCCTGCTGTTGAGGAACTGGTGTTATTTAACTAAACTGTAATAACTGAAATTCATGTGTATTGGAACCATGCAATATGAAGCTGCATACAAAGTATTAGGAAGTTTGTTTTTTTTTTTAACAGCATTTTAGAACAGTTTTAAAAACATTAGAATTTTCTGCTCAGTATCAGGTAGAGTTTCTCTGTGAACCATCTATTCTTACTTCCTTTTCTCCCAAGATATCTATATATCTTCTATGGAAATAAGATGCTTAGAATTTTAAGACTCTTTCCAGGGTCATTCATGGTAAATTATATTTTCTAAGGAAATGATTCATGTTATCCAGGTTTCCAAATTCATTTGAATAATATTAAACATTAGCTCTCCAGGTGTGCAGATATAGGTTGGTTACCTCAGGTGGATCCCTTACCGTAAGAAAGTGCTTTTTTGCTGCCTTTTTTTTTTTTTTTTTTTTTTTGCGGTACGCGGATTCTGGACGCGCCGGCTCAGCGGCCATGGCTCACGGGCCCAGCCTCTCCGCGGCACACGGGATCCTCCCGGACCGGGGCTATCTTGTTTCTTTTAGATTATCTGGGATCTGCTGTCATTGGCCCATCTTGCTATCCACTTTCCCTCAAACAATATTTGCTGCTCTTCATTGCAAGAAATTTGGAGGCACTCTTACCTGCTCATGGCCGACCTGACCCTTTTAATGGAGTTTGAATTATCTGACTTCTAATTTCACTGAAAATGAAGCATGCAGATTTTGTTAGTGTTCAACTTGTAACTTTTGCAAAATATTCAGAAGAGAAAGGGAAATTGCTGCTTTGCCTTTCATGTTTGTACGAGAAGTAATCACTGGCTTTTCAACACAAAGCTAGACAATTTCATTAATGAATATATTTCATTATATTTCAATGTAATTCAGTGACATTGGGTTTTTAAATCAAACTTATTTATGAATTCGTTTGTCATTGTAGCAACTAGGGGCTTGGTTTGTGGGAAAAGTGTGATTATAAAGGGAGAGTAGGTGACAGTTTTGGGGGGATGATGGAACAGTTCTGTGTCCTGATTGTGGTGGTGGTTATATGAATCTATGTGCATGATAAAATTTCATAGAACTATTAAAAAAATGAAGAAAGTGCATGAAACACTTGTGAAATACAAATAAATTCTATAGCTTTTTATAATTGTTTCAATGTCAATTTCCTGGTTTTAATAAGTGTACTATGTTTATGTAATATGTTACCATAGGGAGAATCAGGTAAAGAATACACAGGAACTCTGAACCATTTTTGCAAAAGCAAAATAAGAAGTTTGTTTGTATTTGAGCAAATTCTTGCTCTAATTATTAGATTGATTTCTTCATACAGAAACTTAGACCTCTTAGGTATTTAGATATGATTACAGATAGTAGGAAACTCAATACTACTGTTTAGTCTATGCACATTCAAGGTTCATAATGTATTTCATATGTGTCATGGTTGTATTTTCATATAGCATGGTTATCTCTCTTCACTTGAAAAATTGGATTAAAAACTTGCAGACCACTGTGTTATACACTGCTCTTTTCTATACTGATCTCTGACAGGAAAACAGAAGCATCTCTGTTCACAGTGTGACAGGTTGAAAAAGGAAATACGATCCACTGTCGTCTGAAATAATCCAAGTTCACTCTGTATTCCCTTGTGGGGAAGGAAGAATGTCAGAATAATCAATGTGAAAAGTGGAACAAAGAATCTTAGACATTGGGGTGGGGGTGGGAAATCATTCAGCTTGGCTTAAGAAGATCTATCATATGATTGAGACTAAGTTTTCTGAGTCATTCTGTTAAAGGCAGAAGTTGAACTAGATGACCCAAGGCAGTGCTTCACAAGCACAACTGATTTTCAGAAAATATTGGGAAGTTGCTAAAGTGATTCTGATGGCCAACTGGGTTTGGAAATCCTTTGATCCAAGGTAAATTTTACATTAAAAATATTGATTTAAGCAGGATTATAACAACATTAATTTCAGCGATAATGTTCCGAACTAACAACCAATTACTTGAAAAACTGTGAGGGTTTTTAAACCAATCCATACGTGTATTTTCAAAACTTAGAGGAATAGTTATTCTTATTTAAAAATTGTTTTTTATCCATTAGAAATTCTGGATCACGTTCAAATCTTCATTCTCAGATGAAGAATGTATTTGACTGAAATATATACTAAATAGCAGCTTTAGTACAATGAGGTCAGAATTCTCTTTGATATATTACAAAGTACTGTGAGTAATTCATTACTCAAGATTTGAATAGTGTCACTACCAAAAAAGGAGGAAATACTTTGTCATAGGATAAAGCTTCTATATGACTTTATAAGCGATTACACATTTCTTGCTTAATATAAGTTTTATTTTATATTCTCATTTATTTTATATTCTCATTGAGAATATAAATTGAAAATTTTTTTCCATTAAAATATGTTTTAAATTGTTTAGTTAGAACAATTTTAACTTGTTTGGGTAGAAGTATCTACCTTTATGGGGCTAACTGCTTTAAATCCTGACTTTTCAATCTATATTACTGTATGCTTCAGTTAAAAAAAAGTTTACCTTCAGACTGTTTTTTCTTTAATACTAATTTTTACACTTTAAGCCATTGACATATTTTTAAAACAGAAACCAAGAACTGTTTCTTCAAATATTCCTAAGAGGAACATTACAAGAGAGATAATAGGCAGGATAATGAGAGATGTTGCCCACACTTGCCCATCTTCTCCCATTAAGGTTCTAGGGTGTCACTCTTAGTTCAAGGCCCACACTTGCACTCTCATCACTGCCCTGTGGGAAGGACTGGGATCTGCACTGACAGAATGGCTGTTTTTCCTCCCAAGAAGTACCTGTAAGCTTGGACAGAGAAGACATCTATATCGTACAGAGTTAGGCTCCATGGGGAAAATATTTCAAAGCACAATGGCCACAGTCTTCTTCCTTCTTAGGAAATTATGAAGGGCCCAGGTACTACTCTGGGAATTAACCAAACAACAGCTCATTCAGTGCAGCATCACGGGTTAGAGCTCTGTCATTTGGCGATGGCGTAGAGCTGATCTCTTGGTTGAATACCAAACTGAGCTCTGCCTGATTTCAACATGTTCCTGTATCTTCTTCATAAATACATTTATATAATTCCTCAAGTTCTACCAAACAGATGGAGGCACAAATTGACAAAATGCCCACCCTGTTCTTGGTGTTCTAAGCCTGTCTGACCCAAACAAGTGACAATCGGGGGTTGAGGACACCACCAACACCTGCACCATCACCACCACCTTGGTCTCTCTGAATCAACAAAACTCAAATCTTTCAGCTCTTTGTCCTTAATCTTTATCCTCTAGCCCTTTTGAACTTGAGTTTTAATGTCTTTGACATTGGCTTTCCTTCCATCTTTGATTTGAATCAGACGTTCATCTATCAATGTTTCTTTGCCTCTGTCAGCTCATCCTCTCACCTCGCTGGTAGACAATTCTCCCTAGATCTCTCATGTTTCTGCCTGTCTTGTGACATATTTTGTTCTGCACTAGCTTTTCAAAGATGTTTGTTTAGCAAACAGCCTTGGAGATAGACTATCTCCTTCCAGTTCAGAGGGCAGATTCTTTGCGGCCCAAAATAATAAAGACAATGGTTCTCTCCGGGGAAAGGATTGGGCAAGTTTGCTAGCAGCCCCTTTATAAGAATGAGGGTTTCCCAGGCTCTGAGTTCCTTAGCTTTGATGTACAACCACTGTGCATGTAGAGTCTTTCTGGACCTGCCTCCCTATCATCCCTGTAGAGCTTAGGGACAGGGAGAACCAAAGCAAACATGAAGCTCATGCTGCCTGCTGTGGTATGCATAATAAAGTCTTTTGTCTCTGATCCAGAAGTCTTGTGTCTTCTGCTGGCATCTGTGAAACTGTGGCAGGCTTGTGACTTGTGAGCTTGCAAGTAGAGTAAAACCTCAGAGCTTTCACAGTTCTTCATACATCTCAGTTTACATAAGCAGTATAACTGGCATTTTCTAGTTGGGGTTTCCTAGCACTTATTTCCCTTTCCTAATAACACCCTGATTCCCTCTTGAGAATTCTGTATTTCCTATTGGATACTATCTTCAAAAATATAATTAGATGTCCATCTTCTCCCTCTTAAGAGACGGGGATGTGACCCAGGCTAACCTCACTGGAACTTAAACAGAGTAACAAAGACAATGAAAGCAATTGGCATTTATTCATCCCTGCAGTGGCTCCCTAAACAAATATTTCCTGCTATTTCTAAACATCCTTTCTAGAATCTAGGGATAACTTGAACTCTGCCTATGTCCAGGCCAGGTTCTTCACATTTCTCATGAATTTTTTTAGTTTCTAATTTCCCCCAAATACATTTCCTTTGGCTTAAGTTGACACATTTTCTTTTACTTTCCACCTTGATACACATTTTCTTCTTCTATTTCACCAATTTTATTTCATTTTTAATGGGCTATATTCCCCACTGATTCAACTATTTCCATTTTAGCTTCTATTGAAATTTACATCAAATGACTTATTACCAGGTCTCAGATCAAATGCCTATATTATTGCACCAAAAGAACTTATGGTGGATTCTCAGAGAAAGGGGTGGTTAGCTGGGGGAAGTGATGTGTTGGCGACGTGGAATGGGGCTGACAACCCACACTTTTTTTTTTTTAATATTTTACATAACAAATATCAGGTGAAAATGTAATCTCAGTTCAAAAGTTTAACGATACTAAATTGATATAGTACGAAATAGAATTTTTAAAAATTTTTTTCTGTTAAAAATATAATCTCATATCCAAATTTCACAAGGAACCACTGTAATACGGAGAAAGGATTCCTAGGAGAAGGAGGCAATTTTGCTTGATGGAAAGTATCTGGGTTCTGAGGTTAGCAAGAGCTAAGTTCAAATCTGAATCAACTGTCCACACTTATTCTTTTGAATCCATGAAAACTGCTGGGTTTCCATGTTTGCTGAATAATTAAAAGGCACATGTATGTTTTCTTGACTTTAGTGACAGCTATTAAGTTCTTCTTAAAATAATTAACTGAATTCAACTTAATAGTCTGCAATACAAAGAGGTCAGGTCAGGTTATCAGCTAAAAGCAATCAAGCAGTCAATCACATATGTTCAAACTAGTAAGTGATGAATAATTGGCTTGTTCTTCTGTGGTATTCAATACAAACTGAGTGACTATAATACAAACAGATGGGAAAGCAGGAATAAGAAAATGCATACTATTTTGTACTGAGTTTGATCCCTCTTTGAGCTTGGTTAAGCCAATAGTGTGTTTTAACAAGTGGCCTAAAATAGCAGGATTAAAATGTTTCTCAATACCATGCAGCTGTTTCTGAATAAAAAGAAACTGCAATAAAAAGAATAGTAATTGAACGCTTACTATGTACAAGACAATCTAAAAGGCACAAAGATGAGTAAGACTCAAGTCCTATCAAAAAGAAGATTACAGTGGGAGAAAAGAAGACAATTTGTTTAGCATAACGAAGAAAAAGAACAATAAAAAACAAAAAATAAAATACAACAGTAATGAAAAAGAAGTGTTTCCTGGGGCTTCCCTGGTAGCGCAGTGATTGAGAGTCCGCCTGCCGATGGAGGGGACGCGGGTCCAGGAAGATCCCACATGCTGTGGAGCGGCTGGGCCCGTGAGCCATGGCCGCTGAGCCTGCGCGTCTGGAGCCTGTGCTCCACAATGGGAGAGGCCACAACAGTGAGAGGCCCGTGTACTGCAAAAAAAAAAAAAAAAGTTTGACACCATTGTTAAGTAGTAGTATCATATTAGAAGTTTTCCCTAAAGGAAATTGAGTTTTCCACTAACTTGGAACAAACAAGCCAGTTTCTCAAAATGATTTGAACCTCCTTGAGTGTTAATGATTTGTGTGAGTGGATATATGAGTTTGATCTATCGTTATTGTTACCTATGTGGATATACCCTCATGTTGAATGCATGTTTTGTGCACACCATGTATTATTTTCTGAAGTCCATGTATTGTTGAACATTCATGCACATATAACTAACTTGTGGTTTTTCTTCATATATAGTTAATCAAAGTAAAGAAAATTACAAAATTCAACTTATCTTGGAAATTCTGATAAAAATGTAATATTAGTATGAGAAATTCTCTTAATTATTATGGCTAATTTATCTCCTTTATCATGTTCTTGAATTCAATTTTTTAAAAAAATGTACCGTATTAGTCAGTATACTTTAGAGAAACAGAATAATAAGAGAAAGACAGAGAGATACAGAGTATTTTAATAAATTGGCTTATACGATTGTGGGACTGGCAAGTTTGAATTCTGCAGATCAGGCCAGCAGGGTAGAGAACAGGAAAGACTGATGTTTCATCTTGAGTCTGGAGGCATCTGGAGGCAGAAATTCTTCTTTCTCAGACGACCTCAGTCTTTTTCTCTTAAAGTCTTCAACTGATTGAATGAGGTCCACCCACATTATGAAGGGTAATCTGCTTTACTCAAAGTCCACTGATTTAAATGTTAATCACATTTTAAAAATATCTTCACAGCAACATCTAAACAGGTGTTTGACCAAACATCTGGGCACTATAGCCTAGCCCAGTTGATACATAAAGTTAATATCATATGTAATAATGGTGCTGTATGTGTCTAATATAAAACTCATCCTCAAATTCTTAAGAGAAAATGTTCAAAGTAATGTGCAAATACCCACTATGCTCCAATTCCTAAACTATTGAACTAGGCTAGGTCACAAAGGCTAGGTGTGGTTAAAAGACTGACAAGAATGATGAGTCATCTGTTTACCATTGTTTCCGCTTAGATTTATTACCAAATCAGTAAATAAGCAGTTCTGGAAGTACTCAAATCAAATATGTGAACAGACATGACTCCCAGCATCTCCCTTCCCTCCTACAAAAGCATGACTGATGTGATTTCAGCGAGTAGTGTGTTTGCACGCTCAGTGCTGCTCAGAGCCACACACTCACCTTTCACAATATTGGCCTTGGAGAAAGCCACATCCACATTCAGTGGTCCACCTTATTATAAGGAATTTCTTGCTGTGCCATTTCCATGTGATAATTCTTATAATGTCTGGCCATGGCTGATCTTTACATTTAAAAAGAAATAGTTCGAGATTCAGAGTGGTGATAATAGTCAAAACCTAAGAATCTGTTAATGTTAGATACATATCTAACACTATTATCACTAATGGGATTTTGAATAAGTCCACAAACACTCTTTAAAATTTCCTCCCCCAAATTATGTTATTGTTTCAACATAGTACATTATTACATAGCAGATTTAAATATAAGTATTTTCATAGAGGTTAAAATTAGGTTCAGAGTGTTGAGTAAAGATAATCAGATGACTGAATGGAATCTTTAGGAAATTTTAAATAGGTTGAAGCAAGCAGGTTATTAGAGAATTATTTATTAAGAATTTTAGCCTAATACACTGAGAAAACGTACAATATTCCATTTGCCATAATGATGCATTTATCAAGTGTTCATTGCAGCACTATTTATAATAACCAGCACATGGAAGCAACCTAAATGTCCATCAACAGATGAATGGATAAAGGAGATGCGACACATATATACAATGGAATATTACTCAGCCATAAAAAGAATTGAAATTGAGTTATTTGTAGTGAGGTGGATGGACCTAGAGTCTCTCATACAGAGTGAAGTAAGTCAGAAAGAGAAAAACAAATACCATATATTAACGCATATATATGGAATTTTAAAAAGCGGTACTGATGAACCTAGTAGCAGGGCGGGAATAAAGACGCAGACATAGAGAACAGACTTGAGGGCATGTGGGGGAAGGGGAAGCTGGGATGAAGTGAGAGAGTAGCATTGACAGATATACACTACCAAATGTAAAATGGATGGCTAGTGGGAAGCAGCTGCATAGCACAAGGAGATCAACTCAATGCTTTGTGACCACCTAGAGAGATGGGATAGGGAGCGTGAGAGGGAGGTCAGGGGAGGGGGGGATATGGGGATATATGTATATGTATAGCTGATTCACTTTGTTGCACAGCAGAAACTAACACAACATTGTAAAGCATTTATACTCCAATAAAGATGTGAAAAAAATAAAACAAAGAAATGAAGAGTGCCAGAAATGGTAAAAAATGGGTAAATATAAAGTTTTGGGTTTCTTTTAATCTTTAAAAATAGCTGAATGTCTAGAGCAAAAATAGTAAGAATACATTGTGGGGTTTAAGTCATGTGTAGATATAAAATATATGATAACAATAACACAAAGTGTGGGAAAGAGAAAATGGAAACATATTATTATAAGGTTGTTAAACTATATGTAAAGTGTAATCTTATCTGAAGGAACACAGTGATAAGTTAATGATGTATACCGTAGACCCTAGAGCAATCATTAAAAAACAAAATTAAGAGCTATAAATAATAACTAATAGTTGGAATAACATGGAACCATAAAATGATACTCCAAAATAAAACAGGAAAACAGAGAATAAAGGAACAAAGAACAAAGGAGACAAACATAAAACAAGTAGCAAGACAGTAGACAAACTCAGTTATATTGGCTATATTAAATGTAAATGATCAAATATTCCAATCAGAAGACAGATTGTTAATTGGATAAAAAGAAGCAAGGACCAGCTACATACCATGTATAAGAAACCCACTTCAAATATAAATAAATAAATAGGTTAAAAGTAAAGGAGATTAGGATTGACATATATACACTACCATGTGTAAAATAGATAGCTAGTGGGAACCTGCTGTATAGCACAGGGAGCTCAGTTTGGTGCTCTGTGATGACCTAGATGGGTGGGATGGTGGGGGAGATCCAAGAGGGAGGGGATATATGTACACATATAGCTGATTCACTTCATTGTACAGCAGAAACTAACACAACATCGTAAAGCAATTATACTCCAATAATAAAAAAGCAGAAAGTAAAAGGATGGAAGAATATACCAGGAAAAAAGACTTTGAAGAAAGTTGTAATGGCTGCATTAATATCAGACAAAAGAGACTTCAGAATAAGGAATTTTGCCAAGGATAAAGGGGTACATTGAATAAGGATAAAGGGGTCAATTCATCAAGAGGGCACAATGGTTTTAAATTCATATACAAAATCTGAAAGATCTGAAAGGAGAAAGACAAATCTGCAATTATAATTAAAGATTTTAGTACTCCTTGTTCATTCAATAGAACAAGTAAACAAGAAAACGTAAGAGCTGAACAATACTTAACCAACTTGACATAATTGATATATATATAACATTTCATCCAACAACAGTATAAGTGTTTTTTCAACTGTACATACGTGAAACATTACTAAGATAGGTGTATTCTGGGCCATGGAACAACCTCAACAAATGTAAAAAGATTGAAGTCATAAAAAGTATGTTCTCTAATGCCAATGGAGTAGCCAAGAATGAGTAATCAAAATGTATCTTTCCAGAAAAATCTGAAAGTATACCCAAATATTTAGAAAGCAAACAATACATATCTAAATACACTTGGGTCAAAAAGAGAAATCACAGGGTAATCAGAAGATACTTTTGACTGGATACAAAAGAAAAACAATACGCCATTTGTAGAATGTGGTTAAAGCAGTGCTTAGAGGAAATTTTGTAGCATTAAATTATTATATTTGAAAGAAGATCTCAAATAAATAATGCAAATTTTTTTTTCTGTAAATGGAAAGATAGTGAGTAATTTTGGCTTAATGGGTCATACATACAATTTCTGTTGCAACTATTTAACTATATTTTCATAGTGTGAGAGCAGCCATAAGGAATATGTAAAACATGGGTATGACTATGTTCCACCTTATTGGAATCGAAAGTTCTTTGTCAGCCTTTAAAAAATTTTAGCCATTCTTGTGGATATATAGTTAAATCTCATTGTGATTTTAAATTGGTTTCTCCTGCAAATTAATGTTGAGCCTCTTTTCACATGTTTATTTGCCATCTTTATATCTTCTTTAATGTAGTATTTTTGAATATTTTGCCCATTCTTTCAACTAGGATGAAATTAGGTTTTCTTATTATTGTGTAGTACAAGTTCTTTATTTTAGACACAAATATTCATTTAATGAAAATACTATCCTTTCACTATTGAATTACTTTGGCATTTTGTTGACAGTCAGTGGAACAAATATGTGTAGATCTGTTCATGAACTCATTTCTGTTCCATTGATCTATCTCTATCATTATGCCAATACCATACTATCTTGATTACTTTTACAGTAAATCCAATTTTTTTCTTTTTCAACGATATTTTGACTACCCTAAGTCCTTTGCATTTCCATGTAAATTTTCAAATCATTTTGTTAATATCCACACAAATACCCTGCTGGAACCTTGATTGAATCTATAGATAATTTGGGGAGAATGCACTTCTTATGAATATTGAGTTCTCTGATTCATGAAGACAATATATCACTCTATTTCTCTCAGCAATGTTTTATAGTTTTCAGTGTATATTTGTTGCACATATTTTGTTAAATTTATCCCTAAGTATTTCAATTTTTTTCTGATGCTTTTGTAAATAGTATTTTTAAATTTTCTTTTTCCAGTTTGTTGCTAGTATAAATAATATTTTTGTGTTTGTGTACTGACCTTGCTAAATTCACTTAAATGAAAATGAGTGAATTCTGCAAGATTACCCATAAAAATTAGTACACTAACAAAGAACATGTGTAAACTGAAATTAAAAGCTCAATCTATAATTGCTTCAAAGAACATGAATTTCTTAGATATATACTTAACAAAACATTTACAGGATCTGTAAATGAAAAATTACAAAAGCTGATGAAAGAAATCAAAGATATAAATACATTTACTTAGCTCTAGACTAGCTAAAATTTCCACTGAGAGGCACAGGCCCTAGAAAATCTGAAAAAAAGTAATATGGGAGGAATCATGATACTTTATGTTAAGGCTTACTGTATATCTACTGCAATCAAGATAGAGCAGTATTGGCAGAGTAAGAGACACACAATCAAATTCAATCAAATTGAATTCAATCAAATTGACACAATTCAATCAAAAGAACAGAATAGAGAACCCAGAAATAGACCCACACAAAGATGCTGAACTGATTTTTGACAAAGGTGCCAAAGCAAATCAGTGAAGGAAGAATAAACTTTTCAACAAAAGTTGCTGAAAGTAATTGGACTTTCATAGCCAAAAAAAATGAACTCAACCTAAACCTAAATGTAAAATGTAAAAACTGTAAAACGTTTAGAAAAAAAGGACGAAAGTCTTCAGGGTCTAGGGCTAAGAAAAGAGTTCTTAGATTTGACAGAAAAAGCACAGTCCATATTGAAAAAAATTGATAAATTGGAGTGCACCAAAACTTAAAACTTTTGCTCTGTAAAAGAGTATACGAAAAAAATGAAGACAAGCTACTGACTGTGAGAAAATATTGCAAACCATGTATCTGACAAAGGATTAGTATCTAGAACAAATAAAAAACTCTAAAAACTCTACATTAAAAAACCCCAAAAAATCCAATTGGAAAATAGGCAAACAACACAAACATTTCACTGAACAGAATATATAGATGGCAAATAGACACATGAAGAGATGTTCCACATCATTAGTCATTAGAGAAATTCAAATTGAAACATGAGCGACTACTATATATTTATCGGAATGGCTGAAATAAAAAACAGTGACAACAAATTCTGGCAAGGATGTGAGGAAATTGGAGCACTCGCACATTGCTGATGAAAATGTAAAATGATATAGTTACTCTGGAAAAGTGTGGCTGTTTCTTAAAAAATTAAACATGCAATTACCATGTGACTCAGCAATTGAAGTCTGGGCATTTATTCTAGAGAAATGAAACCTTATATTCACAAAAAAAATCTATACACAGATATTGATAGCAGCTTTATTCATAACAGCTCAAAACTGGAAACAGTCCACATGCCCATCAATGGGTGAATCGTCAACTAAACTGTGGCATGTACACACCATGAAATATTCAGCAGTAAAAAGAAAAACAATTACTGACACACGCAACTTAGATAAACCTCAAGGGAACTCTGCTGAGTGAGAAAAGCCAAGCCAAAAACATTACATACGCTATGATTCTATTTATTTAACAATTTCGAAATAATAGAATTATGAACATGGAGACTGGATTAGTGGTTGCCAGGAATTAAGAATGGAGGGGCTGGACAGGAAGCAGGTGAGTGTAGTTACGAAAGCAACACAAGGGATCCTTGTAGGCACGGAACTGTTTTGTATTTTGACTGTTGTGTTGGATATAGGAACATACACAAATGATAAAACTGAACGGAACTAAATGTGTGCACGTGTGCGTGCGTGCACGCACACACGAGAACGTGTAAAACGGAAATTGGAATAAGATTGGTGGATCTTATCAATGATAATATCTTGCCTGTGATATTGTTCTGTAGTTTCCCCAGATGCTACCATGTGAGGAAATTAGAGAAAGGGTACATAGGGTATCTATTATGTCTTACAACCGCATGTGAGGCTACAGTCATCTCAATGACAATTTCAATTAAAAAGACTGACAATTCCAAGTGTGGGTGAAAATGTGGAGACACTGGAAATCTCATCCACTGTGGGCAAGAATGCAAAATGGTAGAGCCACCGTGTAAAGGGCTTCATTAATTTCTTATAAATGTGAAGGTATACGTACCTCGCAACTCAGCAATCCCACTCTTAAATATTTACCCAAGACAAATGAAATCATATGTTGACACAAATATCTAAATGCAAATAAGATATCTCTAAAAAGGCAAAACTATTAAGAAATCAGACCAGTGGTTGCCAGAGGCTGGGGGTGAGAAGAGAGAATTGATTTCCAAAGGGACAAAGGAACTTTATGAAGTGATGGAAATATTCTATATCTCAATTGTGGTGGTGTTGATATTGTATACATTTGTCAAAACTCATCAAACTAGCCTTAAAAAGGATGAATTTTATTGTATGTGAGTTATACCTCACATTAAAAAATTCAGCAAGACTTATGAATACATGATCAATATACTGAAATGACTTCTATATATAACAAATAGAAAATGAAATAAAAATACCATTTACAACAGCATCAATGAGCAACAAATTATCTAGGAACACATCTAATAGATGCACATACCTCTACACAGAAAACTAAGAGACATTACTGAAAATAATGAAAGATACACAAGTTCATTGATTGGAAGACTAAATGTATAAACAGATCAATTCACCCAGCTCCAAATTGATCTGCAGATTCAATGCAATCTCAGTCGAAATCTCTTGGCAAGTTTCTTTTTGAAATGACAACTGAGAAGCTGATTTTAAAAGTTCTATAGAAACGCAAAACAATGCTAAGAAGAGCCATGGCAATCTTGAAGAAAAGAGTGGGAGGATTCACACTACTAGATATTAAAACTTCTAAAGCCACAGTAATTAAATGTGTCTGATATTGGCTCAAGGATGGACAAAAAAGATCTACCCATATAAGAATACGTGATTTATGACAAAATGATACTAAAATACAATGAGAAATAGATAATGCTGGATTAATTTGATAATTCATCAAGGTAAAACAAAAACCTATTAGAAGAAAACATAGGAGGCTATCATCATGACCTTGGGCCAGGCAAATATTTATACAATAGGACACAAAAAAGCATTAACTTCTAAAAAATATTAAATAAGAACCTCTATTAAAACATGCCATCATGAGAGTGAAAGGGCAAAGCACAGAATCAAGAGAAGATATCTGCATTGTATATATTATAACAAGGATTTATATCCAAAACATAAAAGAATTTCTAAGAACCAAGAAACCCAAGGGGGAAAAAGGGCAAATTTCTTCACAAGTCAGCATATACGAATAGACAAAAATCATATGTAAAATGTCTAATTTCTTTAGTCATCTGGGAAATGCAAATTCAAACCTCAAATGCAATACTAGAATACAATCAAACAGAATGACAAAAAAAAGAGAAAAGAAAAAAGAAGAAAATTAAACAATACCAAGTATTGACAAGGATGTAGAGCAATAAGAGACTATTGTATATGGCTGATGTGTGTAGAAATTGATACAATCACTTGGGAAAATTGTTTGACATTATTAAAGCTAATCATACACATACCATAAGATGCAGTAATTTCACTCATCATGAAAAAGAAATGTACACACATGGACACCAAAAGTATGCACAAAAATGTAACTGCCTGCAGAATTTCCAAGAGCCCCAAACCAAAACAATCCAAATACCCATTAGTAGTAAAATGGATTTTTGAAAGTATGGTAAATTCACACAATGCAATATTATACAAGTTTTAAAAGACAAACAATACTATAGCAACGAAAAGAGGTACACCACTGTTACACAGTGTGGATAAATTTTAGAAACATAACATTAAGGGAAAGAAAATAGCACAAAAAGGACATATTGTTTGATTCCATTTCTATGAAGCTTAAATAGTCAATACTAATCTATTGTGAAGAAAGGCAGAATAGTGGTTTTCTTTGTTGGGGGTAATGTCTAGGAAGTGGCAAGGGAGGTTTCTGAGAGTATGGTTACGGCCTACTTCTTGATCAGGGCGATGGTTAAACAGGTCTGTTCACTTTATAAAAATGTATAGGACAGGAACTTAGGATTTGTGTTTCTTGCTGTGTATATTTCAACCTAAGTTTACAAACAAAATAGGAGTAACAGACACTCATTAAAATTACAGCATCAGTTCTTTTGGGACATACCTTTGTATCAATTTAGAACAAGAATAAGTAGAAAGCTAGATGTACACAGGGGCTTTTTCTAAACATTAAAAATATATTCTTCTAAGAATATGGTCATTAGAATGTAGCTAAATTTTGCCAGTGTGGTAATGACAGTGTGTATTTAAAAGTAGAAATCTAAATATGCAGTAAATTTCAAATGACTCCATTTTAATATTGGCTAATTCTAATTTTACTATATTAGCAAAACAAGCAAGCAGAGACCCTATCTTAAAGATGAGATTAGTGCATATATTTGCATGATGAATAAAATTTTCCCAGATATTCGGGAATCTATGCCTTTGATATGTATCTCACTACTATTAGTTGGATTCCCTCCAACTGTTAGAGCAAAGGAGTGAAAACATTAGTCATTGCCAAGTTCCCAGTGTATTTCCTTGGACCACCAGCTAGAAAATTCCATGTAAGTTTATTTAGTCAACGAGTCCGTTTTAAAATTCCTCTATGTACATCACCCACTTGTGTTTAAAAAAAATTATTAAAAATTTTTAGAGTAAGACTTTTATTATTCCAACAATTTTATAAAGAATGTGAGGTAATGACTATAGAACCCTGTAATTATTGTAAAATTACCTAACAGAACATGCCTTGTTGGCCCTTTTAGAAACCTCTGGAGTACAGACACACACACACAACACTGTGTTCTGGTAGAAGAAGCAGAAGTTCTCGAAGAAGTGACATAAGTTTACCGAGTGAAGAATACATAGAAAATTATTTAGAAAATGACCATTGTTTGCAATAAAACCCCAAAATATCAAATTTAAGATGCCCATGATACTCTGAGGATCAAGGAGCACACACACATGCACACAATTTATTGGATTACTGCAATTTCAGAGGCAGGAAACCTGACATGGTGAGATACAGTATGTTTTTGGGGGTGGGAGGAGAATATTAAGTCCTTATAGAAATTTTAGGAAGATACTAAGGCTAGATCTTTTTGTTTTTCTACGTTCCTTTGAAAGGTTTTATATTTCATTTCTTTATGAAATGTTTCCAAAATTCATTTGCTCAGTATGTACTTAAAAGAAGTTAACTTAAAACAACTAGCAGTTGTTTTTACTGCAAGCACGTAAGAATCACTCCAATCACATGGATGTTCTGTTGGTTCAAGGATAAAATTAAAACAAGATATCCTCTGTAAAGCAAATATATTTATTATGCACTTTCATATACATAGGGATTTTTGCTTAATATAATACAAGGAATAAAATAAAACTTTTACAATGTGAAATTCAATGTACATTTTAGGCTATTTACATACCCCAAACCAAGGGAAAAATGAAAAAAGAAAAAGCATTTGTCTGAAACTATATTTGCTGAGAAGTGTAAGTGGAGGACATTAAAGTAAAACAAACATTTGCATAGGCAAACAACATTGGAAAAAGTACTTACTCCTTTTTTTTTAATCAGTGAACTATTATTGGTGAGGATCCCAGTAGGCATGGGGATGAGGGCGAAGGACATGATATAACTGGCTGTACTTTGCAGGACATACTAAGTTCTGGTCAATTTTCCTTCCAAAACCTTTCCTACAAACATGGAGATTTTATTTTTCATTGCTGTATTTTTTATCACTTCCTTTATTATCAACTCATGACTGTTAGGGAAGCACACAAGGAATGGTATAAAACTGTTATAAGCACATGGCATCATGGTTGTGTTGTGGCATCAAGTGATTTACAAAATTTAAACATTTTTATTTAAAAAATAGCTCTTTAGGAGTTTTATATTTGTGGGACTATTTTTACGCTCTTAGTGAAGCAGAAGCTATTGTCGGTCATGGTATTAAATAAATCCCCACAGAAACAAATAAGCAAAGCAGGGCATCTTCAGCCCCCTTTTCATCCATATTCTAACTGAAAGCCATTGCTGTTCTATTCCAAAGCTTAATTAATATAAAAACATCCAGAGGAATATTTACTTTTGAAAATCATATTTTTCCAACAGGTTCTCTTCCTACCACTGTTTCAAGTGTATATAGTATGGATATGAAAACATTTAGCTCTTCAGAAAACATAAATCCCTTATGTAATGAGTCATAACTTTGCCCTTTGGCCACAAGGTGCATTTTTGTAAAAACAATAAAATTAAATAAATATAATTCCAATAATTCAAGGTTTACTAGAAAAACTGGCAGCTTTCAGGGTTCTCTTTCTAAAGAAAAATACACCTAATAAGAAATTGGAGCTTCATCTTCTAAAATTACATAAATGTACTGTATTTGAGATATGAGTAAAGTTGGTTATAATAATAGGATGTGTTCATATTTATTAACAGAATCATTAACACTTTTAAGGCTACTTTGCAAGAGTCCTATTAAGCGTATTTAATAAATGTCCCATAGGGACAAAAATTCAATACTTGAAACATTCACATTCGAGTTATCAATATTGCCATGTCACCTTAATATTAATTGAACTTATCAACTTATCTCCTATTCTTGATTATGACTTACTGATGACATAAACACATAAGTTTTGCTGACTTTAAAAAACAGAAGCAAAAATAAAAGCCTTATAGGAAGATCAAGTGAAACATTTATCACAACCAATTATACATTTCTATTTCTGTGAACAATATATCATGTATATGTTCTTCATATATGAAGATGACATTACTGACCTCAGTTACTAAGACATTTTCTAAAGATTTTTTCCAGTAGTAGCAATGGTTTTGTGCTGAATCTCCAAATTCTCTTCCCTTATTCCTCCTTATGCACATAGAAAGAACAGAATTTCTGGGGTTTTTTTGTAAGATCCCAGGGCTTTTTCAAAGATCAAACCTACAACCTTGGTTTCTAAACAATAAATTTTAATCTTTCCAGACATGCACACAACCCACTAAGCTAGCTCAACTGGTTTAGAGTCCACCCAGGAGGCTAAAGCTCTGGGTCACATGCTCATCTGAGCGGTCAACTTTGTTTTCCTGGGTTACAGACTTCACCCTTAACCCTGGCATCCATCATTCTGGAAGCGATTGTCCAAAGAGAAAAACAGGAAAGAGTATGTGGACAGAAAAGTGCAAATCCATCACTACCATTTATCAAATAGCAGTTAAAAAAAAAATACACCTGTGCTATGGCCGATAGGTTAGTGGTGTCATCAGCGAAGGAAAACACGTATTATATTCATCAAGAATATTCATCCAACTAATCACTAAAATTGACCCAATTGATTTTGAGTGGGGGCTATTTTGGTCATGCAGTGATTTACAAAATAGAAACAACTGAGAGAGAAGCTACCATCACAATTTACAGTGGTAGATATTTTATTTAACTGGATGGAAGAGAGAAAGGGTAGTCAATGAATTGTTCAGGGATCAAAAATCTACCCTCAGATAGACAGGTGCATCTCCCTCTACACACATGCCACTGAGGCCTGGCTCTGTCCCTGAGAATTTTCATGCCTCAGGAATGATCATCTGTCTTCTTGGAGGTGGAATGACAAGTGAGTGGAAGGTGAAACTGCATCCCAGTGAACGAAGCAGAACTTTATTCTGCCTATAGTCTGTGTGTGTGTGAGTTTTCTTTTCTTTCTTTTTTCTTTTCTTTTGCTTTTTTCTTTTTTTTTGACACCTTTAGCCGAAGATTAGGAGGATTCTACTGGGAAATCCAAATATAAACTACTTAGAGCAGATCCCTAAAATACTAGACATTTTAAAAATCTTTCATGAAACTTTTTTCACCTCGATGTGGCATTAAATAGAAACACATTTTTAACCAGTGCTGAAGGTGTAGTGAACATAAAATAGTTGTATGATTTATTTTATTGAGTGACATTTTTAAGGATACAGGAAACAAGCCATACACTACAACAAGGCAAATACAACTGAAACAGTATGCTTAAGTTTTGTTTGCCACAGAAAGAAAAAAATAAATACAAAGAACACTGCCTTTTCATATATATTTGATCATGGCACATGCACATTTATCAAATCTTAACTTAAAATACTTTACTCAAGATCTTTTTCAGCTTTTATCAAGGAACCGCAGTATGTATCTGCATTTAAAAAAAAAAAAGTGCTTACTCTTGGGTAGTTAATACAAAGCACACAAAATGAAATTTTTTAAGTACAGAGGGTTACACTGAGAAGGCAGCCTTACTATTTAGGCACATTACAGTATTTAAGGTAACTGTACTGCAGATATCACATTCTTCATTTTTTTTTTTTTCAGCAAATCAACAGGCATTTTATGTTTTCATCCAGTAGCTGAAGAATCACTCCAATCACAATGTCCTCTGTTTCACAGAATAGGAAACTAATGCAAAAGTTAAAAAAAAATTAATTTCTATATTATACTTATTATCTAACTACATCTAGTTTTAAAACCCTACAAAAGAATATATACATATATTTACTATGTAAAGCACAAAAGTAGACCTTTTAGAGATTCATTATTTAATGTATAAATCACTTTTAAAGATTCCACAAAGTGTTTACCTTAATTCATATGTTTTACTGTATAATATATATCTATACTTAACCTTTACAAAAGATAGAATGAGTTGGAGGGCTGTACCATCAGAACTAAATATTTTTAACATAAATCACATTGGAGAATGTATCCACTACTTTTAGACAAATTACTGTTGAATGAGATTTGACTAGTTGTCTGTAGATTCACAGTGAAGGGTGTTTATTATTAGAAGGTATAGGAAATGTATTTATAATAATGTTTTACCTAAAACATCCCTAAAAATTTATCTCCAAAGACAAAAAAGCAAAAGAAAGATTTCAAGTTTGTTAAAGAAAAGAGTACAATTTTGTTAGAGGATGAAAAATGATTAAGCAAAGTGGGATAAATATAATTGTAGTATAAGTTAGCAAAAATTCCTAGTGAAATCTGAATTTATCCTGAATATGAGAAATGTACTTCAGAAAAAGTATCCATAATATAAAATTATGCATCTGTTTTCCCATTAACTTCTCCTATGTAATTACTGTAGCATCCACTGTAGTGAAAAGGAGAAAAAAAATGTTTTTATTTAATAAATATAACTTTTGAGGTTTAAACATTTAATTCTTACGTCTAAATATACTGGGTCCTGAATACCCTCTTGCCAATACATCCATTTATCATCTTTCCACACCTATTCTTGATATGTGCAAATTTTACTTGGAAGATTCTTAAGGGATCTGTCATAATAAAAATTACCTTTCATGATTAAATCTTTTATTTCTTCCAGGGTGGAAAAAGGAAGGAAATTAACCTTCACTAACTACCTACTAAGCACTATATACACTACCTTATTCAAACCCAAAAGGGAATATTACTGAAATAGCCCCTGCCTCTGTTACCATCAGAGAACTTTTAAGAGGGGAAATGACTGTATAGGAAGGAATTCTTAATCTGAGATCCATAAATAGCATATTCATTCACCCACTCATTCATTCACTTACTCAACACATTTCTACTGAGAAACTACTATAGGTCCAAGCAGTATTCCAAGTACCTGGAATACAGTGGTGAACCGAAGAGATAAAAATCCCTACTCTCACAAAGCTTACATTTCAGTAGAGAGGAGACAAATAATAAACATAATAAATAAAATATATAAAGCATGTTAAATAGTAAGTACTGTGGCTAATGTAAAGCAGGAAAGGGGGAAAGGGAGTGCTGGAGGTGGGAGAATTCAAATTCCAAAGAGTGATGAGGGAGGGTCTTGCTGAGAAGACGACAGGAAGAGTGATGAGGTGGCCGTGTGGATTAGGGAAGAGTATTCTAAGTAGAGGGAACTACACTTTGGACATTTATTCTTTATGTTGATGAAATGTTACCTTTTATAATGGTGTTTCCTTTTTATAGTTGAAGCTTGGGTCAGAACCCTCAATCTGAAGCTTCAGGGCTTGTTTAAGGCTTAATTCCGTCTCCGAGGAAGGATATCCTTCCAGCACTTCCTGATGCCCTCTATCCTGCACTGTTCGTGGGACTGAAACCCTACCAAGAAAAACCTGGTTGCTCTGAAGATGATAATTTGGATTTGTCATTATTCCGTTTCTCTTCTTCTGTTCCCCACTTTGTTGGTGAATAAGAAACTGCTGTTGCGATCGACCGATTTCTTGCTGAGCTGAAGGTATAATTTTGCACTGCGATTCTGCTGGCATCTGTTTAGATGGTGCACCAGTCCCAGATTTGGCTGTAGGTCCTCTTTTATCAAACTGAGTCATTTCATATTCTAGAACCTTTGGCTGTGAAGAATTATTTTGTTTAGCTTTTTTCCCAGCTGACCCAGATTTGTTGGCATTTTCTGATTTCCCCCCTTTATTTGTTTTAGTTGACTTCAAACTGGGCTTTACTTGACTCCACTCAAACTCACTGCTCGGTGAATGATGGCTCTGTCCCAAGGACTGTGTTGTGGAAGACGGGGAAACAATTGACTGTCGACTTCTACTGCGCGGCAACGAATGCTGCTGAATTTGTTCTGTAAATGACAAGCTGTGAAAGCTGTCAATTGGCACTGTTTGAGCCGTTGCTGTAGATGAAGTAGTTCTCAAAGATGAATTTTTTGAGCTTTTCAGGGAATTATTTGACAATGACGACTTCTGCCGATCAACTGTCGAGTCCGGAGATTCTGAAGGAGAACTGAATGCGTGAGCTGGCCCATTCGGTAACCCGCGCAGCGAAGGCTGCACGTCCCCTCCACCAGTACTGCCAGAGCTATTTGATTTAATTGTTAATGACTGCATTTTTGAAGACACTGACTGTAGAGGCTTTTGCTCCATTGTGTGGACAGGGGATGGAGAACAGCCATTCAAACTGGATGCACCATATTTTTCTAATAATTTAATTATCTGAGAATGTCCATTTTTGGCTGCAACACGCATAGCAGTGCGTCCAAATTGATCAGCATGGTTTGGATCAGCACCGTGCTCTAATAAAACCTGCACAACATCAATGTGCCCTTCCTGGGCCGCAATGCAGAGCGCAGTTGCACCTTGATTACAGGTATGGTCCACCATGGCGCCATGCTCGATCAGAAGCTGCACCACTTTTACATGGCCCTGCCAGGCTGCAGACTGCAGAGCAGAGCGCTTTTCATTGTCTGCAGCGTTGACGTCAGCATGGTAGGTGATCAGAACCTGCACCATTTCCAAATGGCCTTGCCAGCAGGAAACATGAAGTGCTGTCCTTCCTTCAGCATCACTTGCTTCTACATTTGCACCATTTTCTAAAAAATATTCAGCCATTGTAAGTTGGTTTTCTAAGGCCAAAATATAAAGAGTAGGCCTACCATCAGCATCTTTGTAGTTCACATCAGCTCCGTGGCTAAAAAGTAATTCAACAATGTCCCTGTGTCCTTCTAATGCAGCAACCCGCAGTGCATTTCTTCCATCATAACCTCTGTGATCAATGTTGGATTTGTTTTCCAATAATACTTGAACACAATCATAATGACCCTCTTGCGAAGCTAATATGAAAGGTATCCGCCCATCATTATCTATTTCATTTGTTCTAGCACCTTGTTCAATAAGTGCTTCACATATTAATCTGTGACCTTCAAAAGCTGCCATGTGCAAAGGTGTCCATCCTGCATCATCCCTGTGATTTTCATCTAACCCCCTATCCAGTAGAGTACGTACAACTTCAACATTTCCTTGGGCTGAAGCTATGCTGAGGACTGTCCTCCCTTCACTGTCAATGCTGTCCACAGCTGCACCCCAAAACAGAAGTGTGTTTACAACCGAAGCATGACCCATAGAAGCTGCTGCTAACAAGGGTGTACGACCATTGTTATCTGTGTGGTCGACATCTGCTCCCCCCTCTAGAAGCAAGTCAACCACATCGACGTGTCCTTCATAGGCAGCCACCAGCAGTGGAGTCATGCCATCTTTATCACAATGATCCACTTCAGCACCTCGATCGATTAAAAGGCTAACAACCGACGCATGTCCTTTACTTGCAGGAACACAAAGTGCAGCCACAGAGAGTGCAGTCCTGCCATCGACGTCCTCGTGATTCACTTCTGCTCCGTGGTCCAGTAGGTGTTCCACAATCTCTCTATGTCCCATGTAGGCTGCTGCTATCAAAGCAGTTCGACCTTCATTATCAGCTTTGTTGACTTCAGCACCATGTTGTAGCAAGTTAAGTACAATATCCTCATGTCCTCCCCAGGCTGCTGCTCTCAAAGCTGTTCGGCTATCAGCATCTGCACAATCCACTTTGACGCCAGCATACAGTAGTGCAGAAACGACCTCAGTATGACCACCCCAAGCAGCGGATCTTAATGCCGTCCAGCCATCCTGATCAGTATGATTAATATTTGCTCCACAACCAATCAAACAATTAACCACCTTGGTATGTCCTTGTCTAGCAGCTAGGGTAAGTGGCGTGTGCCCGTGAGCATCTTCTATCTCTAAATCTGCTCCCCTAGAGACGAGTAAATTCACCACATCAAGGTTGCCACTGTAAGCAGCATTAGCCAGTAATGTCCTCCCATTTGAATCACACTGGTTTACTGATGCTCCATTATCTAGTAATGTCCGGATGGAATCCTCTCTTTCCAAGGCTTGTCGGACTATGCATGATGTGCGATCATCTTCACTGTTGACGTGAGCACCAGCTTTCACCAGCAGCTGTAGCACTTCTTGCTCCTTGGGTATTAGTGTGGACAGGGAGTCTCTGACAGGTGTACCGTTCCATATCATCCACAGAGCTAACTCAGCTGTCTCTAACTGTAAGTTTGAATTAATTAAGTGCAATGCAAATTCTTGTGCTTCCAATGGTGTTAAATTCTTGGCTTGACAGGTATAACTCATAGCCAACATTCGGTGTCCTTCTGCTGCATTACATAAATACTTCTGGGTGCAGTGTTTCACATCCAGGAGCCACTCCGCAAAACTATAGTGAAACAGTATTTTAGTATCTCCTAGTCCATCAACAAGAAGTTTGGAGAGGACATCTAACTTGCGCTGAAAGTCTTCCAAGCTTAATGACATACTTTTGGTCCACACTGCGTGATATAATTCCGTTATGGTCAGAGGTCGGCAGGCTGCAAGAATCACGTTCAAAATAGGCTGAACCTTTGCAAACTGTTTTCTTACAAAAAGTCTCTGACACAGCCAGAGATACAGACCATTTAGAGTTCCTGGGATGTCACGAATCTCTCTTAACATAATAAAATTTTCTACAACTCCATCGAGAACTCGTTCTAGATAAAGAAAGCATCCGCTGCTCTTAATGTGCAGTTGATTTAACATCTCTGCAGTTTCTTTTGTGAGGTGTTGTCGCAAAGCTTCTTCTTGATCTAAGCGATGAAGAATGTACTGCTGAACATCCTTAACGATATATGCCTTCCGAAGGTCATCTAAACTTATTTTTCGAAAACCTAAGGACAAAAAAGTAGATGTCAATTGAAAATGATTATCAAAGTTTCCATATAGTCAAAGAGAATGTTCAACATGTGACAAACTGAGAAGCAAATAGATCAATAATAAGTCAATTCATACTAATAAACCAGTCAATAGATACCTAGAAGTATATGAGTCAGCTTTCTTTTCCTTCTGGAGAAACACACTGATGGCAGATAAACGATTTCATTTTCCTATCCACAAATGGAACTATTTCTTATTCGTTTAGTGGCTCAGTGCTCCTCTCAGCTTCCATGATAAGAGATACTAAATGAGCATTAGACATCTTCCATACATAGCCAAGCATATCGGGAAGATTTTCTGATCCCCCAAATGATTAGGAAAAAAAGTTGCAGGAGACATAAATAAGGTTTGTTTGTTTTTATAAGCTGATCTTTTCCACGTGCAAAATTTACATATTTCTATCCACATAACTGAAGGTACACTAGTCTTAATTATGGAATTGAATATTTGCATACAGTTAGAATATCACCTGTCACTGCCTTTAAATTACATTATTTAACATTTAACTTGTTAACATTTAACTTGTTAAATGTTATTTAACATTTAACTTGTTAACAAGTTAAAATAATTAAATCTTAGATTGTCAATAAACAGCTTGAATCTGAAGATGCAACTTGGTCAAATTATGCTAACAAAATTTCAGCACTGTGAAAATAAAGCAACTTAATAAAATTCAAACCAACCTAAAACCATACTAGTTACAGCTATTCAAAACTCACTTTAAGTTCTTTAAAGGAAACCATATCATTTTCCGAAGCAAGATGATATCCTGTTTTATAGACATGGATATATATTATATTAGACAACTGTGTAATTCATCTTCCAAAAGAAAAAACTGCTAAGTGAATGAACTCTCTTAAGAGGAGTAAATCTAGAAATTCAGCAAAGATTAGTGATGGTCAATTAATACTGAGTAAAATACTCTTACTCAATTGAATAAAACAAATGTATATATCACCTACTATATGCCAGGTACTATGTGAGGAAATGAGACTCTCACTTTGTGGTGAGAAGTCAGTGAGGACCAAGGCAGACCCGCATTCTGAAAGACTTCTAACATCACTAAAGATGAACAGGTGGAGTCAACTCAAGAGGCAAAGCCTCTTATAGAGGCTGTGATAAAGTCTACATAAGAATCACTAGGACTTCACTGGTGGCGCAGTGGCTAAGAATCCGCCTGCCGATGCAGGGGACACGGGTTAGAGCCCTGGTCCGGGAAGATCCCACGTGTCGTGGAGCAACTAAGCCCGTGCGCCACAACTACTGAGCCTGCGCTCTAGAGCCCATGTGCCACAACTACTGAAGCCCACGCGCCTAGAGCCCATGCTCCACAACAAGAGAAGCCACCGCAGTGAGAAGCCCACGCACTGCAACGAAGAGTAGCCCCTGTTCACCACAACTAGAGAAAGCCCACACGCAGCAACGCAGACCCAATGCAGACAAAAAATAAATAAATAATTAATTTAAAAAAAAGGGGTGGTGGTGGTGGGAGGAATTGGGAGATTGGGACTGACATATATACACTAATATGTATAAAACAGATAACTAATAAGAACCTGCTGTATAAAAACATAATAATAAAATAAAATTCAAAAAACAAAAAAGAATCACTGAAAACCTCAACAACCAAAGCAGTAGCAGCAACAGATAAAAATAGAAGTTGGATCTGGAAATTACTAATAAGAGCTAGATGGCGTAGAGCTTAGTAAGTGTGGAGAAGGAAAGAGAACAGGAGTCAAAGCTGAGATTCTTTTGTGGTGTGGCCAAAAGCATGGAAAAAGAGACCACTAAAGGACAAACAACAGGTTTGGAGAGAAAGTTGAAAAATTCAGTTTTGTGACACTAATCTTGAATTACTTAGATGAAATGGACAAATTTATTGAAAAACACAACCTACCAGGAATGACACATGAAGAAATAACAAATTTGCATACCTCTAAATCTATATAAAATGGAATCTGTAATTATATATATTTACATACATTCAATTGATTGATTAGTCTCAACAGAATTGATTTCAAATGATAAATTTTAATTACGAAAAGACACTCCTGATCTGAAGAATTTAAAACATGCCTAGAAGTGTATAACATTCTACGTTTATCAGTGATATGAGATAACTTGCCTCCAAACCTTTTTTGTGTGTTCATTTGCTTTTGACTTTATAAATTCATTAAAATAATTTAAGCTGGAAAACACCTGGCATGTTGCTAATAAAAAGGATTTTTAAAAATAATAACTACCACCTTACATTGTACAGTGTTTTAAAGTTTCCGAAGTGATCTTGTAGATAATGATTGACATGAAAGATCATATGGCCTATTATGAATAAATATCTGTAATTTAAACCTACATAACTAAGATACCATGATTGAAACTTGAGGTAATTAAGACAGAATCTAGGCTAACCCTCCACAGTAACAGGTTTGGTTCTGAAAGAAATATAAGAGATCAACATTTATTGACAGTCAATTATTTTTAAAGCAGCACTTCCAGTACTTATCATACATAACACTTCTTATGTCAAGCCTGTGAGATAAGTTGCACCTGACAATTCTAATTTGGAATGCATACATCTCAATTCAAAATCCATATATTTCATTAAAACAACAGTAGAAAGCAGAAACATGTAGGACATAAGGAACGCTGAAAAAAATTTTTAATAAGTGAAAAAATGCTATGTTCATGGACAGAAGGAAAGCATATTTTAAATGTCAAACTTTTCCTAAATTTTAACCAAATGTAATAATTTTGTTTACATCATTAGTAGTTATAATTTTTAAAAAGCTGTTCAAGTCAATCTAGTGGAATAAAAGTAAAAACACATATTTTAGGATAATATTGATGGCAAGGACGACTGGGAAGTAACCGTACAAGAAAATTTAAAATATTAAACCAATGTGACAGTTGCATAAAAACGCCAACAGACAGTTTAGAAGAGCAGACAGATGGTTTAGAAATACATCAATAACACACACACACACATACATGCACATATGCCTACACTTAAGATAAAAGAAGCACTGACAACTAGTGGTACAGGGAGTTCATAAACAGTGCTGAGAAGATCTGTGATTTGATAAAGTATCCAGATAAGAGTCTTATTTCACACCATTCGGTAGAATATATACTATAAGGATAAAAATCACTAAATGTAAAAATAAGAATATACAATAGTAAAGGACAATACATTAGAGTGAATATAAGGGACTTCAAAAGAATTACTACAGTTTTAAAAAGCTGAAGAAAATAGCTGCAAAGAATAAAAAAATATGAAATAAAAGCCCTCTTAATAATCAATAAGAATATCACTAACTTCCTGGAGGAAACCTAGGTAAAGGTGAGAAAGTACTAATTCAAAGGAAAAAAAAGAGACAAATTGATAAATTAAGCATAAGGGGGAAGAATTCAATAGTAAATAAGAAGTATAAATAAAAATGAGATACTATTTTTCACACACTAAATCTGCAAATATGAAAATATATAATTCAATACTGGTGGAAGTTCCGAGAAACCAACACTCTCAGGTAGAAATATATGACATATATCTTTCTGGAAAGCAACCTGAAAATATGTATTCATAACTTTAGTAATATTCTTCAACGTTTACTACCAAATTCCAAACCTATCATCAACAGAGATGTGATCTGATGCTTATTACGGCTCAGCATTTTTAATAAGAAGGAGTATGGTAAGAGAACAAGACCATATTCAGTTCCTCCTTAGTCCTTCTTGGTTCACTGCTTTCTCCACCAAGACCTAGTTCAAAGAAACACAAATTCATTTCTTTGCTTTGTTCGAAGCTCTGATCTAGATGTTGAGGAGATACAGTGGTGGACAAGACAAGCAAATTTCCTGTTCTTATGGAGGCTGTATCTTAGTGGAGGAGACACCCAAGTAAGAAAACAAATGTAAAATGTAAACAATTTTAAACAGTAATAAGACATAGGAAGAAAAATGTGTGACTAAGTAGTTGAGGTGGCAAAAATAGAAATCGGATAGAAGAATATGGAGAAGCCTGCAGGAGACTGGTATTTGAGAAGAGATGGAAATGTTAAGATAGTAAGAAGTTCAGGAGAAGGTCATTCCCGTCAGAGGGAACATCAAGCGCAAGCCCCTAAGGCAGAAAATGCAGATCTGAAAATAACAAACGTGAACTGACGAAAATATAGAGAAAGGGGAAATCTCATGTGTTGCCGGCAGAAGCATAAATTATTTCAAGCACACCAGATAGCAATTTGGCAAAATTAACTAAAGCTCAAAACGTACACACTCTATTCTCTAGTAATTCTGTCTGGGTTTGTAATGTAAACTTTTAGCACACGTGCACAAGACGTGTTCGAGTACGTCCATGAAGCATTTTTTGTAATAATGAAAAACTGAAATAATTAAATGTCCATGAATAGGATAATGGAAAAATTGGAGATTTATTCATGGGAAGGAATAATATAGAGCAGTTAAAACCAATGAACTAGGTTTATAAGTAGTAATAGGAATAGGGCTCAAAAACAATGCTATCAAACAAAAGGATACAGTGATAATAATAATAACAGCAGCAATACACTTATGAAGCACTTATTATGTACTAGGCATTGTTCTAAGTGCTTCACATGTAATTTGTCATTTAGACTCACAAAAACTCTGTGGGGAAAGTAATAGGAATGTGTAATCCTCATTTTATAGATAAGGGCACTGAGGCACAGGTCATGTTGGTAAGCTGCATAAGGTCACATAGCCAGTAAATGGGAATAGCTAGGATGGTGTATGCAGTGTTTCATTTATGTGAACTATAAAAATATACAGAATACAAATATGAGTTGAAAGGACAGAAAATAAACTAATAATACTGGTCGTCTCAAATGAGGAAGGGAAAGAAATGGGAGGCCATAGACCAAAAGGGGATTTAACTTTATCTGGACCTGACATACTAAGAGCTACATTAAGTATTAGCTGTTATCCTGTTAATCCCCCAACTTTTATCAACTAGATTTTCAATAACAACAGAACAGAATAGTATAAGGGAAATCAAATCAAAAGTGCTGTTATTAGTAGCAAGGGAATCTAAAAGAGGGAATAAATCTGGTTAAAGGAAACCATTTTAACAAATTAGTAGGGTTTCACCATTCTGTAAAATGTATAGAACTATTTACAAGTGATATGGCTAATTAACCAATAACTGAATTATCCTTCCAATTACACTATAAATCCTGTGAGTGGTCCTTGTTTTATGCTCCTTTTACTTCCCATAGCACAAAGAAAAAAAGGGCTTTACATAATCTAATAGGAGAAACCACAACTTTATTGTGGTAGTAAAGAAGAAAAGTAAAGGAAGAAAAAAACCTGATCAGGTAGTTCTATACATTGTATAGATTGTTTTCTCACACATCAGAAAAGGGTTAAAAAAAGGATCTACTTCAAGAGGTATCCTGAATGGCTGTTGACTCTTGTCTCTCCTCTTAAACCAGGAAAAACATCTTAGAGAAACTGCCACTGATTTTTAAATACACATATTCACTACTCTCAGTCTAGTTAGAAGAAATATCATAAGCTGATCAGGACATATCAGCATAAAAATTGCAGCCCTACAGATATAAAGCAGCTAATATGGCATGAAATACTCGTAACCTTTACTAAAGATGTTAGATAAAGAATCTTAAAAAAAAAAAAGGTACTATTAAATGATCTTAAAATATTCTATGGCTTGTTTTTAATACAACTTTTAAAAAGTACAGTTGAAAACAGCTGATAGAACAGCTGACAGAATAGCAGAAGCAATGACCAGATTTTCAACTGCGTACTCTAAGAAAGAAACACATGCATTATTTAGTTCATCAGTGAAAAACATTTGAAGATGGCAGGAATTATGCTTACCGGTAAACATTTTAGTAACAGCTTTGCTCTGTTTGCGGGCAGAACACAGAAGTAATAGCCATGGTGGAAAGAACTCGTGGTGACCAGCTAAAAGCTCTGCCACAGTCCCAGATAAGCTGGTAGACGTCTGTTCACCTTCCGTAACATTACACCCTTCATCCACTGAATCCACAAGCAGATAGAGGCTTTGCTGGGGAGGCTTCATTCCCAAGAGAGGGAGCAGGACACACCTGTGAAACACATCCATATGAGCATTTTGAATGTTACTGGCTATGATATTAAGGTTTATTATCCAAACACTAGAATTACAGGTTATAAATATTGTTTTAAGAAAAAAATTAATGTTTTAGAATAAAACTATTGTACAAGTTTCAATTCCTTACTTTAATGAGAATACTGGTCCTAAATAGTTCACATTTCCAATAACAACAACGTTTTCCACAATAAAGTGTGTGTGTATGTGTGTGTGTGTGTGTGTGTGTGTGTGTGTGTATTATTGATTCAGCATTCTTAAGAAGGGCAGTAAGAACCTGAAACAAGATTTCACTATTCCTTTCCTGAAATTTTTATCAATAATAAAAGCTTGAATTGTTTATCACAAAGCTAAAATGTATTGGAAAGGAAAAAGAAACTGGGGATCACTTCAGTAATAGAAAAGATATCAAGAGTTCTCTAGAATTTAGAAGATTTTATCATTATCATCATGTCTCTCACAAAATGACTGCACTTCATCTAGTTTGTCATACACAAGTTTTATTTTAAAAGACTTTTCAAAGATAAACTACAGTCTAGATTCCATTTGATGTATGTTCAAATTTCAATGTAAAGGATAAATTATTAGGTTTAATCCCAACACATTTCCTACTCAGATAATTTATACTGAAGTTGAATACAAGTTTTTCATAACTGAAACAATACTCATTCATTTTCAACAAATATTTACATGAGCATTCCATATGCTGAATGAGGTACTGAAAGATACAACGGTGAAGAGGACAGAATCCATCTAATTATGAACACCAGAAACGTACAGATAATCCTTTCTACAACTCTCTTCTTAATCTTTCAATCCTGATAGCAACCAAGATCCAATGTATCACTAAGTCCTGTCAATGCTTCTTTATAAAAGTCTTCAAACCCACCCTGGTCTGTATCATCACCCTACTCCAAACTGCCGTCATCGCGTTCACCCAGGAACCACACTAATCTACATGCCTCCAGCCACTCCCTCCAGAGCTCCTACTGCAGCAGATCAAACTTTTCACAATGTTCCTCCAGTCATACTAGCTTTTTCCATGACTTTTACTAGATACAATTACACAAGGGCCTTTTGGTTTGCAGTCTCCTCTGCCTGGTCTGTGCTTCCCTTCTCTCTTCATGTAATTAACTCCTCCTTGGTCTTCAATGGTAAGCTTGAGAGTCACTTTCTCAAAACCAAGACCCTATAATATGCTTTCACAACATCAAGTATTTCTCTTTCACAGCATTATCAAGTTTGTAATGTTAAACTTACTCAATGTCATTAATTCTTATTTCTCTCTTTAGAGGTTAAGCATCAAAAGAACGGGGACTATGTCAGTCTCGCTCATGAGTATAACCCCAGAACCTAGCAGTGCTGTACCCATAGGAGATCCTAAGTAAAGACTTCACACTGTTGTAGCCTATACTGGAAAACAAATAACTTCAATGTAGGCTGCTCAGTGCTACCAAAAAAAGCAGTAAAATTACTAACACAGTGGACAAGAAATGATCAACTCAAGGGAAGTAGATAAGAAAGGAAGAAAATGTCAGAGAAACATTCAAATATTAGGTGCTCACGATGAACTAAGTTTTGAAGGATCAATTAAAATTCTCCAGGAATAGTAATAAATTTGCAATAAATTTTACAATAAAGGGAAGGCAGGGCCATCCTGGCGGAAGGAATGTTATAAATTTAGGAAAATGTCCTTTATTGTACCTTATGTATATAGTTCCTCTACTATGAGAACAAAGAAGGCTGACGTAAAACCAGTGTTATATATTTACCTACGTATACAGTACATATATACATATACAGTATATATATATTTCTATATATAGTACATATAAAATATACTATCATAATATACTATAGTAATATCCTATAATCAGTGCCACTTGAGAGAGACCATAACCTTAACTACTTTTTTAAAAAAATTTTATTAATTTATTTATTTTTGGCTGTGTCGGGTCTTCATTGCTGCGCGGGTTTTCTCTAGTTGCGGCAAGCGGGGGCTACTCTTCGTTGCAGTGCACGGGCTTCTCATTGCAGTGGCTTCTCTTGTGGAGCACGTACTCTAGGCGTGCAGGCTTCAGTAGTTGTGGCATGTGGGCTCAGTGGTTGTGGCTCATGGGCTCTAGCGCACAGGCTCAGTAGTTGTGGTGCACGGGCTTAGTTACTCCACAGCATGTGGGATCTTCCCAGACCAGGGCTCGAACCCGTGTCCCCTACATTGGCAGGCGGATTCTTAACCACTGCGCCACCAGGGGGGAGCCCCCACCTAACCTGTTTTTGATCAGGATAGGGTAAGGGGAGAGGTCAGCAAAGTTAGGAGAGGAGCTTAGTCAGGAGAAAGTTCGAGAGTAAGGCAACAGACACAGGAATAAAAAAATCTAGTTAAGGCAGTAGGACACGCACAGGCTGGGGGAAGAGAAGGACCAGTGAACAACATACTGAAGAAAATTACTGAAAGAGTAAATGCTGGGACTTACAAAGTATTCTGAAATGTGAACTCTGACCTAAGGGTACTAAGGAGCCAGTGAAGTACTTTAAGCACAGAACTGATATGTTTATACCTGTGTTTAGAACGATAACTGGCTACAGTTGAAGGAAAGCCTGAAACAGAGTAAGTCTAGAAGGAAAGAGTGCGATAGGAGGCCACTGCTCAGAATTTAAGGGAAAAAAAAGAAAAAACAATCTCCATCCTGAACTACTGCTACCAAGGCCATCACTGCTAACTTTAATTCAGTGCTTTATTGCATTTAAGTACTTCACATCTGCATCAACTCACTTGATTCTCACATTAAGTCTTTAAGATGGGTACTGCTGTAATACCCATTTCCAGATGAGGAAAACAAGGCACACAAGGAGAAGTCACTTATCCAAAGCTCAAGGAAGGGACTGAAGTTCAGGGTCTGGCTCTAGAACCTACACAAGGGTAGACCATTCAGCCTGGTTTGCCTAGGACTTTACCAGTTCTAAGTACTGAGAACCAGCCATTCCTCCTCCCTGTCCATGCCCCCCACGCCCCACTCCTGGGCAAACCAGGATGGTCAGTCACCCCCTAGTCTACACTCTTACCCATGACGGTCTACTGTCTATCTAAAACCAATGTTATAAATAAGGTAGTAAGCAGCAAGGTCAGAATGAAGTAGACAGATCTGAGGGAAATTTGGTGGGTGAAATTGATAGGATTTGATGATTATTCCCCGTCTTTTGCTTACTCCAGGTTATGTGTTCTTCTTTTCCTAGTTCTTTATAATACAAACTGAAATCATTGTTTCATACTTCTAATATAATCCTTTAATGTCATGAATTTCCCTCAAGTATTTTCACTATCATCCAATTCAAAATAATTTCCCTTTGATTTCTTCTTTGAAACAGGTTACTGAGAAGTGAGTGGTATCGTTTTTAAATATTTGGGGACCTCCCAGGTATTTTATGTTCCTGTGTTACCATTATTTAAATTCAACTGTGATCAGAAAACATACTTTGTATAACTTGCACACCTTTAAATTTATTAAGCATTGTTCTATGGTCCAGAATGTCTAACTTAGTAAACGTGTAAGCATTTGAAAAGACTGTGTGTGCTATTGTTGGATGGACTATTCTATAAATGTCCTTTAGATCAAGTGGTGATAGTGTTGTTCAATTGTTCTATATACAACTGACCCTTGAGCAACCTGGGGGTTAGGGGCACCGAGCCCCTGTGCAGTTAAAAATCAGGATACTGCTTAGAGAAGGTATGGAGAAAAGGGAACCCTCTTGCACTGTTGGTGGGAATGTAAATTGATACAGCCACTATGGAGAACAGTATGGAGGTTCCTTAAAAAACTAAAAATAGAATTACCATATGATCCAGCAATCCCACTACTGGGCATATACCCAGAGAAAACCATAATTCAAAGAGACACATGCACCCCAATGTTCATTGCAGCACTATTTACAATAGCCAGGACAGGGAAGCAACCTAAATGCCCATCGACAGATGAATGGATAAAGAAGATGTGGTACATATATACAATGGAATATTACTCAGCCATAAAAAGGAATGAAATTGGGTCATTTGCAGAGACGTGGATGGATCTAGAGACTGTCATACAGAGTGAAGTAAGTCAGCAAGAGAAAAACAAATATTGTATATTAACGCATATACATGGAACCTAGAAAAATGGTACAGATGAACCGGTTTGCAGGGCAGAAATAGAGACACAGATGTAGAGAACAAACGTATAGATACCAAGGGGGGAAAGTGGCGAGGAGTGGGGGTGGTGGTGTGATGAATTGGGCAATTGGGATTGACATATATACACTAATATGTATAAAATGGATAACTAATAAGAACCTGCTGTATAAAAAAATAAATATAATAAAATTCAAAAAAAAAATCAGCATACTGCTATCTCTGCCTCAAAAACAAAGGAACCCAAGGGCAGTAAGCTAAAACAGTCAGGTATATATTTTTTCATTTTTTTTTTAATTAAGCTATATGTCTCTTTATGTATATTTGTCTTAGGTAACATATAATTAGATCTTACATTTTTATCTAAATCAGACAAACTGCCATTTATACTAGTGTATTTACCATTTACATTTAATGTGATTATTCATATGATTCAGTTTAAATTTACTATATTCTTATACATACCATTTTAAAATATACAAGTATATCTGTAGGACATATTACTAGGATTAGAGTTGCTAGGTTAAGGGGCATATCTGTGTATATCTTCACAGATATTGTCAAAATACCCTCTAGAAATTATATAAACATACCCTCCCAACAGTTGCGTAAGAGTGCCTGTTTCCCTAGCCCCTCCATTATAGCAATTAACATTATTTTCCACAGATATGCAGAAAATAGCATCATTATGCTTTTAGTTGACATTTCCTTACAATGAGGTCAATCTTATTTACAAATGTCTAGGAGTTTTATTTCTTTTTCTTTAAACTGTGTCTTCATATCCTTTATCCATTTTCCAAAAGATTAATGTTTCTCTTTTTTGGAGAGTATTAAGAAAATGATTTTGTTGCTAATATTTTCCATCATTTGTTACTTTTCTTTTGACTTTTAAAGGGTTTTTTTTTTAATGTACAACTTCTCTGTTTTTTTACCTTTATATATCAGTCTTTTTTCTTTTATGAATTCTGAGTTTTATACGTTAACACATCAGTCTTTTTTCTTTTATGAATTCTGAGTTTTATATGTTTCATTTCTGAGGGGACTTCCCTACTCTAAAGGTTAAAAAAAACACTTCCTCATGTTTTCTTCAAAAGCTTTGAAAATTTTATTTTTTAATCACATTAGTTTTGACATAAGATGTGAACTAGGTTTCCAATTTTTTTCCCCACATGGTTCCACAGTTATCCCCAAACTATTTACTAAATTATCTTTCTCTTATTGACTTGATTTGAAATATCTCTCTTTTCACAGACAGAGTAAATCCCCATATATATTTTGGCTAAGTTTCATCTCATTCTGTTGTCTCACCATCTCTTTTCCAAGCACTTATATCTCTGCTTCATGCAACTGTTGAAGTCAGGCAATTGCTCATTAATTATGTTTTCATTTAAGACAATATGTTTGGCTATGGTTTTCTTTTTGTTCCATGGCAATATTTTTCTGGTGAGCATTTCTGGTGCTGGTGTTTTTTTTTGGAGGAAGAGTAAAATGTTGAGCTTTATTATGCCTTCAAACTTAAGTTGTTATTCACTTAAAATACACTGTTAAAAATATAAGATTTTTTTTTACTAGATCTTTATTAGAGTATAGTTGCTTCACAATACTGTGTTAGTTTCTGTTGCACAGCAAAGCAAATCATTTTTTACTAGATCTTTATTAGAGTATAGTTGCTTCACAATACTGTGTTAGTTTCTGTTGCACAGCAAAGCAAATCATCCATGTGCATACACATGTCGCCATATCCCCTCCCTCCCATCCTCCCTATCCCACCCCTCTAGGTCATCGCAAAGCACCGAGCCAATTTCCACTAGCCAACTATTTTACATTCTGTAGTGTATATATGTTGATGCTATTCTCACTTCACCCCAGCTTCGCCCTCCCACCCCACATCCTCAAGTCCATTCTCTATGTCTACCTCTTTATTTCTGCCCTGCAACTAGGTTCATCAGTACCATGTTTTTTTTTAATTCCATATATATGTGTTAGCATATGGTATTTGCTTTTCTCTTTCTGACTTACTTCACTCTGTATGACAGACTCTAGGTCCATCTACCTCATTACAAATAACTCAATTTCATTTCTTTTTATGGCTGAGTAACATTCCATTGTATATATGTGCCTTCTTTATCCATTACCAAAACCAGAAAAAGATATCACAAAAAAAGAAAATTATAGACCAATATCACTGATGAACATAAATGCAAAAATCCTGAACAAAACATTAGCAAACAGAAGCCAACAGCACATTAAAAGGATCATACACCATGATAAAGTGGGGTTTATCCCAGGGATGCAAGGATTCTTCAATATATGCGAATCAATCAATGTGATACACCATATTAACAAACTGAACAATAAAAACCATATGATCATCTCAATAGATGCAGAAAAACTTTTGACACAATTCAACACCCATTTATGATAAAAACTCTCCAGAAAATGGGCAATAGAGGGAACTACCTCAACATAATAAAGGCCATATACGACAAACCCACAGCCAACATCGTCCTCAATGGTGAAAAACTAAAAGCATTTCCTCTGAGATCAGAAACAAGACAAGGATGTCCACCCTCGCCACTCTTATGCAACATAGTTTTGGAAGTCCTAGTCTGGTGCTGTTTTTTAGACCCCTTCTCCCTACTGGTTTTGAGGTATATTTTTACATATCTTGTGACAGCTCTTCAGTAAGATAACTTCTTCCTGGATCAGCAATTGCAGGTTAGTGTGTCCAGTGTACAGGCTTCTAAGAATCTCCTTATGACTCAGAGTTATGGGCATGAACAACTTCTTTGCGCTTCTACTTCTCCCCAACCAATTAAGCTGAAAAGCTGTGGGGATGTACACAAGGCCTTTCTCACCACAGCCCCCTCGCCATTACCCCCAGATGTCTGACTCCTGCACAGAGCTCATCTGTGAGACTCATTCTTCCCAGCACTCTTTGTTCTTCCATTCTGCTTAACTGGGTCCAGGGAAACTTCTAGCATAAGTCTATAACCTGTCTCTGTGGTTCCAAATGAGGGTCTTTATGCTCTTGATGATGTTCAGGGTATACATTTATTTCAAAGAGTAAATGTTGTGTCAGTTTTGTCTGCATCTCAGTTTGGTATTAACTTCCACATTTATCTTGAGGCTGGGGTTTACAGGTCTCTCATAGTTTCACTTTCTTGCTATTAGACTATTTCCCAGGCCTTAGTCAGTCATGTCAAAACCAGAAGACAAACTATGGCTTTAAAAATGTTGAGTAATTTTTTCTAGTCTTGACATCACCTCTAAACTCAAAACTGTCTGCTACCATCTCCATGTGGATGTCCTACGGGCGTCTCAAATTTAACATGTTTAAAGAAGCATTCTCTCAATTTACCCCCCAAATAAGTTCCTCCCCACCCATTTTCCCCATGTCAGTTAGTGGTATCCCATCACCCCCCTAGTTTCTTAAGTCAAAATCCTAGGACTAATTCCTGAGTCCTCCCTTTTATTCCAGCCACTGTCCCCCTTTCAGCCCTAACAGCAAGCTTTCCTCCAGTCAGGGCCTATGTACTTGGTACTCCCTCTGCCTAGAAAGCTCCCCGAGGCCGAACTTCTCTTCCTTCAGATTTCAACACAAAGTTTATCCCTGAAGAGGTTTTCCTTGGTCACCGTGTCTTAAATGGCCTTCATCGTGTATTACTGTTCCTCTAACAACTCATCCTGTTTTCTTTGTAGTGTTGATCCCATCCTCAAAGTAATTTATTGCGTTATCTCGTGTACCGCTTTCACTGTAAGGCTGGGGTGAAGCTCCTCCACTTCCGTGCTGCCTCCCCCGGGATGGCGCCCGTCCTGTGCACTGCTAGATTCCCAGCACTCAAAACCATTATTTGCACATCACAAACACTCAGTAAAATCTGCTTCATGAATGAATGGTAATTAATAGGAAAACTGCTACTCTGAAACACTAGATAAAAAATTTTCTAAAAAAAAAAAAAAAAAATTTTCTAGACTCAGAATTCCCATATTCAGTTTCCTTTTATTTATTCCATCAAAAGCACCATATGGGGATACCTACACCACCAAGTGACACACAGATGCACATCTCTACCAGATTACATTTTATCATTTTATAAATGACAATCCCATCAAAGTATACACACACAAAGCAAGAGTGCTTTAGAAGTCTAAAACAGATTTTCCTCTGTTTGTGAATATATATGTATATATTATCTTCAAAATGAGATAATGTGATAGTATTAGATTATCACATTCATACAAAGATAACCACCATCTTTAAAACCAGCAGTGTGCCGCAGGATTTTACCTGTGTAGATATGTTATTAAATGTCTTACATTTCTTAGGTGCATTATTAAAATTCAGGCAATGTATATTACACTAATACTTTTATGAATTTAATTTAAAGTCCTTGAGCTAGCTCTCCCCCCATTTTCAATTCTATGTGGAAAATAAGCGCTGGCAGCATCATGCTTCTGTAGCTGGCCTTCTGATTTTCAGGCAGAAAGGCAGCTAAAAGACCATTAGGGCAATTATGAAATGAAATCCATTTTTTTTTAATACAGTGAATTTACTTACTGCCTCTTTCTCAAGAGGCTAATTAACTTTTAAAAGCTCCTACAAGTATTGTAAGGAGTATACTATTAGACAGATACTATACGTACAATAGTTTCTTAAGGTTTTCACTGTTGAACATTGAGTTTCATCTCATTCTCTGGCTCACTCCCTCAGGAGCAGAGAACTAGTTAAGAGCCTCCCTCCCAGTCTTACAACAAAATAAGCCAGGCAAACTGCAAGTTCAAGACTTTTCATGAACCTACGAGAGTGCTTAGGTCACAGGGCAACCAACTAGCCCAAAATCTAAGGTGACACAGACATCTGCAGGCAGACATAGAACGCAAGCACTTACTTACCTGGGGCAGATGCACCTGGACACTGGAAAACAAACTGAATAAAAAATAGGCAAAAGACCTGAACAGACACCTCACCAAAGAAGCTACAGATAGCAGGTAAGCGTATGAAAAGAAGTTCAACATCAAATGTCATTAGGGAATTGCAAATTAAGACAAGCTGCGACATATAAGTTAGAATGGCCAAAATCCAAGCGCTGACAACACCAAATACTGGCAAGGATGTGGAGCAACAGGAACTCTCATTCGTTGCTGGTGGGAATGCAAAATGGTACACAGCAAGTTTGGAAGACAGTTTGGCAGTTTCATAGAAAACTAAACATACTCTTCCCATACAAAACAGCAATTGTGTCCCTGGTATTTACCTAAATGAACTGAAAAAGTATGTCCATGCAAACATCTGCACACATGGTGTATATAACAGCTTTATTCATAACTGCCAAACTTCGGAAGCAACCAAGATGTCCTTCAGTAGGTGAATGTTAATAAACTATGGTACATCCAGACAATGGAAAATCATTCAGCACTAAAAAGATATGAGCTATCAGGCCATGAAAAGACATGGAGGAATCAAATGTATATTACCCAGTGAAAAAAGCCAATATGAAAAGGCTACATACTGTATGATTCTGACTGTCAAACATTCTTAAGGCAAAACTATGGAAATGGTGACAAGATCAGTGGTTGCTACGAGGAGGGAGTGATGAATAGGCAGAGCATAGAGGATTTTTAGGGCAGTAAAACTACTGTGTATGATACAATAATGGTGGATACATTTATTATATATTTCTTAAAACCCATAGGATGTACAACACCAAGAGAGAACGCTAATGTCAACTATGGACTTTGGGTATTAATGATATGTCAATGCAGGTTCATCATTTATAACAAATGCACCACTGTGATGCAGGATGTCGATAGTGGAGGAGTCTGTGTGTGTGCAGGGATGGGAATAAATGGAAACTCTCTACACGTTCCCCTTAAAAGCAGTGAACCTAAAAAAATAAAGTCTGTAAATTTAAAAAAATAGTATGGTATTTGCAAAAGACAGACACATCAAAGTCTAGAAACAGACCAGTATAAATACAGGAAGTGATTTTTCACAAAGTTGCAAAGGGAATTCAATTGAGAAAGGAAAGTTTTTTCAACCAAAAAAAAAATTATACATAATATTACCAGATTACCCACTTTGAATTCTGCCGTCTAAAATCTCACTACTATCTGGTGAAATTTAGCATCAAAATATTATACATTTGAAGTTTACCTAGAAGGGTAATCCTAAATACCTAGCACTTTCCAAAACCATCTGGAAGTACAATGCTGACATACTGGCCCATCATTTTATTAATAAAATGATTAAATTCTTTCGAAAGGCTATGCTTTAAAATAAATGTTTTTTAAAAAGATGAGAAGTAGAAAAACTAAATCACTAATAATTCTTACTTAATATATCTTGTCTTAGGAAAACAAACACAGGTTTTACTTTTCTCTTTTTCTCCCATTTCGTTAAGATATATATTGACATATTACATTGTATAAGTTTAAGGTATACAACACATATATGTACATATTGTAAAATGTCACCAAAATAAGCTTAGTTAATATCCATCATCTCACAGTTAATAACTTTTTTTCCAACTTTTAAGATCTAGTCTCCTAGCACCTTTCAAATATACAATACAGTACCGCTAACTATAGTTGCCATGCTGTACATTACACCTCTTATAACTGGAAGTTTGTACCTTTTGACCACCTTCACCTAATGCCCCCACCTCCTAACCCCTGCCTCTGGGAACTGCAAAGCTGATCTCCATTTCAATGAGTTGGGTTTTTTAGATTCCAAACACAAGTGAAATCATACAGCATTTGTCTCTATGTCTGACTTATTTCACTCAGCATAATGCCCTCAAGATCCATCCATGCTGCCAGAAATGGCAGAATTTCCTTCTTTTACTATGGCTGAATTATGTGTATATATGCATATCAGAATTTCTTTATCAATTTATCTAAGTCAGTGGACACTTAGGTTGTTTCCCTATTTTCTTTCCTTAGGAATGAAATTACCCTCCAGTAAATTAAAGCATGTGAAAATGTGGAACAGGGTATAAGATACCTCAAACCAGTTAGGGATCAAATTTATATACTCAATAAAAAAAATCTAATAAGTACAATTGATAATTAAAATCAGGTAAGGAGCTTGGCCAAAATGTAGGGTAAAATTTCCCTTAAAACTTTGACCAAGATATTGTTGTAAGTTCATGCTTTTATGCACTGTTTCCCCTTTGCTAAAATATAGCAGGGAATGATGGAATATAAAAACAAAATGAAATAAGAAAAACATAACCAGAGTCAAAAGTAAAATAAACATTTCAAAGTATCAGAAACAGAAAAGAAGCATAATGCTGTGAGTGAACCGAAAACTTCAGCTTGTCAAACTTGTCTGCAATGGCAGCCTGGGGGTTAGATGGTGGAAGTAAAAGGAGCGAGGTAGTAGCCCTGCCTCTACTAACAGGACTCAGACTCACTGTATGAAACTAGGGGCTGGAACAGGGGCTTTCCTTATTACTAATGAAAGAAGGAAACAAAAAGCACAGACTACTGCCTAGGGCTATGGCTTTTAAGAAGCAGCAGGGAGGGCAAAAAATCAGCCTCCTTGGAGACAGGAACTGAACCTAAAATGATCATGGGTCAGTGACTAAATCTACAAGATCACTTGTATCGGCTTGGAGTGTGAGCTTTGTATCTCAATTATTGGCCCTCATCCTAGACTGCACTGAGGGTGGGGAGTGGTGGAGGCAATCAGCAATCAGAGCAAGGAGAGCAGAGGTAGAAGTGTTCGTGAACCAAACAGGAGAGTGAAAAAAAAAATTACAAAATTTATAGTGCTCAGAGAGAAAGCAGCAAACTCAACAATCGGAATACGTGTTCATGTCCAAATGAAAGTAACTTATAAAACTGCCAAAGAACGTAAAGAAAATGTAGTTGTGATATTCAGATAAATAAAAGAGGGAATAAAATCCAATTTTTAAAAAAGGAATTATTTAACAAGCAAAGCCACAAATCAAATAAAACAGGAGAGAACCAGAGAAATCTTCCTCATAGGGACTTCCACTGCCAGATAAAATGCAGTAGGTGGCAGCAGCCCAAAACTCCCGCTGCAATAGCTAGAAAAAAACGTTATCCGTTACAAAATTTACGTTTTTAAAGATAGGAGAAAGCTGTTGAAGCAAGAGAACAAAATGAATTAGAACTCCAGAGGATGGGAGTTGATCCAAAATGAGCAAAACAAAAACAAAAAACCAAACCACCTGCTGCTTTCTCCTCAGGGGTCATTTGCTGATTTGAGGCATACAGTGATTTTAAGTATGGACTGAGAATCAGGCTTGGGCCACCCTGAGGGACTCTACCAGAGGAATAAAATCAGCACAACTTTCAGAGGTCAGCTATGTCTCTTTCAGAGAAAGTGCAAATCTGAGGTGTCCCTAACAAGAGGCTGATTTTCTCCAAGGTACATTTGCTAAATTCTGGGTTGTATTTAAAAAGCTAGGGAACTAGGATGAGTGTGTCTAAAAGCCAGCATGAAATCTCCCATAGTCTGTATGTTGGAGACAAAATTCTGCTAATGGGAGGGTACTTGCTTTAAACACAAAACCCATCCCCTTCAACACACTTGTTAGAATTTGAAGGTATAAGGGGCAGGAAGTCAAAGGACTAAATAAATATTTCTTGGGGAAGAACTCAATTATCAAGTCCTTTTGGAACTCTCAATCAAAAGCTTAGAAGGTCCACACCAAAATAATAGGAATAAACTAGCAGTCTTACTAAGACGACAAAGGAGCCCCAGCCCACCTCCATCCCTGATTATATCAGCCCCTCACTCTCTCTGCTCAAATGAGAAAAACGAAAACCTTCTCTGATGAAAGATATTATCTGGAGCTCTAGTCATTTAACACACTGTCTGACATACAATCAAAAATTATCAGACAGAAAAAGGGCAGAAATACGTGATTGGTAATTTAGAGGAAAAAGAGACAATAAATACAGACTTAAATAATCTAGATACTATTGTTAGCATGATATTCATGGATTAAGAGATTCAACACTGAATTAGGAGATACATTCATGGGTTAGGAGATTCAACACTGCAAACAGGTCAATTCCCACAAATTCACCTAAAGATTCAATGCAACCCTCATCAAAATCTCAGCCAGAATATTTGGGCACTCAGTCTCTCATGTGGCCTCCACTATACCCTCAAAGGAGAACAAGAGTGAAAAAACAAATACTGTGTTATGTGTTAGTATTGTTTTAAAAATAACTTTGACCTTGCAGGGGCCTACACCACACTTGGAGAAACACTAAACCATCCATGCCCCACTTGCCTAGATGATATTTTACACTTCGTTCTTCTCAAACCTCCATGATTTCCTTACTCCCCACATTCACTTGCAACTATTGACCTGGCTTCCTAGATAATAAAAAATTATTTAAATACGTTTAAGTAACATTTAATATAAAAATGTGTGCATGCACACACACACACACACACCCTTCTAGGCATATATAATTAGAAGAGAACTTCTAAACTCACTGGAACATCTACTCTCCCAACCCACCTGCACTTGTATCTACATACACTGCCTTCCCTCCTCTAACTATGGATGAACCATCTGTGCTCCTATCCCACCCACTCTAATAACAGATCCTTCCTTATCTTACCTTCTCAATGATTTATTTCCAGCACTTTACCCTTTCTTTCTCGAATCATCAATCTCATCTCTTCTTTATCACCCTCAAACACATATCCTTCTCCAGCTATTATTCAACTTTGCTGCTCCCCTTCCTTACAGCAAAATGCCTCAAAAATTCTGCCGATATTTACTGCCTATTTACTCCTCTCACTTATTCATGATCTTATTATAATCAAGGTTTATTTTCCACTCCACCTATACCCCAAGACCTCCATGTTACTAAAATCAATCCTCAACTCAGCAAATACCTGACTTAGCTTATCACTTCCTCCTTCTAATGACACTGTCTTCACTTTGTCACCTGGCTTTCTGCTCCTTTCATACTAGCTACTTTTTCTTCATATATTCTCAACCTTTGAAGTTGGAAGTACACTAAGGTTCAGATCTTGGATCTTCTCTCTTCTCTATTTACATTCATTCCTTACATAAGCTACTTAATGCTCTTAAATACCATCTATATTCCATTGAAACCAAACTGATATATAGAGACAGCACCTCTCTTTTGAATCTAGCCTCGTAAATCTAACTGCTTACCTAACTTCAGACGTCTAATGCTGAACATATGCAGAACGAAACTTCTGACCTCAAACTCCACCTTGCTCCTGTCAGTCTTCTTCTTTTCAGTAAAAGACAACTCCATCCTTACAACTTCTCAAGCCAAGTATCTTAGAACCATCCTTTACTCCTCTGTTTTTCTCATATTCCACCTTCCAGCGTGCTATCAGGTCAATCTTAAAAATAATCAGAATACAACACTTCTCACCACCTCTACTTCACCTTAGTCCAAGTACACTGTCTCTCACCTTGACTGCTGCACTGGCCACTTACTGGTTTCCTTGCTTCCACATTTACCACCCCAGTTCTCAACACAGTAGCTAGTGTGATCCTTTAAAATCATGTCATATGATGTTTCATTCACTACTCTGTTTAAAAGACTTAATGGCTTCCAATCTCCTCAAAGGAAAAATGAATGTCCTTACAATGGCCTCCAAGTCCATACATTATGTGGCTCCTAACTACATCTCGACTTGTCTCATATACTCAACTACTTGCTCACTCTGTTCCAGCCACTCAGGCTCCCCCTTGTTTCTCTTGGATAATATTAAGCCAACTCCCACCTCAAGACTTTGCACTTGATATATCCTCAGTCTGGATACCTCCTTCAGGATGCCCTAACCTCCCCTACATAAATAGCAACACTCCTCCCCCAACCTACTCAGCGCACCACTCTTACCATCCTAACTCTGCTTTGATTTTCCACGTAGCACTTATTGCGTAGTGATATGCTACGTATTATATACTATCTTCTTAACTTTTCATTTTTCTACTAACCACCCACCCCAACCCTCAAAATTTAAGCTCCATAAACACAGAGGATATTTGCCACTTCTTTTTTACTAATACATCTCAGTATTAAGAATGGCATCTGGCGCATTCCTGGTATCTAATACATATATGATAAATCAACGAATGAACGAATAAACCAAAGTAAAATAGAGAACTCGGAAATACATGCGTGTGTGTGTGTGTGTGTGTGTGTGTGTGTGTGTGTCACCGCAGTGGTATTACAAATCAATAGTGAAAGATGAGCCATTCAACAAATGGCTGCTAGAATAATCAAGTAGAAAACAAGTTTTTAAATATTAAGACCCAAAAAGGCCAAAGTGTAAAGGAAATCATAAAAAGAAAAGATTGAGGGACTTCCCTGGTGGCGAAGTGGTTAAGAATCCACCTGCCAATGCAGGGGACAAGGGTTCAATCCCTGGTCCAGGAAGATCCCACACGCCATGGAGCAACCAAGCCCGTGCGCCACAACTACTGAGCCTGCGCTCTAGAGCCCACGGGCCACAACTACTGAGCCACGTGCCACAACTACTGAAGCCAGCACGCCTAGAGCCCGTGCTCTGCAACAAGAGAAGCCACCACAATGAGAAGCCCATGCACCACAACGAAGAGTAGCCCTCTCTCGCTGCAACTAGAGAAAGCCCGCAGGCAGCAATGAAGACCCAACGCAGCCAAAATAAATAAAATAAATAAATTTATAAATGAATAAATAAAATTATTAAAGTTACGAGAACTAAAACAATTTTAAAAAAGAAAAGACTGATATATTTGACTCTATTCTTTTTTGTACATTTCAAAACAAAAATTTCACAAGCAAAATGACGAGCCACAGGATCAAGGAAATAAGGTACCATTTCACATTCACTTTCCAGAACATAAAGAACTCTGACATTATGGCAAGTATTGGTGACCTAGTAGAGTAATGGAAACTCAAATTACACAGTACTACAAGAGGATACACTGATGTAATTTTAAAGGGTAGTTGGTACTATCTCCTCAGAGTTGAAGATGGATATACACACCTTATGATCCAAAATTTCACTTCTAAGTATTCAACCTCGAATCACCCTTCGCTATTTTATTCCTAGTATATGCACATCAGAATACCCAAGAATGTTCGTAACTGTTTTGTAAAGTTGAAAAAGTTGAATACATCTTAAATGAGTATCAACGTGACAACAAATGAATTATAGTATAAAGGATGACATTATATACCATATGGTAAAGTGAATCATGTAGATCCACATATAAAAACTTGGCTAAACATAAAAAAAAAGTGTTACACAGAAAATGTTGCAGAATAGTGCCAGCAACATAGTACTATTTATACAGAACAATGGTTTCCACATTGTAGTCTGGGGATCCCTTGGAGTCCCCTATTCAGTGTCATAATAAAACTAAGATGTCATTTGCCTTTTTCACTCTTGTTCTCTCTCAAGGATAAAGTGGAGTTTTCTAGAGACTGCATGCAGAAACAGAACCACGATAATCCAGCTGTCTTTTATTAAGCCTAATATTAAAAAGATTTGCAAAACAATGTAAAACAACGCCACTCTTTAAGTGGTTTTTTTTTTTTTTGGTCTTGGACAGTATATTCTTTCATTAAAATGTTATTTATGTTAATAGATAAAGATTTATTATTAAATATATTAATACATATTTAAATATCAGTTTAAATTTTAAATAAGCAAATATTTATAAATACAACCCACATAAACAAATTCTTTGGTGTGTGCAATAATCTTCAAGAGTATAAAGGGGACCTAGAATAAAAAAGTTTGAGAATTGCTGATGTGGAATCAAAAATGTACAGAACTAGAGCATGTAACAAGTATGTGTATATACATATATATCTCCCTATGTATATAAACTGGTCAAACTACATAGGCATAAAAAGTGAACTCACAGGAGGGGTCACCTATGGGGTATGAGTAGATCAGACTTAACGAGATACCTGGGTGGCTTCAAATGTGGATTATTTTTTCTTTAAAACAGAAACAGGAAACCCAGATTTAGAGCAAATATGGCAAAATGAGGAAGTACATGCATCTTTGTTTTTCAATTTTATTAACTTTCCTGTATAACTGAACCTTTGGCGGTAGGAGCAATCTATCATTTCCTCTGTAAATTTATTTTTTACAATTTCTTCCCCTTTAGTACCATTATTTTTTCCCTTTAAATTCCTGTGAAGGTCTCTGTTTGCAAGTTGCTTCTCTCCCTAAAGTAGCAATTTAACAAACATATTAGCTGAGATTTAAACTACAAAAGTTCTTTTCTCCTTTCTAAGTGAATATGAAATTTAAATGACAATGGCTGAAAGAATGATAAGAATTCTGCGGATGAAACTATGGATTTATGACCTCATATGACTCACGTCACATAACATAAATCTGATGCTATTAAAAAGATTTTCCATTGATAAAAATTAATTTCAATATGAATTGTTGACACTAATGAAATCATCAAAAATACTGGTTTTAGATACTTTTCATCTATAACTATATAATCTATATGTATAGTATTATTCCACAGGAAAATAGAATATTTCAAAGCTGAATATGGTTGAGCAATACAAATTATCAATGTGACAAAATTATAACGTTTTAAAGTAAAATACAGTTACTCATTAATTCAGGAAATACTGAGTCTCTGCTATATTCTAAGCCCTGGAGATATAAAGACACAAGACAGACAAGTACTCTGCTCATTCCAGAAGGTAGACAGAAAGTCAAAGTGAACAAATGCACAAAATAATTTCCAATCATGACAGACACTGAAAATTAAGAAATAAAGAAAACAAAGTGGGATGTTGTGATTTAAGAAAATGACCGGGTGGGGAGACTTGTAAAGAGTCAGTGGAGAAGGGAAGATCTCAGAGGAGGTAACATTAAAGCTGGTGCACTAAGTGATACCAGAGCAAGTAGCCATACAAAAATCTGTTGGCCAGAAGGTGACCTATTTCAGAACCATAATAAGAACAATGTGGATGAAGAACCAATGAACAAGGCTGAAAACAGTACAGGCTGAAGTCAAAGGCTAGGTAAGGGCTAGACCATGTAAAGCTTAGATTTTATTCTGAAGGTAGTGAGAAGCTAACTGCAGGTTTTAAGCAGAGAGTTAACAAGATCTGATTATCCTTAACTGCTTTGTGAAGATAAGAGGGACAACAATAGCAAGAAGAAGACCAGTTAGGACACCACTGAAAGGGATAATGGGAGTGGCAGCAATGGAGATGAAGAAAAGTTGAGGTATTTGTTTTATCTTAGAAACAGAACAAAAGTACCTGACAGATTGAGTGTAGGGGGTGAGTGAAATTGAAGAATCAATGAGGACTCCTAGATTTTTGATGAAAATTAACGATTTCCTATTTGAAATGTTATTTCCTTAATTTTTGTATTGTTAGCTATTTCCACAACAGTGATGTACCACAACCACCCCAAAACGCAGTGGCTTGAAATAACAATCATTTATATTTCTGTGTCTATGAGTTCGTTGTACTCCAGGCGTGGAGTCAAGCTTCCAGTTGGGTCTGGTTTACTCCACATCTCCCTCATCTTCTTTGGACCAACAAGCTCGCCAGAACATGTTCTTCTGAAGGTAATGAGACACAAAAAGGACAAGCCCAATCACTCACGCACATGTTAAGCCTCTGTCTGGGTAACGTCTACTAACATCCCACTGGCCAAAGCAAATCACATGGCTGAGCCGAAATCAAAAGGCAGAGAAGTACGCTTCTCCTCTAGCAGAAGGACTGCAATGTCACATGGCAAAGACCAAGGATACATGGAGAGAAGAAGAACAAAAGCAAATAATTCAGTCCACACCAGTGTCTATATATTCAAATCATGAGTCACAACTGTAAAAGGTCACCAGTTTTGGAATGTTCCAAATCATTGCTCAAGATAACCACAAGTAAGATATAATTAGTTCTCTTAATTAGTACCTATTTTTATTAAGTAATTACATGAACATTTTCAAATTCTACTTTATTACCAGACTATATTTAGCTACACTACATGTGTTATAGAAAAAAAATGACATTAGGCATATTTCTGAGATTAAGATAACATGAAAGAAACTGGTTTGAAATTTAAAACAATTGTATAGTATGGTCAAAGACATCACTAGAACAACTAGACAGTAAAGACAGGCAACCAATCAGAATACACTTCAAAGATTATTTTTAAGGGGAGAAAAATAAGTATTTACTTATTTTACTTTATAAAATCAAACCATTTCATTGTATAGAAGCCATTATACTTTATAGATATTTCCTAAAAAGCAAAACTGCTAAAAGCAAAGTTGCTAAAAACAAAGTTAAGGGCTAAAAAACAAACTAAAAAAAAATCTGCAAAATATATAACAAACAAAAGGTCCATATCCTTACTATGTATATCAAGTTCTTACTAAGCACTAAGAAAAATAAGACTATTCTTATCCATATCTCTTGTCGACTTTAACATTGTCTCATATGCTTAAAAATATTTCTTGAAAGAATAAATGAGCTTAATGTGTTCTGGTGAAGTTTGGAAACATGATACATACTTTAGATGGAAGAGAACCAAATTATGAAGCGCTTTTAAAGCCAAGCAGAGAAATTTAAATTTGTTGTAGAGGTTATCACAGGCTCAGAGGAATGACCTAAAGAAAGCACTGTTTTACTACAGTTAATTGGCCAACTGTTACCAAAATGAAATACATATAGAGAGGCTAAGGCTAAGTAAAGCACCCAGGACGTGATGAACAAAAATTCTAGATTAGGGGAAAAGAATTCAAGAACCATTCCAAGAAAAAGATTAAATACCGTAGAATAGAGAAATATAATAGAAAATAATCAAAGAGAACTCTAGAATCTAGCCTGGGCAGTGCTTCTCAAACTTCAATGTGCACAGAATTCACTTAGGAATCTTGTTAAAAGGCAGATTCAGTTCAGTGGATTCAAGATTCTGCATTTATAATAACCTCCCAGGTGGTGCCACTATTGTTGATCTTAAGATCATACTTTCAAGTAGAAAGGGTCTAGGAAATAAGAGTAATTATGGAACAACGTAGATAAGAGAGTCAGTTTTCCCAGAACCCAAGACAACAATCAAGCCTCATATTACATGCTTCCTTATCAGCCTGTGTCCCTCCTTCTTAGCACTTACTAAAGCTCCATTTTTACATTTATTTTTGTGATTATTTGTTCAATGTATTTCCCCCCACTGAGCTCAGTGTCCTGTTTGGCTCACCACTTTAGTCCTGTTATCTGGACATTAGCACACATCTGGCGCATAGCAGGTGCTGATTATTTGTTTAAGAAATGAATGCGGCTTCCCTGGTGGTGCAGTGGTTAAGAATCTGCCTGCCAATGCAGGGGACACGGGTTCGAGCCCTGGTCCAGGAAGATCCCACATGCCGCGGGGCAACTAAGCCCGTGTGCTACAACTACTGAGCCTGTGCTCTAGAGCCTGCGAGGCACAACTACTGAGCCCGCGTGCCACAACTCCTGAAGCCCACATGCCTAGAGCCCGTGCTCCGTAATAAGAGAAGCCACAGCAACGAGAAGTCCACGCACTGCAACGAAGAGTAGCCCCCGCTCACTGCAACTAGAGAAAGCCGCCCACAGCAACAAGGAACCAAAGTAGCCGAAAATAAATAAATAAAATAATAAATAAATTTATATATATAAAAAAAGAAATGAATGAATGAGTCAACGAAGAGAAATGCTAAAAGAGATGCTGATTGAACAGAGGAAGGTGACAGACACTCCAGTGAAAAGATATATGTTGATCAGAATGAAGACAAAGGCTGTTGATGTAGATCTGATTGCTATCACATTAGACATGAGCATTGGTAGCCATGTAAGTAAATAAAATTACTGAAGGAGCGTATATACAAAGAGAGAAGATCTAAGGAAGCTTTGTTGGACAAACGGCCAGAGAGAACCTAGAGGAAGGGCCGCCAAAGAATACACTCAGACAGGAGATTCTGAATGTAAGAAAGCACAAATAATGAAGAAAGTCCTAACATATATCATCTAAGGCTAAAGATCGACTGAGTAGTGGATTCAGAAGCTATTATGCTTAAACATCTTTCTGTGAACATGTAGACGTAGAAGTCAGATTTTAGTACACTAAGATAAAATGAGGTGATAGGGAAGAAGTAGTACTACTTGCATGTACAAATTCAAGATAATATAATAGCAAATTTGGGGGGAGATAAAAATTATAGTGTTTCTCTACTCAGAGAAATAGAAAACATGTTCACGTTTGCAAATGCCCACAGGAGCCAGGCTGGCATATATAAACAAACGAAGTAGTCTTGGGATAGAATAATAGAGAGTGGAGGAGACGGAATCAAATTAGAATGTGTAGGCCCCACATAAAGACAGCAGCTGACACAGTGCCACCAGATTATTGCTTCAAAAAAAAATGAAAAGCTAATACCATCAGAATTTCCAATTTTTTTTCAAGAAAACCCCCAAATCTGGATAGGTGTGTGAAATTTCCTGAAGTGGATAAAAAATATATTCAACCTATAGGGCACTACTTTACTCTTTCTGATCCAAAATAAAGTCTGAGTTATCAAGAAGTAAATAAAAAAATGGCCAAGCAGAATTAAGAACGTGGCTGATGTTAAACAGTATAAATACGGAGCAATATGTTATGCCACTACAGAATTGATTAAATGTTGAGGACTAGTTCAGCAAATGATAAAGGTACCAGGAACCAAAGGAAGCAGCACTTAGACATGAAGAATAAAAGAGAGAGAAAGGCTAGGGTAAAAGGAAAAGATTTTAGGAAGGGAAAGTGCAAGGGTTTGAATGCATGGAAGTCCATATCAAAGTCAAAATAACATAAGAGCTGGAAGCAACAGACAACTCAGTGGAAACTGACACTATTACACTAAAAGAAATGTAGAATTTTGATTATGAAAATTATATTTTCATTTATTTTATTCAAAATGTGAACTGTAAAGACACCTTTACAAGACCTTTTAATCCGACAATGTTTAAGAATAGATAATGATGGTTATCTTAAATAGTCTTAGATATTCAAGACAGATAATGGAAAGGAAATATTTTGCCTTGAAAATACCCCACAACTGAGGGTAAGAAGGAAGCACACGTTCCAGTCCCATTCTGTTCTTTGCCCCTTTGTTGAGTTTGCCAAAAATACTTGGAGTATACTCTTAATACTACAGTTAAGACAGAAGACAGACATCTGGCCACGTAAAACTATCTGGACCAATCCACATTCATACATGCTAAAGAGCAGACAGCAGGTTAATAAATTAATAATCACTGTACCAGTCTGGTCTGCATTTAAAACTGACCTAAATGATATAACATTTCAATTTCCTTTCTTATGCAAGCACTTCAGCTGTCCTTCAATCAGGTTCAAGCACATTCTAGATAGGTAAGTAGTATTATTCACTCCTTCAAATGATAATCATTTAGCACTTACGATATGCAAAGTGCTGTTCAAAGCGCTATGGTAAGCATAAAATATTAATCAGTCATGAATAATGTCACGAAGAAACATATGCCTAATAGAGGAGATTACAGAACATGTATGCATAAATAATTACAAAAGAAGTTAAAAATCTAAAGAGATACCAGTGAAGAACTATAAAATGTTCAAGAGGGAGATAAAAAGATTAGAAAGAAAATTTCACCATTCAAGGATTCTTTTTTTTTTTTTTTTTGGTACGCGGGCCTCTCACTGTTGTGGCCTCTCCCGTTGCGGAGCACAGGCTCCGGACGCGCAGGCTCAGCGGCCATGGCTCACGCGCCCAGCCGCTCTGCGGCATGTGGGATCTTCCCGGACCGACAGGGGAACGAACCGGTGTCCCCTGCATCAGCAGGCGGACTCTCAACCACTGCGCCACCAGGGAAGCCCAAGGATTCTTATTCAACATAAAAACAAAGGTCACAGTCCAGTCTTCCAACTCCCAATCCTTTTCTAACAAGCCATTGTTGTCTTTCACCACTTCTCAGATGACTTTTCTACTAAACTCTCAAAGTTTAGAGTCATTCATCCTTAATTCTTCATCATGATTTTATTCCATTTACACTTAATTTGTGGTACCACTGAAGATGTTTAATTAATTCCTATCAACATTACACAGAACAAAATCTTTTTACTCGACTCGGAAAAATTGACGTCACACACAGAATTGACTCACACCTGGCCTTGCAGATTGTGAACCAGAAATAAAAGAGAATGATATCCACTAGGAACAAAGCTTTGTACTTCCATTCCACATCCGTCTAACTCTCCAAAAAAGACCCTTGGGGGTTCAAGGACCATGATAGTAAAGTTCAGAAAGAAGTTTCTGGTTGAAAAAATAACCATCTTCAGTTGTGCTTCTAAACAAATCACACGATCTAAAACCACTAGCCCCTCCCTCATTCCATAACTTAGGTGCCTTGATTCTTCTGTCAAAAACAACTGGAATTTGTTTTACAGTTAGAGGACTACTAGGAAACTCTACCTCTGACATTAACTCTAGAAAAGACAATTCAACACAAAAGGCAAAGTTTTGCAATAAAAGCCTGAAGTGGGAGGCAGAATGAAAGAAATCAGCATTTGGTTCTCAAAACAAGTAAAAATGTAATTGTCATCAACTTAGTTCCACCAACAGAAACAGATAAAATATATATATTCTAAATGTAGTAACAATAGCTTTTCACTTTAACCAGCGAAGAAAACTGGAAAAGAACAAAAATAAGAAATTAATGTGTCTTCATTCATCATTCTCTTCAACAGATGATCTAATTCCATTTGTGTTAAAATGTTCACATGCTGCATCTACAGCAAGTATCTATATATTGATACCCTAAGTATCAATATTATTTCTTTTTATAGAAATAAGATAAATATTAGCGTAAGAACTTAAAGCTCCATGAAGACAGGGTATTTTGTCTGTTCGGTTCACTGATTTATCCACATCTGAATTCCACGTAACACAAAAGGCTCTCAATAAACATTTGCTGTAAGAATGAATGGATGTCAGAAGAAATTTGACAACTAAATCTCAGAATCAACACACTATACTCTACCATGTCAGAAGAAAAAGAAGTAGCAATATTTAACATGAAGTTTAAGATTAACATAAAGTTCCTTTCAGTCTTTAATTATCGTGAAGAAAATGTGATTTCAAAAAACTGGTAATTAACAAGTTACCACTTAGCTACGTGACTTCATGTAAGAAGTTAGCTTGCCGCACTACATACTGTATCTAGTATCATTAAGGGGAAAAAAAAATAGGGATAAAAAATTAGGAAGTAAAACTGAAAAAAAGCAGATAAAAAGCATTAATTACTGAATCACTCTGAAATTTCCCCAACTTTGTGGACCTGTGAAGAACTAAGATTTACCTTTATCAATTTTCTATTTCTACTAAATTGTTTCACACATGAATATATGAAGCCATCAATATTATCAAGTGTTAGATGTTAAGAAAGTAACAATACACAAACTGGTTTGGGAGGTTGTTTTTGTCAAAAATGAAAAAAAAAATACTTTTCTTTGTTTATATTTCATCTCCCATCATGTTATAATTACCTCCAGCTCTGTCTCCCTCAAAATATTGCAACTCTTTGAAAATAATTACCTTTTGCTCCATTGTCTACTTGTTGAATTACATCTAACCCTGCCTAAATAAAATTCCTATCAAAAATACATTCCTATCAAAACTCTCTAAAGGACTTATCTAACAAGTCAATCAGTCACTAATAAAACCCACAATGAAATCTTAACTATTTGTCCAAAAGCAGAGGCCTAGATCATCTAATGCCATAGACTATGTAGAAATATTTCTTTTTAACTTTTAATTATGATCTCATGTCTGCATTCGACTATGGTTATCTTACTGCTTCGCAGTCTTAAAGGAAATGTAGCTCTGTGAATTATCAGAACAGCTTCTCCAATATCAAAGTTACCTAATTTATTTAATGATTCATTACTTTAATGAAAAAGAAAGTGACCCAAGTTTTTGAAAGATCCAGTGGAAGATTAGTAAAAGCACCAAATGGTCCAAGTGGAAAGACTAGGTTTTCCCTAACCAAGTACAGACTGGGAATACAAAGTGATTAGCTCCTTCTGTCAATCAGAAAATCAAAATTAATAAAAATCAATTTACACACAGCTCTATTTGCTTGTTATTGCCCTTCAATGAGTAACTAAAATTCACACAGGAAAAAAAATTACAGAAAATCCATCTGAGTAGAAGGATCTTTTTCAAGAAAATCTGATACTATAGAGAAAGATTTGCTTAGAATCAGTATATATCAAAAATATAGTTATCAGACTTGATTTTAAATATTTAAAGGTATTAGAAATTTACATAGCTAATTCCAATAAGACAAATTGCATAATTACATAATTTAGTTAGACTAAGTTCAGCTTAGACTATAAGCTCTTTGAAACATTTTCTAAGGTGTCAATAAATGCAGTTTATGAAATTACTTATAAGAAATGAAAACTCAGCTCTTCAACTAGTGATAGTATCTCCAGAAAAAGCAGTAAGTCAAGAGGAAAAGAGCTGTTTATGTACAGAGACTTAAGTCTCTTAAAAGTTAAGTTTAATATTAAAGACTGCATTATTGATTCCATACACAGTGATTCCATATTGAACACTGTCCATCAAACCTGGCATCTCATACTTGTGATACAGGTATTGCCTAACCTATTTCCTCATTAATTTAAGAATGATATAACAATTCTAATGCTGATTTTGATGGCTCACAGCAAAAGATAACAGATTTGCCCTGAGTTTTACTGGACAGCACTTACACATTAAAAAGTCTGCAAGAATACCACACCTCTCAAATTAAGTTTCTTCAGTGCTTCACATTCTGTTATTAAACAAGTAAAAGATATACTTTTAATCCATAACCTTACAATACAAAGCTTAAATTTTATTTCCTTCAACAAAGTAAACAGGTGTATTCATAACCACAGATTATCCCCAAATATACAGCGGTAGTAAAAGCACTGGCAAAGTTAAGAAACAAACACAAAAAAACTAAAAAAAACTTTAATTTTTGCACAGAAACCAGAACACCATGACATACTTATTGTTACCTTTTAAATGCTTCAGCTGGGTTTCTCTCACATTCCCCGGGCTGTAGGAGGCTTTGAACTGCTGGATCCCTTAGCTTGTCCTCATATCCTTGGAGAAGTCCACTGCGGCAGATCTGGGCAACCAGACCTCTAATAAACCCTCCAACACACAAAGTATCAGAGTCCTGGGCTTTGCAGAAATGAAAGGCCAAAGCCTGGCGATGTAAACCTCTCTGCAAGCTTGTAGGTGAACTTGGCCACAAGAGCTCAGTGCATAAGGCTGTCTTGCCACTGCCAGGCCCTCCTACCAATAACACACCCCAGGCAGCTCCTTTTCCAGAGACAACACTAGCATTATTCCCAGAATTCACTACAAGGGGTGGTGTGTTGACAGCACTGTTGCAGCAGTTAGTTTTCTCCTGGAGGCAATGCTGAAGCTTGTGGAAAACCCACTCCCTACAGTAAAACTGCTTCCCCTGCAGTAAACTCGTTTGAGCCATTTTGCAGACTTTCTCTTCCCAAGGATTAGTCATAATAGGTTTCTTAGCGTCAACATTTGCTAGAATCTGGGTACATCAACACAGGTCTTTACATCCATTAGGACGTAACTTGCATATTAAGTTGACTTTGAATGACAAGAGTAACCAGTTACAGTAAAATTCAACAGCCACATAGTCCATCTGCCAACAGAATGTGCATGACTTTATCTGGCTCTTTATTCCTGATCATCAGCAGAGAATATATTAGTTTATATGAATTGTTGAACTGATGGAAAACTGCCTGGTTCCGAACCTTGGCCAACACTTTTCCTATATCTTGATGGGTCGCAAAACTCCATGGTTACATCTGGAGTTTATGTGATTGTGGATGTTTCAAGTATGCAGATGAGACAATACATCTGGAAAACTGAAGAGAAAGCCCAATCTTTCAATTTGTACAAAATGCTTTTCCAGATCGCAAGCGTTAAGTCTGTATCTGAAAATTAGATGCAGAAAAGGTGTCCATTATAGTAAATGCTACCAAAGAGATTACATTTATACAGTAGATTGTTAGTGCTCTACTCCTTGTTGAAGTATAGTCACTCAAAGTACTAGACCCTGCCAGCTTTAAGTATATGGGCAACTGCCAGGGAGGGAACTGTTTCAGATTACTGTCTCTTATGTGGCAAAAATGGCAAACCACTGTTAACACCTCCTTAATTCAAAGCATTCATAAAATGCATTTTTCAAGATAGATTCTTAATGAACCTGTTCACAGGCTTCTCAGTTTAAGATGTCCAGGTAATCAATAATTCCCACCAGTAACTAAAATAAAACAAAAATATCTCAGTGCGAAATATCACATGCTAAATGCTTACTTATCAAAGAATACAATTTACCAGTTACAGTAATCTCAAAAATCCATTCACTTCATCTTTGGCAGTTTCAAAAAGTTGGACAACTACCCCCAAATCATAACTACACTTTCCTTTCTGTATTTTTCTGCCTCTATAGTTAGGCTTCCCAAACAGCTACACTTTAATCAAGTTACCCTGGATTTTTAAAACCTCACTGTAGAAAGAGAAGGAAAAAAAAGACTTTAGGCACATGCAGTAACATCCTTAACTCGAGCCAAAAAGGTCTTTCCAACCAGCTTGGTAGAACAGCGCCAGTTCAGGAAGCTCCATTAACTTGCACAGCCCAGCCAGTCAAGGACTCTGTTTACGCGACTAGCCACACTTCTTTGTTGATAGTTTGCAAAAAACCTAGGGGATGATTATCAGGGTTGTGGCTAGATGGGAATGGATTGGAAAGAAAAAAAGGCGGGTGAGCTTACACGAAAGATAAATCCAACACACGTACTATGGGAATCCTTCCTTCCTCTGAGCCGAAGGGGGGAACGTTTCGGACGGGGGTTAGGAATGAAATCTACTACCGTGGCCGGAGACAAGGCTGCATGCCCTCCAGGCAGGAAAGGGATAAGGAGCAGGGGGCTTCAGGACTGGTGGGTGTTCGCCTACAGTTCCGGCCTCTAGTTTCAGCTGATAGACAAAGGGAACTCCGGGATTCCCAGCGACGGGAACCACCTTTGGTTTCAACAGCCCCAAGGAGCCACAGGGGGGCCACCTTGGAGAGGCCACGGACGGAGGTGCAGCCTCCACATCGAGGTCTTCCTTCCAGAAGGCTGGGAACGCCTCGACACCCCGCCCCGCCCCGAGATCGGGGTGTGTCTTTTGAAGGGGGAGGGGGTGCCCGACGTCCTTGCCAATCCTTGAGGAGGGGTCGCCTCCGGTCGGCGTCCAGCTCCGCGCCCCTACCCCGGGCGCCGCTCCCGCCCCCGCCCGGCCCGCGGCGGAACGACGGGAGAAGTCGGGTCTGGGGCCGGAGGCTGGACAGGGTGGCTGGCTGGGTGGGTCAGGTCGTAGCCCCACGCACATGCCCCCAAGAATCCGACCTGAGCGTGGGGCCTCGCTTCCACCGCCGCCGCCGCCGCCCCTCGGTTACCTCGGTCCCGGCCGCCGCCGCCGCCGCCGCCGAGGACTCTCAGCTTCAGACACTTGCTTCGCTGAGAAGCCGCCGCCGCCGCCGCCAGCGCTCCCCAGACTCCAACTGCAGCCGCTTCCTCCACCCGGCCCGGAGCACGCTCCGGGTTCCAGATCCTCCTCTTGGCCCCCGGCAACTGCCAGTTCCAGCTGCCCCAGCAGCCTTGGCTGTGCTCCTCCCAGCCCCCAATGGCCAACCTCCGCCGCCGCCGCCGCCGTCGTCGTCAGGGCAGTGACTGTCTCAGGCAGCCCCAGACCGGCCGGCTCCGCCCCGCAGCCCCGCCCCTTCGGCACAAGCCCCGCCCCTCCCGGCCGCCAGGCCTTTCTTCGGCCGCCGGCTCCGCCCCCTTGCCTCGCCCCTCCCCCACCGTGCCGTCCAGTCGCCAACCGTGCCTGGGCGTGTGCAGCCGCCTGGGACCCGCTGCCTGCGCCGCGGGGAGACCTTTCTGGGGGCGGCCTCGGGGCTCCGCCTTTCTCGGGGACGGGGCGGAGAAGGGGGCGGGGGCTGCGTTCTCGCGTCCCCGAGCTCACGCGAGTCGCTGCCCCCCCCTTCACCAGTCGGCCCTGAGCCTTCCTTTGTCTTCCAGGCTGAGGGACTCCGCTGGCTTTGGGGGTCGTGTCCGATGCTAGGAGGGGCAGTTGAGCTGGGAGAGTTGCCCCTTGCCACTCCCTTAACCCTCTTGTCCCCAAAGGCCACTCCAGGCCCGTTGTATTCCTGTCATCCGGGTCCCCTTTCAATCTATTAAATTCCGGTGATGCTTTAACTTTCTCAGTCTGGGGCTAAGAGAAGCAAGTAAAGACCGGGTAGAAGGTTGTAAAACTAAAAATCGTAGGGGTGTGGGGCGATGTTCCCACCTGCCTCATGTGAAGGACATGGCCAGATGGAGGTTGAAAGCAATCACGATTGGGTCTCAGGCCCCTGCCCTTCTGGACCGATTGATTACCCACAGAGGCCACTATATGAGAAAAAGACCATGGTCGAGGTCAGAATGCAGAATAACATGAACTGCCCTAGAGGACCTGACCACAGGGCAGTTACTTTTGAACTAGACAAGCCAGTTGTTTGCATTCACGTGGACCTGGATTAGATTCCAAATTTCTGCTGGGAAAGTACTGTCAACTGATGGAGTAGGAAATGTATCTTTATTATGTTATTATTTATGCTAAAACCATGAGCTTTCCTCCCATTCTCCATTAATTTAAATGTGCTTATTTCTTAAATGTTGAGCCAGTCTCCCATCTGTTTTCAGGAATTCCAAAGTTTAGTTCTCACTCTTAACTAGAAAAATGGATTGTGCTTGTGCTTACTCTTCCATTCTGTTTATTCCCTGGCTATCCATGGCATTTGAGGTTTGTTGATCTTAATCTTTAACTTTAACACATTTGTTGCAAATTCTGAGGTTCTTTTCCAAAACACAAGCAAAAAAGGCAGAAGAGTATAAATCCTCAAGAATTAGGGTGATGAAAATTGATTTTTAAAAAGATACAATTTTGATATTAGTTTGCTTAAGCAGTTTTAATTACCACTTAACTTGTTTGCCATACATTACTGTCATTGGAAAAGTTGACTCCTTCAGTTTCATGGTTGTAAAATTATATGCTTAGAGAAAATTTTAAATAAGAGATATGTACATCGTTTAATCATTTCCATTAAACTATTTGCTAATACAATAATTAAAATAATTTCTGCCCAATAGGGAGAGAAGTTACAGAAACTTTTGATTTAGTGAGCCTATTTTTTTAAGGTAACTAACCATCATGGAAAGCTGTTCTAAATAACTTCAGCAATAACTAAGCTGTAATTAATCTTCAGACCCATTTAGAATTTTTTTTACTTTAAAGTTTATTTCACGTTTCATTTTTATGGCTTTTTGCTTTCCCTAATAGAAGAACTTCTGAAAAGCAGGGACTGTGCCCTTCACACCCCTGTAGGTATGTAGCAAGTTTCCTTGCATGTAAAGCATGTCTGTTCCTTTTTGTCACACTCACTTACTTAGAGACTTACTACAGGTATGGTGTTATGCTGGGCATAGTGCTAGGTTATAAAGATGGATGGACACAGATGGCAAAAGAAACTTGGTACTGCTATAGCCATTCTTTCTTTTCAGAATATCCATTTATCTCACCAGTTTTTGATATGAAGCAATGATATTTTGTAAGCTTTTTCCAACTCCTCTCGGCCAAATTACTGTCTCTCTCACCAAAAGTCTGAAATCTCCACTGTTTTTTTTTAAAAAAAAAAAGTCTGGCTTAGTGGGCCTATTTATTGACCAAACCAGGGCATTTTTGAGAACAAAAAGGAGACAATAAAAACAATTAAAATTGTATAATTCTTAGATATACTTATTTATTGACTGAAAACTTGGTTCTATTGTATTTGACAGAGATATTCTATTTAAACATTATTTTTCAAAAAATAACAATAAAATATATATTAAAACATAAATATATATTTACATACCAAATTTTACAAAACATCTTTTTACCAATTACCTGAATGCTAAAAATGACATAGGCAGAGTATTTACGTATTTACTCTCAGTGCATTTTCACATACTTTACTCAATTTCTTAGCATATTTTCTCCACCATCAAGTACTGATATTTTTCTAAAGAATGCATTTTCTTAAATATGATTTTCCGTATTTTTAATTTGTTCATAAAATTGCCTGAAATCTTCTTCACAGTTGCGTAAATTTGAAATTATTGACGCCTTCAACTAATGCTTCTCGGTGGACCATAATAATTCTAATTGAAAAATTTTCCTGTAAGTACTGAGGTACGTAGTAAGTTCAAAGCAAACTCTGATAAAGAAAATATATTCTTATAAAATACATTCTAATTTCTGTTTTTCAGCTCAAATGTACAATTTTTTCAGCTCAAATCTTTTTTGAGGTGTGTGTTTTTTAAAACAGAGTAACATCTTTCAACAAAAATTTTTACAAAACAAAGCGCCTCATATAAATTTTCTTTATGTATGTTTATGTTGATGGTTTCAATTAAATTTAGATACTGCAAAATTATATGTCTTCTGATTTTTAACCCATTTGGATACAAAATATCATTTTATCCAATTAAAAACAGCAGCTCCATCAAGATTCTCCCCACAAGTTGAGATAATCCAAAGCCCAATTATAAATTTGAAAACGGGGTCTTTTATAATATTTGTACTCTCATCAAGTAATACATTTAATTCCTTCTTTGATTGGTAGAGATAAATTTCAGTATCTTCTCTTTGAAGCCTTTGTTTTCAGTAATTACGATACTTTAAAATCTGCAGAAGACGAACACTTTGATTTTGGAGTTTCAGTGATTCTCAATGAAATGCTGTGAAAATTTAGAGGACTCATTTTAGTCCTCTAGTTTAACTAGTGTAGGTCACTCAGGTTTATTTACAGAGTAATTCATCTCTTTTAATTGAAGTAGAGTTGATTTACAATATTATATTAGTTTAAGTGTACAACATTCAATATTTTTATAGATTATACTTCATTTAAAGTTATTACAGAACAATGGCTATATTTCCCTGTGCTGTACAGTATATCCTTGTTACTTATTTACTTTTTACATAGTAGTTTGTGACAAAGTAATTCTTTAAGTAGTTATCACTGGCAGTCTTTCAGATTATGTCACAAATTTAAAGAACGCTGTTCATTGTAAAATCATTCAGCCTACTTGATATATGCTCTATTACAGGGTGACTCAGCCTCTGTTTCATGTATTTCAGATATACCTTACCTTTAACTTTCCGCGTTTGCCACTGATTCTGAGAAGTGGCAGCCTGGTGAGTTCATGCGTGTCAAAGGCAGCAGCAGCAGGCCAGGTCACACCTGACTAGCACACCAAGGACCTGGTAGGATCAGCAAGCTTGAAAGTTTCACTGACTACTACCAAGACCAGGAGTTGGCTATACCTAGCCTCTCATATCAAGCTGAATTTTGTTTTTTCAGCTAGTATCCTGCCCACTATCCTTGAGAGGAAGGGGTTAGTTACTTTGCATCTGGAAAGAGTCCGGAAAAGAGTTATTGCTGGCAGTCTTTCAGATTTCCCTGCAAATTTAAAGAACTCTGTTCATTGCTAATGTGTCTCACACACTATGAAACACGACCATGGTAGAAGCTGGAAATAAATATGAAGGAAGGTCTACTAAACCTATTCCAGATTATTTTAATACTACTAATAGTAACAGTGCTTGGTTTACACAAACATGCACAAGTTATGTTAGTTATGTTAATTGGACTTGATGTGGTCCTAGACTATAGAAAGCCTTTGATTGACAAAGTAAGCATAATGATAGGAACATCCAGCTGTGGCTGCCCTCTTAAATACCCTTTTTAAAAGAATGCTTATTTAAGCCTTACATGTTAAAATTACTGTTGCCAGCTGTATTTGTTCCTGTTCTTGAAGACAAGCCTAAAAAGAGTTTTTTACTTACAAAATGTGTAAGGTATAGGCCTTTCTTTCAAAGAATTAAACAAACTCCAAAATAAGATCTATTTTGCAGAATTACCAGCCAAGGGGAATTCAGACACACTAGCCGCGGTTACTGAGTAGCTGCTTACAAGGCTCCCCACCTTATCTACAATCTTTTAGAACAAAAACTCTCCATAGACTCCAAAATTACACCTACGGTACACATGACAGAATGAATCCAGAATTCATCTTCTGGTCCACCTCTCAAATACAGCGAGGAATTTAAAGAAGCAAATTAGGATCCTCTAAAATGTGTCCCTCCAATGGATTCTTATACTTGTGTTTTCCTGCTTTTTCTTCTATGAGCCCATACCCAACCACAGAGTCGCCATCATCCTTTTATCAAATCTTTCATCCTAATAAAAGTCATTCATGAAGTAGTCGCTGAACCTCATTTTAAACATAGGAGGACAATCGAAACTGATTTAGCAATATTACCTTCCTGACTCCTATGTCACGTGGTTATATGTAAAAATAGCAATAATTAGATATAATTATAGTAACTTGAAACTAATGCTAAATGTCATTGATCAAAGTAGACTTGCATAACTTTATTATGTCCACTATGCATTCTTTGGCCAAATTACAGTGAAATATTAATATAATTAATCTCGATTTGCTGTACGTAGTTATTAACTTGATAGGTTCCCAGATAAATGAGAGATATTATTGTCCTCTGCTCTTGTAGAAGCATTCCTTATTTTGTCTTTTTCCAGGTCTGTTACTCACTAGGCCAACATGCCCTGGTATTAGCAACCTCTGAGAGATAGGTTTGTATTAATTTGGAAGATAAGTATTATATACTAGAAAGCATAAAAATAAGCTGAACGAAGTGTCTGTGGGAGTAACTCATCTTGGAAGGCATTTTTCGAAGGTCACAGAGGCTCCTGGGAATCCCACGCTTCCTATCCCACACACGTTACCAGGGAACTCGTTTATATTAATGGTGATGGTGCAGGCAGAGACAGTTGTACAATATAGCAGTGCAGCGCCAAGAGGCCCATGGCAGGGCAGTTAACTTCTCAGAAAGCTCGTTTGTTTTATTAGGCTAGATGTCAAATGACCTCCGAAAGGTAATTGATAATTTCCTTAATAGTCAGTTTTATCTGGGTGACTATATTTCTTATTAGCACTCTTCAGTTACCCTAAAATGTGATCATTCCTTTAGCTCATCCCTTACACGTTCATTTAATTTTGAGTAAGCCCTCTCTGTTTTTAAAAATTCTTCTGACTGAAAAATGTGACTAAAATCCCAAGTCTGGAACTGAATTGTTTGAGGTCCACCATCTGCCAAGTCTTTTAACCATGAAACACAGCAAGCACCCTATCAGAGATGATCGCTATTCTAGAACCATACTGAAAATACCATCCCAAATTATTTTCCGAAAGGCACGTGTATAGATCCCCATGCTCCTGAAAAAGGAAGCAATGTTTTTATGCCTTTCTTCCAACTGTTAATGCTACCAGTCCAGAGTATGTAGGACAGAGACACCCCCAAGGAACCATACCTGATGAAATTTACACGCTTAAGCAGTTGTCTCACCACTGTACCTGGTCTGACCTGTGACTTGCATTAACCAATGGAATGTGGCAGAAGTGATGTTATATTCACTCCAGACCTAGATCTGAAGAGGACGGGCAGCTTCTGTGTCCCGTCTTGGAATGCTCAACTTTGGGAATCACTGTTGAAGAAGTCTGGCTACCCTGCTGAAGAGACCATGTGGAGAGACCACACAAGAAGGCCACATGGAGAGGACTTGAGGTCAAATGGAGATGTGGAGAGGTCCAGCCAGCCCAGCATCTTAGTTGGGCCTCCTGATGACTCCAGCCCCAGCTACCATTAAATGCAACCTCACGAAGAACCCCAGGTGAGCCCACTGGCAGCATTGTCCAGCTGAGCCCAGTCAAACCACAGAACCATAAGAGATATCAAAATGATTGCTATTTTAAGCCTCTAAGTTGTGGAGTCATTTGTTATATAGTAATACATAACTAAAACACTACCTGATGGAAATAAGAAATATCCTAGTGTTCTGCAATTATTACGTTATTTCTCTGTCTCTCTCTTCATCTAGTCTTTTGGGCAATTGAAGTAGTTCTGAAGAACTGAAACATTATTTATACCATCCTAGTTTTCTATCCATTTGAGAACTAGAGAAATGAGACAGAAGTGAACTTTTTAAAATTTTATAGACTGAATGAGAATTTATATTTATTTCCAAGTTTCTTTTCTCCCCACTGCATATTTCTTATCATATTAGAAATCTTTACTCAACAAGAACATCTCTGATTCTAGCCTGTCAGACAGCCATATGATATTTTCAAACAAAAAACATCTGGTTCTAGCAAAGTGCCTTAAAATAAATGAGAATCAGAAGCTGCCCTCTCAATTTGCCAACATAGTTTTATATATAACTGGGATGGTGTGTCAGGGGGTAATCTAAATCAGAAGCACATAATCTCAATAATGTTGATTTAATTTCTGAATGCCTAGAGATTGACTACTTCAAAATTTAAAAAGAATAAAACATTTTGGTTTAGCATTAGCCTTAAGTAATAAAAAGGTTTTGTTTCATTTCTGTTTCTTTTTTCTTAGGGGATTCTATCTTTTGCTAAGAACACATAATTAAGAAACTTATGCAGATAAAAGATAGATCTAAATTTTGGGTGAACAAACTCATTAAAAATCAAAATTTTACTTTTAATACTAGAATATCTAACATGGGGACAAACTGGTTTACCCAAGGATCATACCTTTATGTGAGAATCTCATCAAATTGGTTGTTATAATCAAAAAAGGATAATAAAACTGAATATTTTTCAATCAAATCAGGTGAACTGAGAGCCCAGAGGAGGTGGGAAGAGAAATGACCAACTTTATCCTGGGAGAGGTACACTTTGAGAAGGAGAAGTAATCCTTTTTTCTAAGAGCTCACATAGAAGAAAGAAAGGGAAATGGTTTGGAGATATTTTGAGAAGGAGTGTATCTGAAAAAGAGGATTGTCTGTAAGGTCAAATCGTGGTTGAAACATTAGGAGGTTCATGGCTTTAGGGAAGTATAGTTTGGGTAAGGGTCACCAGATACAGCTGCATAGGCTGTTCACTGCACAACTGCAGGTTACACCATTCAAATGGACTATGATCCACTTCAAACGGACCAGATTGTATCAAGGTAGTGAGTGCGGTTAGAGACTGTGTCTGAGCAAGTGTAACAGAACCCACACCCAATGGCTTAATACATAAGGGCTTGTTTCTCTTGTGTAATAAAAAGCCTGATGGCATGGCTTATATAGTAGCTCAACAGAACTCGGGAAGCCCCCTTCATCTTTCTCTCTGCCATCCTAAGTATCTTTCACTTCATTGTCAGCTCATGGTAGGATGACCAACCTGTCCTAGTTTTAAAACTGAAAGTAACACACTGAGAAACCTCCTTAGTCCCTGGTAAACCAGGACAGTTGGTGACCCTACATAGTCTCAAGATGACATTCTACCTCCAGCTTCTCATATCCATTGGGGCCAGGAAGAAGATGAGGGAAGAATTAGGGAATAAGAAATGGGTGGCACCTTTATCAGGAAAGTAAAACTTTCCCAGTAATTCTCAGCACACATCTAATTTACCAGAACTACAGAAAGTAGTCTGGGAAATAGATTGTATTAGCTAGACACATTGCTGCCCTGAAAAAAAATCAGGGTTCTATTGTAAGAAGTAGAGACAGTTCATTGTGAAGACACTTAGCAATATCTGAATAGCTTTGTGACTTTCTCTAGGACTGCTCAGCATCCTTGGAGCAAGAATGAAGAAAGCAGACAAGGAGGGGCAAACCAGGGCTGGGGACTGTCAAAGAAAAATAGCAGAAGGCTAAGGAAACGCATTATTTTGGTTCATGCATTTCATTATTGAAATGGCCCATTGTGCAGTGCATACTGGGGAAGAAGTTCAATAAAGCTAGGAAGGACATCACCTATTAAGAAAAATGATAGAAGACTAGAAGTTTATAATAAAATATCAAGATTCTTTTTAAATCCTAGGAAAACAATTGACATGAGAAAGTCAATAATTTCTTTCATTTTATTGGCATCAGATTATTTCCCTTCAACTTAATATTCACCAAGTAGTTCTATTTTATTTATTTTAACATTCTGAACCTTAGGGAGGAAATTTTACTTGAATTTGTCTTAAAATTATGATATTTCTGTTACACTGATAATAAATCAATAAAGACATTAACAATGAAAATCTAATATAAAAACAGGTGGTGAGTTGATAACTGAAAGATTTTTTAAAATTTTATTTTAATGAAAATGCGTGAGGAAAGCTAAGCATTTTAATGTCACATGACAACTGAATAAATCATGGATTGAAGAGCAGCACCATTTATCTGTAAACCATCAGTGACAAGTGAATTGAGATCACCTTCTATTTAAGTTAGACCACATTTAAATTCATATTCTATGCACTCATTCAGACAGGGAATAAACAGGTCAAAGAAGATATAGAATAAATGATCTAAATATATAATTATTTTTGAGTCAAGACACAGTGAATGGAAAGTGATCAATTTCTCAGAGGGAGAATTCTCCCCTAAGAGAGCTTTTAAAAGTTCAAATTGGAGATTCTATATGTTTGCATAAAGAAGGTCAAGAAATTCCACTGACAGTGTTGTAAGAGTTTGGGCTGAAGAAAAATAACAAGGTAAGCTTACCAGGCTCCTTAAAGAAAGCAATTGCCCGTCAATGTAATACGTGTATCCTGGTTTGCAGTCTGCTGAACCCTTTTGCTTCTCAATCTAGAGAACAAGATTTCCTAGATTTGGGCTCTATTTCCTACATTGGCATAGATCAATTTTACCCTCACAGAATTTCTTACTTCTCTGTGCCAAGGAGGAAAAATCAAGAAAAAAGAGAAATCAGGGAATAATAGGGCAGAGCAAATATTACCTGCAAAAGTGGCTACCTAACCCTGAGAAGCTGAATATGAATTTAGGCCTGTGAACTCTTGTATTGATAAAATGATCCTGGAAACTTTGACTTCTTCAAAGGAAACAAAATCTATATATAATTTTTACTTAATAAAATTTATTTTTAAAATATATCTATATATATTTTGCAAAGGAAGGAAGGAAGGAAAGAAAGAAGGAAAAAAGAGGGCCCTTGCTGAGAACAAGTGATTTCTGACCATAATCTACTCCATTATTTGTTTCCAATATGGGCAGTAGGGTGGTTTCCATTTCCCATTAAATATATTTTTATTACAAAATATTGTATAATAATACATTTTTCTGAAACTCAATATTAAGTCCTTTTGACTTCGAGAGCAGAAGAGAGATATCATCAAATGTTGATAAATAGTCTCCTTTTTTAACACATTTGTCCAAAAGTCTCTGTAGTAAAGGGAAAAGTATTTCAAGGTGAACTCGCTTTTTGTCTCTAAACCAGTTTTTTGTGGAGTGTTAGATTTTGACCTAACAGTTATCTGTTGCTACATCACATACCCTAACCTAAGAAGTGGCTTAAAACCACACTAATTTATTATTTCTCACAATTCTCTGGATCAGCTGAGTGGTTCCTCTGCTGGTGTCCCCTGGGCTCCCTCATTTAGGTGCATTCAGCTGATTTCACTCCCATGTTTCGGTCATCATTCTTTGGCTGCAGAGAATGAGGTGGCTTTCTCGCCAGGCTTCTTCATAGCAAGGTGGCCTTGGAGTACAGTGAGAGCTAAGGCAGAATCTGGAAAGCCTCTGAGGCCTTGCTCTGGAACTCACCCAGCATCCCTTGTGCCAAATTTTCTAGGTCAAAGAAATTCACAAGGACTGATTCAAGAGGGGGGAAAGACTCTACCTGTTGATGGGATGGTCCTGTTTCTTTAAGTATGACAAATAGAAATCTTTAAGAATTTGACAAATGACATAAACTCTCCACCAGAAGAAAAAAAATGTACACATACACAAAGTCTGTGTTAATTTTAAAGGAATGATACCCTTCTATGTCCTAGGACTCCAGATTAAGAAACTAAGAAATTCTGATTTAAACAGCTTCCCCTAAATTCAGTGTGCCACCTAACAGGAATAAACAGGAATACAGTCAAAACAATTTTTTAAAGTATGTCCATCTGCACTGACATTTTTCTCAGTGTTAGGGTTTGTATTTATAAAAAATTATGTTTTTACTCGATAGGACTTTGGGGAGTTAAGGCGCAGAAAACGTGAATATCATAGTTGAACAGAGACTGATAATTTGTTTGACTTCGAATGGAATGTCACTTATATAAATTAATACATAACAAAAGACAATATGCTCTTTTCTAGTTCTATAGAGATGTTCTTATTTTAATCAATTTGTCATTCTATCTCTAAATTATTTTACTCTAAAAATGTTAAAAGCAACTTAATTTTATCTTCTTTAGTCATTGGTGGTTGAAGTTCCCTCAAACAGGAAAGTGAAGGAGAATTTTTGCTCAGTATCAGTCTTTGCTTAGTTTTAGTTAATTATTAAAAAATTAACTGGTGTGTGTTAAAAGATACATCAACGTGAACATTTTTCAAAAATAACTTCACACTAAATAACTGACATCAGCAATATCTTCTCAAGATATTGAGAAATATTTCTTATTTAACATAACCTTTGTAATGTTAACAAGTATTATAATACATGGTAGTTTAATTTGGCTAACTTCCAATTAAAGTGAATAAAGAATATTTTATTTTTTACTTGTATTTGTTTGTATACATTCATTATTTGCTTCCAGAATAATTTAGAAATGTTACGTAAGTACCTGGCATTCAGTCTATAATCTGTAATTGATAAGATAAAAGCAAGACTTTCAGATAGGTACACAGGTTACATAAAGGAAATTCTCACACAGTTCCTGAAATTCAAGAGGAACAAGGTGCTGGTTATTTGATAACAAGAGTAAGAGGTTGGAGAGAAGAACGTATTTTAATCAAGGTATGTGCTCAGGCCAAGGCAGAAATGATTATTGACAAGTTCACGTGGGGAGGTTACATTAGAACTAAAGTCCACAAATTATACACTAAATAAAAATGAAACATCACAGTTGAAGCCTCACAGTAGAACTAAACCCAACCATAGGTGATTATTTTAAGGTAGAACCTTTTTTTTTTGATACAAAAAGATTGAAGTAGAAAAGGGTTTAATACACCATTGTTGCCTTTGGAGATGGACGGGGCCATGTTCAAGGATTTAGAGAGTGGCTGCAAGAAGCTGAGAGTGACTCCTGGCCAACTGCCAACAAAGAAATGGGGATCTTAGTCCTATAAGTGCAAGGAACTGCATTCTGCCAATAACAAGGAGGCTGGAGGAGAACTTTGAATTCCAGATGAAAACACAGCCACTCGACATCTTGAGTTTAGCCTTGAATTCCTGGAACCAACTTGAGCCTGCCTGGACTTCTCATGTACAGAAATTGTGAGGTAATAAGTGTATGCTGTTTTAAGCTCCTAAGTTTGTGATCATTTATTTTGGAGCAATAGAAAACTAATACAGATTTTGGTACCAAGGGTGCCACCATAACAAATGCCCAAAAGTGTGGAAGGGATTTTGAAAGCAGGCAGTGAACTGAGGCTGTTAGAATTGCGAGGGGCATGATAGAAAAAGCCTAGACTGCTTGAAAAGACTGTTCATAGAAATATGGACACTAAAAACGCTGCTGGTGAGCGCTTAGCAGAGAATGAGGAACGCGTTACTGGAAACTGGAGGAAAAGAGATCCTTGTTATATAGTAGTGGGGAGTTTAGGAAAATTGTTTCCTGCAGTTATATAGAAAGCAGAACTCGTAAATAATAAACTTGGATATTGAATTGAGATGGTTAAGCAAAAAGGAACCAGGACATGCTGATTTAGGACATTCTAAGCCTATAGAGATGGCAAAAGATGCTAAAATTAAGAGGTTACTCCTGAAAGTGTGTACAGAGTAAAAACTGTAGGTGTGGCTATACAACCTTTTGCTGCAACCCTGAAAAGATCAAAAGTTCAGGGTGTTCAGTCACCCGAGGTTAAAGGTGTGCTTCATAGATCTCAATCAAGCCAGAAGACCTCTAAGAAGCTTTATGGGCAGTGTGCTTCAGCAAACTCAGCTGAAGGCAAAAATAGAAAAGAATTATCTCAGGAAAAAAGTCTGTGGATGAGCCTTTATGTGGAAAGCCACATAAAGCCACAAGGTACTTGGGAATATTTTATCAGCAGGGGTGCTGCCAACTGAGACTGTAAGGGACAGAAAGAGCATGAAATAAAAGGAGACTCTCAGCATCCCCAAATTATCCTGGCAGGAAGCAGGGTTACTACTCAGCTGCAAATAGCATCTATCTTTCATGATAAAGGAAGGATGACTCACAGCTAAGATCTCAGAAGGCAGGGAGGAAAGCCACTGAGGATATTCCCGGGCCTTGAAACCTAATGGAGCCTTCCCAAGACTTCCAAGCAAGACTGATTCCGTTTTCCCTAACTGGGGGGCAGAATGTTTATAACTGTATTCGTTTTCTATAGCCATGTCACAAATTACCTCTAATGTAGTAACCTAAAAAACTCAAATCTATTGTCTCCCACTTCTCTAGGTCAGAAGTTTGGTATGGCTATTCTGGTCTTGCTTTTTAGCGTCTCACAAAGACAAAATCAAGACTTCAGCCAGGCTTGCTCATGTAGAGCTCTGAGGAAGAATCTACTTTCAAGCTCCTTCAGATGGTGGGCTGACTTCAGTTCCTTGCAGGCCCTCATTTCCTTGCTAGCTGTCAGCTGGGGCCCTGTCTTATCTCCCAAAGACCACCCACATTCCTTTGTATATGACCCGCTCTTGCTTCATCAAGTCCTCCTTGTGCTTTGAATCTCTGTGCCTGCCTCTTCTTGATTGCAAATTTTGTCCTGTTATTTGAGTGTATGAGCCCATTTTAATGGTAGACAATCAGAAGCTCTCAATACCTCAAGGATACATGTAAAATCTGCCCCCTCAGTTGAAGTCCGGAGCACAAGCCAATATCTCTGCAGGAACCACCCTTTGATTTTGTGTGTCCTTTCCCACAGACACGCCTTCTTTACTTTACTGAATGTAATTTGAAGAGAATTGATGAAATAAAATGGCAGAGTTAAGTTGTAGTCTCTTTCATTGGCCACTCAGATACAATTGTTGCATTCTCTGAGAGAGCAAGGCCTGTCAGAAGAGTAAACTAGAAACCCAGAGAGCAGGTTTCTACTTCTAATCTTGGGCAAATCAAATTAGTTATCGGATTCATTTTTCATCATAGGATTCTTTTTTCATAGTAAAAGCCTAAGAAAAAATTATTACTAAATAAAGGCAAAGCAATGTATTATTACTAATTATTATTTCTGTAACACTGCCACTGTAGCCTTTTTTGATATAAAAGTCGTTTCCACATTTTTTAAAGATCTCTTTCATGATGACCCCACTGGTATTCTCTGTCTCACCTGTTATGTACTGAATATACACTACCTGAAATTCCCTCGACAGGCTGTTTGCTCTCATGCCTCCTGAACTTTTTACTCTGCCCTAAACTACAATATCATCTATTTTTCATCTGCACTTTTCAGCCTTTGGATATCAGATCACTAAATCTCTGACACTTCACTTAATATTAGGTGCCCTTCTCTGTGCTTTTTATAGACTAACTGTGTCTCCTCCCCTCCCCAAATTCATATGCTGGAGTTTTCATCCCCAATGTGGCTTTATTTGAAAATAGGGCCTTTAAGGAGGTAATTAAGGTTAAATGAGGTCATACGGGTGAAGCCTTAATCTGGTAAGACTAGTGTCCTTATAAGAGGAGGAGACACCAGGGATGTCTAAGAACAGAAGAAAGGCCATGTGAGAACACAGCAAGAAGGCAGCCATCTGTCAGCGAGGCAAGGAGGGAGATGTCACCAGGAACCAACCCTGCCTGCCAGCACCTTGATCTTGGACTTCCAGCCTCCACAACGGTGAGCAAATATATTAATGTTGTTTAAGCCCTATTCTGTGGTAGTCCGTTACAGTAGCCCTAGCAGACTGATACAGACTGTGTAGCTTCCTGTGCATAGCTTATCAGTTTTTTTTCCAGTAGCAAAACCAAAACTAAACAACAGCAACAATACCCACTTGTAAGCACAACTAGGTGGAATGTTTGACCTGTGTCCTTAATTTCAAACTTCTGGAAATGTTAGGACAGATTCAATGTTTCCAGTTTCTAGCCTTCCATTTTCTCTGAAACTTCTAGTCATCTAGCTTTGACTTTCACAACTCTGCCCAAACTGTTTCTGGCTATGTCATTAATGACCTTCTACTGAGCTGCTCCCCACTCTTTATTTAATCAATCCTACTGTGTCAGGACAACACAGCTGAACATTCCCTTATTTCTAAGTTAAGGCTCTGTTGTTTTTTCTCATAAACCTTTGGCTGTCTCTTCCAGTCTTCTTCTGCTTGTATATTTTCATTTGTGTTTCCTTTAAACAGGGACATTCCCCAGGGTTCTATTCATTGTTCTCTTCTCTCTTTACATATTCCCATTCAAACCTTCAACTTCTGCTAATGTCACACTGGGGATTAGGTTTCGACATGTCAATTTTGGGGACACAGACATTCAGTCTATAGCAATTGGTCTATCTTGAACTTTGAATTGATCTTTTATTCATACGTGATATTATAACATCATGCATTGATCATTGTGAAAATATTAACTCAGTTATGCAAACACATTTCATTATACAACATCAAAAAACCCACATTTGTTAATGTCACCACAAGTCACATCAGAAAAGTTGGTCAAGTTCACAGAGGTGGAAACTAGTAGTCCAAAATTCTAATTTTGGTTTGAAAGCTTAAATTTTGTCCTTGGCAATAAATACGGTCACCTAGTTTCCTTAAAGCAACAGGCTCACTTCATTCATTTTTGAAAAAATATCGGCCAGATATCCAAATGTAAATCACCCTAGTTTGTCTGTCAGTTGTTCTTTCAATTAAAAATGGTATTCCATGAAAAGGAGTGGCCAGTTCAACTTGCAACTCTTACCACACACAAGTGTTTTTCATTGAGTTAACCATCATAACGTGGTATGCGCTAGAATGTGTACTCACCCATGAGATTTGATGAAAAATAATATTTTTTGCTGCTCAATCACAAATATTCTTAGGTGAAACTGGCTGTTTTTTCTTTTCTTTTCTTCTTTTTCTTAAACTATGAGTTGTGGCCGTGAAAATGCAATGATTACTAGAACCGCTTGGTGCCATTGCCTTTGAATCACGTTACGGTGCCAGCAGTTCACTCACCATTACTTTTGGACCTGCCAGTGCAAATGTGAACACAGTGAAAAAGCCAAGAGATTCTTAGTATTTCTATGAAAGTAATTTTGACCAAGACAATCCCCGCAAGGGTCTTAGGGACCCTTAGCAGTCCAAAGGCCATATTTGAGAATGGCTGAACTATACCACTCTTGTGTCCTCAGAGATTAGATGATACTAGAAGATAGGTATAGAGATTGTATTCATTATATTTCTCTCTAAACTGGCTCCTCTGCCCATAATGCCTGTCTTATTTTGTGGTACCATTGATCAATTAAGGTCCTGGCAGGAAAAAGGATGACATATCAAACTGGGTGATCTAAAGATCATAATAAAGAGACTAACCAGAAATGTGTAGGCAAGATTTATGGAAACAAAGAGAGGACAGTGCAATTCCCTGAGGTTAACAATGGCAGAAAGTGTCATCTCCCTGGGCCGGAAGGGACAGGTAGAGAGAGTAGTTACTGGAACTTGGAGGGAGCAGCGTAGGAAGATGGATGCCTCAAGCTAGCTTTTAGTTAGAGGGCAGAGCCAGCCTATGGTGAACCCGGAGGAAAAGAGCTGGAAGAATATCCTGACCTCCCATTCCTCCCTTCTCCCATCTCCTTTCCCTCCCTCCTACTTGCCTAACTCAGTATGAAACCAGAGGGCAAGGGTGGAGGCCAGACAGATTATCAACGGATGTGTCTTTTGTTCTAGTAATTTCTTTTATCCATATAGCCTATTTTCCATTCAAAGTAGACAGTGAGTGTCCATTGCCTCAAAGGAGGAATGATTCCACCAAAAATGAGAAAAAAAGTTGTTTTCATTTCTGAAGCAAAAGCTTTTGATGTATATAATACCTTAGGTATCCGAGCTTCCAAAACTAACCCTTGAAAGATGCAGATCATAAATTTTATGCTGATAAATCATAGACTTTGAAAACAGTATGATCATCTAAAAGCAAAATTTTCCCATTCTAGAGGAAAGAAATATTCCATGAGCTGGGGAGAAATGGGAGAGTCAGAATGGAGGTGGGAAGAATGAGTTGCTGGGTGCATCCTGAGAGTGGACCCTGAGCCCTATCTTTCTGGCCTCATTTCATAGGAAAATACAATGGAAAGACTAGAGGGCTTGGGGAAGATGGAGTATGAGAGCAGAGAGAACATGTGCTTGGCTGCCAGCATGGAGTTCGGAGGGGTGAGAACAGAAATGCCTGAGACAGACTCCAGAGTTTGCTTGTACCCAGGGTGGTGTAAGGAAAAACCAGTTGTTTGTTATATGCTTCGTAAGGGCTCATAAATACCTAAGAGATCTGTTCTTCTGGATTAGGGTTTAAGTAAGATTAAAGAAGAAGAAGCAGAAACGTGCATGGACTGATAACTAGGCAGCCAATGAGAATATGAACATGTTAGCAGAGACAAGTATGAATAGAGGATTACAACTATTCATCAGAGTGTCCCTTTTCTATTCCTGCACTGTGTCTGGGCCCTGAGAAATCCCTTAGAACATAGATATAATTCTAAGGATTAGTGGGAGGGTGGACTCTGAATTGACCAGGAAAATTCTGAAATGACTGAGGGAACTCAAAAGGTTTCCTGAGGCTATCTTAAATTCACTGAGATTCTGAGATTAACTTCTGTTATCCAGCAGAATGGGAGTCAAAATAGAAATAGGTTGAATTCCAGAAAAAAACAAAATCACATTTCATGCACCTTGAATTTGAAGAGTAAGATTTTTTCCATGCTGAACTTCAAATATAGGTTTTATAACACTTTATTCCATTTATTTGTTTGCAAGTCTGTCTTCCCCACCTATAATATAAACATTTGAAAGGCAGGAAATCAGTTTTATTTATTTATTACCAGTACCTGCACAATACTTGCCCACAATGGTTCTTAAATGTGTGTGGACTTAATTCAAGATCTTTAATCTTTGATTCTTTCATGAGTAAAAGGAGCTATTTCAGAGTGGTCACTGTAATGTTTTAAAAATATAATGTTTATCTCCTTTATTCATTCATTGCTCTCCCTTTTTGACTGTACTGCTAACATGAAGAAAAGGAAAGTGAAAGAACAAGAAGAAGCAGTTATGTTTTGCTTTTTGGGTTTTTTTGACTGCACTGTGCAGCATGTAGGATCTAAGTTTCCCTACCAGGGATCGAACCTGGTCCCTAAGACAGTGAAAGTGCAGAGTCCTAACCACTGGACCGCCAGGGAATTCCCACAGTTGTGTTTTAACGATAAAAAAATTTGATTCTAGTCTTCAGTATTCATATATACATATTGAAAGTAGAGAGTGACTCCCTGGCTCCTTTTTTGAGGGTGCTACTAGCCTTTGAGAGTTAATTAATAGGTACATACATTAATTCCACATAATGAAAAAGGAAAAAAGATAATGATAAATATAGTTAGATCCCTTCATGCTATAAGAGTGAGTGAGCAGAAAAGCCTAAAGGAGCTTGCTCCCACTTGTATTATTTATATAGCTTCACATTTTTAATAAGTATAAAAAAAGTCAAATGCCAAATAGTACAAGACAGGGAAGAGTGATCACATACATGCACTTGCTTATGAAATTTCCCTACAGCAATTCCTTTATCATTTATATGGGATTGGGCGTAAGAGACATTAATTAGTTATAATGTATAGGCATTTAATAACGTGTGTGTGTGTGCGTGCATGCACATACATGCCCATATATATATGCACATAAATATCAAACCTCTTAAACTTTAAATTTAAAACTGTGAATTCATAAAACCTGAAATCAATCAGCCATCCGACAACTTTAACTGTCTACTCACAATTCTGTTAAGATTTATGGGAGAATACAATATTAATTGAAAACACTGCTTGACTTGAAGTAGTTTATCTGATAAATGGAAAAAGAAAACATACTAATAAAATAACAAAAGAAAATCTCTAAAATATAACATGAAATAAAAGTCACCTCCACGACTCTATTCTATGATTTACAAGTTGAAATCAAACAAAATGCTTTACCACCAGTTGCATACAATTTAACTTTATAAGTTCAATATGATCATAGCAGTTTATTAACAATAAACAGTTGATTATGTTAATTTCCTAAAAGTTTCAATGTATACAATGAGGAATGTTTTTACTTAAATAAATTCATTTATCTTCCATAGTATTTAATATAATTATGGTTTGATGTTTCTATATTGCTTTTACAGACATAATATTTACATAAGTCAAGGCATTTTGAATTAAATATATGCACTGCTAACAATTGACGTCTAATGGGAAAAAATTGTGTTTGTACTAGACACCTCAATGACACTCAGAACTTGTAATGAGCAGAGAGCACGAGGTGGCCACATTTTCCATCATGAGACACCCATCTCCCACATGATCTTAGTTGATGGGGCCAAGAATGAGCAGCTAACCCAAGTCAGGAAATTTAGAGATTAGCCAGGAAGCCTAAAAGGCAAATAAGCCTGAAAAGCTCTGCAAAAACTGGGATGATGTGGGCCAATAACACTGTATATTCTAGACCAGATAGTAAGATCTACAGAGAACATCAGGCAGGTAACAACAGGAACTAGAAATGAAAGAATGCAGGGAGCCTGGGAATTCAAATAAGGACCGTAAGGCATGATGTTAACGCAGATGTATAAGAACGCAGAAATTATCAGTAAGCATAAAGTAAAGAGAACTATAACATTAGTTTGTAGTAGAAACAAAACCGACTCAAAAAGGAGGAATGGGAAGGAAGGTAGGGGTCTCATATTCATCTCCTATCTCTAAAGGGAAGAGCCATAAGTTCTTGCTTCTGAGGTCCCTATTGCTACCTTGAATCTAGTTCCGATCCCCACATGTCCTAATTCTATTCTGGGTCCTTCTCATATATTTCAGTGTAAGCCTCATCTCTCTTACTGAGCCTTATATTAGACCTCTATTCCTGGAGCATGTTTAAATGACTTTGTTCATTGCAACCGAAAGAGTCTGACCGAACATTCAGCAATGACACCTACTGTGTTCTAGGTTCTTGAGATGTAAAGATACCTCTGCACATACAGGATTCAGTCACCTGAAGTAGGACGAGCATAAATAGGTGATTCAAAATATTTCGGAAAGACAGAATCATTATTTTTACAATGGAGATCATATATTACTGATTTTTATCACCCTGCAAGTCTGTAAATCCAGGCTTAAACCCTTTCTTGACTTTTCGTTTTTTGTTGGCAAAAGGCTGCTAGACAACATCATTTGAATGCTTCAGGGCATTCATCCTTGGCCTTTCACTGTTTTCTCCTAAAACAAAAGTTTTTCTCAATGTTAGTTAATGTCACTGTGATACATCCAGTAATGTTGGTTTGATACCTTAGTGTCATCATTTATTTCAGTTCTGCCAACTCCAACAAATCAGACCCTTTGTCTTCTTTTGTTTGTCATAGCTAATCATTTTTTAGTTAAGCCCTGATAACCATTTAAAAGCCTCCCTGCTAAACCAGCTTCAAAATTAATCTCAGTAAGAGCAGCTCTGGTAGGTCATTCATTCCCTTTCTCAGAAACTCTCAGTGGATTCCCACTCTTACTAAGTTAAGTCCTGATTCCCCAGCCTCTTTCAAGGGCAAATTGTAGTTTTCCAAAACTACTGCTCATGACTACTTTAAATATAATTCCCACATCAATCAAACTGGGTAACCACGAGATGTTTCTACGTGGTTTGCCTTCCCTGCCCATTCTCTTTTCTCTACTTGGAATGCCCTCCCCAAATTTTCTATCAAAATGCTTTTCTTTTTTTAGATATAATTTAAGTCCCATTTTTTCAAGGATATTTACTGGAACTTGCCACTAAATATTATCTCTTTCTTACCTGAATTCTCATAGTAATCCTTTTGAATATCTCTGAAGATACAAACTGATCATTTGTGTAATTTATTGCCACTCTCCAGCTCAAGTGTAAGCTTCTGAAGGGCGGGGACCATGCATATTTATTATTGCACTGTCCAGCCCTACCCATCACCCTGTCTTGGCATTGTTATTCCTCTGCAAGGATGTTGAATAAATAAATGTACTATGACTAATACAGAGAGCCATGGGGCTACTTTTACAAAAAACAGCCTCATTTAGTATACCCACAACATGATATTTTCATCTTAATTCAAATGAACATATCTTCCCATCCCACACAAATCTGTTCCTCCTCCTGGATTTCCTCTTACTGTTTGGCTACATAATCCACTTCGTTGCCCAAGTCAGAAACAGGAATCACCCTACCCATCTTCATTTTTTTTTACTCTTCACGTTAAATTCCATTTTTTCTCCTACTTATCTTTTATATCTGTCCTTATTTCTCTTTGTTATTACTCATTCGTTCAGATTTTTTCTCTCTCTTCTGGTCTTCCTGCTTCTAGTCTCAAACTTCATCAATCCATCTTCTAAAACTATTGAAAAAGTAATCTCTTGAATACAAAAAATCTGATCATCCTGTGCCTTTGTTAAAATGTTTTTCTTCCCCATTGGTTGCCTTTAAATTATGTAAGAGCTGAGCTCCTTTGTACAAATCTTCATGATATGACACCTCACTAGTATTCCTAATTACTTCTTAGCTTTTGTCCCCATACGCACTTTGTACATTCTAAATTACTTGTGCTCTTTACACTTCCAGACTTTTGGAAACATTCCATGTAGAACACTTCCTTCTCACATCTTCAGTTCACCAGAAAAACGCCTATATAACCTGCAGCTTTAAGGTGAAACCTTTCCTGAATTCCTTCAGCAAGCTTAGCTATTCCTTCCTCTGTGTTTACATTATATGTGTTGTGCCTATTCCATTAAAGCAGTCATGTCGTGTTTGTCTACTTTGCCATTAGACTCCTTGGGGACACAGATTTATTTTTTTAAACGTGTACCTTAAGAATCTAGTGGAATATATTTCACATAGTCATTCACACAGTCATTTCACACATGATAAATTCTTGTGAAAAAAATTGGTAAATAAACATAAATTATGGAAAAGGGAACCTCCATATTTCTTAAATTTTAATTTATATATTCCATTGTCAGTAATTGTCAAATCATCTTTTTTTGGATGTAAAAGGAGCATTAGGCATAATCTGTGTTCATTGCAAAGGGCTAGCCATGAATAAAAATTATAACATGAATCAATAATAATATAACCAGAATTTTTATTTCCTTTAGTAATAGAAAGTAAAATGAGTAACCAACACTACACATAGTATACTAGATTATGCTTAAATTTATAGTTTCATAAAATTAAAAAACACACATATATTGATACTACATTCTGTACTTTCTAAATGTGACACCCTGAAACACCTATTCATCCATTTTCAATGATGAGGATAATTGAGTTCGCTTTGTCAATAATGATTATCACCATTTTTTTCATGCCAATGCCCTTAAAATCTGTATAAGTTAAAGAGAAAGGATGAAGGAATGTCTGTTCCTAGGATGATACACAAGTTTTTAGGCCCTTAGCAAAAACTATAACATAATAATAAGTATTATACTTCATTAAAAAGTGAATATATTTTATACCACAACAGTTGAATTGGGCAACATCTATCTATCACATTATAGATCAGAAACACTCAAGTATTTTAGAGAATTAATAAGCTCCATGAATCTATCATCAAGTTAATATAACTTTTATTTCTCTATTGTAGCTAAATTTATATTCATTTCACATTCTACTTTAGAGATGTAAGTCAGAATTTTAAATATAATTAATACAATTAACTTTTAAGGATATGTCAATGTTTGAATTATCCAGAGTTAAGACAGGTTCTTTGGCATTCAAATATATATTCCAGTATCAACGGTTTATGCCAAGGACACTAGAATAAAAACATGAACAATAGGATTTTTTAATGAAAGAAAGTACCTTGGTTTTAATGTCTGAGAAGAAATGTTCCAATATAGTACACTGTAAAATATTCATTTTATCTTGAAATGATCATGAAAGACAATGATACTAAGATGATTCAGATGTTTGTTTTATAGCTTTATAAATCAAACTTCATCATCTATTGATATAAGAATCTAATTCTTGAGCTTTTACTACAAAGAACTGTGCTGGATCCTAAAGTATATTATTTTACTTAATCCTCACAATTCTCTGAAGTAGGTACCATCATCACTATGTTACCAACAAGGAAACTGAGACCGATGATAAAAACTTTCCCATGGTCAAGCAAAGTAATCGTGGATTTGAAACCAAATAGTCTGAATCCAGTCTGTGTACTTTATTGCTCAATTATACTAGCCTACAGATAATTTTATTTTAGATCAACATTGGAAGGTGTTCAAGAGGAGAAGTCCATAGCAACCGGGTAGTGATTGCATAAAAGAGATTAAACATTAGATTGGAAGTGGGATTTAACAAAGTGTAAGGGTGATTCTCTCCTTGTAATTCCACGAATCTGTCTCTACCTTCATTTCACCGTATTCTTTCAACCGGACAACTGCTTTCACTGCTTCCGTGCTGTCTCTGATTTCACTCTGCTCTACCTCCACTCTATTCTCCCCCACTGCAGTTAGAACCGTCTTTCTAAATCTGTGTGATTTTACAAGTTAAAGTTCTGAAATGGACAGTAATACTTAAAATGATTTTTAAACCCAATATAGTTTAACTTTTGTCTATCATTCCACCCCTTCCTTGCACTACTGTTGTTCTTTTCGGTCATACTTGCAGGACCATTGCTTTCAGCCATGAAAGGCAGCCAGTGAGGAACTCCAGGGGCACCATTCATACAGTCTAAAGGAGTGGGGAGCAACAGTCAAGGTAAGTACCATGATTCCTTCTATCAAAAAACCTTTGCAAAGATTGTTTCCTTTGCATATACTGTTGTCCCCTCTACTCCTGCTCACCCCAAAGATCCCAGTTCACTTGTCATTTTCTGATGTCAACCTTCCTTAAGGCACAAGTTTAGGACAGGTTCCTCTCCTCCAGTACAAAATTATGGAACTGGTAATGTAATCATCTTTAACATCATTCTTTCATATTGGACTCATGAGAACATGTTGGCATTTGCCACCCTTGTCTCCTCAATACTTAGCAATGTAGGACAGAGTAAGTGCTCAGTAAATATGTTGAATAAATGACAGTATTATATGAATTTAGGTCTCCTCCTCTAGGATTTATGGAGACTATATCAAGGCATTCTTTGAAGAATTTAACTGAAAATGTAGTAAAAGGGATGAATTGTCTATGATAATATACATCTTGAATAACGTGTATCTTGAATATTTCCAAATGTAAATGGTTTTGTAAAAATGCCTCTCAGATTTATGTATATATGATGTTTTATTTAAATTTTATAATTCAAAATTATAAAAAAGTAATGTTTTCAGAAGACTGGGAATGAGCAAGTTACAATAGTGTTCAAAAACATTAAACATCACCATAGAAATCAACGTATAGCAAACTTGACAATTCCTATTAATAAAAAAATTGAGGTATTGATGATGAAAATGTGACATTTTTTCCTCTCTAAGTTTAACTTCCCACTTAAACCCTTACCCAGGGGAAAAATTTAAAATATTTGCTAACCTCCAGACTATAGGCACTGGCCAATCAGAACACATGCTGTCATACCCATAATGAAAGGCAACTGAAAATAATTGCTTCAACTGTACCCATACATCTTTGTTGATTACCAGCCCCAATTATTTCCTATCTCCTCAAAGTAGGGCATCTTGAAATATTTCTACATTATTGTATTTTTAATTCATTCATTCCATGAATATTCATTGCGTCAGATATTGTGCTAGGGTTACAATGGTAAACAAAACCATGTGTAATTCTTGTCTCCCTGGAGCTTATAGTCCTCTAGCACAACTACCATGACTCCCTGCCTTCTAGGAACCAGCCTGACCGTTCCTTAAGTCTTTCTGTCAGCCTATCTGGTAAGAGACTGTTTTGGAGATCCAGGTGCTGTCTCTCGGTCTTCAGGTGTCTGGCTGGTTCTCACTTCATCATATGCTTACTTACTCTTATTAACCCTCCCCCCATCCCTTCCCCCAACCCCCAATGCACTGCTAAGCACGCAGGTCCTAAAACACACATTCAGTGTAAGGATAGGAGGCCTCACTTTTGGCCTGAGGTCAAGTCACGTTCTCCTGCTGAGCCTTTACCAGACAGCTCCACGCTGTCCATCATATTGTGCTTGCACGGATAATCATAAAATTAGTTTTCTTCTTCCATTTGGCTAATGGTCTTTGTGAGTATTCTCTGGACTTGAAGGCGAGATTGAATGAGAGGCACACCAAATTCTCAAAGACTTCAGGATACATCCCAGGAGTAGAAATTCTGAATCAAGCAGTTTGCATAGTTTTAGGCTCACTTCCTGAATTCACCTCATTTTTTCCTCAATCTATTACAATTTGACTTTTATCCAAACTGAAATCGTTGTCAAGATCATCAGTGATTTATTAATTGCAAATCCCACAGTTAATATTCAGACCCCAAAGGAAATGACTCATTTTCAGTTATAGAAATTCAAAGTCTTTATACTGTTACTCATAACACTTGAAAATCATGTCCCAACCTATTTTTAGTCTGTTTAAAATCTTTTCCACTATTCTTAAGTCCTTTTATTACTTCATTTATCTTCATTATCAGTTGTTAAGAATGGGAAGAAAAAGGAACCCTATTACACTATTGGTGGCAATGTAAATTGGTATAGCCATTATGGAAAATAGTATGGAGGTTCCTCAAAAAATTAAAAATAGAACTGCGATATGATCCACCAATCCCACTTCTGGGTGTATATCCAAAGGAAATGAAGTCACTATACCAAAAAGATATATGCACTCCCATGTTCACTACTGTAGCGTTATTCAAATAGTCAAAATATGGAAACATTTTAAGTGTTCATTCATAGATGAATGGGTAAAGAAAATGTGATATATATACATATCACACACACACATACACACACACACACAATGTAATATTATTCAACCTTAAAAAAAGAAGGAAATCCTGCCATTTGTGACAATAACAACATAGATGAACTTGGAGAACATTATGTTAAGTTCAATAAGCTAAATGAAGAAAGACAGATACTGAATGATCTCATTTATATAAGGAATCTAAAAAAATTAAACTCACAGTAACAGAATAGAAGGGTGGTTACTGGGGATACGAAGGTTGGTGGTAATGGAGAGAGATATTAGTCAAAGGGTACAAACTTTCAGTTTTAAAATGAATAAGGTTCTGGAGACCTAATGCACAGTATGACTATAGGTAATAATAGTGTGTTGTGTACTCAAAATCTGGTAAGAGAGTAGACTTAAGTATTCTCACCACACACACACACACACACACACACACAGCGGTGACTGTATGAGATGATAAATATGTTAGCTTGATTGTGGTAATCATTTTACAATGTATATGTATATCAAAAAGTCACATTATACACTTTAAATATATACAATTTAATTTTTTAATTTGTCAATTATACATCAATAGAGCTGAAAAAAAGTTTTAAAGAATAAGCTAGCTTTATACTTCACAGATAAAATAAAATTTATCAGACGGATGCCACCTCAACTCTCTTCCTTTCCTACACCACCACTCGCCCCAACAACCTCATCTGACTGTGGGTCAAGGTTTACCTCCATCCCACTACCCAGTGGAAATACATGTTCCTCCTTCTGTCTAAAACCAGTTCTTACACCATATTTTCAGGAATTTCACTATATCATCTCCCAACTTTTACTCATTGAACTTCAACATTTCTCTCACCTGTGCCTTGTGCATTTAAAATTACTCAATTATATCAAAGCAAGAGGTGTCTAAGACCCACCCAAGGTTTCTTACAAATGCTCCCAGATAGGAGGCATGAGGAAGGCATAAGGTGGGGAAACCTTTGGTTTACCCATATCCTGAACACATATAAGTTGAGTATCCTCTATGCAGAAGGCACTGTTCTTGGGTTTTACTTGAGATAAACTGCAGAAACCAAGTGAAATTTGGGATTCAATAACCTAGAAAAGGTATGATGGTCAAGTTCTTCTGGAGAAATATTTTAGTGGAGTTTTCTAAATTTATAAGGTAGAGCTATAGCAACAATCCTTTCCTATGTCAAAGCCTGTTAATTGTTATTTTACTTGTTTGTGATCCACCTAAGGAGGAAGAGGTCTTAAATAATAATCCAAAGTACTTAAAAATCGTCACTGAAGGAAAAAAATGCCTGCAACAAAAACCACTTACAATTATAATTTCACAGGGTGAGTTTGACTGATGAGGTTCCTTACATTGCTTTTAAAAACATGTGCCAATAAACTAGTTTTGAAACAAATCATTTTAAAGTACCTACTTTAAAGAATCTGTCAGTGTTCTTATTTATTGTAAAGAGAAATGAATTCATTTATTTCACAAGGACATGGCTTATAGAATTTGGTCCTTCATTGTTCATAATTAATATTATCTGGGGAATCATAGTTTTGGCATGAACAATGAGGCAATCTTTTTGGTTTTCTTTGGTGATACTTAAAATTGGATCTCTGGGGCTTCCCTGGTGGCGCAGTGGTTGAGAGTCCGCCTGCCGATGCAGGGGACGCGGGTTTGTGCCCCGGTCCGGGAAGATCCCACATGCCGCGGAGCGGCTGGGCCCGTGAGCCATGGCCGCTGAGCCCGCGCGTCCGGAGCCTGTGCTCCGCAACGGGAGAGGCCACAACAGTGAGAGGCGCGCGTATCGAAAAAAAAAAAAAAAAAAAAGGAATCTCTGATGACTAGTTTGTAATTTCCACTGCATAAGTTTTGCATCCTGCTGCACTGTACCCTGCAGGAGATGATGGCACACCGGGTAAGGACTGGCCTGTTCAGGAAGGGACCTCTTGGACACATCGCTATGTTAATTGCTTTGAGTAAAAAAAATTTTTAACGGACTATCAATCTTTTCAAAAAATCCCATTTAGCTAATAAAAAATGCCGGGGTCAGTGAATTATGTTGGCTTAGGAATAATTAAAATCTAGTCATCCTAATGGACTGAAGATCACAAGGGCATCTTGGAAGAACTGTTCCAGTGAACTGTTTCATATGATGCTAAGCTTTGTTGTGACAGTTTTGCACAGGGTAGCAGAGTGCCTGCCAAAAGAATATACTGTTACATATTTTCTTTTTTTTAATTAATTTTTATTGGACTATAGTTGCTTTACGATGTTGTGTTAGTTTCTACTGTACAGCAAAGTGAATCAGCTATACATATACACTATTGATACTATGTATAAATTAGATAACTAATGAGAACCTACTGCTGCATATTTTCTTAAGAAATATGTGTTTATATTGTGTAAAAAGAATAAAAGATAATTTCTCAATAAGACGTTAGAAGATGAATCACCCAGATATAGTATTTTTCATAAGCCCCATCTGTGGAGAAAATGGTAAAATATGCTTGATGAGCAACTGAGGTTTTCAACATTATCTGTATTTACAATTTTAAAGTTCTCTTTAGCTTGTCAGATGCATTTAATTAAATCAGTGGATTAGAAAATAAAATAATGAAAGCGGCTGTCTGCAGGAAAGGCTCTGGATAAAGCCTTTATACAAGGTCCAGTTTGCTTTCAGTTACAACCATGTTTTAAAAACATTGTGGTTAAATCCTTGTTACCTTTTCTTGACTCCTTTGGAAGGTTTCTGACTTCTGTTTTCTTAACAGGAAAATACAAATTTAATATTTTTTTAATTCTTGCCTTTAAACTCTCTTTTCTATGTAGTCAATAAGCATTCTTTTGCTTCCCAGAGAACAAGACAAGTATAATACTGCCAATACACTATAAACATTGCTAAAATTCAAAAACACGTTTAAAGTGATGTCATTGATAAACACTTAGCACAGACACTCAGAGATAAAGGCATGACATGGTTCCATTTGGTCTTCATGACTCTCCTTCCTGTTGGCCCAAGCAACTTCCTAGGGTGCTCTGATGTCTACAATCTTATCTTTCTATTCTAAGCCAGATGTACTTTTCAACTAGGGTTGTAAATTATTTGCTTAATAATTAATAACTTTAAGGTCTGGATGTCAACAGTAAGAATAGCATTTAAACTGCTAAATATGTTGTTGTCAACATGCTAAAAATTAAGAGCCATACAATATCTCCAGGGTTACCATACTGTATCTCTCTTTATCTCAGTAAAATGTGTCCACTTGTATAGTGGTGTTTTTGGAAGCAAAAGGGTAAAAATGAAAAAAACATTTATTTTGTGGTTGTGTGCCAACCTCTGTGCAAATACATCAATGTTGGCAATTCAATACGAGAACCTTCCAGTCATCTGGGTTGTTAAGGGGAAGCGGGAAGATAATTGGAAAATACTGTGAGGTAGGTGGATCACCATCTACTTTGCCAAGAAAACGATTAGCTTACTACACTTTTAAAGTTTAGTAGTAACTGCTCTAAATGCAGATGCACAATCAATGATCCTTTGTTGCAAATTGTATACAGAATATTCAATATAGTTTAGCATTTTTTTAACATCTTTATTGGCGTATAATTGCTTTACAATCTTAAACTTAACAACACTCAGTTCCTCGTTTCCAACAGCTTATTTTACTTGCTTATAAAAGGCATGCCACTGAGACCTCTTTTTACTCCCTTTTTTACTCTCTTTTTTTTAGTTGACTTTAACACCTAGTGGAGAAAGAGCCAGAGAGTCTAAAACAGGGGTTCGTGTTCTCTTATTTTTCTCTAGCTCCCACTTCACTGCATGCAATTTCCATGTCACCAGAGAAGTGTCTTAATATAGGGATGATCCTGTTGTGTAAAATGTGCTTATGTTTATCTTACTGTATTGAGACCTTCATTGAAAATATTTCAATTACGTCACTGATAAGACCTTTCATTCTCTAGATTAGAAAAGAGAAATCCAAAGTCCTTTGTCCAGCACATCAAGAAAAAACTTCAAATAGGATTAGTAATGGAGTTAAATGAATGATGCAATGTGTTTGGAAAAGGGAAAAACAAAATCACAAACCAGTTTCCACTGATTTCTCGTTTTAACTCTTAGGCTACAGCATTGCCAATGTGACTGAGTGAATTTTTCCTTTCTCCCTTCCTTTAACTCCATTTTTGTTTGCAAATAAAATTAAACTTAAAATCATTATTTGAAATCATTCTCATTGTACAACAAATGGGGCCACAGACAAATTTTAAATAAAACCTGAACTTGGTAGATTCTATTAAATGAGATTTCACAGGATATAACTTTATGGAATTTTAATTTCAAGTCACAAGAAATGTAAATACCAGGTGGATTTAACATGAACCTGATGAATCTTCAGCTTCATAAATCCTCACTTGCACAGTCCCCTTGTAAGGCTCAGTCATTATTTATTTTTGAGTAATATTGCCTGTTTCTATGAGGAGAGCTATAGCATTGAAAACGTGCTTGGTACCAGGCAAAAATGTCCTGCTTTTTCACCAGTTCTTATAGTTTTGAATTTTCTGTCTATTTTATACCATTCATTCAAAGAGAAACTACCTCTCACAGAAGCTATTACATTTTTTTTCTTGAGTTGGTAATTATACTTTTTATTTAAAAAAATCAACTTGAATGAAGTATAATTTGCATAAAGTGCACAAATATTAATGGTACCACATTGACAAATGTATATATCCATGTAATCACCACTACAATTAAAGGCATGAAGGATCACAATGCTTCAAAATATTCATAGCCTTTGATCTCATAATCTTACTTCCAGAAATCTATCTTAAGGAAGTAATTCTAAATGTCATTAAAGATTCAGGCATAAAGATGTTCATCATCAAGTTGTATAATTTATAATTGCAAAAAATTAGAAGCCAACTAAATGTCCAGAATAGGGGAACGGTTAGGTGATAGCACATTGAGATGATAAAATATTGTGTTAACAAATGTTATTAAAGAGTCTGAAATAAAAACCTGGAGACTGTTTATTTTGCAAAATCTTACATGGAGAAAGTGATACAAAATTGATTGTATGATATGATTTCATTTCTGTAAACAAAAAATGAATAGAAAAATATTTGAAAAGAAATACTCCAAAATGTTAACAGTGGTTTTTTTGGAGGCTGGGATTCTTTCTTGCTCATATTCATTTATTATTTTTATCTATATGCTTTTATTATTAGCAGAATAAAGTATGATTGAAGTATAAAAATCTTTTTAAAAAATCAAGATCTTATTCATCTCAGTATTCGTGATGATGTTTCTGAGGAAGCTGTTTGTGATCATGGTTTGTTGAGCTGTGCTAATATGCTTTTCAAGTTTCCTGCCAAAGATTTCTTAAGATTCATCAGCTTCCTTCTCCTCATGACAATAGAGCTTACTAGAGCAATCCCTGTAGTAAGTAAAAACAGCCATCAGCCCTTGAAATTTTAATTAATTTTAGCACTTTGCAGCTATTACATGCAGTTCTTTCAAGCATCAAAGTATCCAATAAATCCAGAGCAGACTCTAGAAAAAAATGTAATGTGGGTGGTTTTTTTCAACATCCTACCTCTTTCTCAAGACTCTTCTCCAATTTTCATTGGCAAATTCTTTCTCAGTTTATTCCTCTGCCTGTCTCCCAAACTGTTGGCTTCTTTCTGGACTCCACTGGAAGCTGCCCTTCTACAAGACTAATCCTTATTTTCTAGATATTCTACCCAGTCATCTCCCCAGTTCATTTTCCACTAAAATGATTTATATTTTTCATGTCTTCAGTGAATTAATTTTTGCTAAAGTAAAATAATCTCTCTATATATTACAAATGGATATGTTGCTACCACCTCCACCTAGATAACATACATATTTATTGAGGCACTTGCAATGTAGTAGAAAAAGTAACAGATTTATACATTAATATTTATTTTGTATAGTTTTTAAATAAAGTAGTACATAAAACCTCCACATGTTTTTCTATTCATAAGAATTCTCTTTCTAAAAAGCAATTATAAGTAAAAAAACTCATTAAACACTTTATCTTATGACTCTTCAAAATTTTTCATTTTGACACCATCGTCTATAACAAGGGTCAGTAAACTCTGTGAAGAGCCAGATAGCTAATTTTTTTTAAATTAATTAATTAATTTATTTATTTTTGGCTGTGTTGGGTTCTCGTTGCTGCGCGCGGGCTTTCTCTAGTTGAGGTGAGCAGGGGCTACTCTTCGTTGCGGTGCGTGGGCTTCTCATTGCGGTGGCTTCTCTTGTTGTGGAGCACAGGCTCTAGGAGCGTGGGCTTCAGTAGTTGTGGCACGTGGGCTCAGTAGTTGTGTCTCACGGGCTCTAGAGCACAGGCTCAGTAGTTGTGGCACACGGGCTTAGTTGTTCCGTGGCATGTGGGATCTTCCCGGACCACAGCTCGAACCTGTGTCCCTGCATTGGCAGGCAGATTCTTAACCACTGTGCCACCAGGGAAGTCCCGAGATAGCTAATATTTTAGGTTTTGTAGCCAATCTGATCTCTGTTGCAAGTATTCACTCTTCTCACATAGTTTGAAAGCTGTCACGGACAATACTTAAACCAATGAGCATAGCTGTTTTCCAGTAGGACCTTACAAAAGCGGGAGGCAGGGCAGATTTGGTCCATTGCCAAAGTTTACCAACCCTAGTTTATAAAATATAAACTAATATAAACTAATCCATATAACATGCTATTAATGGCCCTTCTAAATCTGGCTATAGTCTACTGTTTCCTGGACATCCTTATTAACTCATTTCTCTTGTTCAAGCTGTTTTTTAATTTAAAATACCCTCTGTCTTCACTCTGTTCTTTCTACAACGAGCTCTCAAATACTTAAGTTGTAGACAAGATAATCACATTCTCTATGATCCTCTCTATTCCCTCCTGTATTTCTATAAGAATTTTTTGTGCCTATATCATAATACATTTTTTTTGCAGTTACTATCACTCTATTCTTTTACATTTTCCCCAGGTTTATTGAGGTATAATTGGCAAATAACACCATATATAGTTAAAGTATACAATGTGATGACTTGATATACGTATACATTGCGAAAAGATTACCACAATCAGATTAATGAACATATCCATCACCTCATATAGTTACCTTGTATGTGCGTGTGTGTGCACACGCATGTGTGTGTGGTGGGAATGTTTAAGATTTACTCTCTTAGCAAATTTCAAGTACACAATACAGTATTATCAACTATAGTCACCATGCTGTACACTAGATCCCCCAGAACTTATTCATCTTATAACTGACGGTTTGTATCCTTTGAGCAACATCTTCTCAATTACTCCACCCTGAGCCCCTGGTAACCACCCTTTTACTTTCGTTTCTATGTGTTTGAGATTTTTTTAAAGATTCCACATATAAGTGAGATCCTAGACTGCTTGTCTTTCCCTAAATTGTTTTATTTCATCCATGTTGTCTTAAATGGCAAGACTTCCTTCTTTTTAAGGGTGCATAATATTCATATACATATATATACATACACATTTTCTTTATATATATAAAGAAATATATATATAAAGAATATATATATGTATACCACATTTTCTTTATCCATTCATTTATCAACACTTAGGTTGTTGCTATATTTTGGCTACTGTGAATAATGCCATGGAGAACACAGGAACACAGATATCTCTTAGAAATAGTGATTTCATTTCCTTTGGATACATACCAGAAGTAGAATTCCTGGACCATAAGGCAGTTCTATTTTTAATTTTTTGAGGAACCGCCATACCATTTTCTATGATGACTGCACCAATTTACAATCCCATCAACAGTGTACAAAGATTACCCTTTCTCCACATCCTCACCAACATTTTTTACCTCTTGCTTTTTGACGATAGCCATCCTAACAGGTATGAGGTGATGTCTCCTTATGGCTTTGATTTGCATTTTCCTGAAGATTAGTGATGTTGAAGTTGTGTTCTCAACCCCTCCCTGCCCCTCAGTCATGCAGACCCCCTCAGTATTCTGGATGGGGCAAGGAAGAAATGACCTCTTTGACAGCATCCTACATAGCTGGGGAAGCCGTGCTCGCAGACTCTCACTTTCCCACACAGGAGAAATTGAGTGTTAGGGGATGTCTCTTGGCAGTGAGTTGTGCCTTCTGAGGGGAGGGGTGACAGGGGTAGATTGAAACTGTTCCTCTACCTCTTTAATAAATCCAACCTCAGATTTTTTTTGCCCCGATGGTGTGCTAGAACTTCTTAGCTGGACTTCCAGACTCCTAAAATGTATTCTTGTTTGTGGGTGTTTGTCAGAATCGGTGTCCTTTGTGGGGAAGATGGTAGAAAACTCCTATCCATTGTCTTAACTGGTGTCACTCCACAGCTCTTGATTATTTAGGGAGAGATGAACTAGATTTCACATTACACAGTCAAAAGAATAGACACTGCATCATTGAAAAATCTCAAACTCTCATGAATCAGTAAGAACTTTTTAAAAAGCTTCCATTATTTTGGATTATAAAGAGCCAAAGATGTCATATTGTAGCTAATATAGAGTGAGAAAGCCAATTTCTCTTGCCCGTTAGATATATAGCTCAATAATTTAAATGTTTGATTCAATAAAAAGTATCTAGTGCTTTACATTGAGTAAACTGTGTAATAATATAGAACAATTATAAAAAGAAGGGACTACTGAACAACTTGAAATACACTATGACTAAAGTATTGCTTGATTTATGTCTTACTTGAAAAAGATAGGTAATCAATTTATTTCATCTGCAATTTTGTCCAGTTTTGTAAACAGTTTAAAAAGGTAAAAAAATCATGAATTCTTCTTCATAGGATGACTGCAAGAAGGTAATTCTGGCTGGTTTGTCAAAAAATGGGTACAAGAAGTTCCAGCATCTGAGTTAATTCGCTATGGAAAGAACAAACTTTTCCCTTCGCACTCTTGGAATGTTAGATAACATCTCTAAAATATCTTTTGGCAAACTACCTGATGAAAATAACATTAATGCATGACTTGACTCTTACATGCATGAATCAGAGTTTGAAGAAATTGAGACTAATTGTTGTAAACATAATTAAATGATTTTGTAAATCCTGATAATAACATCAAACAATAATAGACTGCTAGGCCCTATTCTAAATACTTAACATTTATTAACTCATTTGGTCCTCAAATAACCCCATTTGATAGTTAAGAGAACAGACACAGCAAGTTTAAATAAGTAGCCCAAGATCACACAGGTCGCAAAAGGCAAAGCCAAGACAGAAAATGAGACAGTCTGGCTCCAGAGCCTGTGCTCTCGACCACTGTGCTTTGTTTGCAAGTAGGATTATCATCAGTAAGGTAACACATGTGCCTGGACTTACTCACATATGCTCTCTACATATGGGAGGTAATTCTGATTAAATATATCAAATCAGTTTTAGACTTGCTGAAATCTTCTCTTTCTTCCATCCTATCCCATTGACGAGTTAATTGAAATTTGACTCCTATGATATTATTTCATAGTTTTTAGTTAGTTCTGCCATTTTTTTTCCCCCATGAGATTATGGAAACTTCAAATGCAGTAGACGTTCTCATTCCAGTTCTAATTCTTTCGGCATTCAGAACTTTTGCACAGCGCTTGGAATTTAGGAGATGTTCAATAGAATGCTTTTTGAATGGATGAATAAATCATAAAATGCATTGAATAATATTAAGATGTTTGAGACAGTTCAATAACTAGAATCAAACTTCCCTGCTCAAGTGCCAAAATAATGACAAAAAAGACAAAAGATTCAGCTTTTGGAAGGTAAAATTTCAACTCTGATATTTCAAGCTAGTGCAGGAGAGTGGAGTTTATGTCTCATAGCAGATGTAAGATTGAAGAGCACTTAATCTTTTATATTAATTATCTATTGCTGTATAAAAATTATCTCAAGACTTAGAAGCTTACACAACAATAAACACTTAGTCTGTCACATTTGCTACAGATGAGGAATTCAGAAGAGGCTTAGCTGGGTGTTCTGGTTCAGGGTCTCCTACAAGGTTGCAGGCAAGATGTAGGCTTGGGCCACAGTCGAAAACTTGACTGGGGCTAGAGGATCTGATTCCAAGAGAGCTCAGTCATATCGCTGACAAGTTGATGCTGGCTGTTGGCAGTTTCTTTCCATTGGACTATTTGAATGTTTTCATGATTCTGGCAGCTGGCTCCCCCTAAAGGGGCTACCGCAAGAAAGAGCAAGATAGAAGACACAATTTCTTTTATGGCTTTGCCTCAGAAGTCACACATTGTCATTTCTGCATTATCTTATTGATATTACAAGCCAGCTGGTTTCAATGTGGGAGGAGACTACACGATGGCAAGAATATTAGGAGGCTTGAATCATTGGTGACCTTATTGGATGCTGGCTACCAAGCTTCCTGTCACTAACGGTCTTGAACTGGAGTAGGCCTCCTCCCTCAGCTGCCTAGCCTGCCTGTGGGAAACCACAGTAGAGGAGACACAGACTTTCTACAGAGCATAATACCAAAAGAGAGAGAAAGGAGGGGTTAAACTATAGCAAGTTTCTACCACAATGTTTCACCACTTAATCACTTGTTTACTTATCTGATGGCTTCCTCCCCAACTCAGTTATAAGCTGTAGGGATCAGGGACCCATTTGCCTTGGGCACCTCTGAGTGTCCAGCACTCAGCATAGCCCCTGGTACAACACACCCTGGTTGAATCTTGAACGAACAAATTAATGCAGTCATGATCTGCATCCTCCCACAGAAATTTCTGAAATTCAGTGGTTGATGGAAAGGATTCCCTTCAGTAGCTTTAGGACTACTATGCATACATTAATCTTTCCCATTTAAAACTTTAAAAACAGTAAGTGCAAAATAATGTTGGTTGATAATTCACAGTACCTTTGGGATATTATTTTATGATGCCATCCTTATTAACGGCCAAATTAAGTCTTTTTCATGTGGGAGATGTTCTGAAGTACAGACAAAGAAACAGTGGCTGATAAAATTTATCTTTGATCGAAGGACAAAAACTCCTGTTTAAAAATTCTCAAACTGATTCATACAAAGAGGAACATGGAAAATTAACTGCACTGATTAAATTAATATCTCCAGAAAAATTAGCCCTCCAATTTTCTTGGACTGTTTAGCATCAGAACAAAGAAATGTCATAAGCAGCATCTGAAGAGAGAAATTTGTGGCATTAATTATATCCAGTCCTGGCTTAACAAAACACTACAGTGGCCCTTTCCCTCCCATTCTATTCTAAAATTTCAGTCCAGTGTATTTTCAAGTTCTATAGTCAACTTTTATTCAGTTCCACCAATACTGTCAAGGCTACTTTTTTTCAAATTTATCTCAGACAGCCTGCATTACCTGTGCTGAGAGGAACATCTGTTTCAGATTCTGAGACATCCAGATATATTGGTGAAAGTACTAAGTTTAATTGACATGAATTTTATCCTTAGTAGTACTACATTTATAAACTACATTTTTAACTTTAATTTTACTCTTTTTATCCAACTAAAATATGAGGATAATAATGTATTTTTAGAATTAATGAGGAAGTCGACGTCAAGAGCTTTTTAACTACAAAGAACTTTACAAAGTTGGATGGCTATTGTGGCCATCTTCACCAAAACTCTATGAATTAAGGCACTAGCTTTAACTCTTTATGCTCATAAATTCGTATGATGTGTTAGTGGTGGAATTATCATTTCCCAATTTTAAGGCTTTCTTCCATTTTGACTCTCCTAGCCTATTGCCCCTTGCTCTCTTACTGTCTCTGCTCCAAGTGAACTGGGAACACTAATCAGATTGTTGAGTTTGGAGAAAGAAACTTGGCCCAAGTTTCTTGGTACTATGCTGAGTGCTGGCCATTCAGTGGTGCCCAAGGTAAATGGGTCTCTGGTCCCTACAGCTTATGATTGAGTTGGAGAGGAAGCCATCAAATAAGTAAAGTTATTACGTGGAGAAACATTGTGGTAGATACTTGCTATGGACTGAATTATGACCCCCCCCATTCATATGTTGAAATGTTAACCACCCCCTGCAACTGTACTGGAGATATAGGGCCTTTGAGGAGGTGATTAAGGTTAAATGAGGTCATAAGGGTGGAGCCCTGACCTGATAGAAGTGGTACCCTTCTAAGAAGAGAAAGAGACACCAGAACTCTTTCTTCAACATGTGAGGACACGGCGAGAAGACAGCCATCTGTGAGCCAGGTAGAGAGGTCTCACCAGAACTACATCATACTGACACTCTGATTGCAGACTTTCAGCCTCCTGCCCTGTGAGAAAATAAATTTCTGTTGTTTAAGGCTTTTAGGTTATGGTATTTTGCTATGGCACCTGAGCTAACTAAAACAGTACTACACAAGAGAAGTACAGTTTTATTTGAAAGAATATAAAGGGCCTGCATTAGACTGGGTGATTAGGGAAAGCCTATCCAAAGAGATGTTAAGGCTGGATCTGAAGACTGAATAATAACCAGCTGTGAGCATTGCAGACTGAGGTCACCAGGTTAATAAAGATTTTCCTCCATTTGGTTTGACTCTGTATCTGTGAATGTATGGTTAGACGGAATAACATGTTTGTTATCTCTGTTTGCAAAGCCTTTCTAGTTCTTACCATGACATCACTACATTATTTCTGTTTTAGAGATGTTGTTACACTGAGGAATAATATGGGAGTTTAAATAGGCCCCAAAACAAAACATAAATCTATCAGAAACATCCAGAAAATGCAGTTTCCAACATATTTTCTTGGCCTAAAATTGGATAATTCCCCATAAAATTTTCATTTGAATGAATTGTTAAAATGTGTTTACTTGGTTAGTGAAATTGTTGTTTTTCAAAATGACTTTAACCTGACCGTGGAAAACAGTTTAAATCTAAAAGTCTTTTTATTTTCATTTATACAAGACCTAAAAGAAAGTCTCAATGTGTATACATCTTTAATTCAAATAAATTCTTATTGTCATTTATTACTTAAAAAATATCTTCAAGTAAGCTCCCATCTGATGCTTTTAATACAATAAGCTCTTAACAATTAAAAAAAAAACAACACTTGGTTTACCTTGTTTGTAGCATTGACACCAGGTTTTAATTTTTCTGTATATATATTTTCAGATGTTAGGTGTTGTCTTATTCATGTGAGCATTTCCAAACCCTAGCATGGTAATCGACATGTGCTGAGTGTTTCATAAAGGTTGATTGACGTGTCCTTTTTAACTTAAAAAGGTTAATGATGGGTGATTGTCTTTTTAAGTAAAATATGACCTACTGTTGGTGGAAAGATGACTTTTAGGTTTCTATACCAAATAATGACAAGCTTTGGTGCTATCATTGTTAAATACGGGTCAATTTTCCCTTGGATGAAATTTAAAGAAGTGCTTTTAATTGATGATATGATGTTTTGTTGTTATGTTGTGATATTTTTGGTTCAAAGGGATTGGGTGACAAGGAAACAGGCAAGGAAATGAGAACTATGAGGCTTGGTCCAATTTCTCTTGTAGCATTATAATCCATAGAATACATTTGGGAGATGGTTGGAATAAAACTTCTTAATTAGGAAACTGAAGGAAGCCACAGCATATGATCTGGATTTTGTGAAATAGTATCTCTCTTCCTTTTCACAGAGTAAGCGTTTCCTATTACCTACACAATAATAATAGTCCTACGTCATTTGCCTGAAAGCTATTAAGATCATGTTGTGTTTTGGGACCTTTAGTTAGAAACATGTCAAGGCCATTGACTGTGTAGCTGGCTTGCCAAGGTTAGAATCCTGCCTTTGACACTGACAAGCTGTATAGACTTGAACAAGTTAGCTACCCTCTCTGGACCTCATTTCTTCACTTGTAAAGTGGAGACGATACTAGTGCCTGCTTAACAGAGTTTACTGAAGGCCAAGCACTTTATATATGTAGAATACTAAGAATAGTAGCTTGCACGTAGTTAGTGCTGCAAAGGGTGTTTGTTCAATAAATAATAATGAACATTCATATTAAAACACAACTGTATTACTATAAATTGTAGACAAAGGGATAGAAGAGTCTTTATTAAGTGCTCCAAATCATTGAATGGAGTTCATGGAAGAATAGCTCAAACCCAAAGCTTCTGATTTTTAAGTCTGTCAGCCATATGTGTGCCTGCTTCTCTCTAATTAAGCTTCACAGATTTAGAAATTCTCTGCTACAGAGGGCTGGAGTATAAGAAGAGTTATATATAGCTCTATAAAGGATAAAAATCAAAGGTCTTTGAGGAAAGCTGATCTGTATGTGGAACATAAGGGCTACCCCCAAGAATACGATGGGCTGCCTCACTGTGAGCTGTTGTGAGCCACATAGAAACGCATGCGACCTTTACTCTGAGAAGGAACAAAAAGCTTCAGGGGAAAAAAACTGTCCAGCTCATAGCAAAAGGACATAAAATTAGCTATGTCATTGAAATCAAGTCATCAACTCTTTGCTACTTAAAATTCCTTTTGGAATGAACAAGATGTAAATCAATGACAAATGGATTAAATTATTTATTACAACATACTTCAAAGAATACTTTTTGAGTGTATATATTAATGAGGACTCTGAAAATGTCAGAACAAAGCAAACAAAGAATTCCTTGGGCAATCTCGACAGAGGTGAATTAGTGGGCTGGGCTGATGTTTAGCCCCTGGATTATGAAGCTTGGAGAACCAGAACAGACGTTGAGAACCCGCTGAGCCAGACAGAGTTGCTCAGGCTGAAGCCTCATGCTGGGAGGCTCCTCTGACTGATGAAAGAACAGCTGCCTAACTGCTTACCCTGATCTCTGTTGCTCATTTATGATATTATGAAAAGTGTAACCCTACATTTTAGGGAGGTGTTAGAATTAGTGAGATACCTAAAGGACCTTGAGGTATTGACTATTACTGTCACCAAAAATACAACATATGCAAAAAAAATGTATAATGATTCTTGACACGAGGTATGAATAAGTTGCCTTCTGACCTGTGGAAATGAACATGGAATTGGAATTGGGTCACATTTATGTCACCTTAGCCAATACCTAGTTTAATGAGTTTGGGTAATATTCTCTTTTTTTCACTCTTAGCCTTGCTTTCCTGAAATCTTTATCCTTCAAATATGTTTTAGGGTCTTTGGGTTTTAATGGCCATTAATTTTATAGGCTAGTACAGGCTAGATAAACAAAAAGAGACAGAAAGTGTTGAGGAGTTGTTTCAGTAAATGTTTCTCACACATTATTAGACTGGACACATTAGAAAGCTGAATAATGCCAAGTGCTGGCTAAGATGTGGGGCTGAGGGAACCCTCAGCCATTCTGGAGAACAGTCTGGCACTATCTGAAAATATGTAGTTATCAACATGGCTTATCACTCAGCAGTTCTCCTTCAGGGTCCATGTACCAAAGACGTTCTTACATGTTCAAAATGGGACATTTAGGGCGTTGTCATTGCAACGTTTATGCATGTGTGCAGTGAGTGTGTATGAGTGTGTGTATTTTTGTGCTGTGAGTGTATGCAAGTGTATATATGTGAGTATGAGTGTGTATGAGAGTGTGTGTGTGTGTGTGAGCGCACATGCACATGTAATGGAAGGTTCGTCTAGGCAACCCAAATGGCCAGCATTGGGAGAGTGGACACACCATGGGCTATATACAACAATCGGATATATGGATTACCTGGAGTTAGAACAGGATAGATGGATCTTAAATACAGAGTATTTAATGAAAAATATCAATAGAAACAATGAGAGCTTTAAAACAGCACATTTACATACATTTGAAAACACACGTGTTCAAGCTCTATACAGTTTGTAAACATATACAAATAAAATAATTCTCATTAAATATAATGAATAATTGCAGTAGTTGCATACGGTAGAGGTAAAGACAGGAGTGGGTGAGGGGCTCAAAGGTAATAAATATCTACAGCAAGAGGGGAACCTTGTTTGGACTCATGAAGATAACGTGACATGGACTGAGCACAGGCGCAGACTGAAATACATAAATAAGTAAAATGACTGTCATGAGGGAGTCTCCCAAAGAAAGTGAGGTTTAAGATGGGTTTTGTGAGGTGAGTAGTAGTTGACCAGGCAAGGTGATGGAGAGGGAAATCTTACTAGAAAGAAGAAGACTTGAGAATATTCTGAGCGGTAGAAGCTGCCAATTCAATGGTCTGAAGTCAAAAGCACTTGCCTTCTCCTCGGGGTTGCACCGCGCTGTGCGTGACAAGAGTATAGACCTCAAAGTGAAGTTGTGGGATGAAAAGGCAGAGAAGCAGACACTCTCTACGTGAAGCAAGGTGCTATATTCTGCATTTCCACATCTGCATGGGATTCTGAAGGTGATGGGTAGAGGGTGGTTCAACTAGAGAGTGATGGGACCCTTCTTTGTACTGTATCTGTATTGTAGTATTTTAAACCATTCTGTCTCTAATTTGGGAGAGCCTCTCTATGCATAAAGCCAGTTCAAGCCTCATTTCATCCACAAAGGCTTTGAAATAAAAGGTTAATACTTTTATTAATTGATAATAAAAATTTGATGAGTTAAATATAATACAGGAAAAGTTTCATTGTTTCCTTGAATCCAATTGATTAGATTATATATTGTGAAAATTTCTGAATCTATCACTTTGAACATTACTGCTGAAGTCTTTTATAAATAAAGTGAATGTTTGGTAAATCAATTTCTTAGTTAAATCTTTCCCTGCCAGCTCAACCACAGAATTCAGAAATAAATGTCAAAATTTTCCAAAAGATTTTGTTAGTACAGTAATAATTCCCAAATAGTATGGCAACAGGCCCATGAAAATGTTTATTAGCTATCTCCCCATGTCCTAAACTTCCCACCGTCTCTTCCTGCCCCACCTCTTTCTCCTCTAACCCTTCCTATCAGCTAGGAATTCTCATGGGTTTTCAGTGGCTTTCTATTGAAAATGTTTATTAAAACTTTTGTGCAGTTATAGTGATGTAAGCATTTTCAAAAATCTGTGTTTGGTTCCATGTTCTTAGCAGTGATAGGCTTCTGTACAAGTATTTGGAGGAGTCTATTCCCATTTCACTACACTCCATTTGCCAGTACAAAGGCAACCTTTGCCAGATTTAGTTCCAGCAAAGTGGAGGTCTACCCAAGTGTTTGCTTCATTTATAATATTCTTGTAGTCAAATATTTACACAGAGCCCCCAGATCCTCTGGCTTGAATCTTTCATATCATTTCCAACTCACTGTCTATTTACAAAACCATTTACTTTGGATGATGGTATAGACCTGGCCTAGTTTCCGAGGGGAAGCATTGAAAGCACCATTACTGGTCACTGTTAAAACAAGATTAGCCAACATGTGGGGAGTTGTACAAACAGAAGAAACTTACGCATTCTAAAGTGTTCTTTTTTCTTCATAACTTTATCTTTGAAATACACTGAAATGCACTGGGTTTTTTTTTTAATTAGTTCTTGGGATGTTATTCTGAAAGTTTCCTGAAGTTGTTACCGATAAGGGCTACTTAGAACTGTGTAGAAAAATTTTAAAGGAAAGACAAAAACTAGCTGCTTGGGCACCTATGACAGAGATGTTAAAATATTTGAAAACTTGCATGAATGTAGAGGATCATATTTTAGTTAAAAGCCTACTGCTTCAAATGCAATTATCTCACTGATACTGCAAAGCCAATGTTCATAGGCATTCTCTAGACAAGGATTTATTATGTGGAGGAAAGAACAATGTGTTTTATATAACATTTTATTTCATGTTCTGGGTTAATATGCTAGACAAGTTCTAAGTATGTTATGTGCCAACTAAAAGTATAATTCACATTGATGAACTGCAAGAGTCGTTTAGGTTAGTGAGCTGATTTGCTCACTGCTGCATGAGAGATTTATAGACTAAGGAAAGTTCTACTCTGAGGACAGAAGGTCATGTCTAACTGCATTAAAGATACTTAATTACACACATATTTTGAAACAGCAGTGAGCACACCAATATATATCTACAAGCATTAAATTTTATATTGTCCATAGGTAGTTTATTGTATATATATTGTTCATTCTGGTGCTATTTCCATTATATAGTCAACAAGGTTTGCTAAACAAATAGTTTAATGATTGCTGTTTGGACAGTACAAAGTGTCATTAAGAGACAGTCTCTGATGGTGAGCCATTTGTCTGCATAAGGGAAGTTGCAACCTTGGCTTTATGATCTTACATATTTTTTTAAAATGCTATGCAAATATGCTGATAGATAATGAATTAGCAAATTAATATTTTTAAATTGTGCATTTAGATTTTTAAACTAAACTCAATTTCTCTTTATCTTGAACAATTTTCTAAGAGCAGTCATTTAGTCTTCCTTGATCTAGATTCTTTCAACAATCCTACAGTACTTTGCATTTGCTTCCACTGCACTGTTATTGTCATCTTTTAGTATATTTTCTTGACTAAATCTGTTCCCAGGTTAGATAGTTGAGGTCTCCTTTGCAGGAAACTATAAACTCAACTCTTTATTATCAATGTAGCCTAGAATCTGGTACACTGTAGAAATCTGATACATGTTTCATAAATGTTGAATACAAATTACCTTTCGAAGCACAGCTACTTCCTGCTCAAATATGCATATGGTAAGAATGAACTCTATTAATTGCTTTGCTGATTTAAATTTGATGTATTCTCATCCATTAATTTGTGTCAATGAAAGTAAAATAAGGGAAATACTGATACTAGTTTGAGCTGCTTTTTCTTGCACTTTCTAATAAGTTAAGCTGTGAAAAGTTTAGACAAAGCAGGTCCTTGAAGCAATAGTTTTGCAAAGTCATTAAGTATTCGACCCAGGAAACCTTACATTTTCTGCAGAACAGCAAACTTGTTTCACTGATGTGCTTAAGACAGCACATAAATATTATTCTTGGTTTCTTTGATAGCAGTGGAGTGCACAATCCATGCCTTGCTGGTCTTTAAGTATTTTAACAGATATTTCCACGGATAAGTTTGCCTTTTTCCTTTTCTGCTTTATAAAAGGAAAAACTTGGCACTTCTTAAAAATAAAAGTTGCCTGTGCCCTCCTGGATAAAGATTTTGTTTTTGTTTTATATGTTCAGAAATTTGGAATTTTACAAGCCCCCAGATGATTCTTATTTTAGTGAAGTTTAATTAACACTTGGCAAATAAACTTAAAAACTCTGTTTTAAATGTAACACCTTAATAAGTAATTGACGTCTGTTTATGGGGACGAGAGAGTGGAGGAGGGAAACTGAGAGAGATTGAGAAGTTGAGATATACAGTATTATGAGGGTGAAGGAAAAGCACAAGCACAGTTGGTGATCTGTGATTTGTTACTTGGTTATAACCTTTCCAGAGGGTATATGATACACATTAGAAGTCTTCAAATGGTGCACATATTTTGACTCCTAAATTCCTCTTCTAAGAATTTATTCCAAATCAGTCATCATGAAATTATGCAAATATTCAACTCTAAGGATATACCTGGGAGTCAGTTTTTTAATTAACAGTGAAACCTTGGAAACAATGTGAATACCCAAGAATTTGATTAAAGGAAATATGTTAACAACACTAGGTTTCTCTTTCCTGATCCCGGAATAGGTTACATCCTGTACCCTCTTAGCACTGTGCTAGTCTTACTCCTTTGTAAACTTAATAGTTCTTTGTTTATATTTGTTTTTCTCCTTATATTATAAACCCCATAGTGACAGAAACTGGGTTATTATATCTGCAATAATTAGAACAGGGTTTGGAAAATAGGCAACTTTTAAAAAAATATACGTGTTTAATGATAAGGAGTAACTCTGCTGCCAGAAAATATTCTTTTTTTTTTTTTACATCTTTATTGGAGTATAATTGCTTTACAATGGTGTGTTAGTTTCTGCTTTATAACAAAGTGAATCAGCTATACATATACATATATTCTCATATCTCTTCCCTCTTGCGTCTCCCTCCCTCCCACCCTCCCTATCCCACCCCTCTAGGTGGTCACAAACCACCGAACTGATCTCCCTGTTCTATGCGGCTGCTTCCCACTAGCTATCTACCTTACGTTTGGTAGTGTATATATGTCCATGCCTCTCTCTCACTTTGTCACAGCTTACCCTTCCCCCTCCCCATATCCTTAAGTCCATGCTCTAGTAGGTCTGTGTCTTTATTCCTGTCTTACCCCTAGGTTCTTCATGACATTTTTTTCTTAAATTCCATATATATGTGTTAGCATACGGTATTTGTCTTTCTCTTTCTGACTTACTTCACTCTGTATGACAGACTCTAGGTCTATCCATCTCATTACAAATAGCTCAATGTCGTTTCTTTTTTATGGCTGAGTAATATTCCATTGTATATATGTGCCACATCTTCTTTATCCATTCATCTGTCAATGGACACTTAGGTTGTTTCTATCTCTGGGCTATTGTAAATAGAGCTGCAGTGAACATTTTGGTACATGACTCTTTTTGAATTATGGTTTCCTCAGGGTATACGCCCAATAGTGGGACTGCTGGGTCATATGGTAGTTCTGTTTGTAGTTCTAGTTTTTAAGGAACCTCCATACCGTTCTCCATAGTGGCTGTATCAATTTACATTTCCACCAACACTGCAAGAGGGTTCCCTTTTCTCCACACCCTCTCCAGCATTTACTGTTTCTAGATTTTTTGATGATGGCCACTCTGACTGGTGTGACATGATATCTCATTGTAGTTTTGACTTGCATTGCTCTAATGATTAATGATGTTGAGCATTCTTTCATGTGTTTGTTGGCAGTCTGCATATCTTCTTTGGAGAAATGTCTATTTAGGTCTTCTGCCCATTTTTGGATTGGGTTGTTTGTTTTTTTGTTATTGAGCTGCATGAGCTGCTTATGAATTTTGGAGATTAATCCTTTGTCCGTTGCTTCATTTGGAAATATTTTCTCCCATTCTGAGGTTGTCTTTTGGTCTTGTTTATGGTTTCCTTTGCTGTGCAAAAGCTCTTAAGTTTCATTAGGTCCCATTTGTTTATTTTTGTTTTTATTTCCATTTCTATAGGAGGTGGGTCAAAAAGGATCTTGCTGTGATTTATGTCATAGAGTGTTCTGCCTATGTTTTCCTCTAAGAGTTTGATAGTTTCTGGCCTTACATTTAGGTCTTTAATTCATTTTGAGCTTATTTTTGTGTATGGTGTTAGGGAGTGATCTAACCTCATATTTTACATGTACCTGTCCAGTTTTCCCAGCACCACTTATTGAAGAGGCTGTCCTTTCTCCACAGTACATTCTTGCCTCCTTTATCAAAGATAATGTGACCATATGTGTGTGGGTTTATCTCTGGGATTTCTATCCTGTTCCATTGATCTATCTTTCTGTTTTTGTGCAAGTACCATACTGTCTTGATTACTGTAGCTTTGTAGTATAGTCTGAAGTCAGGGAGCCTGATTCCTCTAGTTCTGTGAAAAATGCCAGTGGTAGTTTGATAGGGATTGTATTGAATCTGTAGATTGCTTTGGGTAGTAGAGTCATTTTCACAATGTTGATTCTTCCAATCCAAGAACATGGTATATCTCTCCATCTATTTGTATCATCTTTAATTTCTTTCATCAGTGTCTTATAATTTTCTGCATACAGGGCTTTTGTCCCCTTAGGTAGGTTTATTCCTAGATATTTTATTCTTTTTGTTGCAATGGTAAATGGGAGTGTTTTCTTGATTTCACTTTCAGATTTTTCATCATTAGTGTATAGGAATGCAAGAGATTTCTGTGCATTAATTTTGTATCCTGCTACTTTACCAAATTCATTGATTAGCTCTAGTAGTTTTCTGGTAGAATCTTTAGGATTCTCTATGTATAGTATCATATCATCTGCAAACAGTGACAGCTTTACTTCTTCTTTTCCGATTTGGATTCCTTTTATTTCCTTTTCTTCTCTGATTGCTGTGGCAGAAACTTCCAAAGTTATGTTGAATAAGAGTAGTGAGAGTGGGCAACCTTGTCTTGTTCCTGATCTTAGTGGAAATGCTTTCAGATTTTCACGATTGAGGACGATGTTGGCTGTGGGTTTCTCATATATGGCCTTTATTATGTTGAGGAAATTTCCCTCTATGACTACTTTCTGCAGGGTTTTTATCATAAATGGGTGTTGAATTTTGTCGAAAGCTTTCTCTGCATCTATTGAGATGATCATATGGTTTTTCTCCTTCAATTTGTTAATATGGTGTATCACGTTGATTGATTTGCATATATTGAAGAATCCTTGCATTCCTGGAATAAACCCCACTTGATCATCGTGTATGATCCGTTTAATGTGCTGTTGGATTCTGTTTGCTAGTATTTTGTTCAGGATTTTTGCATCTATGTTCATCAGTGATATTGGCCTGTAGTTTTCTTTCTTTGTGACATCTTTGTCTGGTTTTGGTATCAGAGTGATGGTGGCCTTGTAGAATGAGTTTGGGAGTGTTCCTCCCTCTGCTATATTTTGGAAGAGTTTGAGAAGGATAGGTGTTAGCTCTTCTCTAAATGTTTGATAGAATTCGCCTGTGAAGCCATCCTGTCCTGGGCTTTTGTTTCTTGGAAGTTTTTTTTTTTTTTTTGCCCCGTTGCGGAGCACAGGCTCCAGACGCACAGGCTCAGTGGCCATGGCTCACGGGCCCAGGTGCTCTGTGGCATGTGGGATCTTCCTGGACCGGGGCATGAACCCATCTCCCCTGCATTGGCAGGCGGACTCTCAACCACTGCCCCACCAGGGAAGCCCCTCTTGGAAGATTTTTAATCACAGTTTCAATCTCAGTGTTTGTGATTGGTCTGTTCATATTTTCCATTTCTTCCTAATTCAGTCTTGGCAAGTTGTACATTTCTAAGAATTTGTCCATTTCTTCCAGGCTGTCCATTTTATTGGCATTGAGTGGCATAGTAGTAATCTCTCATGATCTTTTGTATTTCTGCAGTGTCAGTTGTTACTTCTCCTTTTTCACTTCTAATTCTATTGATTTGAGTTTTCTCCCTTTTTTTCTTGATGAGTCTGGCTAATGTTTTGCAATTTTGTTTATCTTCTCAAAGAACCAGCTTTTAGTTTTATTGATCTTTGCTATCGTTTCCTTCATTTCTTTTTCACTTATTTCTGATCTGATTTTTATGATTTCTTTCCTTCTGCTAACTTTGGGGTTTTTTTGTTCTTCTTTCTCTAATTGCTTTAGGTGCAAGATTAGGTTGTTTATTCGAGATGTTTCCTGTTTCTTAAGGTAGGATTGTATTGTTATAAACTTCCCTCTTAGAACTGCTTTTGCTGCATCCCCTAGATTTTGGGTCGTCGTGTCTCCATTGTCATTTGTTTCTAGGTATTTTTTGATTTCCTCTTTGATTTCTTCAGTGATCACTTCATTATTAAGTAGTGTATTGTTTAGCCTCCATGTGTTTGTATTTTTTACAGATCTTTTCCTGTAATTGATATCTAGTCTCATAGCGTTGTGGTCAGAAAAGGTACTTGATACAATTTCAATTTTCTTAAATTTACCAAGGTTTGATTTGTGACCCAAGATATGATCTGTCCTGGAGAATGTTCCATGAGCACTTGAGAAAAATGTGTATTCTGTTGTTTTGGGATGGAATGTCCTATAAATATCAATTAACTCCATCTCGTTTAAGGTATCATTTAAAGCTTGTGTTTCCTTATTTATTTTCATTTTGGATGATCTGTCCATTGGTGAAAGTGGGGTGTTAAAGTCCCCTACTATGAATGTGTTACTGCCGACTTCCTCTTTTATGGCTGTTAGTATTTGCCTTATGTATTGAAGTGTTCCTATGTTGGGTGCATAAATATTTACAATTGTTATATCTTCTTCTTGGATCGATCCCTTGATCATTATGTAGTGTCCTTCTTTGTCTTTTCTAACAGTCTTTATTTTAAAGTCTATTTTGTCTGATATGAGAATTGCTACTCCAGCTTTCTTTTGGTTTCCATTTGCATGAAATACCTTTTTCCATCCCCTTACTTTCAGTCTGTGTGTGTCTCTAGGTCTGAAGTGGGTCTCTTGTAGACAGCAAATATATGGGTCTTGTTTTTGTATCCATTCAGCCAATCTGTGTCTTTTGGTGGGAGCATTTAATCCATTTACATTTAAGGTAATTATCGATATGAATGTTCCTATTCCCATTTTCTTAATTGTTTTGGGTTCGTTATTGTAGGTCTTTTCCTTCTCTTGTGTTTCTTGCTTAGAGAAGTTCCTTTAGCAGTTGTTTTAAAGCTGGTTTGGTGGCTCTGAACTCTCTCAGCTTTTGCTTGTCTGTAAAGGTTTTAATTTCTCCATCAAATCTGAATGAGATCCTTTCTGGGTAATCTGGGTTGCAGGTTTTTCTCCTTCATCACTTTAAATATGTCCTGCTAGTCCCTTCTGGCTTGCAGGGTTTCTGCTGAAAGATCAGCTGTTAACCTTATGGGGATTCCCTTGTGTGTTATTTGTTGTTTTTCCCTTGCTGCTTTTAATATGTTTTCTTTGTTTTTAATTTTTGACAGTTTGGTTAATATGTGTCTTGGTGTATTTCTCCTGTATGGGACTCTCTGTGCTTCCTGGACTTGATTAACTATTTCTTTTCCCATATTAGGCAAGTTTTCAACTATAATCTCTTCAAATATTTTCTCAGTCCCTTTCTTTTTCTCTTCTTCTTCTGGGACCCCTATAATTTGAATGTTGGTGCATTTAATGTTGTCCCAGAAGTCTCTGAGACTGTCCTCAGTTCTTTTCATTCTTTTTTCTTTATTCTGCTCTGCAGTAGTTATTTCCACTGTTTTATCTCCCAGGTCACTTATCCATTCTTCTGCCTCAGTTATTCTGCTATTGATCCCTTCTAGAGTTTTTTAAATTTCATTTATTGTGTTGTTCATCGTTGTGTGTTCCCTCTTTAGTTCTTCTAGGTCCTTGTTAAATGTTTCTTACATTTTCTCTATTCTATTTCCAAGATTTTGGATCATCTTTACTATCATTATTCTGAATTCTTTTTCAGGTAGACTGCCTATTTCCTCTTCATTTGTTAGGTCTGGTGGGTTTTTATCTTGCTCCTTCATCTGTTGTGTTTTTCTGTCTTCTCATTTTGCTTATCTTACTGTGTTTGGGGTCTCCTTTTTGCAGGCTGCAGGTTCGTACTTCCCGTTGTTTTTGGTGTCTGTCCCCAGTGGCTAAGGTTGGTTCATTGGGTTGTGTAGGCTTCCTGGTGGAGGGTACTAGTGCCTGTGTTCTGGTGGATGAGGCTGGATCTTGTCTTTCCGGTGGGCAGGTCCATGTCTGGTGTTGTGTTTTGGGGTATCTGTGAACGTATTTTGATTTTAGGCAGCCTCTCTGCTAATGGGTTGGGTTGTGTTCCTGTCTTGCTAGTTGTTTGGCATAGGATGTCCAGCACTGTAGCTTGCTGGTCGTTGAGTGAAGCTGGGTGCTGGTGTTGAGATGGAGATCTCTGGGAGATTTTCGCCATTTGATATTATGTGGAGCTGGGAGATCTCTTGTGGACCAGTGTCCTGAAGTTGGCTCTCCCACCTCAGAGGCACAACACTGACTCCTGGCTGCAGCACCAAGAGCCTTTCATCCACACAGCTCAGAATAAAAGGGAGAAAAAGTAGAAAGAAAGAATTAGTAGAAGTAGGAAGAAAGAAAGGAGGGAGGGAGGGAGGGAGGAAGGAAGGCAGGAAGGAGGGAAGGAAGGAAAAAAAGAAAGAAGATAAAGTAAAATAAAATAAAGTAAGATAAAATATAATAAAGTTATTAAAATAAAAAAATAATTATTAAGAAAAAAATTAAAAAAAAAAAACAACAGGCGGATAGAACCCTAGGACAAATGGTGGAAGGAAAGCTATACAGACAAAATCTCACACAGAAGCATACACATACACACTCACAAAAAGAGGAAAAGGGGAAAAAAATCATATAAATCTTGCTCTCAAAGTCCACCTCCTCAATTTGGGATGACTCGTTGTCTATTCATGTATTCCACAGATGCAGGGTACCTCAAGTTGATTGTGGAGCTTTAATCCACTGCTTCTGAGGCTGCTGGGAGGGATTTCCCTTTCTCTTCTTTGTCTCACAGCTCTCAGGGGCTCAGCTTTGAATTTGGCCCCGCCTCTGCGTGTAGGTCGCCGGAGGGCGTCTGTTCTTCACTCAGACAGGACGGGGTTAAAGGAGCCGCTGATTCGGGGGCTCTGGCTCACTCAGGCCTGGGGGAGGGAGAGGCACGGAGTGCGGGGCGAGCCTGCGGCGGCAGAGGCCGGCGTGACGTTGCACCAGCCTGAGGCGCGCCGTGCGTTCTCCCGGGGGAGTTGTCCCTGGATCCCGGGACCCTGGCAGTGGCGGGCTGCACAGGCTCCCCGGAAGGGAGGTGTGGATAGTGACCTGTGCTCGCACACAGGCTTCTTGGTGGCGGCAGCAGCAGCCTTAGCGTCTCATGCCCGTCTCTGGGGTCTGCGCTTTTAGCCGCGGCTCGCGCCTGTCTCTGGAGCTACTTTACGCAGCGGTCTGAATCCCCTCTCCTCGTGCAGCCCGATACAATGGTCTCTTGCCTCTTGGGCAGTTCCAGACTTTTCCCCGGACTCCCTCCCGTCTAGCCGTGGCACACTAACCCCCTGTAGGCTGTGTTCACGCCGCCAACCCCAGTCCTCTCCCGGCGCTCCGAACGGAGCCTGAGCCTCAACTCCCAGCCCCGCCTGCCCCGGTGGGTGAGCAGACAAGCCTCTCAGGCTGGTGAGTGCTGGTCGGCCCTGTTGCTCTGTGTGGGAATCTCTCTGCTTTGCCTCCGCACCCCTGTTGCTGCGCTCTCCTCCATGGCTTCGAAGCTTACCCCCTCCACCACCCGCAGTCTCCACCCGCGAAGGGGCTCCTAGTGTGTGGAAACCTTTCCTCCTTCACGGCTCCCTCCCACTGGTGCAGGTACCATCCCTATCGTTTTGTCTCTATTTATTCTTTTTTCTTTTGTCCTACTCAGGTACATGGGGGGTTTCTTGCCTTTTGGGAGGTCAGAGGTCTTCTGCCAGCGTTCAGTAGGTGTTCTGTAGGAGTTGTTCCACGTGTAGATGTATTTCTGGTGTATCTGTGGGGAGGAAGGTGATCTCCGCATCTTACTCTTCCACCGTCTTCCCAGAACCCTCCAGAAAATATTCTTGAAAGATATTTATTATCTTAGAAAGTTAATGATTTTTTCAGTTGTTGAAAAACAATTAGAAAACAGTATTTAGATGCTGTCCTTGCCTTAAGAAAATGGATTTGTGCATAAAAACTTGGAAGTTTAAATACTTCCAAATACTTTAGATAAATAGTCACAAGACATAATTAGGGTCACTGGTAGCAAGTACAGGCCTTTTCAATGAATTACAGAAAGTGCTCCTGTGGGTAGATGAATAACAAAAAGATGTCCCTTTCTGTGGGTACCTTGGTCCCATCCCAGGCAGTAAGTTTTTGTAATGTTCACAAAATGCAGCAGCCCACTAACAACACAGCATCAAGAGATAAGACAGAGTATTAAACTAAACAAATGGTGTATAAAGAAAGATGTCTAGATTTAAATGTCTAACTCCTGTGTATGAGTGTATAAATTAAATAGATTCAAATCCTATTGCTCTAACTTCTATTGGAATTTTGGTGAAATTTTCCTTGTAGCTTTTAAATTTTTAATTTATTTTTGGCTGCATTGGGTCTTTGTTGCTGTGTGCAGGCTTTCTCTAGTTGTGGTGAGCAGGGGCTACTCTTCGATGTGGTGCACGGACTTCTCATTGCTGTGGCTTCTCTTGTTGTGGAGCATGGACTCTAGGTGCGCCGGCTTCAGTAATTGTGGCACGTGGGCTCAGTAGTTGTGGCTCACGGGCTCTAGAGCACAGGCTTAGTAGTTGTGGCGCATGGGCTTAGTTGCTCCGCGGCATGTGGGATCTTCCCGGACCAGGGCTCAAACCCATATCCCTGGCATTGGCAGGCAGATTCTTAACCACTGAGCCACCAGGGAAGGCCCTCCTTGAAGCTTTTAAATTAGGTTGTTTTTAAAATTAGTGTATGCATCAGTCTTTTTATTTCACTAGGTTATAATGAATTGATAAAATCACCTTATTCTTTGAATTTGTCATGAAATGTGAGTTTCTCTTTAAGCTTAGAATTAGTCAAGCGCTTCTGGCTCAGACACAGAAAATTTTCTAGAAAGGGGTGGTATTTTAATGAATTGGTTACAGTAGCCTCTACATTCTTAAAAGGTTTGATGTTTTCTTTGTTCATATCTGTATTCGGAAACAGACATTATATCAAGTAGTTTCATCATTATATATGCCTATATATTTTGGAAATTTATTTCTTGATTGTTGAATTTAGTTGGGAAATATATAATAAATAAACCATTATATTTGGACTAAACAAGGCTCATAATTATAATTTTAGAAAACTATTCTCTTGTTAGTAATAGTTAGCACTATAAGCAAAAATATTCATTATCCCAGTGAATATTTAAATGACACTTGTTACTATTAATTCAATGTATACCCTGGATCAAAAATTTTTAAATACTCTTGCACTAACTTATCTTCTTTCTTTTTCTCTCTCTCTCTGAATATGTGTGTGTGTTTATATAGTTATCTACAAACATGCACTTTAGAAAAATATGGACTCCACTAATGACTTGACGGATGATTTGACTGTATTGTTTGAGCATTAACATTAGTGATCTCTCTAGAAATTACCGTCACCACTACATTATATTACCAGCTGCTGATATGGTTAGTGGGCTACACAGAACAAGTTCTCCAACTTTTTCTTATATGAAAAACAATAAACAATTTAATCCCAGATACTATTAAATTACCTCACTTGTGTGTGTGTGTGTGTGTGTGTGTGTGTGTGTGTGTATTCTTTCTGGATCTTTTTACTAGGTATGATTATCTTAATAACATTGGAAAGTCATTTTTCATATTCACCTATTAAAAGATAAACAAGTGGGACTCTATCAAACTAAAAAGCTTCTGCACAGCAAAGGAAACCATCAGCAAAATGAAAAGGCAATCTACTGAATGAAAGAAAATATTTGCAAATCATATATCTGATAAGGGATTAATATCCAAAGTATATAAAGAACTCATACAACTCAATAACAAAAAATAAACAATGCAATTAAAAAATGGGTAGAGGAGCTTCCCTGGTGGCGCAGTGGTTGAGAGTCCGCCTGCCGATGCAGGGGACACGGGTTCGTACCCCGGTCTGGGAAGATCCCACATGCCGCGGAGCGGCTGCGCCCATGAGCCATGGCCGCTGGGCCTGCGCATCCGGAGCCTGGGCTCCGCAACGGGAGAGGCCACAGCAGTGAGAGGCCCGCGTACCGAAAAAAAAAAAATTGGGTAGAGGATCTAAATACACATTTTCCCCAAGAAGACATACAGGTGACCAACAGGTACATGAAAATATGCTCAACATCACGAGTCATGAGGGAAAGCAATCAAAACCACATCGAGATATTATCTCACACCTGTTAGAATGGCTATTATCAGAGAGATGAGATAATAAATGCTGGTGAGGATGTAGAGAAAAGGGAACCCTTGTGCACTGTTAATGAGGATGTAACTTGGTCCAGCCACTATGGAAAGAAGTATGGGAGTTGGTCAAAAATGTAAAAATAGAACTACCATATGATCCAGCAATTCCACTCAGGAATTCTGCTGTTATCAGAAGAAAACAGAAACACTAACTCAAAAAGATACATGCACCACCTGTTTATTGCAACATTGTTTACAATAGCCAAGATATGGAACAACCTAAATGTCGTCCATGGAAGAATGGATAAAGGAAATGTGGTATAATTCTACATCTAAATTATTCAGCCATAAAAAAGAATGAAGTCTTGCAGTTTGTGACCACATGAATGGACCTTGAAGGCATCATGCTAAGTGAAATAGGTCAGACAGAGAAAGACAAATACTATATGAACTCACTTATATGGGGAATTAAAAAACACAGGCTCACAGATACAGAGAACAGATTGGTAGTAGCCAGAGGTCATGGGGGTGGACAAAATGGGTGATGGGAGTCATAAAGTACAACCTTCCAGTTATAAAATGAATAAGTAATGGGGATATAACATACAGAAATGACAACTAGAGTTAATAATACTCTACTGCATATTTGAAAGTTGCTAAGATAGTAGATCTTAAAAGTTCTCATCACAAGAAAAATAGCTCTCTAACCATGTATGGTGATGGATGTTAACCGGACTTATTGTGGCAATCACTTTGTGACATATACAAATATCGACTCATTCTGTTGTACACCTAAAACTAATACAGCGTTGAATTGCAATTATACTTTAATTAACAAGATAAAAAAATTTGAAACAGCACGTTAATAATAAGCGCAAATATACATAGGTCCTGTCACATATGTGAATCTAAGGAACTATGACAATTTGTATTTATAAATAGCATTTATAAATCATTAAAATATATAAAACTCTCATAAATATACTAAACAATTTATATACCTGAAAAACCAGAGTCTCTTAATCTTTTAAAATATTAGCGGTTCATCCTCACTTCTTTGCAATAAAATGTTAATGGGCACATGTTTTTTGAAATTCAAACTTTTGTGAGTAAAATGCTTGTGAAGCCCTGCCAGGAATGACACTCCCATGAGATGTAAAGAGTAATGACTTTAGATTCATAAAAACTGAAATGCACTCCTAACTCCACTGCAGAACAGCTGTGTGAGTTGGGAAGTCACCAAATCTCTCCGGGCCATTTTCCCATAAGGGTTCAGACAGATCAATTCTAAGACTTCTTTCACTTCTGCTCTTCTTCACAGTTACTTGTGTTCTTTTCCATCTCTCTCGGACTTCACACTTCGCTCTGCCACAGCGACAACAACAACAACAATAATAGTAGCAGTTATCAATGGATGCTCAACTTGTGCCAGGTTCTGAGCTGAGCCCTTTGTTTGCATCAACTCATTTTCTATGCCAGTCCCCCTCTGAGCGAGAGCCTACTAGTGCTATTTCAGACCTAAGTCAACTGAAACACAAAGTTAAGCATTCCCCTGAAGCTTACACAGCAGTGTTAGAGCAGGGCTGGTGTTGACATCTGATTCCAGAGCCCATGCTCTTAACCGTTAACGGGTGGGCCCTTTGCCAGCCCGAAGAAGAACCCCTGCCTCTACATCCACTGTTGATTTCAGCCAGAGATCCTTAACTCTGCCATACTGTGAAGGCTACGTGTTGGCAAAGGGGAATATTGTAAGAGGTCAGAAAGGGGGAGGAGAGCATCTCAGAGACAGTGTCTGCTTTCATGGACTCAGTTGCTCTTGGGCTATGGGTTGGCCTCAGCATAACTGTGTGATGATCCTGCACCTACGTTGGAAAAGACATGAATGGGGACAAAGCTAAATATTTTTTTTATTTTTTTTTTTAATTTTTTTTAAATTTTTTTATTTTTTAATTTTTATTTATTTATTTATTTATTTTAACATCTTTATTGGAGTATAATTGCTTTACAATGGTATGTTAGCTTCAGCTTCACAACAAAATGAATCAGTTATATACATACATATATTCCCATATCTCTTCCCGCTTGCATCTCCCTCCCTCCCACCCTCCCTATCCCACCCCTCCAGGCGGTCACAAAGCACCGAGCTGATCTCCCTGTGCTATGCGGCTGCTTCCCACTAGCTATCTACCTTACGTTTGGTAGTGTATATATGTCCATGCCTCTTTATCGCTTTGTCACCGTTTACCCTTCCCCCTCCCCATAGCCTCAAGTCCATTCTCTAGTAAGTCTGTGTCTTTATTCCTGTTTCACCCCTAGGTTTTTCATGACATTTTTTTTTTAATTCCATATATATGTGTTAGCATACGGTATTTGTCTCTCTCTTTCTGACTTACTTCACTCTGTATGACAGACTCTAGGTCTATCCACCTCATTACAAATAGCTCAATTTCGTCTCTTTTTATGGCTGAGTAATATTCCATTGTATATATGTGCCACATCTTCTTTATCCATTCATCCGATGATGGACACTTAGGTTGTTTCCATCTCCGGGCTATTGTAAATAGAGCTGCAATGAACATTTTGGTACATGACTCTTTTTGAATTATGGTTTTCTCAGGGTATATGCCCAGTAGTGGGATTGCTGGGTCATATGGTAGTTCTATTTGTAGCTTTTTAAGGAACCTCCATACTGTTCTCCACAGTGGCTGTATCAATTTACATTCCCACCAACAGTGTAAGAGGGTTCCCTTTTCTCCACACCCTCTCCAGCATTTATTGTTTCTAGATTTTTTGATGATGGCCATTCTGACTGGTGTGAGATGATATCTCATTGTAGTTTTGATTTGCATTTCTCTAATGATTAGTGATGTTGAGCATTCTTTCATGTGTTTGTTGGCACTCTGTATATCTTCTTTGGAGAAATGTCTATTTAGGTCTTCTGCCCATTTTTGGATTGGGTTTTTTGTTTTTTTGTTATTAAGCTGCATGAGCTGCTTATAAATTTTGGAGATCAATCCTTTGTCAGTTGCTTCATTTGCAAATATTTTCTCCCATTCTGAGGGTTGTCTTTTGGTCTTCTTTATGGTTTCCTTTGCTGCGCAAAAGCTTTTAAGTTTCATTAGGTCCCATTTGTTTACTCTTGTTTTTATTTCCATTTCTCTAGGAGGTGGGTCAAAAAGGACCTTGCTGTGATTTATGTCATAGAGTGTTCTGCCTATGTTTTCCTCTAAGAGTTTGATAGTTTCTGGCCTTACATTTAGGTCTTTAATCCATTTTGAGCTTATTTTTATGTATGGTGTTAGGGAGTGATCTAATTTCATACCTTTACATGTAGCTGTCCAGTTTTCCCAGCACCACTTATTGAATAGGCTGTCCTTTCTCCACTGTACATTTCTGCCTCCTTTGTCAAAGATAAGGTGACCATATGTGCGTGGGTTTATCTCTGGGCTTTCTATCCTGTTCCATTGATCTATCTTTCTGTTTTTGTGCCAGTACCATACCGTCTTGATAACTGTAGCTTTGTAGTATAGTCTGAAGTCTGGGAGCCTGATTCCTCCAGTTCCTTCTTTCGTTCTCAAAATTGCTTTGGCTATTCGGGGTCTTTTGTGTTTCCATACAAATTGCAAAATTTTTTGTTCTAGTTCTGTGAAGAATGCCAGTGGTAGTTTGATAGGGATTGCATTGAATCTATAGATTGCTTTTGGTAGTAGAGTCATTTTCACAATGTTGATTCTTCCAATCCAAGAACATGGTATATCTCTCCATCTATTTGTATCGTCTTTAATTTCTTTCATCAGTGTCTTATAATTTTCTGCATACAGATCTTTTGTCTCCTTAGGTAGGTTTATTCCTAGGTATTTTATTCTTTTTGTTGCAATGGTAAATGGGAGTGTTTTCTTGATTTCACTTTCAGATTTTTCATCATTAGTATATAGGAATGCCAGAGATTTCTGTGCATTAATTTTGTATCCTGCCACTTTACCAAATTCATTGATTAGCTCTAGTAGTTTTCTGGTAGCATCTTTAGGGTTCTCTATGTATAGGATCATGTCATCTGCAAACAGTGACAGCTTTACTTCTTCTTTTCCGATTTGGATTCCTTTTATTTTCTTTTCTTCTCTGATTGCTGTGGCTAAAACTTCCAAAACTATGTTGAATAAGAGTGGTGAGAGTGGGCAACCTTGTCTTGTTCCTGATCTTAGTGGAAATGCTTTCAGTTTTTCACCATTGAGGATGATGTTTGCTGTGGGCTTGTCATATATGGCCTTTATTATGTTGACGAAATTTCCCTCTATGCCTACTTTCTGCAGGGTTTTTATCATAAATGGGTGTTGAATTTTGTCAAAAGCTTTCTCTGCATCTATTGAGATGATCATATGGTTTTTCTCCTTCAGTTTGTTAATATGGTTTATCACATTGATAGATTTGCGTATACTGAAGAATCCTTGCATTCCTGGAATAAACCCCACTTGATCATGGTGTATGATCCTTTTAATGTGCTGTTGGATTCTCTTTGCTAGGATTTTTTTGAGGATTTTTGCATCTATGTTCATCAGTGATATTGGCCTGTAGTTTTCTTTCTTTGTGACATCCTTGTCTGGTTTTGGTATCAAGGTGATGGTGGCCTCGTAGAAGGAGTTTGGGAGTGTTCCTCCCTCAGCTATATTTTGGAAGAGTTTGAGAAGGATAGGTGTTAGCTCTTCTCTAAATGTTTGATAGAATTCGCCTGTGAAGCCATCTGGTCCTGGGCTTTTCTTTGTTGGAAGATTTTTAATCACAGTTTCAATTTCAGTGCTTGTGATTGGTCTGTTCATATTTTCTATTTCTTCCTGATTCAGTCTTGGCAGGTTGTGCATTTCCAAGAATTTGTCCATTTCTTCCAGATTGTCCATTTTATTGGCATAGAGTTGCTTGTAGTAATCTCTCATGATCTCTTTTATTTCTGCAGTGTCAGTTGTTACCTCTCCTTTTTCATTTCTAATTCTATTGATTTGAGTCTTCTCCCTTTTTTTCTTGATGAGTCTGGCTAGTGGTTTATCTATTTTGTTTATCTTCTCAAAGAACCAGCTTTTAGTTTTATTGATCTTTGCTATTGTTTCCTTCATTTCTTTTTCATTTATTTCTGATCTGATTTTTATGATTTCTTTCCTTCTGCTAGCTTTGGGGTTTTTTTGTTCTTCTTTCTCTAATTGCTTGAGGTGCAAGGTTAGGTTGTTTATTCGAGATGTTTCCTGCTTCTTAAGGTGGGCTTGTATTGCTATAAACTTCCCCCTTAGAACTGCTTTTGCTGCATCCCACAGGTTTTGGGTCGTTGTGTCTCCATTGTCGTTTGTTTCTAGGTATTTTTTGATTTCCTCTTTGATTTCTTCAGTGGTCACTTCATTATTAAGTAGTGTATTGTTTAGCCTCCATGTGTTTGTATTTTTTACAGATCTTTTCCTGTAATTGATATCTAGTCTCATGGCGTTGTGGTCAGAAAAGATACTTGATACAATTTCAATTTTCTTAAATTTACCAAGGCTTGATTTGTGACCCAAGATATGATCTATCCTGGAGAATGTTCCATGAGCACTTGAGAAAAATGTGTATTCTGTTGTTTTTGGATGGAATGTCCTATAAATATCAATTAACTCCATCTCGTTTAATGTATCATTTAAAGCTTGTGTTTCCTTATTTATTTTCATTTTGGATGATCTGTCCATTGGTGAAAGTGGGGTGTTAAAGTCCCCTACTATGAATGTGTTACTGTCGATTTCCCCTTTTATGGTTGTCAGTATTTGCCTTATGTATTGAGGTGCACCTAAGTTGGGTGCATAAATATTTACAATTGTTATATCTTCCTCTTGGATCGATCCCTTGATCATTATGTAGTGTCCTTCTTTGTCTCTTCTAATAGTCTTTGTTTTAAAGTCTATTTTGTCTGATATGAGAATTGCTACTCCAGCTTTCTTTTGGTTTCCATTTGCATGAAATACCTTTTTCCATCCCCTTACTTTCAGTCTGTGTGTGTCTCTAGGTCTGAAGTGGGTCTCTTGTAGACAGCAAATATATGGGTCTTGTTTTTGTATCCATTCAGCCAATCTGTGTCTTTTGGTGGGAGCATTTAGTCCATTTACATTTAAGGTAATTATCGATATTTGTGTTCCTATTCCCATTTTCTTAATTGTTTTGGGTTCATTATTGTAGGTCCTTTCCTTCTTTTGTGTTTCTTGCCTAGAGAAGTTCCTTTAGCAGTTGTTGTAGAGCTGGTTTGGTGGTGCTGAACTCTCTCAGCTTTTGCTTGTCTGTAAAGGTTTTAATTTCTCCATCAAATCTGAATGAGATCCTTGCTGGGTAAAGTAATCTTGGTTGCAGGTTTTTCTCCTTCAACACTTTCAATATGTCCTGCCACTCTCTTCTGGCTTGCAGAGTTTCTGCTGAAAGATCAGCTGTTAACCTTATGGGGATTCCCTTGTGTGTTATTTGTTGTTTTTCCCTTGCTGCTTTTAATATGTTTTCTTTGTATTTAATTTTTGACAGTTTGATTAATATGTGTCTTGGCGTATTTCTCCTTGGATTTATCCTGTATGGGACTCTCTGTGCTTCCTGGACTTGATTAACTATTTCTTTTCCCATATTAGGGAAGTTTTCAACTATAATCTCTTCAAATATTTTCTCAGTCCCTTTCTTTTTCTCTTCTTCTTCTGGAACCCCTATAATTCGAATGTTGGTGCGTTTAATATTGTCCCAGAGGTCTCTGAGACTGTCCTCAGTTCTTTTCATTCTTTTTTCTTTATTCTGCTCTGCAGTAGTTATTTCCACTATTTTATCTTCCAGGTCACTTATCCGTTCTTCTGCCTCAGTTATTCTGCTATTGATCCCATCTAGAGTACTTTTAATTTCATTTATTGTGTTGTTCATTGTTGCTTGTTTCATCTTTAGTTCTTCTAGGTCCTTGTTAACTGATTCTTGCAATTTGTCCATTCTATTGTCCATTCTATCTCCAAGATTTCGGATCAACCTTACTATCATTATTCTGAATTCTTTTTCAGGTAGACTGCCTATTTCCTCTTCATTTGTTAGGTCTGGTGGGTTTTTATCTTGCTCCTTCATCTGCTGTGTGTTTTTCTGTCTTTTCATTTTGCTTATCTTACTGTGTTTGGGGTCTCCTTTTTTGCAGGCTGAAGGTTCGTAGTTCCTGTTGTTTTTTGTGTCTGTCCCCAGTGGCTAAGGTTGGTTCAGTGGGTTGTGTAGGCTTCCTGGTGGAGGGTACTAGTGCCTGTGTTCTGGTGTATGAGACTGGATCTTGTCTTTCTGGTGGGCAGGTCCACGTCTGGTGGTGTGTTTTGGGGTGTCTGTAGACTTACTATGATTTTGGGCAGCCTCTCTGCTAATGGGTGGGGTTGTGTTCCTGTCTTGCTAGTTGTTTGGCATAGGATGTCCAGCACTGTAGCTTGCTGGTCGTTGAGTGAAGCTGGGTGCTGGCGTTGAGATGGAGATCTCTCGGAGATTTTTGCTGTTTGATATTATGTGCAGCTGGGAGGCCTCTTGTGGACCAGTGTCCTGAAGTTGGCTCTCCCACCTCAGAGGCACAGCACTGACTCCTGGCTGCAGCACCAAGAGCCTTTCATCCACAGGGCTCCTTAATTTGGGATGATTCGTTGTCTATTCAGGTATTCCACAGATGCAGGGTATATCAAGTTGATTGTGGAGCTTTAATCCGCTGCTTCTGAGGCTGCTGGGAGAGATTTCCCTTTCTCTTCTTTGTTCTGACAGTTCCCAGGGGCTCAGCTTTGGATTTGGCCCCGCCTGTGCATGTAGGTCGCCGGAGGGCGTCTGTTCTTTGCTCAGACAGGACGGGGTTAAAGGAGCCGCTGATTCGGAGGCTCTGGCTCACCCAGGCCGGGGGGGTAGGGAGGGTCACGGAGTGCGGGGCGGGCCTGCAGCGGCAGAGGCCGGCGTGACGCTGCAGCCTGAGGGCGCCGTGCGCTCTCCCGGGGGAGCCGTCCCCGGATCCCGGGACCCTGGCAGTGGCGGGCTGCACAGGCTCCCCAGAAGGGCGTGTGGCTAGTGACCTGTGCTCGCACACAGGTCTCCTGGCGGCGGCAGCAGCGGCCTCAGCGTCCCATGTCCGTCTCTGGGCTCCGCAATCTTAGCCGTGGCTCGCGCCCGTCCCTGGAGCCCTCTCAAGCAGCGCTCTTAATCCTCTCTCCTCGTGCACCAGGAAACAAAGAGGGACGTAAAAGTCTCTTGCCTCTTCGGCAGGTCCAGACCCCTCCCCGGACTCTCTCCCGGCCAGCCGCGGCGCACCAACGCCCTGCAGGCTGTGTTCACGCCGCCAACCTCAGTCCTCTCCCGGCGCTCCGACAAAAGCCGGAGCCTCAGCTCCCAGTCCCGCCCGCCCCGGCGGGCGAGCAGACAAGCCTCTCGGCTGGTGAGTGCCGGTCGGCCCGATCCTCTGCGCTGGAATCTGTCCGCTTTGCCCTCCGCACCCCTGTTGCTGTGCTCTCCTCCGCGGCTCCCAAGCTCCCCCACTCCGCCTCCCGAAGTCTCCACCCGCGAAGGGGCTTCCTAGTGTGTGGACACTTTTCCTCCTTCACAGCTCTCTCCCGCTGGTGCAGGACCCGTCCCTATCCTTTTGTCTCTGTTTAGTTTTTTCTTTTGCCCTAACCAGGTACGTGGGGGGTTCCTTGCCTTTTGGGAGGTCTGAGGTCTTCTGCCAGCGTTCAGTAGGTGCTCCGTAGGAGTTGTTCCACGCGTAGATGTACTTCTGGTGTATCTGTGGAGAGGAAGGTGATCTCCGCGTCTTACTCTTCCGCCATCTTCCCGGAAGTCCAAAGCTAAATATTTAGTTTTCTTCTGGTCTGCTTTCTAACCCCAATGCTTTTGAAACTCTGGTACATTGATCAGCCAGTTGAAATCAGTTTAGTGATTTTCATCCAGCATTCAAAAATGAAATAGAATCAAACATTCCAGAGTTCATCATAAATAGTAAAGATAAATGCTATCTTTTGAAACGCTTGTTTCATGGGGATTCATGTGCGTGTGTGTGCGCCTGAGTTTGCTCACTGGGTCGTAATTTAAAAGTATTTCTCATTGTGAGTAATATTCAGAAAAGTTTCACAACTCTTTCTACTATAAAGATAGGAAAAGGAAGGGGGTGAACAAACTATGTTTTTACAAGGTGATCAGCAATGTTCTGTTTACATATCATGAGAGTTTAAATGTGAGCCAATTATGCCTTCTCCACCTAGAGTTAAATTCTTCCTCAAATGACGTCATTTCAATGATCTTGGCCAAGAAGAAACAAAACATTCTCCTACCAACTGGAATTGTAGGAAGATCTGAAAATATCACTTTCCTTCTAATCCATTTTGCCTTGAAAAGAGATTCTTTATTGTTAGGTTATTTTTCTTTTTTAAGTTTTGTTTCGCCAAATTTTTCCTGTCATTTTTTTCTCAAGTGTAATAGCACATAGCACAACTTCCCCCGAACATCACTAATCCTGTACAACAGAAGTTTTACTAATTATTTATTTTAAAGCAAGAAAAGAAAGCATATGGAAATAACATGAATGTTTGAGTTCAGGATGATTTGTTTTTGAATATATCTATTCCACTTATAAGCTGTGTTACCTTGTATAATTTTCTCAAGCTTCCCAAGCCCAGTTTCCTCACCTATGAAAGGAGGTCAGTAACAATCATGGTCCCTCACCCCCAGTATAATCCAAGTCCTGTATCACTGCACTAGATTCCTGATGTCATCCTTTCTTCCACTCTTGCCCCCTTCCAGTCTGGCTCCACTCAGGGGACAGAGTGATCTTTTTAAAACATGAATCAGATCACTTCAGTTTCCTGTCCCAAACTTTCCAATGGGTGTATTCGTGTATAATTTAGTTTTGGTTATGTCTGCCATCATCTCCTAACTCTTTTGCCCAAACTCATTCTATTCTAATAATTTCTGGCCTTCTTCATGTTCCTTCAACACTTGGAACTCATTCTTACTTTGAGGCAGTTACTCTTGGCTCTACCTGTATCATTTTTTCCCAGATGTTTGTATAGCTATGCCCTCACATCATTTCTGTATCTGGTAAAATGCCATTTCCTTAAAATACACCGCCTCTGCCTTCACCCTTTATGTCATTACCTGCTTTAGTTTCTTCTTAGCACTTATCACTAACTAACATATGTCACGTATTTGTTTGTCTATTGGTCTATTGTCTGTCCTACCTCACTCGAATATAACTTCCATGAGAGCAGGGACTTTGTCTTGTTTACTGCTGTATGCACAGCCCCCAAACCATGCCTGGCATACTGTAAGTGCTAAATAGTTGTTGAATAAATAATAAAATATTTTTAATCCCTTGCAAGGTTGATATGTGGATTAAGTAAAATAATTGATAAAAAGCATCTGTGGTAATGATTGGCATAAAATTAGCACTTAATGAATGACAGCTAATTTTATTGTCAAAGCTGAATTTTATTTTCCCATGCAGTTGGTAGTTATTATCAGGATAAAACATACAAGACATATTTATTTTTCTGTAGCAGTTAGGCTGAGGTGATGATTAACTTTTTTGTATCAACTTGTCTGGAAGATGATACTCAGATATTTGGTCAAACATTATGCTGGGATGTTTTTGTGAGGGTGTTTTTGGATGAGGTTTACATGTAAATTAGTAGACTTTGAGTAAAGCAGATTGCCATCCATAATGTGGGTGGACCTCATCCAGTCAGTCTGAAGGCCTAAAACAGAAAGGCTCACCTCCCCAGAGCAAGAGAGAATCTTCCAGCTGACTGCCCTTGGACTTCCTCTCCAACATCGGCTCTTCCTATTTCTACGACTGAGTGCCTATGGACTTGAACTGCAACTCTTTCCTGAGTCTCCAGCCTGCTCACACACCCCATGATATTTTGGTTTCACCAAGACTCCACAATAGCATCCGCCAATTTCTTAAAATAAATCTCTTTCTATACGTATACACACATCTCTGTTTCTCTGGAGAAGCCTGACTAATACAGATACTTTCAGCGGCAAATATGATTTACCATCCGGTCTCTACTATGTTGATGAGCATCAGAGACTAAAATATTAGGGATTTTTTTCTTATAATGCAACGTGTTTGCCTAGTAGCTCAGGGATGGGAGCTTCTTGGCCAGTCTTGGTTTTCTCCTCATACTCATAGTATGGTAGCTTCACATCTAAACAACTGAGTCCTTTCACGGCCACATCAAAGGTAAGAAGAAGCAAACGGTGCTTCTCCTCATATATCTCTCTCTTTCATCAAGGAGGAAAATTTTTACAGATGCCTCCCAAATTACTTCCCTTTATGTCTTACCAACATGAGTGTATTCATATTCCCATACCTTACCTGCAAGGGAAGCTGGGAAAATGCTATGAGAGCAAGAAAGAATGGTGGAAAAATAGCTCTTGTTAAGTAACTATAACACTGGTCTTGTGTCTTAAGAAAATACACCATAATATAATGGAAAAACTGTAGAAGTCTAAATGAGTCAGATTGGGTGTATAAGCTTATTATTGCTACATAAAAAACTATCACAAATTTGGTGGCTTAAACAGCATGCATTTATTATCTCACAGTTTCTATGGGTCAGAAGTGTGAATACAGCTTAGCCAGGTCCCCTACTTAGGGCTTCTTGAGGCTGAAATCAAGGTGTGCACCAGGACTGGAAACTCATCCTCGAACAGGTGTCCTCTTCCAAGGTCTTGGAATTTTGGCAAAATTCTGTTCTTTGTGGTTGTAAGGCTAAAGTTCCCTGTCACATAGCCCTCTCCAGACATGACATTTGCTCCTTTAAGACTAAGAAGAGAGCACCTGTGCTGCTTCCTCCTGTCTCTTACCTCTTTTGAAGGCATCTCCCTTGTAATTAACTTAAAGTCAATGGATTAGGGATTCTAGCTATATCTGCCCAATCCCTTCACCTTTGACATATAACATAATCACAGGAGTGCTGTCTCATCACCCTTGCCACATTCTATTGGTTACAAGACAGTTGTAGGTCCCTCTCACACTTAAGGGGAAGAAATTGTACAAGGTGTAGCTCAATGATGATCATCTCAAAATTCTCCTTATTGCACCTGGCTTCACACTTTAATTCCATTACTCTTATCTCTATAACCTTTACTAGTTACTTCTCTGAGGTTCATCTTTTCTACACAGGCAAACCGTGTTTTACTGTGCTTTGCTTTATTTTGTTTTTCACTAATTGAAAGTTTGTGGTAACTCTGGGTTAGACAAGTCTATTGGCACCATTTTCCAAGAGCATTTGCTCACTTCATGTCTCTGTGTCACATTTTGGTAATTTTTGCAATATTTTAAATTTTAAAATTATTAGTATATTTGTTATGGTGGTCTGTGATCAGTGATCTTTGATGTTACTACTATGACTCACTGAAGACTCAGATGATGGTTAGCGTTTTTTAGCAATAAAGTATTTTTTAATTAAGGTATGCGCTTTTTAAAAAGACATAATGCTATTACAAACTTAATAGACTACAGTTTGGTGTAAACATAAATTTTATATGTACTGGGAAACGAAAAAAATCTGTGTGACTTGTTTTACTCATTTTATTGAGATATTCGCTTTGTTGTGGTAGTCTGGAAAAACCCTGCATTATCTTCGAGGTATGCCTATATATAAAATGAATTAATTAACTTATGAAATTGCTTAAGTGTTAACTGATACAAGTATTTAAATATATTGGGGGAAGTGGGGAGTATGGGGCTGAAAACTCCAAACATCTAATCACATTGGTGGTTCCCTAGGCACCTGGACCCCATCCTTAGGGGCTTTCCAAAGTCACCTCATTAACATAAACTCTGGTGTGACTGAAAGAGGCTTGTTATGAATAACAAAAGAACACCCATTTCACCTTTATGCTATGGAGCTATTTCAGGAACTGGAAATAAACTAAATATTTTAGCAAAAGATGCTCCTGTGCCTCTTACATAGAAAATTAGAAGAGTTTTATGAGCTGTGCACCAGGAACAGGGGAATAAGACCAAATATACATATTTCTGATTATAAATCACAACATCATAAATGCCTAACTCAGTAGTTGGAACGTAGAATGCAAATGTTACTCTCCTGTCTTATCACCTACAGAGTTAAGTAAGATGAACTAAGTAAAATGCTTAGTACAGAGTCTGGTCTGTAGAAACAATATAATAAATATCAATTTCCTCTCCCTTCCATTTTTACATGATGCCATTTTAGAAAATATACTGCTTTATTTTTTTTAAATGATGTGAGCATCATAAGAAAGATTTGTAGTGTATTTCTGAACCAGTTATTTAATTTTTATGAGTTTTTATAACTCTAAGTGTAACATAAAGGAAAAATGGAAACACTAATCTGTTTGATCTTCTGACGTTATTTAATTTTAAAAGAATTTTTTTACAATAAAATATCTTAAAAAAACTAGAAAATTAGATTTTTATAAAAGGCTCTTCATTCTTTATGATAATAGTTCTGAATGTTTTCAATGCCTAAAGATGATTTGATAAAAAATTTGAAAAGAAAATATTATTATAAATTTTAACTATTGCAAATGTTACATTTAAAATGTCACCTATTTGTAAAAAAAGAAATAATGAAGCAGTTTACAATAAAAATAAACAGTAAAAACTTTCTTTAAAAGATTTAAAAACAAAATCAGAGGCCATTTATTTAGAGAAATAGACAAAAATGCTCCTAGAAATTTGTTACTGGAGATAATATAAAATTTAGCCCCATATTTCTTAAAGTAAAAATCAATCAATTAATCAATAAAGGAGCAATGAATCAGGTCACTAAAATTCTTGTAAGAAGAAATTCATATTTCTTTAAACTCTTTAAACTCTTTTAAGATAACCAATTATTTTTCCATAATTGTATCACTTTGGCCTGGCCAAATTCCTTAAATCTTAGGCCTTAAATACATGTTTGATGAACTGAACTGAACTGTCACAAAAGCTATTCTTTCTAAAATACTTAATTGAGAAAGATATTGCATGGTTACTGACATAAAGGACACCAACAAATATAATGGGTAAGATATTTCAGTGCAGGTTTGAGAAGATGCAGAAATGTTCTTCTTATAGTAGTTCTTGTGTCTAGTATATATAGAATTTAATCTTGGTAAAGCCATTTCTTTAAGGAGCTAAGCATGGTCTTAGAAATCCTTACTCAAATACAATATTGCAGGTGAACATTTATTTATTATTAGGATTGGCTAAGTCATTGAAGATTTAAATGCTTTAGATCTGGTCCCTGGATTCCAGGAATTCACAAGGCAACCAATTTGGGATTGGCTTCTCTGACAAGCTCTGAAATGTTGACATTCTGGAGAAGTTTGACTGAAGATAAGGGGATACAGTTTATATTGGCTATTGTGTTACTGAGCCTAACACATATTTCACCCTGACTCAAAGGGCTGTCCAAATTCTGCATGGAAGGCTATGCCTGTGAGGCCAAAACTGTCTGCAAAGAGATGAAACTACTTGAATTCTTGATTCTGATCCCAAGGTCTGTTCCATACAGAATGAAAGAGAAAAGCTGGCCTAGAAATTTAAAAGCAGGTGTTGTCAATTGCCCATTTCAATCGTTAAAGATCCTCAGTATGGCTTCCAAAGCAATTTGCTTTTGAGTAATATCACAAAGTAGTGATCTTATCCAAATAAATTAGTAGGACCATATATATCCACATTTGACATGAATTACTAGATTCAGAATTAGTATTTATACTTGAAATTTGGAGAATATGGAGCCAAAGTCAACAACTTTTGTTGCTGTTCCTTTTACCAGCAAATAGTCTACAGATTTCACTGCTTCTGAAGGACTATTGGCCTATAATAGTGAAATATGTCAACAGCACTGAAAAAAGTAGTAGGCATGTGTGGTAGACAGATTCTAAAGGGCTCCCTAGGAGCCCCAGGCCCTGGTGTTTATACAGTTTCTCCTAGTTATTCAATTAAATGCTAAGTAGGTACTGCTATGAGTTGATTTTATAGGTGTAATTAAGGTCCCAAATCAGCCGATTTTATTATAGGGAGATTATCCATGTGGGTCTTTAAAAGCAGAGAGTTTTCTCTAGATGGTTGCATTAGGGAAAGTCAGAGACACATTTTAGCTGGACTGGAAGAAAGCAACCATCCACACTGAAATGGGCTATGGAAGCTACATGACAAGAAACTGCAGGAGACATCTAGGAGAAAAGAGTGTGCATAGTCAATAGCTAAATGGAAAATAGGGACCTCAGTCCTACAACCACAAGGAAATGAATTCTGCCCAAACACAGTGAGCTTGGAGGAGGACCCAGGGCCTCAGATGAGAACCATAGCCCCGACCAACACCTTGATTTCAGCCTGGTGAGACTCTGGGCAGTGAATTCATTCATGGTGTGCTAGACTCTGACCTACAGAAACTGTGAGATGACAAATTTGTGCTGTTTTATGCTGGTAAGTTGGTGGTGATTTGTTACACAACATGGATTTTAATGCAAAATAATACAATATGCATTTAATTCATTTAATGTAGAGACAAATTATTAGATACATTAAGAGAAGAGATAATAAGATTCATCTGTTTTATATATTTTAGAATTTGTGCCTAAAATATACAGAGGTAATTTCTTCCAATTTTAGCTCTATGTGTAGTAATCTAATTCCACATGAAAAAAATTCACAGAGAAAGAAAAGCATAGACCATATTGAGTCCACCAGGTAGTCTCATTACGTTGTTGTGTGAGGTATTTGAAAGTAATTGTAAACGATACTGGAAATAAAAAAAGAAAGAAAACCAGTTTGGGGTCATGTCAAGTAGGACCAACAAAGGAATTTGTACATTAGTCAGTGGTAATGTGAGCCACTGAACATTTTTGAGTGGTTGGGAAGGCCAATTAGAGTTGTACAGCAGGAAGATTTCTCTTAACAGTGTGAGGCATAGATTGGGAGTGGAACATGAAGCTACTGTAATAGACCATGTTAAATTTTGTGCCATGAGCCTACATGAAGATAATAGAATGACATGTGGTTTCAAAGTCTAACACTGTAGTGTTTAAGCCTGAGTGTGATTATGGTGATTGTAATGCTATTAACAAATACGTGTAAGTCACAAGGTAACAAGTTTTAGGGTAAAGATGATAAAGTTAGTCTGGATAAATCAGATTTGAGATGTTAAGAAATCATGCAAATGATGGGATGGACAAGCAGTGGGCCATTGACAAAAATTCCAAAGGGAGATTGTTGCTGCAGAAATAGATTTGAAGTTATCAGGATGTAACTTTATGGCAGATGCCTCCTTCAAGGGAAAGAAGATGAAAAGTGGAGGAGACAAAAATACATGAGTGAGAAAATGTTACATTCCGAAGACAAGAAGCTAAGAGAAAAAATTGAAAAGGCTATAACTTTTATAAGACAATGTGAGAACAGATATCGTGGTTTGAGGGACAGAATATTTTTTAAAGAATATAATGGTAAATTAGTCCAGCTATTCCAGGGGTACAGCATGAAGAGCAATGATAAAAGACCTTTGAATTTGGTAACTGGAATGTGATAGTGAACTTCAAAACAGTTTCAGTAAAATAATAAGAGAAGCAAAATTTACACAGAGTTAGAAGTCATTTACTGCATATGAACTTTTCTTCAATGTGAAGTTGAAGAATGAGATATGATAAGATAAGAGGGGGCTAATTTACTCATTCATACATTTTTCTTCTAACAAATCCTAAGGATAGTGCTGAGCATAAGTCTCAGATAAGAATAAAACCAATTTCCATATATATATAGTAGTTAAGTTGATATTTCTGGTAGGCTTCTTGTTAGATTGCAATTCATTGCATCCTCTTCAACGTTCTACAGACACACACAGATACATATATATTTATGAATTATACATGTATAATATATAATATATGTATTTACAGGTGATATTCAATCTAGTAAACTAATTTAAAAATTTGGTTTTTAAAATAGTCAATTAAATTGTCTTTTTAATATTTTTTCTGAAGATTCAAAATGCTTTGCAAATATTAATTCATTAATCCTTGTCATAATTTCTTGAAAAATAATAATTTATTATTATTAATAATAAATTTTTTGGTATAGAACTAGGCTTAACCTCAGGCCTATTTCTCGAATTTTTATGAAAGCAGTGTACTTTTTTTAAACCTCAAGCATATTTCCGTTAAAATAGTTAAAATTGTAGATATTTTGTATTTAATCAAATAGAGGTTATGGCCAGCATAGATTCCATTGCAAAAGCACTTAAATGATTAAAAATAATCAGGGTAGGGTTTCCCTGGTGGCGCAGTGGTTGAGAGTCCGCCTGCCGATGCAGGGGACACGGGTTTGTGCCCCGGTCCGGGAAGATCCCGGACGCGGAGCGGCTGGGCCCGTGAGCCATGGCCGCTGAGCCTGCGCGTCCGGAGCCTGTGGTCCGCAACGGGAGAGGCCACAGCAGTGAGAGGCCCGCGTACCACAAAATAAAATAAAATTAAATTAAAATAATCAGGGTAAACTCATAATGGTCTGAAAGACAGACACTTATATTCAAGTTCTTTTTAATATATTCACATAAATCAAATAAATTTCCATTTTCCCTAAAAGAAGGAGAAACTTTTTCTGATTCTGTGTTTAAAGAAAGACTAGTCACAGTGTCAACGAGTAAAGACTACACTCATTGAGGAATATCTATAGAGGAAGAACAGGACGTATCCTTCTGCTAAATATAGCACAAAAACTGTATTCATGAGACAATTTTTAGGTTCATAATGTAGTGCACAAAAAAATGATGGCTGAAAGCTTGAGAATCTGAAGAAAAAATAAAAGTATTGTATGAGAAGTTTAATTCAAGGCTAAAATGGGGATTTTTAGAATTTAACCTTAATAATTTATATATATGCCTATAATCAAAAAAATTTACAGCTCACTACTGTTCTGAATTAACTCCTCTGAAATAGACTTCCCTTTGCTAACAACCCAGGGCAGAATCTTGCGTTTAACCACAGAACTCATTCACGCATTAGTCTCAGTAGTTCTCATCCCCAAGCATAACTGGGAAACAAGTGAAGTTCTGTACAGTGTACATCATGGCAGGGTCTCAAACTCTTATGGGCACCATATCAGTAGTTTTTTCTCAAGTTGCTTTATGCTTTATAATAGGTACTTAGACTACTAGTGACACTTCACCTTCCACTCCCTATGGAAAGTCTGTAGCCTCTTCTGCACACTCTTTACTTTCCAAGGTGACACAGAGAATTTTTGATGGTTTTATCAGTGCTAAAGTGTTCACTGGGAAAGTTACAATTATATGAACTTTCAGAAGGAGTCCAGTGGTTTCCAATACCAAATATTAAGATTTCTTTTAAAGTCTAAACCTTTTAAATATCCTCATATAAGAGTGGTTGTATTTTAATACACACTGATTGCACTGATTATTGAAATCTATTGTCCATATAAACTCAAGGACCCCTTGTAGTAACTTATGGTTCAAGCCTCAAAGGTCAGAAATCATCAGTCTAACCTAACCCTCTCATTTTGTATTTGTAAACACTGAGGCATAGAGAGGTTTAGTGACCTTCCCAAGGTATCCCACCCAAGTGGACTAGAACCTAGGTCTCTTTGACTCCTATGAATATGTCAGTTCCACTGTAACACTTCATACATTCTCTCTGTCATGATGGAGTCAAACAGTGTAATGTGATGTTAAAGCCCACTGGTCAAAGACCACCAGGGATGCACCTGTTGTCGAAGTTTCTGCAGCAAGAGAAAAAGCACATATAGGGACCATGGGATATCATGCTAAGAGGTAGTAGGAAGGGGCTTATTACAGGATTTGGGGTTATGCTGCTGATTCTAAACAGGGTTAAAGGAAGCTGAGTTCATTCTGTTTTGGGTGCTGTCTACAAGTAGGGGCATCTTGGTAACTTTTAACTAGAAGGAGGGGGTACAGAAGTGGGGTTAGAGTTGTCTTTGGTAAAGAAGCAGTAGTCACTCATGTTAGTAAGAAGAAAGGTATGTTTAGCTAGTCTTGTGGCTGCAGGGTCTTTGTCTCTATCTTATTTCAGATGTGGTCACTGAGTGGCATGTTCTCTGTCTTGTTCCATCACAGTCATAGCATGCCTTGCTTGCACATTGTTTATGTTCATATCCTGTGACCATGTTTATGTTCCTTAGGGAACATCAGAGCTTAGCTGTCAGCTGCCAGAGCCATTTTTCATTTTCTCTGTCATGTATAGGACAGACTATGTTGATTGAGAAAGCACATTTGGATCAATAGACAAAGTTGTGAAAAGGAACACTCTAGTTCAACACAGGATACAATCTGGCACCTAGGAATGAAATGAATTGTCTCTCAAAACTGTGCATTTCCTGATACTGGAATGATTTGCAAGTCAAGATCCTTTGGTAAGAGGATGATTAGAATAAATGTGGTCTCCAGCTCTAAGATTTTACGCTTTTAGGTCTAATCCACAAAGTTGCCATAATCATAAAGATTTGAGGCTCAGTTGGAAGAGATAGTCAAAAGAATTTTTAACAGACATTATCTTTCATTTCATGCTTCCCAGGCAAAATATTTTACCTTCATAAGGGCTTGCACCGTAACTCAAATATTGGCATTAAATCACATATGATTTTGTCCCTTACTCTCTTACACTCTGTATTTCATGAAAAGGAGATCTTTGTATAAGCAACCCATCTACTAAAATGAGAAGAATATACAGAATGTTATCAGAGTCTCTTCTACTAGGATGAAATGTACATTCATAAAAAATTAACTTTCTTGAACATTTCTCTTTCCATCTTCAATGTATATGATTAAGGTAGTTTCTCACTTTCTTCCATCTCTACCTGTTAAATTACTATCCACCCATCAAGATCCAACTTAGGAATTCAAATGTAACCCCCCGTATGCAGCCTTCTCTGACTCTACCCCCTTGATGGTGGTGTAAGCTCTAAAATTAAGACCTAATATTATGTGCTTCCTTAACATCTGGGGAAATGGAGAGGGCCTCCAATAGCCTACCTGCAATTCCCCTTCCCCACCTTCTCCCACAGATAAGGTCCCCTCACTAAACAACCCTCCTCAGGGGGACCAGGCACAGTTCCTGCTTATCCCTGAATAGCTGGTTTCAGTTCCCTGCGAACTCATGGGATTATTCAAACAAGCCAGTAACATCCTCCCTCAGGAACCATGGGGCATCTCACCCTCTTGGTACTATAAAACCTGCCTCCCATGGCCCTTAATTACTTACTATGTCCCTGAGTGCAACTCCTATGTGGTCCTGTGTGCTGTGTAATCTGCTCCTTCCTACAGGCTGTGAGTGTATGTGACTAATAAGTTGCTGTTGACCTCATTTGCACAGTGTTAGGTGCTGTGTGTTTGGCCATCTCCAGGACCCTAGGGCAGGAATCCCTCCTTCACCAACAGGGTAAAGAGGAGACAATGAACACATAGACTCCCTCTCCCTAAAGCAAGAATGAGTATGTTTCTATTTTTCTAACGTTTTGTATGCTCCAGTACCATTTATTATACTGTGGCTTAAATTATAGTTATAATTTCACAATAGCGACTCCTTATTGCAAAGTGGGCAGAGATTTGAGTCTTAGCTTTGTATTTCCTCTAGGGTCCACCATGGCATCTTATAGACAGTAATGATTTTATATTATATTAGTACATTAGTATATGAGTACATTATATCAGTTCACATTATATTAGTACATTTTTCCTCCTTTCTAATTTTAGATCAATTTGTATCTAGCTTTTGATCATAAGAAACATTTTTTTCTTTGTATAATTGAAATAGTTTACACTGTAGAAAAGAAGCACATTAAAAATAAATCTTTTGCTGGATCAGCCTTGAGGCTGGCAATATAGTTATGATAGAGAGATACCTCAGCAAATTTCATTAGTTCTGTGTCCAGCTGGAGACTAATGCTAAGCTACTTGTTCATTGCCAGCCCTACTGGGGTGACACATTTCTTATTAATACTTCTTTATTTTGATCCTACTGGATACCATACACCACTGATAAGGCCAAGACTATAGCTGCCACATCATTGTTAGAAGTGGAACCTATTTTATAAGTTTAGGCCATCTCCAAAAATTGTGTTTTGCTGTTAGATTTTGCTTTAGTGGCAAAAAGTAATTTAGACATGCACACAGCTAGGCGATCAGGCTCTTAAGCAGAGAAATGATGGGAGGAAACTCAAGCTTTCTGGAGATCATGATGGATTTTATAGGGCAAGGGAAAAGTAATACTAATGTAATAAACTAGAAGTGATGGAATTCAGCCTTGTGGTGAGATGAGATTGAAAAATAAAGCTGTTTCTCAAGTGTCTAGGCAATCCTGCTTTAGAATTTCCCAGCAAACTTCCAGTTTATTCTGATTTTTCCCCTATCGGATAGTCATATGTTTCCTCACCACACCTGTTGAATTTTAAAATTTTAATGGTATTAAATGGTGCTCTCTAAATATTTCATGTGTGTATTCTTTGCTTCTTCAATAATATTGGAAAATTGAGAACATAAATAATATTTCTTTTCCATCCTTATAATATCTGGAAGGTTGTAGGGACTTCATAACTTCTTACTGGATTTGGAAAGGTAAAGTGGATTTTGGAGGAGTTTGAAGAATGAATTTGAGAATGAAAGAGAGAAATATCTACATATAGATATATAGATATACACACATATGTACATATTTTATGTATACATTTATATTATACACACACATATTTTTATATATGCAATATATTATATATCCTTTATACATATTTATATACATTACATATTCAAATTTATATACTTAAATATATATATATATATTCTCCCTATACATTTCTATATATACCAGAGAAGTCCTGAAATGCTTCTTATATGTTCTGTCAATTGGTCTTCACAGTTACACTGTGAAACACTTGTGTCTCTTTTATAGTGGAGGAAACAGGCTTAGAGATTTGCCTACTATGTTATATGTGCTGAAATCTAGAAGGAACCCGAACCAGGCTGACTCCATGTTGTCCTCATCAACAGACTACCAATGGATTTTACTGTCTCAATATTATGAAACTATACTAGGATACGTCATTATTGTCTCTTTTCCCAAAATGTATAATGATTTTTATCTTGATAATTTAAGTAGATGATAATTTTGACTAATTTTTACTAAGATGAGAAAGTTAGATGTGAAAAATTCATACACAACTTTATTTTATAGTTTAACTTAAGAAAAATGTTATAGGCACAGGCATATGCCAGTTATACAGCCAGACCATGAAAGACTTAAGGTCTTAGAGGTTAAAAATTCTCCAAAGTAGAATCATGTATAAGTCACAAAATCTTTTCACTTGCTTGAAATTCTGCAGTTTTCTGCATAATTATTTCTTGAAGGCTCACGTTTGCTGTGTGAGAATGGAAGGGAGAAACATATATATAGATCTATATTCTATCTATCTGTCTATATACATATATATAGATCTATATTCTATCTATCTGTCTATATATGGCTCACATTGGCTATGTCCAATATGAGATTCAGAGCTCGACACTCCAGAAACATGTTTAATTGGATTAAAGGTGAACTCTGATCAGTAATGGATAATTATAAGTTATTACCATATTTCACAAAAATATTATCTATGGTTTTTATTTTCCAAATTATAGGCATACATTTTCCAAATATCAATTTACATTTGTGGTGAACTAGAAGCTTTTTCTGTTTTGTTTCTTTGAAAAATATATATTGAACACTTAACAGTCCTCAATTCTTAGCTATTCCTGTTGACTTCTGAAATGTTGAGAAGTGAAAATTTTGATTAAATGCTATGCCAGGGAAGATCTATCTATCTATCTATCTATCTATCTATAGATAGATATAGATAGATATATAGTGCATTAGTCTGCCTATTATAAAATAAGAGCTGACATGTACCTACCATATAAGACTATTTTAAAATCTGAGTCATTTAATTTAATATTTAAAGATTTAGGAGGCTGGATGGCAGTTATGTAAATATAAATCATTATTATCATTGCTATTCTCAGGTTTTAGTGGGGACTTGGAAAAAAAAACCCCAAAATCTTGTCTCTCTTGCTTTGCTCTGTAATCTTAAGTATTCTTTATTTCCAAAAAAGAAGAGACAGCAAAGAAAAAAAAAATGGCAACTGGCATTGAGAAAAACCCTTCTGTGCATTCCAGTGTCTCTTACTTCTTCTGCCAGCGAAGCCATGTGCTCGTGTTACTCAAATTGGATGCAGGTGTGTGTCCATGCACACTCGTAAAACCACATAACAAATGGAGAAAATGGAGCAAAACAACAAACCACTCAGAGACTTTGGGAAAGAAAAATGCCCAGCAATGAAGCTTACTTCACATTCCTTGTACGTACATCCAGTCAGACTTCTTAGTGTATGCAATTAACTCCCCAAATCCTGGTTTTAAGATTGGGATCTCTTGTAAAGAGAACCAAGGGAGCTCAAATCCCTGATGGACATTCTATCTGATGGCCTCTTTTAAATGCGTATCATTTTTTTAAGACTTTTGTTGTTGTTGTTATCCACAAAGGCCAGGCCTATTTCATTATGATTTTGCTAACTGCAATAATCTACTTCTGAACACTGTAATAAGCCAGTTCCACTAAACTGTAAATATTTCATATTATACATGACATAGGATCTATTGATACCCTTATATTCTACACTTGAGGCTTTTTGGAACTTCCCCCTTTTTGGGAAAGATAAATTATGCTGTGACTGTTTTAGTACTCTTAAAAAGCACTTGCACATAAAGAAACCAAAAGAACTCTTTGAATCTTTATTCTTTTTCAGAGCTCACAAGCTTTGCTAAAAGTTGCACCATTCAACTAAGTCTTTGAGCACATACAGCATTGTTAATTTTTTATTCTCTTTTCCATATGACACTGTCACTTTGGTGCCATAGGAAGGATGTGTCAGATATTTTGAGAGGGGAGCTTTTGACCAGCTAGAATGAATTATTGACATGTTTGTGTTATTAGTCTTTGTAATTTGACATCCATTGTATTTCTCAGTTTTATATTTGAAATATTTTTATTTACATTTATTTTCCTTTAAGTTTTATTAAAGGAAAGTTTTAAATATTTTAGTTTTAAATATTTTATTTATATATATAAATATATAAATATATATATTTTAAAAATATTTAAATATTTTATTTATTAGTTTTAAATATTTTATTTACATTTATTTTCCTTTACTCTTGGTGTCCTATTTCAATTAATGGGCAATAGGTTTTGAGTAAATCTGTAACTAGTTAATCAATTAATTAAAATGTTATAAATTATATACCCTTGTCTGTAAGATAACTTATGAACAGTGTTAAAGAGAGAAGACAAATTGAAGAGATAGTAAAGGATATCATATTTTCTTTATTAAGTAAATACTGTAAGAATGAACGGATCAAATGTATAACTTGTATTTCATATCCTCTGAGAGGCTATTGGGAATGATATAAAGCTTTAATTTCTGAGGTGTTTGTACATGTTCTCTGATAAAGTCATAAACTGCTCATTCTAGCTGAATAGCCACTTTTCTCTCATAGAGCCATACCGATAGGCAAAACCTTACTGCAATTGTGCATTCTTAACCTTTTCATTTTACCATTCATTTTGAAAATAATTTAACATTAATCCTATTCAAATTATGTATAAATTGAATCTACTTTTTAACATGTACTTTTATTCTTGCTGACACTTAGAAATATCTCTCAACATCAGTGTTTTGGTACCAACACAACAGGCTGGTTATTAATCTGCTTGTCATTCCCAGGTTCAGTTCAACAATTGGCTTTGGAGCCTCTATCATTATATTGTACTTTAGGTTAACTGTACATTTATTGATTGCAACTTAGAAGATGTTGGAATATATTAGTTTTCTTGTCATTGATATTAGGAGAAAGAAGATAAAAACCGACATTAGTCCAGTAGACCAGTGATTTGGATCTGGAACTAATGAATTCCAGTTGTTAATGAATTCTGATTTGGAACAAAGAGTTTGAAAATTTGGTTCATAATCTTATGTCCTAATTTGGGATGTAAACAAGTGAGTAAGTTAAGGATCAAGTGGAATCAATAAAGCAAGTGTAGTATGGACTGAAAGAGCTGATGAACATGAGTTAAGTACGAGTTTTTTTTTTGTTTTTTTTTTTTAACATCTTTATTGGAGTATAATTGCTTTACAATGGTATGTTAGTTTCAGCTTCACAACAAAATGAATCAGTTATATATATACATATATTCCCATATCTCTTCCCGCTTGCGTCTCCCTCCCTCCCACCCTGCCTATCCCACCCCTCCAGGCGGTCACAAAGCACCGAGCTGATCTCCCTGTGCTATGCGGCTGCTTCCCACTAGCTAACTACCTTACTTTTGGTAGTGTATATATGTCCATGCCTCTTTATCGCTTTGTCACCGTTTACCCTTCCCCCTCCCCATAGCCTCAAGTCCATTCTCTAGTAAGTCTGTGTCTTTATTCCTGTTTCACCCCTAGGTTTTTCATGACATTTTTTTTTTAAATTCCATATATATGTGTTAGCATACGGTATTTGTCTCTCTCTTCTGACTTACTTCACTCTGTATGACAGACTCTAGGTCTATCCACCTCATTACAAATAGCTCAATTTCGTCTCTTTTATGGCTGAGTAATATTCCATTGTATATATGTGCCACATCTTCTTTATCCATTCATCCGATGATGGACACTTAGGTTGTTTCCATCTCTGGGCTATTGTAAATAGAGCTGCAATGAACATTTTGGTACATGACTCTTTTTGAATTATGGTTTTCTCAGGGTATATGCCCAGTAGTGGGATTGCTGGGTCATATGGTAGTTCTATTTGTAGCTTTTTAAGGAACCTCCATACTGTTCTCCACAGTGGCTGTATCAATTTACATTCCCACCAACAGTGTAAGAGGGTTCCCTTTTCTCCACACCCTCTCCAGCATTTATTGTTTCTAGATTTTTTGATGATGGCCATTCTGACTGGTGTGAGATGATATCTCATTGTAGTTTTGATTTGCATTTCTCTAATGATTAGTGATGTTGAGCATTCTTTCATGTGTTTGTTGGCACTCTGTATAGCTTCTTTGGAGAAATGTCTATTTAGGTCTTCTGCCCATTTTTGGATTGGGTTGTTTGTTTTTTTGTTATTGAGCTGCATGAGCTGCTTATGAATTTTGGAGATTAATCCTTTGTCCGTTGCTTCATTTGCAAACATTTTCTCCCATTCTGAGGGTTGTCTTTTGGTCTTCTTTATGGTTTCCTTTGCTGTGCAAAAGCTTTTAAGTTTCATTAGGTCCCATTTGTTTACTTTTGTTTTTATTTCCATTTCTCTAGGAGGTGGGTCAAAAAGGACCTTGCTGTGATTTATGTCATAGAGTGTTCTGCCTATGTTTTCCTCTAAGAGTTTTAAAGATACCATATTTTAGCTCATTTTTTTTTGCAAAGGGAATGAAAATAGAGCAAAGCCTAAAACAAAAACTATGCATTATAATATAATTACAAAAAGTATGTAAGGTAAAAAATTCTCTTGTCTGGAAAGAATGTCCTAGTTGTCCAGTTTCTATGAAGCAGGGGCATTAAACTGTTTAAATTGGTTATACAAGGGAAGACTCATCTCTTATGGCCAGAACAGAACTGTCTTTGCTCTTGGTCTTAACTTCTTTTGATAGTGTCTCATTATCTTATACTCAGGGCAAGTTTTGCTCACTTGGGTCAAAGGTCTAAATATGAATATTAAGTCTCAGAGCAGAGGAAGCTAGATATCCTGGGGTTTGTTTGTTTGTTTCGTTTGGCTGCATTGTGTCTTCATTGCTGTGCGTGGGCCTTCTCTAGTTGGCGGCGAGCAGGGGCTACTCTTCGTTGCGGTGCGCAGGCTTCTCGTTGCAGTGGCTTCTCTTGTTGCGGAGCACGGGCTCTAGGCGCCCAGGCTTCAGTAGTTGCAGCACACGGGCTCAGTAGTTGTGGCTCATGGGCTCTGGAGAGCAGGATGGGTAGTTATGGCGCACAGGCTCAGTTGCTCCGCGGCATGTAGGATCTTCCCGGACCAGAGATCAAACTGTGTTCCCTGCATCGGCAGGCGGATTCTTAACCACTGCGCCACCAGGGAAGCCCCTATCCTGGCCTTCATATTCATGTCTTGAATGACAAAAGAAACCCAGGTTTGCTTCCTACCAGAAGCAGTAAGTTTCAGAGGAGTTGAAAAGGAAGGAAAGGGAAATCGGAGGGAGAAAAATGTGAGATGATGGAAAGAAATGGAGAAATATTTAGTAAGGGAACAGGCATTTTAAAATTATGAATGCAGAAACATACTCTGATTCATTCTTTGTACGTATGTTTATTTTCTATTTTATTATTAATAGTAATAAAATTCACCAACATATATTTCTCAATTTCTATTTTACTTTATGTATAACCATTTTATACATTCTTTTACTTTCATTGTTAAACTATATACTTTAAGCAGTTTTTTAGTTGGAGATTGTATTGTATGAAAATTTTTTTTCTCATATTCTCAAAGGATAGTTTAACTGTTTATATAACTCTAAGTTAGTAGTTTTTCCCCTCTCTGAACATTGATGATTTTAGCCCAATGCCTTATATAATCTATTGTCACTGGTAAGAAGTTGGCTCCTGTCAGTCTGAAGACAATATTTCTTTTCTCATTGGTGGCATTGAAAATTTTCTTCTTATCCTAACATTCTCCAGATCTCTGTGCTGTGTTAAGGTGGAAATTTTATTTCACTCTGCTCTGCACTTTCAAATCAAGGACTACTTTTTATTATGTTGTCTTATTTTAATTCCTGAAAAATTTCTACCACTTTTAAAAAATGTTCCTTCTGTCATTTCTGCTATCTTCATCTTGAACTTATATTAGAAACATGTTGGAGATTCTTTATCCTACCTTCTTTCTGTTTCTTAACAGGTTTTAGCTTTTTCTTCTCTTTCTGGTAAAATGCAAGGGTAATATGTTCTAATTCATTAATTTTTAATATCAATATATGATGGACACAATCTAAGGTAACCCCAATGGGTCATGCCCTTGTATGAGCCACTTCCTTAAGTATGGACTGAATCTAAGACTTCCTCTTAACCAATTGAATATGGCAAAAGTGATGGGGCATCACTCTATTGATGAGGTTGTATTATATAGACTCTGTCTTAGCAGATTACAGTGAAAGGCTCTCCTGGTGATCTTGAAGAAGTAAACTGTCATGCTATTGAATGTCTATGGAGAGGACCATGTGGTAAGGAAATGTCGGCAACCTCGGTCCTACAACTGCAAAATTTCTTCCAGAAACCACCTGTTGCTGAAGACAAAGGCCCAAAATCCAGGGAGGACACTCCCAGGGAGCTCAGCCAATACCTTGCTAGCACTCTTAGGAGTTCTGAGCAGAAGACCTAGGTAAGTCTTGCCCGGACTCCTGATCCATGGAAACAGTGAGATAATAAATGTGTGTCATTTTCAGCTGCCAAATTTATGGTAATTGGTTACACAGCAATAGAAAATTAATACAAGCTAATATTTCCTACTTAATATTTATAATATTTTATAATATTTATAATTCTAAATGTGTTCTTTTACTTCAGTGAATGTATTTTTTTTGCCAAGATTTCTCATTTACTGTTTTAATACAATATCCACCTTATAAAAAACTTTCCACTTCCTTTTGTTTCAATTTTATTGCTCATTTTTTAGATGTTCTTTTATTTGCCTCAGTGAAGGTCCTAACAATACATACTTTAAAATAGTTTTCAAGGACCAAGTCTTAGTATGGCAGCCCTGAGACTTCTGGTCTGGGTGATTCTGGAACTATCACAGATTTAGTTACCAAGTCAACAGGTGGATTGTCTCATTTCCTGGTAGAAGGGTTTTGTTTTTGATCTCCCACCTTTCTAGACATTGTACTTGTTCTAAACGACAGCCCCTCAGCAACTGTTAGAATCTTTTCATAAGAGGGGAATTGTACCTGGTCTCTAGTTTCAAGCAGTAAGTGTGTTTGTAGTCCTTGCACCTGAGTAGTTTCTTTAGTCCACTTAACCTAAGGCTACTAAACATCTGATGCTTCTTCCTTACTTCTCCCACCCAGCACAAGACTGTTTATTAACTTGCATTTCTATTCCTCTTCCTATTTACAAAGATATTTATCTTGTTTTGATCATGACTTATTAACCTAGTCTTTTTTCTTTTAAAACTATTAATCTAGCATTATGAGATACTTGGAGTGCACTCTGGGGAGGAGGTGAAAGGGGGTATTTTTTTTCAGTTATTACATGTCAGTGTTTATTTTCAAGTGAGCTGGAAATTCATCTTTAGAGCCATCTTCTTTTCTTCTCCTTTTTTTTTTAAATATTGATTTTTATTTATTTTTGGCTGCATTGGGTCTTCGTTGCTGCGTGCGGGCTTTCTCTAGTTGTGGCGAGCAGGGGCTACTCTTCATTGTGGTGCGTGGGATTCTCCTTGCGGTGGCTTCTCTTGTTGTGGAGCATGGGCTCTAGGTGTGTGGGCTTCAGTAGTTGTGGCTCACGGGCTCAGCAGTTGTCGTACGTGGGCTCTAGAGCTCAGGCTCAGTAGTTGTGGCGCATGGGCTTAGTTGCTCTGCAGCATGTGAGATCTTCCCAGACCAGGGATCGAACCCGTGTTCCCTGAATTGGCAGGTGGATTCTTATGCACTGCACCACCGGGGAAGTCCCCTTTTCTCCTTTTTAAATTTAAAGCACATCATGTGCATCTGTTTTAATTTGTACTTCTGATTACTTAGGCTAAGGCTCCATTCATTCTTTCAATTATACAAGCTTGGTGTGTTATTAAGGATGGTATACAATTTGGAATGGCAAAAATTGAGATCATGCATAGGATAAGATTTAATAATTTCAAATATGTGTCATGTGGCTTTTATTAATGGATACTATAATGATTAGGATTTGACCAAGAGCAGGAAAAAACACATATTGACTCCAGTTTACCCTTCTTATTTACTCTAAAGCTAGATGGAAGTAATGGACTATTTAGGGTCACTCTTGTTCTAGTTTGCTACCCCTCTGGAAAACTTTGAGCTTTGAAATTCATACTCTATTTAATAAAACTACTGAAATTATATAGCAAAAGTCAAATGCAATATTAATTAAAATGTAGGTTTCCTAACTTATCTTTCTACCTTCAGCTATTCCTGGATGATTAGAGCAATTATTTATGTAGAACTTCCTCTGATTATGACAAAGAGGGCAAGAAGTTCATTTAATTAGAGGGCCTCTGAATTTTTATAAATCGCTGGCTTTTCAAATTTCTTCATTAGCTTTGGAGAAGAGGCACCAGTGCAACCCCAACATTCCTCTGGCACCCCGCTTCACAAGATGTTAAGTGTATTGATAGCTCTGTTGATTCTACCCAAAGAAGCCAGATAAAGCTGAGAACAGTGGGGACTGTACAAAAGGGTGGGTTAGAGAAATGAATGTCAACCAGCTCTCATCTCTTTTACTCTTTCCAGTAGTGAGCAGATTACTATTTACCAATGCACTGATTCTAAAGCATATTCTTTCTTTTCTCCCCACTTCTTTTTTTTTTCTTTTGCAGTATGTGGGCCTCCCACTGTTGTGGCCTCTCCCGCCACAGAGCACAGGCTCCAGACGCGCAGGCCCAGTGGCCATGGCTCACGGGCACAGCTGCTCCACGGCATGTGGGATCCTCCTGGACCGGGGCACGAACCTGTGTCCCCCACATCGGCAGGCGGACTCCTAACCGCTGCGCCACCAGGGAAGCCCTCTCCCCACTTCTGATGTCAGGATACCTTATCAATGGCATCTTACAATTACTATTGACCAGAAATGGATAAATTCCTAGAAACATACAACTTACCAAGACCAATTCATGAAGAAATAGAAAATCTGAACAAATCAATAATGAGTAAGGAGACTGCATCAGTAATCAAAAATCCCCCCCCGCCCCCCAAAAAACCTGGGCTAGATGCTTTCCCTTGTTTCATTTAAAGAAGAATTAATACCAACACTTCTCAAACTTTTCCAGAAAATTGAAGAGGAGGGGACACTCCCAAACTCATTTTACAAGATCAGCATTTTCCTATTACTGAAGTCAGATAAGGAACTACAAGAAACAAAACTACAGGGCAATATCCCTGACGAATATACATGTAAAAATTCTCAACAAAATGTTAGCAACCTGAATCAACAGCACATTAAAAAGATCATACCCCGCAGTCAAGTAAGATTTACCCCTGGGATGCAGGCATGGTTCAACCTATGCAAATCAATAAATCTGATATACCACATTAATAGAATGAAAGATAAAAGCCATATAATGCAGAAAAATAGATCCAAAGAAAGTGTTTGACAAAATACAACTATTTTATGACAAAAACTATCCATAAACTGGGTATAGAAGGAACATACCTCAACATAATAAAAGCTATATATGACAAGCTCACAGCTACTATCATAGTCAATGATGACAAGTTAGACTTTTCCTGGGCTTCCTTGGTGGCACAGTGGTTGAGAGTCCGCCTGCCGATGTAGGGGACACAGGTTCGTGCCCCAGTCTGGGAAGATCCCACATGCCACGGAGTGGCTGGGCCCGTGAGCCACGGTTGCTGAGCCTGCGCATCCGGAGCCTGTGCTCTGCAATGGGAGAGGCCACAACAGTGAGGGGCCCATGAACCGCAAAAAAAAAAAAAAAAAACAAAAAAACTTAGACTTTTCCTAAAAGTTAAGGAATAAACAAGAGTGCTCATCCTCACTTTCCCTATTCAACATAGTTCTAGAAGTCACAGCCAATGCAATTAGGAAAAAAAAAATCCAAATCAGTAAGGAAGAAGTAAAATTGACTTTGTTTGTAGATCATATAATCTTAAATAGAGAAAATCCTAAAATCTCCACTGAAAATCTGTTAGAACTAAAAAATAAATTCAGTAAAGTTGTAGGATGCAAAATCAACAAACAGATACCAGTTGTGTTCCTATACACTAACAAAAAACTATCTGAAAAAGAAAGAAAACAATCCCATTTAATAGCATCAAAACCAAAATAAAATACATAGAAATTTAACCAAGGAGGTGAAAGATTTATACATAAAAAACTATAAGACTTTGATGAAAGAAATCGAAGACACAAGTAAATGGAAAATATCCCATGTTAATGGATCAGAATAGTTAATATTGTTAAAATGTCCCTACTACACAAAGCCATCTATAGATTCAATGCAATTCCTATCAAAATTCCCATGTCATTTTTCACAGAAACAGAAAAAAACAATCCTAAAATTTGTATGGAATCACAAAAGACCTCAAATGGCCAAAACAATCTTGAGAAAGAAGAACAAAGCTGGAAGCATATTACTTCCTGATTTCAAACTGTACCACAAAGCTATAGTAATCAAAATAGTATGGTACTCGTGTAAAAATAGACACATAGACCAATAGAACAGAGTTGAGAGGGTAGAAATAAACTCCTCATTATATAGTCAACAAATATTGACAAGGAAGCCAATAATACTCAATGGAGAAAGGATGATCTCTTCAATAAATGGTATTGGGAAAACTGGATAATCACATGCAAAAGAATGAAATTAGACCCCTGCCTTGCATCACTCACAAAAATTAACTCAAGATGGATTAAAGACTTATAAACATAAGACCTGACACCATAAAACTCCTAGAAAAAAAACATAGGGAAGAAGCTCCTTGACATTAGTCTTGGAAATGATGTTTTAGATATGATATCAAAAGAGCAAGCAACAGGGCTTCCCTGGTGGTACAGTGGTTGAGAGTCCTCCTGCCGATGCACGGGACGTGGGTTCATGCCCCAGTCCTGGAAGATCCCACATGCCGTGGAGAGGCTGGGCCCGTGAGCCATGGCCGCTGAGTCTGTGCGTCCGGAGCCTGTGCTCCGTGACGGGAGAGGCCACAACAGTGAGAGGCCCACGTACCGCAAAAAAAAAAAAAAAAAAAAAAAAAGAGCAAGCAACAAAAATAAAAACAAGTAGAGCTACATCAAATGAAATAGTTTCTGCACAGCAAAAGGAACAATTAACAAAATGGAAAGGAAAGCTACAGACTAGTAGGAAATATTTTCAAATCATATTTCTGATTAGGGGTTAATATCCAAACTATATAAGGAACTAACTCATACAACTCAATATCAAAAAACAATCCAAATAAAAAATGGGCAGAGGAACTGAATAGATATTTTTTCAAAGGAGACATACAGATGGCCAACAGACACAGGAAAAGATATTCAACATCACTAATCATCAGGGAAATGCAAATCAAAACCGCAATGAGGTGTCACCTCACATCTGTTAGAATGGCTATCATCAAACAGATAAGATATAACAAGTGTTGGTGAAGATGTAGAGAAAAGGGAACCCTTTTCTGCACCATTGGTGGGAATGCAAACTGGTACATCCATTATGGAAAACAACATGGAGTTTCCCCCCAATTAAAAATAGAACTACCATATCATTCAGCAATTCCACTTCTGGGTATATACCTAAAGGAAATGAAATTAAGATCTTGAAGGGATATATGAACTCCTATATTCATTGCAACATTATTCACAATAGCCAGGATGTAAACAACCTGAATGTCTATCTATGGATGAATGGATAAGGGTGTGGTATATATATATACACAATGGTATGTTATTCAGTGATGGGAAAGAAGGAAATCCTGCCATCTGTGACAATACAGATGAAATATGTGCACATTATGCTAAGTGAAATAAGTCAAACGGGGAAAGACCAATACTGTATATCACTTACGTGTGGAATCTGAAGAAGCTGAACTCATAGAGTGGAACGATGGTTGCAGGGGCTGGGGGCTGGGAGAAATGGGGAGATGTTGGTCAAAGGTACAAACTTCAAGTCATAAGATGAATAAGTTCTAGGGATCTAATGTACTGCATAGTGATTACAATCAACAATACTGTATTATATACGTCAAAATTGCTAAGAAGGTAGATCTTAAATGTTCTCACCACAAAAAAGAGGTGGTAATTATGTGAGATGATGGAAGTATTAATAATGCTACTTTGGTAATCAGTTTACAATATATAAGTATCAAATCAACACAGTAAGTATATCTTAAACTTACACAAAGTCGTATGTCGATCATAGCTCTTTAAGTAAAGCTGGAAAAAACTATTGAGCAGGGGGTTGTTGAGCTGCACTTGGCATTGATTATATATGTACAAATGTCTGCTACTTGCTTCTCCTCAGTCCTATACTTTTATTAGTCACCTTTTCCTTTAATAGCAAAACAAAACAAAAGAAAAAGTTGCAAATCCCATTCCACACACTAGCCTACAGCTGCCAAACTCTCCCTTTCCTTCCCGATGAAAGGGTATAAGTTGTCTTCAGAGCACACATTATTCTGTTCAATTCATGCTGTTACAACTTCTCTCTTTTCACCTGGTTGCTTGTGGTTTTTCAGATTATTTTCTTCTCTCTATGCATGAAAGATAAAGCCCTCTCTGCCATTTCTTACACAGAGCTCTGCTGAACCAAGGCTAATACATAAGACAAGCTTTAATGAAGTTTTTAAGGTAAAGGAAACCAATTAAAATACAAAATAACACATGACAGATTCTGTAAATGTACTTTTTATCATGGAATTTATCATGGACTCTAGCCCCCAACTATGTTGCTGGGATTTTACTGTTTCTGGACCTTTTTCTTATCTTCTATGCCAGGACATTGCTTCTTTTTCTAGGTACCAGCAGAAAACTCCAAATTTCTTGTTATTATTAGTCATCTAAATGGCACCTATTTGGCTATACCTAATGGTCCTTGTTGTTTTTTGTTTTTGTTTTTTGGGGTAAGCGGGTCTCTCACTGTTGTGGCCTCTCCCATTGCGGAGCACAGGCCCTGGACGCACAAGCTCAGCGGCCATGGCTCACGGGCCTAGCCGCTCCGCGGCATGTGGGATCTTCCGGGACCAGGGCACAGAACCCGTGTCCCCTGCATCGGCAGGCAGACTCTCAACCACTGCGCCACCAGGGAAGCCCCTTGTTCTTAACTGATAACCAAACCAAGACTTTTGCCTGTTAAAAGAATTATCTCTTTTAGAGATAAGTTATTGTCACTCTTTTAAAAAGCATATACAACTATGATTAAAAAAATACTAAATTGTTTTTAGTATTTAAAAAAACACTAAACTTTTTCTCTTTACCTATTATTTTCATATTTCCAACTGCCTCTAGACTTTACCTCTTGGATGCCCTATAGTTAATAGCTCAAACTGACAGTGTTAAAGAATAAAATTCAAAATGTTGAAAACTAAGCTCATCATAAAGACCTTCAAAACCTCTTCCTCCCTTTTTGTCTCATATCTCAGTGATCAACACCCACCTAATTGTCCAGATTTACAATCTGGGCATCATCCTAGATTCTTCCCTCTTAGTCAGTCCCCAAGTTCAATCATGATATTTTATCCATTCCACATGGTAGAAATTTCTGGAATCTGATAAAGTTTTCTTCACCTCTCCTGTCTTTGTGTAGGTTAGTATCAACTATACATCTCAACTCCATGTCTCCATTATTTTTTCCCTCCAATTGAGTGAGTTTCTGGAAGGCAGAACCCAAGGTTTCCTCATGATTCCCACCTCCGGATGTTTGCAGCTTGTATAATCCCCTCACCTCGAGTTTGGTGGGATCTGTGACTTACTTCATGATAACAGGGTAAATGATATGAATAACAAGAATACGGCAAATGTGATGGGATATCACCACTTTGTTTATGTTAACACACCTTAATTGCAGCCTTGTGAGACCCTAAGCAGAGGCCCCATCTAAGTCATACCTGGATTTCTGAGCCACAAAACTGTGAGATAATAGTGTGCTTTGTTTTACACTAAGTTTGTAGAAATTTATTATGTAGCGATAGATAGCTAATACATATTTCTTACGTAAACTATGTGATCAGGTTACTCCTCAGCAGAAAAAGTCTATTAATGACATCATTTCCCGCAGAAATAAGCCAAGACTCTTAGCAAGACCCTTCCCTCCCTGACCCTTCCCTAGATTTCTATGAATGCTGAATTTCTGTTAGCTTATTGAATGAGGCATTTTCTCCTCTTTAGATCTTTGCACGTATTCCTCTTTCTACTTTGACTGTTCTCCCCTGGCTGCTTCTCTTTCCCTAATGGACTTGCTTCTTTTGTTAACTAATTCCTTCACTTCAATTCTGGTTTAGATATGACTATTTCTGGAAAGCTTTCTCTGACCAAGGAAGCTAGAGGCACCCTTTCCTTGTTTTTTCTATCAAAATGCTTTCCATACATCATTATAATTGCTGGTTTAATTGTCTCTTCTTCTCACTGGAGTCAATAAAATATGAGAGAAAAGATCATGTCTGTTTTGCTTATAAATTGTATATCCTCTGCATCTGACCCAGAGTTAAGGCTCATTAATTATCTATTTCATGAATAAATGAATGACTTACTACAAACTAGAGACTAAATTTGGCAAATATCACATGTAGTGCTAATAATTAGAACCACAGGACACCGTCTTGATGAGGAGTCACAGGAGCATCTGTATTATGCAGCCTTAAGGTGATGCCTAAGGCTCAGACCAGCTTTCCATCCTCTCCTATCTTTCCTTGTAGCCTCAGCTAGCTTTTTTCCTTGCCTCTAAAGCTTCTTACGTCCACTCTGTTCTTTGGTGTTCTCCCTACTAAGGCAGTATCCATTTCTCCTACAAAGCCATGTCCATACATCCTTTTTTGTTGTTGTTGTTACAATTATCGATAGTAACAAAAGCTGGGAAGTTGCAAAACTTAAATAGTCTGATTTATATAGTTCATAGCATCATAGTCCGTGATGAAAATTTACAAATTCCCTTTGGGAATAATAACTGGAACTTCTAAAAGTTTCCTTTCTAGTCCACTTTGTACCTCTAACTTTTGAGTCTATTCTACAGACAATACTCAATGAAACATCCATCCTTAAATTCTGATTTCAAAGATAAGGATGTACAGATTCTTTCTCTTTTCCTGTCTTTACAATAAGAAATCAAAATAGATCGTTAAGTGACTTTTTATCTTAATGGATAATTTGCATCTCTGAAGATTTCTGTTTTATCAGGACCTCTACTTTAGCTAGAACAATCATTTTGAATCATTTGTCTTGAACATTTCCTGGAATTACTGCTAAAATTTATTACAAATGGTCTTTCTAATCAGAATGTACTTAGAATTCTTTGAATAAACTGTGATTTTAGTTATATCTCAGTGATATTGTGATGATGGCATTATATTAAAGAATATAATTAGCTAGCATAATTAGGCACAGATAGAAATACTGTCAAGCATATGATTTACCCCCCAGTGGTTAGAAATTAAAGGGCTATTAAATTAATAAAGTGATGAATTCACATTTGAAAACAATAACATACTTTTCTATGAAATATAAAGGGAAAAAAATCACATTTTTTGTTATAAGAGCAGAATGAACTATTCTCCCTTGGTAACTAACTGTGATGGTATTACAAATCAGTCAGGTCTGGGAAGGACATGTTAAATCAGAAGTAAATAAAAACCTCATTACAAAGAATTCCCTTTCCTATATGTTATTCTTGCAATATTTGAAAAATAAAAAATACTTATCTTAATCTTCTAAAGTGTCAAGAGTTTCATACTACAAAATAAAAATTACATATCTTATTTTTATTACTATCAATTTTTTATTGGTGACATTTTTGAATATTATTTTTCTTTTTGACACTTACCAACATCTGATAGTCTAGCCAGTAAGATATTGTGTTTCCTTCTTTCCTGTTTAGATAGATAAATATAGAGATGCATATTCTACCCTGCCTTTAGTATGAAGGGCCTTCTGTGCCATGATTTATTTTATATATATAAAAGAGCCTTGGCCAGATCATGAGGGTTATATTTTTAAATAACAAAGGGATCAGTGTGAGTACCTTTAGTTTTCTACTTTGAAAATAAATCATGTGAGTCAGATTTCTTAAACCACATGCTAAATTAAAAATATCATTGTCCTGGTAATGGATATTAAATAGCTTATTGATTTAGTTTCAACATTACCAGTTTTTCCCAGAGGATTCAAATACCCTCAATTGTGATTTGTAGGCAATATGCTAAGTATTGATTGCTACTATTATAATCTGTATTGTATGTTCATTACCTAGCATCAAAGAAAACAAAAACTCTACTAGAGTAAAATCCATTTTCAGATTGTTGTGATTTATTTTTAAAGAAAGATTTCAAATAATATTTTATTTGAATATATTCACTGAGCACATATTTTATACCAGACACTCTGCTAACTATTGCAGATTTCAAGCCGTATGGGACACGATTCAAGCACTGGTGGGACTTTATATATATATCTGGAGAAGTAGTAAAATTACTCTGATGAAAGGCAGTTCATATATCTGGAGAAGTAGTAAAATTACTCTGATGAAAGGCGGTTCATACCTCTTAAGTAGTTTAAAATGTGCATACAGAGGAGAAGGAATGCATCTAACTGTGACAATTCAGGAAGTTGCATTGAATCAATGGTAATCTGAACATTCATGGCACCTTAAGAGAGAGGGATGGGACTTCAGTGGATGACTGTGGGAGGACAGTGACAATTCTAGGTAAAGAGAAAGGCTAAAAGCAAAGACATAGAAGTGGAAAACGTTGTGGAATGGTGGATTTCATTAACTGGTTGACACACAAGTTATTTGCTCTGAAGTAACATTTAAATGAATCATTTAAATATAATGGACAAAGCCTTATCCCAGCGCATAAACAGAAAAGCCTGTGTCAATGGCCTGATCCAGTATTTCCTGAGACTTAATCAAAAGAAATCCATGCTTTCTACATGGTAAGAAATCCTTGTTTGTGTCTATAAATGCATACTTAGGCACAATTATAGAATATCAATAAAAAATGCAATAATCTATGGACTGACTGAGCATTTAGAAGTCAACAGTTTGGTACTCAAACCCCAATTCTGAATTCACATCCCAAATCTTTCACAGGTTCAGACTAACACCAAGGCCTAATAACCCCATCTTGGTTGTTGTAGGACAAACCAAAATGTATGCCAGTTGAACAGCTGTTTTGAAATCTGTTACTTTGGAGACCCCAAGGGGCTTTCTGACCCCTAATCTTGCTGAGTTACAATGGATACCCTAACTGATGTCTGTGTTGCCAGTTCCCTTGTAAAGCAGGGTAATAGATGTCAGGATGAGGCAGGATGTTAGCAAAGGTCATTAGCTGTACTTATAGGATTGGAAAACATCCAATTGTCAAGCAGAAGTGTGGCACTCGAACCAACACTATATCCTTTTTCCACGTGGCAACTTCCTTGCTTTCTCATGGGAAAAGAACATTGGAACATCACATAAATTGGCTTGTTAAATGTAAAGGGATATGCAAATACACAGTGATCCATCGAAACATCAATGTTCATGATTGTGGTCTGCCTGTGTGTTTTAAAACCATTAGCTGTAGAACAAGCCATTATATAGTAAATCCTGTATAATCAGGAGGTAGTCATAATAACCTAAAACTTCTATTTAGTTTATATTAAATTATGGAGATGGATGTAGTATTTGTACATACCTACCCACCCAAGCTGAGATTTTTTTAAGTTTTAAAAAAAATAATTTGTTTAAAATTCCATTTTTTAACTAATATTTTACAGCTACTATGTCTTTTCACCAAAGTTAATTGCAAATTATTTTACGCTACACAACATCAATTTGTCATGCTCTAGTTGGGCAAATAAAAGTAAGGCTTACGCTTCTCTAAGTAATAATTTTACAACCTGTATCTGACAATGTCTTTTACTTTTGCCCCATCCTAACTTCCCTAGGAAATATTTGAATTTAGGATTCATGCGTTTCTTAGATACGGAAATAAAGAATTCATTTTGGCCTGACAAAAAATCATTAAGCTATATTCAGATTACCTAGTGAATAACTCACTTCAACTGAGTGGAAAGTAAATTAATTGACATCAGGGTTCATGAGTCCTTGCTTCAAATAGCTAACCTAATTAGGATCACTAATATTTTATAGTAAGCTGGAGATATGTATGTTTGCCAAATGGCATATTCATTCTTGACAAGTTCTTTTCATGTGAAAGCAACAAGATTCAGAAATTGTTAAATCTAATTAGGATATAAATCTCTGGCAACATTGCAATATAATATATGTTATGATCCATAATTTTGCCTGAAATATTTTTATTATAAAGATTCAGGTTTCAACATATTAAGACTGAACTCTACCTCTACCATCTCCTTTTTAGTAATTGCAACTAATACAAAATCAGTTGCTATCCTTTCCCTTTTGCTCATTGTTACTTCTTGGAGAAGCTATTATTTATGAGTTTATAATGAATGAGTCTGGAGTTCTCAGAATATCCACCATGGTAAAATTGGTTAATTTAGTAGACATAATTTTAGCTATGAAACATCAACTTATTTATTAGCCAACACTGTGATGTCCCAAGGACAAGAGTCAGGTCTTTTTTGTCTCTGTGACTGAAGTCCATGCTAAGCACAAGGCCTGCCACATATTAGACACATAATTTGAATATTCAAAATACCAGAGGCACACATGTTTAGCCTATTTCATGATATTTCTGAACCCATATAGGCTCAAGACAAAGCTGTCAATTGTCTTACTAAAGTGATGGGTAATTATGTAGTCATCAGAAAGTAATTTAGAAAGAAACACTTTTAGACATAAGTTCAAGTCTTTGTTTCACAGATAAGGTCTTTTAATGTTTTCTGCTTCTTAGGTTGCTCAATTTCAACGGCTCACTTAGAGAAAATACATTTCCTGTACTTCGACTTCAAGATAGCAGCAGTGAGAGTCTCTAAAAATTGGGTTTTATAAATAATTGTACATGGATAAGAGCTTGATATTGGCAATGAAAATCTTTGATGAATTATCAATGACCTGATGTGTATAATTACTCATTTCACAGTCAGTAACATAAATTGGAAAATATATTCTCTGGAATGAATAATCTTTATTATAAATATATGACATTTGCTTATGAAAAGCCAGCTTTGAAACTGGTGCAACACAGGCTTATTTTTCTGCTTTTAATTTATTTAAGATATTTAAAATATAATTTCACCCAAGAGAGTATTTTATTGTTATAAATAACATTGTATCATATTTCAAATAGCATATGATTATGATTAGTCAAATTCAGTTGATAGAATTCACTTAGAATTGTTATTTTTTTGAAATGACATGCTAAGTCATTCCAAAGGATAATTTACCCTAGAAAATAGGGAAAAAAAGTTCATTTACAACTGCATAATAGTTTAATATTGTTTCAGTTTAACATTTTAACTCATCTAACCATATGCCTTTGTCTCTGACTCAAACAAAATAAAGCAGAATGAATAAACAACGAAAATGACAAATTCTTTTTCTGTGGAATTATTAAGGAGAGGAAGGTATTTTTGTCTGAGTCATTAAGCTTAAGGTATCTTTGTTTTTCAGTGAATCTCAATCATGTGTAGGCTGTTGGTATAGGTGGTGCTTGGGACAGAGATGAACCTGCCTCGGTCCCGCTGAGAGTTCACACTATAGGAGGGACGCTTGCATACACATGACAATATTAATAGGCAGACTGTAAGGGCTTGATGGGACCACAACAGATACTGTGAAAATGTGATAGAGAATAATATGAAGTTACGTCAGGGAAATCAGAAAAAACTTCTTGGAGGAGGTAGGGTATGAGTAATAATATTTGTAAGGATCGTCAAATATGGAGTATGTTAAGCAAGTGAAAACTATGATTCAGATTGGGGAAAAAAAAACCCAATGCATGTGTATTTTGTATTCTTCGTTGGGACAAACAGCAATAAAAAGATATATAAATCATTATTTTCCAAAATCTAGCTTCCTTGGTGCTGAAGCAGCATAATTTGTTATTTTCCTAATAAAAAGAATTTGCATATGGTTGGGGAGGGTGAGAAGAAAGAGTTGAGTACACTGTGTTTAAAACCCAATAATTTTCAATAATTGCCACAATTTTCTCCCTACGTAATGAATGCCAACTGGAATCAGCATTACCTATGAAGTACAATGGTGGAAAATGTAATGTGTTTTGGTCTAATTATTATGCTTTAAGCCTTTAGATAAAAAATTTATTCAAGCAAGTGTGGTTTTACTGTGTTCAGTCTATCAAGCAGAAAAGAGCGTGGTTCTTAACAAGTTACACTACAGGAATACTTTCCAAGACCAGAATAAGTACGTTATTTGGTCAAGTTCATCTTTTATGTACTTCTGCTTTCAGAACTCATGCCTCCCAATTTTTAAGCAGTCTTATGAAAACTAAAATATTTAACAATTACTTATTTCCCAAAATCCTATTATATCTAAAGTATCATAAATTGTTCCTAACCCCAATATTACAACTACTTAAAGAACAAATAAATTGCACTCATTCATGCTATATGTAGAAAACATGATTGCTATTTAGTTTTTCCTGGTCTTTAGCCTGTGATAATTCATTGTATTCAATAGTTTCACTAATATCAATAGCTTCGATCTCCAAGGAGGAAAAAAATATGCTTATTCCACTTGAATAAATGTAAGAATAGTTATCAGCTTTCAACATACATTATTTCTCTCCAGTATTTTAAAAATGGTCTCGTTTAGTGTTTCATTTGATTATCATTTATATATATACATTTATATTTATTTATAAATATATAATTTATGTATATACATATATGCATATACCTACATATATACGTACATACTTATACATATAAATATACATAACATATAAATATGTATGTATATATGTAGGTGTATGCATATATATAAATCTATTTTAATATGTTATAAGTAATGAATATTTATATTTTTCATACAAAACTTGGAAAGTTTGGATAAGCACGACAGATAATATAAAGGTCATACATATTCCTACCATCCAAAGATAACCAATCTAGACATTATATTAACCCAGGTAATGCAAATGGAAATCTCAGTATTAGAAATGGTATTTGATAACACAAGACCAAATGTGTTAAATCAGCTTCTTTATGTTTAAAATAAATTAAGAAGCAATTTTGGGCTAATTTAGATTAATATGGGCTAATGTGTAGAATTTTCTTCCTGGTAGAAAATTTGACGACTGTCCCACTGTGCAATGATCAAAATTGCTTTAAGTGTGGACCAGCTAATTTTCACAGACGTAATGACACTTTTATCCCAGCTGTATGTAATTTGTTGTAATTACAACTTCTATCTAATGAACAATATTTCTGACTGAAATGCATTGACTTTCAACTTTCCCATTATGGCATACTGTTTTTGTGTGTTTTTATCTTCTGTGACACGTGTCACAAATAATATGTTATTAATAGAAGTTAAAATACTTACAAGTACTATTCAAAAACAGCTTAAAGCTCACCCTAGAATAATGTCATTCTTACTTTCATTCAAGTGTCCTTTCTTGAGAGTAAAAGAAGGAGCAACAGAAAGAGATGGAATGTAGTTTAATCCACAGCATGTCCTAATAACGCTACAGCTGTTAATATATCAATTGTATTGACAGTTGCTTACCAGTAGTGATAACTAGTTATTACAGTGCTGGGTGTTCTGTTAAAATCTTGGAATGCTCATTGGATTACATTTGCTCCTTGTGACTATTATGTCGCATGTATTGCAGTAGGAAATTCACTATTCATGAGTGCTTTTCAGAAAGATTGAATTTTGAAGGAATCAATACACTGAACACAAGAGTTGTTTTCACAGTGTTCACCATCCCTTTCTGAATTCAGATCAGGCTATTTTAAGTTGTGTCCCAACTGAAATGTGGAATGATCCTGGATAAGAAATAGCATGATGGTGCTTTTTAATGTATCTTTTTAAAAGCAGAAATATTATAATATTTGACTTGTTAGTCTTTTGTAATTTAATCTTATTTTCCATTATATGGCACAGAAATAACAAGTGCTCCCTCATTTTGAGGTAATGAGACAGAATGCCCTTCATGCCTCGTGTGATTAAGTCCCCCAAAGTAAAGATGATTTCACCAGAAATTTTAATCTCTATGTAAATCAAGCCATGGCACATGGTAAAAGGTAGTCCTTTCCCCTTGGACAAAAGAGGCCAAATAGTGGCCAACTGTGTGTTGGTTTTCTCACTACATTCATTACTTAGTCATCTTTCGGACGGCCCTTAAACTTAGTGTCCCTTATTACGTTGAGTGATTTTTCTGGCCAGTGTGGTAATCTCCTTTTCTCACCTTGGGTGTTACACCTTATTCTACATCCAATACTGTATTAATGTAAAATTTGAAATTTATTTCCTTGCGGCAAATTATCGGATACCTCAATAGAGTTACATAGATCTGTTCAGATTTTCACCGGATTTTCTCTAAATAACATCTGTGTATTTTTTTTTTATCTCTTAAAAGCACAACTTGAAGAAGTGTTCCATAAAAAGCAAACCAAGCTATCTCCACAAAAATCACAAGTCCCCAGATCCTATGGATATAATACCTATTTTTGTTAAGGCACATCCAGATGAAGAGAAAAGACTTTTCTTGAAGGATTCCTATAGTAAATGGGAAATAAAACTACTTTCTTTTTTGTGTGTACACACGACCTTTTCTATCATATACACAGTATCCTAGATATGATTGTTGTTTCTCTTATTCCCTTGTCTCCTAGATTTAAAATATTACTCTAGAATACAGCTTTTGATTTTCTTAGAATTATCATTTATTTCAAACTCATTCTGAATTGATGGTAAGTTCATGTCAGTTCAAGAAATATTTATTAAATGCCTTTATTTATGTGCCAGCTATTATTCATGGCATAGGGTATGCACTACCCTCTGCTCTTACTATCTAAAAAGTTTTTAATTAAACGTTTTAAAAGTTATCCCACTGAACGTGTTACAAATCAAGTTATAGAAATGCTTATGACTTATTTGCTATAGTTTTATGATTTACAAGTAGCATAGAGAGAGCCTTTAAAAATTGATAAGTGGCGGCTTTGTAAAACAGAGGTTTACTCAAATAGTAGAAATGAAACTGTCTTAAAGTGCAAATACCGTTTCAAGCAATTTGGCAATGTCTTGACACTCCCAAGGAAAGACTAAATATCTCTCGTTGACAGTTAAAGATGTTGAACTGGAATATCCAAGTTTAGAAATAGAAATAGTGCCAAATAGCACAGTTCTGAACACTGAGCAGATGCTCTATAAATACTTGTTGAAGCGGACTGCAAAGAATCCCCTCTTACCTTTAAAAGGGGAATTTTCCCCAATATGATCCCAACAACTGTGCTTTTTACCTCTTCTATCATCTGTTTTTGCTTGGCTACAACCACAGTTACTACACAGGCACATATTCAAAATTACAGGGTGTTCAGAGACTGAGGGGGTGCCCAGATTATTTATATCCCGCCAATTAGTACAAAAATAACATATCCCTAGGTGTTTCTAAGGTAACTGTGTGATTGTGAAATAAATTTCATACCATTAGACTTGTCGTTTTGCAAAAGCAAATACAACTCATATGATTTTATATGATTAAAAAGAGTTATCAATACAGTTAGTACGTGAAGTAAATTTATAGTCCATATAGCTCAACTTTATTATTTTAGATACCTTATATTTAACAAATTAGTATGGCATTGTTTTTCATCAAATTCTTTCCTTTTAATCTAAGTGACTCCTGGCTATTTCTTGTTTAAAAAAAATCCATCCATAAAATGTGAATATTTAATACTGCTGGACAACTTTAAACAATACTGTAAAGGGAATTCCAAATGAGAATTTTCAAAGTTATTTGCAAATGTCAGTGTCAGTGGAATACAAGTAGCCCCTGCTTTTTGAAAGTTCACTTTATGCCATTTCATTTTTATGAAAGACCTATACAATAAGTCCCTAACTTTCAAGATTTGAGCTTTCAAAGTTGAACATGCATTTGGTTCCAGCAAGGAGCCAGAACCTGTGCCATCCACATCAGGCGTGAGTGAAACTGCAGCTTGCCCTCCGTCTCCTATTGCTGTCAATCCTTCAGCTCTGCCATCTCCCACCTCCTCTCCCTCCTCCAGTCAGTAACTCTTCTTTCGTGTTCACTCAGTGCCAGCCCCTGTATGCCAGCTGTTGTACTGTCCTAACTGTACTTTTCAAGGTACTGAACTGTAAGATTAAAAGTGTTTTATCTTTTGTGTTTGTTTTTTATGTATTATTTGTGTGAAAAGTATTATAACCTATTACAGTACAGTACTGTATAGCCGATTGTGTTATTTGGGTACCTAGGCTAACTTTGTTGGACTTCACGAACAAATTGGACTTATGAACGTGCTCTGAGAGTGGAGCTTATACGTATGTAGGGGACGTATTGTATTAGTAGCTGTTTTTTTAACCAAAAGAAATCCAAAGAGGATTTTTGTTTGTCTGATAAAAAGGCAAAAAGGGAAAATAGTATTCAGTGTTTGTTTTGCTGGGAGCCATTATAGAGGCGTGACCAGCCCTGAGCAGCCCTGAGAGTGGCACCCCCAAGCTTCTCCAGGAACTACACTCAACATGTCAGCATCAGGCCGCAATACACCGAACTGTGTCTGTGAGCATCTGCTTTGTGTCAATTTAGTATCCTAAGGTAATGGCTTCTTTGCTATATGTCATTTTGGCTTACTAAAGGTTTCATAGGAACACTCTACTTTCGAATAGCTGAGGAAACCTGTATGTGACTAATGTCCTAAAGTGATAACTGAAGGTAGACTGAATAGGTGTTTGTGTGTGTGTTGAGTTTTATTACCTGTGTGTTGGTAAATAAAAGTAGTTAAAAAAAAATTAAACCCATTGATTTCCAACCTGAAATTTGGATGATACGATACCAAAATTGTTTAAAAAGTAAACAATAAAGAAAAGCACAAATTTTTCTCTATGGAAGGGAAGGATAGCTAATATTTATTGTGTGTTAGTTGTGTCAATTCTCCTATTGTTCTGTTTGCCTTACAAATGCTTTTTCTTTTAATTACAAAGGGTGATTTTACCCTCCATTCTACTCTTGAAGTCTCAGATAGTTGTATGGGTACCTGTAGGCTGTATGAGTAACTGCAGCTAGTCATTGGAGCTAAGACTGAAACTCTGGTTTTTTTGTCTCTAAGACTCTTGTTCTTTGAAGTATCCCAAGGAACCCCTTGAAATGTAAATATATGAATCATTGACAAGCCTATACTTATTAATAGGTCCCGGGGTCTAGATGTATTAATTTTTAAAAAGTTGGCTTAAAATTTAAGTTTGACAGAAATACTTTAATAACAAAATCTTGCAATTAAACCTTGAATAGGTTTTAAAGGCTGGAATCCTAGGTTTATAATGCAGAATATTCAGATGTTAATATTTTATGTTGATCACCACATTCTCGTGATCTGATTATAAGAGCAAATTTTTCTGAGGAAAGGACAGTAGTCAGGCAGTAAAGCAATAGTCAGGATAAGAAATGAAGAATCCTTGAAAACCTTGAAGCTATATGTGACGACAATGGGTCAGCATAGGTGGAAGAAACAGAGAAACAACAATTACGATTTTATCTTGACATTTTATCTAAAACCCCTTCTTGTCCAAAGCCAGGTTTCTTGGTCTGAACACGCAGGCTTCTGCTAATTTGCCTATCTCTTGTATTGAGTTTCCTTTCTAGAAAGATAATTTTAGGAGTTCTATAACACTGAAATCATTTTCACACATATACCATCAGGGAAATTCTGTGTATCAGCCTGTTTATTGCAAATGATATACCATATGTAAAAAAAAATCTGCTTTGAAATATTCTGAGTGATTTAGCATTCACTTAGTAAAAGTTGATGACAGCTTGTATATCATATATATACGATCCAAATTTTTATTTCTGTCAGTCTTAATCAACGATGATTTCTTGTTACTGATTGGGATTGTGTAATCCAAACCTAAAAAATTCATATTCAAAAATTTATTTTATGTCTATGTTGAAATAGTTTAGATGTTCAGCACAGAAGTATGTTTTGAAATCTGTTAAGTGCTTGCTAAAATTAGTCCTATGTTTTCCAGTTTTAAATTATGTTCTAAGTTCGTGTTATTTTTCCATTAATTTTGAAAATACTTTTCCTAAAGCGCATGCTATTTCCCCTATGAGGAATTACTTTCCTATTTTTCTCCTTATTTATTTATTTATTTTTGTGTGGTACGCGGGCCTCTCACTGTTGTGACCTCTCCCGTTGCGGAGCAAAGGCTCCGGACGCGCAGGCCCAGCTGCCATGGCTCACGGGCCCAGCCGTTTCGCGGCATGTGGGATCTTCCCGGACCGGGGCACGAACCCATGTCCCCTGCATCGGCAGACGGACTCTCAACCACTGCGCCACCAGGGAAGTCCTATTTTTCTCCTTATTTTGCTAGAATCATTTTAAACCCCACTGCTTTCAGGAAATCCTGACCCAGTTTCTTTAATCCCTTTCTTCTTCTTTTTTTTTTCCTAATTTCTCTAGTGCTTTGCCTATACTGTACTACCAAATTATTAGAAACTATTTTTAATTATACCGAATGGAGAAGTACAACTTTGAAATAACTTCATCTAATTAGAATAGGTTCTTCTCTATGGCCTTACCACCCTGAACACACCCTACCTCGTCTAATTAGAATAGCTTCTTGAAGAAGGAACTTTAGGAATCAAGAGAACTATAGGGAGACTCTGTAAGCTGTGTATATTGTTAGCCCCTTGAGGACAAGGAAATTGTTTTGCATGTAATAGATTTCTAGTGTTCAGACTTCTGAAAATGCTGTCTATCCAGGAGTCTTTTAACCTAAAAAAGTCACACTGAAAACAAAAGCAAATAACTGTATAGAGAGGAAGAGAGTTAATCTTTGGGAAGCAAATCATTCTCCAGAGTTTTTGACATAGCTTATATTAAGGAGTGTAGGATTTTTAATTTTAGTTCTTCAGTACTCCAGCTGAAGGCTATAAATGATATTGCAGCCTAGAGGAATGGGAGGGGGCACTACTTGAAGCAGATAAAATGGCTGTACAGAGAAGTCTGTGTAGAGTCTTTGTGTTTTTTCTACATGTTTCATGCAACTGTAGAGAATTTCACAATATAATTATTTTATGATGACATTGATGGCAGTTTTATAATGATTATATGATAATAAATGTATATCATATATTATTATATATAGTAATAAATTGTAATGAAAAATTTAACTATTAAACTTTAGATTATATATAATCTTAAAATTAATATTTTGAGTGTTTATGAACTACCAACTAAATCTTGAATTAGTATAGATTACTATTTCTGATACAGAGAAAGAAACAGAGTTGAAATTGTTTTGAAGAAGATAGCATTCTCCAATAAAATTATTAAGATCTATGGTGATCTAAGTCAAGGTAGAATATGAGTTGCTGTAAAGAGATTCCAAAGAATAATGGATTAACAAAGTGGAAATTTATTTCCTCTGATGTAAGTTTGGCATCTCAGGCTTCTGGAACAACACTGCTCCGCAAGGTTATTCAGGATCTCAAGATTTCTCCATTGTATTATGTCTGTCTACACCTGGGCCATTGGCACCTCCATCTTGTTCAGTGAGAAGAAAGGAACAAAAATGGACCTCCAAAAAAAGTCATTTCTTTTTAAGCAAACAGTGTGAAAATTGTAGGTAGCATTTTCCTTCCCATTCCACTGAAGGACTTAGTCACATGGCTACACCTTCAAGGGAGGCTTGAAAACAGGTAACCCAGGAAAATCACTGTTAAAGGGACATCCTATAATTCTGTATTCAATTTTAAAATAAATAATAGGTTATAATAAGTTATAATTAACTTTTTGTGACTATATTTCACTGTTATTCATAGATGTTCCTGAGTCTGTCTTTGAAAGCTATCAGTTCTCATACTTGTTTTTAGCATGAAAAAGAGTCATTTGGCAACATTTCAGACAGAAATGGAAGTTCTAAAATAATAAAATACATCCTTATGCTTTCTATCTAAGCTGACTCAACTCTAGTGGTAAAAACAAAGGTGAAACCATAAATAGTTGAAATGACTCACAGAAAAATAATAAGAAAGAAAATTTGGAAAATTAATAGTTCAACAGAAAATAGTCTAATTAGAAAAATCAACAGAATGAGCTCTTACATAACTTAAGACCTAAAAACTAAGTGCAACCCTAAAAATATATGTATGTATAACTCTAAAAATATCTAATAAACCAAATGAAAACTTAAAAGGATAGATTCCACATTCAGATAAACTTTCTACTTTGATATTTAAGGATCATAATCTGCTATATATAGTCTACCAAGAGTTCATCATGAAAAATCAAATTAGCAGAGTCATTTGGGAGAAACCAATCTAGATAAGTGAAATTATTCTAGAAACTTAATATGCAGATTTTTTTATTCTCAACATGTACATTAATTAAGTAAGGTAAGCAATTTGGACTTTTATTTAACACAATAACGTTTGTAACTACGGAATCTCTATTTACAAATATATCTCAGAGATATTACAGGTTCAGTTTCAGACCACCACAATAAAGTGAATATTACAATAAAGCAAGTCACATGAATTTTCTGGTTTCATAATGAGTATAAAAGTTGTGTTTACACTATGCTGTAGTCCATTAAGCATGCAATAACATGTCTAAGAAAACAATGTATACGCCTTAATTAAAAAGCACTTTATTGCTAAAAGTTGTTAACTGTCATCTGAGTCTTCAGTGAGCCCTAAACTTTTTGCAATCGTAATATTGAAGATCACTGATCACAGATCACCGTAACAAATACAATAACAGTGAAAAATTTGAAGAAATGCAAGAATTACCAAAATGTGACAGGAGACACAAAGTGACCAAATGCTGTTGGAAAAATGGTGCCAACAGATTTACTTGACGCAGGGTTGCCACACACTTTCAATCTGTAAAAAAATGCAATGTATGTGAAGTGCAAGAAAGCACAATAAAACTGAGGTCTGCCTGTACATGATTCCTGAAGGATAATTGTACACAATAACAAGAGTTGGAATAAATGTACTATGACACTCAAGAAATAGAATAAGGTATAATATATAGTGGGGAATATTACAAAGGAAGGGACTAAACTTTGTTTCAGACACAAGAAGAAATGACCCTTGTCCTTATCAGGACTAAACCCTCAAGTTCTTCCCTCGATCTTCCTCCAGTGCCTGTCTCAGGGGCCCTATCCCACTGGTCAGGCCTTATTCAAGATATTAACTCTTCCCTTTTTATTCCTCTCCCTCTGACTTTTAACATGAGTAGGTTCTCTGTTTTCATGAAGTGGAGGACTTTCACCAAATTTAAGCACCTTTGTACGAAGAGCTTTTACTGTCTTGTTTACCAGCTGTATCCTCATCTCTCAGAACTTGACCTTCACTGTTCAATAAATACTGAATTAGTAATACAATCTTACCATTCCTTAATACTAATACTGCTCACATGTATGCCTATACCTTCTGATTCCATTCATTCACAACCGATTCATTTCTGAGAGCGAATCTGGCGTTCCTCTTCATCATTCAATGGGAAATGTGTTCTCCGCCATCACCCAAATCCTCATGAGTTACAAAAAACTTCTCAGCTCTCATTCTCCTCCAACAATCCTGCTGCACTTGAAATTAAATTTAATTTTTCTAGATTATTTTCTATCTCCATGCTTCAACAGCCGTTGCTTGTAGTTCAGTTTCTGATCTTTTGTTCTTCTCTGTATTATAAATAACTCAGAGTCCCTTTTATGTAGTTGTCTTTCAAACCTAAATGTCTTATTCTAGTACAAGTTGATGAAGCATTATGTATTTATATTTTTTCTACTTAAAATTCTATCTCTACATTGCAAATTCTTGCTTCTTCACTAAGATTTAGATCAAATAATTAAAGCATCAGCTTCATAATGGAGCCCTTACTTCATCATGGAAAATCTTGAAGGAGTTTTAAGCAAAGGCTTGCATTATCACATCCTCTGCTTCCTTTTGCTACCCTAGTACTTCATTATTCCAGTTTCACTTTCTCCAGGACGCACCTGCAAAATTCTACAGCATTTTCTTTATTTGGAAATTTATAACACTTATTGCCATCAATGCTCTTTAGATATTTATTACAAAAAGCTTACATAGGGACTTCCCTGGTGGTGCAGTGGTTAAGAATCCACCTGCCAATGCAGGGGACATGGGTTCGAGCCTTGGTCCGGGAAGATCCGGAGCAACATGCCATGGAGCAACTAAGCCCACGCGCCTACAGCCCGAGCTCTGCAACAAGAGAAGCCACCGCAATGAGAAGCCTGTGAACCTCAACGAAAACTAGCCCCCGCTGGCTGCAACTAGAGAAAAAGCCCGTGCTCAGCAACGAAGACCCAACGCAGCCAAAAAGAAAAAAAAAAAAAAGAAAAAAAAAGTTTTCTTAGATTTTTAGTCATACCTGTCCTCGCTTAGTGAATTTTAAGTTTCTTAAAGTTTGTAAATCTTAAAATGGATAGCAAATTCGTACTAGTTTATCAGCTGATACTTCTTGGATAAATTACTTAATGAATAAATGAGTGAAGGAACTCAAATGTTGGCCTCTGCTATTCTTTTTTCTTACAATATAACATAACCTTATGGTTATGAATCGCCTATCTCAGAAATACAGATCTTTAACCAGATCTGCCAGCTGGGCCTATGTACACACAGTCAGCTCAACACTGCTTTCCCCACGTTTCTCTGGCAGTGAGTGAGAGGGAAGCAGAACCACCACAGTGCCTCACCCCATCCCCTACATGTCCTAATACAGCCCTAACAGTCAGGTTTAAAATCATATATATTTAGCCACCATTATTCCCACCTGACATGTCTTCGTTTCTCTCTCTATCATAATATAAGCTCTTGCTTATAATTTCCTAAGGTGATGGAAGGCTAGAATATTTCCTAAAATAGGAGCAGGAATTCAGTAGCACTCAGTATCCTGAATAAAAAGGATGATTTCTTGGCCTCCTTTATTGTATTAATGTATGCATGTTGATTCTCAATTTTTTCTTGATTGTCAAAGCACCCATCGTCAGAATAATTTAGGGATTATTTTCTATATTTCAGTAAGAATTGAGGTGGGGGCTTGTGGATAGATATGTTCATAAATGCAAAATCGGAAATGTTACATTTCCCAGCTCTGGGGGATGGAGGGTAATCAAGACCTGCCCATCACAGCTGCAGCTGTCTGCCAAGCTTTGTCCTCCTGGGAGGCTTCCTGGAAGGCCAAGCTAAACTCATGGCTATTGGACTCTTCTGCAGATATGACAAGAGCTTTGGGCCAATACGGCGTTGCATTGCAAGGCTTCCTAGGTGCTTGCACTTGAATTCCTTCTCTTGCCTACTTTGCCTTTCACTGACCTATGACTCATTTTGTTCTCGACAAAGGTCCTTTGATATCCCATCTTGCTTTCTGTCTTCCGTATTCACATCTATCTCCTAATTTTTACCATTCACAAACACCCTGATTCTACAAGTTATTCAACTCTATGAAATGAGTCAGAGGCTCACATGCCTATAGGAGCTAGGTCGGTGATATAAATAAAGAAATTCGGCTTGAGTGAAAACAGTGGAAAACTAAAGGGGACATGACTGCATTTATTTCTGATTGATGGTTGCCACAGGGGAATATGGGCCAAATATGACCAAAATTAAAAAGGAATTTTTTAAACTCTGCGGACTAATTAGAACATGTTTGTGGGCACCTTTGTCCTGTAGCCGGCCATTTTTTTTTTTTAATTTGATACTCTGGGATTAATCCTTGAATTACACCAATACAACCATAGGGATTTATGTCTCAATGGCAACTTTATTTTAGCCAATTCTCTTACTCTTATTCAGTCAGGCAATTAGGTTTCTCACTGTTCAAAATTATTTTTACCTTCATATTAGAATATCTTTATGTGTCCAAATCAATAATTATTTACTTTAAATTAAACATAATTAGAGTTTCTGATACTCTGTTATATGCACCACTTTAGCTAATATTTACTTCAGCTCTGATAATTGGCATCACAGTTGTATTTTTAGACGGAGAAAGGTGATTTCCAGTGTCACAGAGCTGGCAGTACTAAAGACATCCTGTTTGAATCAAGGCTCAGAGCAAGATCTTCTGTTTCTGATCTACTGAGTTTTCTATTCTGCCACAGTAGTTTCTCAGCTATTACTTTCCAGAGTAATTTACCTTTTTGTTAAATCTTAAATATTGATACTGGAGCTCTGTCCTGTAATTCTCATGCCTTTTTTTTTTTAATGTCTCAAAAATTAAGATGAAAACATCAGTCATAGGTCTAAGACCCTTAATGGATATTCAAGTCATTGACCCTGGTGATGAGATGTGTGCAGATGAAGTTCTCATATCTGAAAACAGACAAGATAAGTCAAAGATCTGATGCATGGAAATTGCTGCATCCTTTGCTTTTGTGCTATAAGAGAGATTTTTAGTAAGAGTCTTTCATTTGTAAGATAATGTGTTATGTTGGATTTTAAAAATTCCTATCCAATAATAATTAAAGCCTTAAGTGAGCACCTATTATGTGCAAGGCATATGATAAATACTTTATAGAATTAACTATTTTATCTTCACAACAACCAGTAAAGATATTTTTCATATTTTAAAGATATGAAGACTAATACTTTCAAAAGATAAGAGAGTTGCCAAAGACGTTTGCTTAGTACCTGGAATTAGCCAAACTTGAGGTTAAGGGTACAGTCCTCTAGACCACTTTTTCCCAAGATTTCTGACACCAACTGCAACTTTGGCAGTTTCCCAAAACCACAGAGAGTTTCTATAATTTGCTAGGACTCACAGAAATCACTGGAACCTATGATATTCACAGTCCTGTTTATGACAAGCAAAGGATGCGCATGAAACAGATGCCTAGGGTGGAATCTGGGACTGAGAAGGGTCCAGATGTGAAGCTTCTGAGTCATCAGGTATGCTCTATCCTCCTGGCATCAATGTGTGGCAACACATGCATGCAATATTGCCAACCCAAGAAGTTTTTATTGAGGCTTCCTTATCTAGACAGGATGGATTGAATCTTTGTCCAAATGGTTGAACTCAATATCCAGCCACTCTGGAGGTCAGGCTGATATCACAGTAGCTCAAAACCCCATCTCTCTCTTTTTTTGTTTTTGGCCTGGCCAACTCCACACCTGAGACATCCCATTAGCATCCACTTTCCTTTCTAGGGGCCCTGGTCAGTGTAAACTTTCAGATGTGGTCCTAGGGGCCCACCGTAAATAACAGAGACACTCCTATCACTCAGGAAATTCCAAGGGTTTCGAGGCTACCTTCCAAGAACCAGAGACAAAGATCAGACACATTCTTTATTACACACTCAGTTAATAAATATCAGAATCAAGATTTAACGTTAGCTCTGTTGGGCTTCAGATATTAGTATGTGCATTTTCTTCTCATTTGCCTAGCATAGTACCTGACACATAGTAAGTGCCCAATAAATCTTAATTAAATGAATGAACAAGTCAGGTTTTTCTTCCTTTTGCACAGACAGATAGGGTAAAATTTCATGGCAATGGTAGACACTCCCAAGGGTGGGTAATTTTGTCATTTTATGAATGATATTCTCAACAGGCAGTTGTTAATTATAAAACCCTTAAAACGAGCTTTTGTCCTCCTGAAAACAGCTTGCTGTTGCTAAATAGAATCAACAAGAGGTGGAAGAGGGGCTGGGAGCGGGTGTATAACGCTTGTGACTTAAGTGATTACAGATGAGACTGAGCATAAACTGGTTTAAGGCTGTTCTTTTGTGGGAGAATATCATTTCTGTTTTTTTTTTTTTTAAGATGTTGGGGGTAGGAGTTTTTATTAATTAATTAATTTATTTTTGCTGTGTTGGGTCTTCGTTTCTGGGCGAGGGCTTTCTCTAGTTGCGGCAAGCGGGGGCCTCTCTTCGAGGTGCGCGGGCCTCTCACTGTTGCGGCCTCTCTTGTTGCAGAGCACAGGCTCTGGACGCGCAGGCTCAGCGGCCATGGCTCACGGGCCTAGTTGATCTACGGCATGTGGGATCTTCCCAGACCAGGGCTCGAACCCGTGTTCCCTGCATTAGCAGGCAGATTCTCAACCGCTGCGCCACCAGGGAAGCCCGAGAATATCATTTCTTAAGAGACATTACTCTCCTGCGTAATGCTTGAGTGTGATCACATGAGATTTTCTTTTAAATAGGATATAAGCTCCGCCGTGTCTCTGAAAAAAGAGTACTTACATTGAAGTAAGATAAAAAATATATTATGAAAAGCAAACTAAGAGTCAGCCAGTTAGGGTTTGTGTGTGAACGCAATGGAGAAATGTGAGTGAGGAAAATAGTTTTGGTGAGGGAAATCAGGATTTATTTAAATTACCAAATTCAAATCTATCTTAAAAATCTCTATATGTTACTTTAAATAAAGGCTCTGATCCAATTTAATTAAATAAACTCTATTAAGTCCTTAGTCAGAAACAGATTATGGGAAAGCATTTGTAAAGCACTTGTCTTTTATCTTTTCTCTGTTTCATCTATTATCCTTTTCATTTTTCTGGATATTAAACTATCAAAATGGCATTAAAAAGGAAACAAAACCTAACCTGTAATTCAGAGCGGATGGCTCATTTTAAAGTAATGGCCTGCAAAAGAAGAAAGATGGATGGAATACCCTTTTGTGTGTGATATATCCTTGGAAAATTTTCTGACTATATAATCATGAACATGGGAAGTTAAAGAGATAGTATCTCTTTGGGTGTGTTCCCAGACTTCTAATAGTTATGTTTTTTTATTTCTTAGTGTATTGAAATTATTTTATTTATGATTGCATCTAAAAATACATCTAAACGTGAGGCTATGCTCCTGCTATTTTGTTCACTTTGCCTACGACAAAGCATGGAAGTTGGAAATGTTGTAGTTACTGAACCATATCTCTTACACATTTCACATAATTGTGCATTAGCCTAATGCTGCTTTCACTGAAACAAAATGTAGTAATAGTATATTATTAGGAGGGAGTGAACTTGTAATGTCAAAGTAGAGTCATATTCACTTAAATCTCATGTAAAGACAGAATTCACAGGACCACATTTACAAGTGCAACTACAGGAGATTTTAGGTCCTTGAGAATGTTAACTAGAAGGAAACGTAGTAAGATAAACTCACATATTATTTTACCCAAAATGAAGAATCTGTTTTCCTTTAATGATCAATATATAGCTTAATTTCTGCCTGTGTTAGCAGATAACCTGTGCGTATGCCTTTCTGTCAAGCTTCTTTCCTTTATTTCCAGGAACCACAAATCAATTCAGGACTGATTCCTCAGTCCTGACCTCCTGAAATGGCCTTCTAACCATAGTCTTGGACAAACCTACCTTCTACTCTCCTACTGAAATAGCTTTATAAGTAGGCCTGTATTTAAAAAATCTGTAGTATCATCTCCCTCTATGAGAAATTGATCTTAGAAACATTCATATAGCTCAATATAGAATTTATTCAATAAATACAACAGTCCCCCCTTATTCACAGGACATACGTTCCAAAACCCCCAGGGGATGCCTGAAACTGCAGATAGTACTGAACTCTATACATATATTATGTTTTTCCTATACATACTTACCTACAATAAAGTTTAATTTATAAATGAGGCACAGCAAGAGATTAATGACAATAACCAATAATAAAATAGAACAATGATAACAATATACAGTAATAAACGTCATGTGAATGTGCTCTCTCTCTCTCTCAACATATCTTATTGTACAAATTTGGCAGCTTTTCTGTCTTAACTAAGCACTTATCTGCACTGTAACGTTTGCAGTTTGAAGTGTGACAGCACAACTAACGCACATTTCTTTTTCCCCTCCACAATTTCACAGATAGAAAATTTGTTCTTACCATAGACCTTAGCAACCTCAACATATGACTTTTATCCTTTCCTTACTAGATAGAGAACTTTCACCTTTTCACTTAAAGGAAGCACTTTATGGCTTCTCTTTGGCATATGTAAATTGTCAACATCACTCATCTTGCACCTTGTGGTCATTATTAAGTAAAATAAGTGTTACTTGAACACAAGCACTGTGATACCTGGACAGTTGATCTGATACCTGAGATGTTTACTAAGTGAAAAACGGGTGGGATCCTCTGGACAAAGGGATGATTCACATCCCAGGCGGGATGAAATGGGATGGCAAGAGATTTCATCACACCGCTTAAGATGACACACTATTTAAAACGTATGAAATGTTCATTTCTGAAACTGTTCACGTAATATTTTCAGATTGCAACTGACTGGGGGTAACTGAAACCTCTGAAAGCGAAACTACAGATAAGAGAGGACTGCTGTCCTAAGGAAAAATAATTATTTTTAAAAATACTATTTTAACAATTCCCCAAATTCTCATTAACTGATGCATCCTGCAATCATGTTTCACGTAACTGCTACCATAGTCGCTAACAGGTATTTATTGCATCGTGCTAGGCACTTTAGAATACAAATAAAGATCTGTTCCCTGACCATAAGCAGCTTGCAAGGTTTATTTTGCTAAAGTGTATGTCTTTAACCTGAATCCAAATACAAAAAGTAAATTCTCAGTGCTAATGATATGTGATTTGGCATCTGGGGTATGTAACATGGACAAACATTGTCCATGGACATTGTGCATGGACAAACATTGGAGGGAGGTATATTTTAACAACTAGGAGTATGTGTAAGGGAGGGAAAAAATATGTTTTTCATGTATGCAATTTAGGTTCTCTGGCTGGGACCTTGTAAATTAGACTATTGAAAGACAGATTAACAAGAGAAAAACAAGCAGAATTTTATTAACACGTGCATTACACATACTCATGGGAGCCTGTGGCGATGAGTAACCCAAAGGGGTTGTTAGCGTTGTGCTTAAATACAGTCTTAGGCTAAACAAAGGAAAAGTGGTTTGGAACTTCTGGATGGAGGAAGCAAGTTGTGGGAAGGTGACCAGGAAGAGTATGGTAAAGACTGCTTGTTGAGTAAGGTTTGTTTTGCAGATTTAACTTGCTGCCTTCTCTGTTAGTAAGTTATTAAGAGTTCTTCTCCTTCTAGGATAGGAGAGGGAGAGAGATACCTTTACAAATGTAAATTTCCTTTACTAAAGGAAAACTTAGGTACTGTTTTTAGAGCTTTTTCTGCATCCACCTCTTCTTCATGGCCCTTAGCTCAAAAAATCCATACGCCAAAGAGGCATGTTTTGGGGTAACATATTCTGGTACCCTTCATGTGGAACTGGTAGAGTTGTTTGCCAGTTTGTAATGAAGGGGCATAACTTTGGCCCAAACAAAGTTCACCAATTAGAGTTTAATTCATCTTTTTTTCACTTTTATTTTCACAAGAGGTAAAGGATTTTTTTAATCTCAATCTTGTTTTACGTATGTGTTGTGTCCATTAAATTTATCTGAATCACTTGAAAATGAATAGAGAAATTTTGATTCTACACAGCTGATTGCATATACCAAACTACAACCGAATATTTAACTAAAATGACTAATAGCATAATATAAATTATGTGGCAAAGAGAAAGGAAACAGAAAACTTGACAGTTTCTATTGCAATATTTGAAAGTTTATCTTATGCAAAATATTCAGAGCAGTCTAGGTGCTTAGTGAGTACTGGCAAAAACCATTTAAACAAAAGCAAAATCAATAAATTATATTTAGATCATCACAAAGAAGAATGACACTTCAGAGATTGTTCTTATTATTGCAGTTTTTAGTTGTCATCTTACCAGTAGGAGTAATAAGACTGATGAATATTGCTATTGAGACAAGGTATAATTTTTGTCTTATTAAAGGCATATTCTAGATGTTCATCAGACCGTATTAAGTCTGTTCCCTGGTGTTTCTGCTATAGTAATTTTTTCCCATTATTTTTCTGCTGCTAAGAATGCACATGGTGTAACGATGGTCTCTTTGTGACCACTGGCTGTCAGTGCCAATTATAATTTAAATAGCCCAGGCAAAGAAAATTTAAATTTGAACGAGCAAATAGCTGTCATCAGCACATTACTGAAACAAAGTCATTTAGACTCAGCAGGCTAAAAATGAAAATAGCTGGATTTAAAATAACATATTTTTCTTTTAGTAATCTTGATAAATGTGTTCCTAACTGAGATAATTGGGCTTTGATTAATCAAAAAATGTTATCCATAGCATGAAATAAATTCAGGTAGGCTTGAGGGATCTTAGTTCCCCGACCAGGGACGAACCCATGTCCCCTGCAGTGGAAGCACAGAGTCCTAACCACTAGATGGCCAGGGAATTCCCGTGGGTAGGGAAATAAGAGGTTTAACATAGCAATATTCAAGGAATAATAATAGTTTTCCTATGTTTCCGCAAACAAAGCTCGGTTTCTTTTTCTACCTATTAAAATAAACAAACACTGCTTTTTTTTTTTTTTTTTTTTTTTTTTGCGACACGCGGGCCTCTCACTGTTGTGGCCTCTCCCGCCGCTCCGCGGCATGTGGGATCTTCCCGGACCGGGGCACAAACCCGTGTCGCCTGCATTGGCAGGCGGACTCTCAACCACTGCGCCACCAGGGAAGCCCCAAACACTGCTTTTAACAGTGAAAAGGATGCTTTGAATCTCTGTGTAGAAATGCTTATAGCATCGTTTGTCCAATAGGGGTGATGAATTTGCATTCAGCATCTCATTTCCCTCATTTTAAAGAACAATGGCTACGGAGAATCAGCTATTGAGTCAGGGGGAGCATCAAGAGTTTGAAGAGGACCAGAATAGACCACCCCAAATATGCCACTTTGGAATAAGGATTATGTTGAGCTAAAGGTCATTAAAAACCACAGGTGCAAGAAAAGCTCTACCTCCCTGCTAACTGCCTAAAAATAAAGCATAAATTTCCTCTTTTGTAAAGGAACTTTACATTCGTAGTAAAATAAGTTTCCATTTGTATATCTATCTCTGTACCAGGAAGAGTGCTTCTCTTGGAGACAACACTTACCACCTGAGAGGCTCCTACCTGCATAACAAGACAACAGTTACTTACCACCCATTTTCTCCCCTCACCTCCCCATAACTTGCCTCTCCCACCCCAAAGCCCCAAACCCCTTTTCCTTTCTGTAGCCTAAAATGGTGTACTAGTCTCAATCATCTGGACTCCTCCATTTTTCTAATTTCTTTTTGAAACTCCCATGCATATACACATAATTAAACTTTTTTTTCCCCCTCTTGTTAATCTGTCTTTTATCAGTTTGGTTCTCAGGGCCCAGCTGTTGAACCTAGGAGGGTAGAAGGAAAAAAGTTCCACCTCTTCTATGAGTTCAAAGCACACATGTTACATAAAAAGGGTGCTTCTAGAGGTTGTCAGGGAGGAGAAAAGGAATTCCTAAAGAAGAAACCCTCTGAGCTGGGTCTTCAAGATTGACTAGTTCTCCAGCAGGCATATTAGGGAAGGACATAAGAGAGGAAAAGCATGTTGTAGTGGCATGAAATCATGCAAGGGCGTGGTATGTTTAACCCGTTAAAGAGAAAAACCACAGACCCACAATGGCGTTACTTGCACTAAAAGCCCACATTAAAATCTAGATTTAATACCTAACTTAATTAAGGTTTTCACCTTCCTCAGAAATGTGATCTTGATCAACAATTTTCGTATTTTCTGGTCAGCACCAACATGGTGATCTGTCACATGGGCCCTCTCCATCCCTGAGGAAGAAGAGACCATCTGCATGATTAAACCCTTGCTGGTCCTTTCCCCCCAGGTAAGATGTCCTGGCCTAAAAATAATCCTTTCTTTTCTTTTCAGCTCCCTAACCCCACCCTTCTTCCTATAAAAACCTTCCATTTTGTACAATCCCTTGGAGTGCCCTTCTAGTTGCTAGATGGGACACTGCTGATTCATAAATCGTTGAATAAAACCAATTAGATTTACTCTGTTGAATTTTGTTTCTTAACAAAAGAAAGCTGGCTGTAGTTGAGGGTCTCTGGGGTGGAGGGTGTTGGGAAAGCGGTACAGACTTTTTAAGCTTATACGTGCTCTTACAGCATCAAGAAGATAATAAGGTCTTTTGACCAAATTATGTAAGTGCTTATATGATAAATTTTTATTTTATGACTTTTATATTTTATTAAAGTTACATATATAAATGCTATTAAATGACAATATTTCTATAAAGCTTTCAGTAATAAACAAGTTATTCTTTGTTCCATCGTTCTCCACTACTCCTTTCCCCTCCTGTCTCTACCACTCCCTGGAAGTAACCCTGGCGGTGACCATCTTCAACTCTTAATTGTTTCCTTTTGCATTTGCTGTACTTGCTCTAAATTCCTAAGTAATATGCTTATGTTAATTTTTAAAATTAGTTTTATATATTAACTTTTGATTTTTACTATGGAAGATGAAAATTTAATAGTTGTCTTAATTCATTCAGTCTGCTATAACAAAACACCACAGGCTGGGTGGCTTAAAAGCAATAAACATTTATTTCACACAATTCTGGAGGCTATAAATCCAAGATTAGGGTGTCAGCATGGTCCAAGGAGGGTCCTCTTCTGGGTCCTAGATTTCTTGTTGTAGTCTCACATTGCAGAAGGGACAAGGGAGCTCTTTCAGACCTCTTCTATAAGGGCACTAATAATCCTAATCACCTCCCAAATACCCTATCTACTAATGTTATTGAATGCAAGTTCGTGGGCCCAATGCACAGTGAGGCCAAACAAACCTAAATGTTGGAGTTTGCAGCAGAGAAAGGTTTATTGCGGGGGCAAGCAAGGAGAACAGGTGGCTTGTGCTCAAAAACCATGAACTCCTCAATGGTTTGTGGGGAGAGGTTTTTATAGGCACAATTTGGGGTGAAGGTTGCAGGGTATGTGACTTTCTTCTGATAGGTTGGTGGTGAGGTAACAAGGTGATGATCCAGGACTCATGCTCAGCCTGGGTGCGGGCAGGTTCCTAAAAAAGAACTCAACGATTTTCTATTAGGTATATTCCTGGAGGGGGAACCAGGACCCTCCCTCATTTCTGCACTATGGTTTCTTGACTGCTCCTCCCTTGTTTATACTTTCCATTTCTTCCCTGATTAGCAACTGTTTGAATCTGCCCATTGGAACTCAGGGAAGGTCAAGGAGGCTGAATGAAGCCTATTTCCTACAAAAAAGAAATTGGGGACATGGAAAGGATTTGTACCCGAAAGGACCCCACAGGGTCCTGCTCAGTTTCAATCAGAGTAGTAGTTTGTGAAAAATCCAATCTCTAATCTAGAAACATGAGTAGATAGAGTTTATATCTACTCTCATATTCAGCCTCATCCCAAATGTGCCTTTTACTACTCTATTCTGTTAAATTTTTCTCCCACCTCTAAGAAAGCAATGATCTTCTAAAATCAAATTCCTTCTTGGCTCATGATTCTATCTTTTCCTGATTCCTGAGTAGACTTCTTTGATTCTAGCATCTTCAGGGACATGATTGGAACTATTTTTAATATTCAAAAAACATATTTCAAAAGCATAAATCTTTTGTGAAAAACCGTATATAGTAAAATCTCATAAGATGAAATTCAAATTTTATAGCCTGGCAATTGTAATATCTATAACTTCTTAAAAACTTATTCTATGTATTTGACATATTGAAATTTCTATAGGGCTACTCAGGGTTTATATGTAAAACCTGTGGAGTGTAATAAAAATCAGTGGGAATAGTGGACAACTGCAGAGTGAATGCTCCATCTAAGAGTGGACAGCCTCTGTTTAGTGGCAGCAGATTTTTGACATGTGGGAATTAAGCCTAATTTTTTCAGATACTTTGAGAGCTAGGTAGAGTCTCTCTCTCTCTCTCTCTCTCTCTTTTGAACATGTGGGCAACTAGCAAATATTTGAGAACTACTGTGCTTGCCAACAAAGTCAAAGATAGGATTCAGCTACCAGTTGCATCCTCTGCCTGCTCAAAGTTGGTTTATTGACTCTATCCCAGGCAACTCTTCATTCTTGTTTTCTTAGCCTTTCTCATGATATGTACTTAACTTTAAGTAGTCTTCCTCTGTACCTATTCAAATACACCATTTTTCAAGTTCTAGGTCAATTTTTACCTTCTCTCCCCTACACTATCCATTTCAATATCACCCTCCACTGGGATAATATACATTTATTACATGATGACCTAATTTGTGACTAATGATTAATTAATTAATTTTTTTGTGGTACGCGGGCCTCTCACTGTTGTGGCCTCTCCCATTGCGGAGCACAGACTCCGGACACGCAGGACACGAACCCGTGTCCCCTGCATCGGCAGGCGGACTCCCAACCACTGTGCCACCAGGGAAGCCCTACCTTTAATTTTACTGTTAGTTCTGCCACGATTTTTTAATTAAAGGTGAAACAAACTTTTTTTGTGGAAAAGACCTTAGAATATTGTAGCCCAACTCCTATTATGTAGAGACTTGAAGAGGACAAGTAACTTCCCTAACATCATATTGTTAGTTGGTTACAGATTCCAGAGGCTGTTTCAATTGCCCTGAATATAGTAGGTGTTGGATACATATATGCTGATTGACTAAAAATTGTCTATCATTGTAATAAAGGCCTTCTTTAGACTTTTGTTACAACTTCTTAACATTTAAACACAAAATCCTAGATTCAGCAATGAAATCATGTTTTATAGAGTATTATCTTTAAACTATAATCTTCCTCAAAAAAAAAAACTGGTTATTTCTCAAAGAAAAAAATCCATAACAATGGTATGTGTTTGCATTCCATGTTAAGCTGAAGAAAATAAGTGTGCAAATTGCTTTTGTTTATAAAATGCTGTGCCTCTGTTTAGATTTAGGCAGTTTTAGCTGAATTAGCCATTTTTCCTTCAGAATTTTAAAGTTGCTTACCCACTGAAAATGTTGGTATTGAATTTTTTCCCAGGTGACAATTTGGTAGTGATAGATGTTATTTTTTAAATCATGAAATATTTCTAATGAGTAGGAAATTATTAAAATCATATCACATATGTCCATATAAACACTACTCAGATCTAGCATAAATCAAGATTTTGCAATATTTCCTTCATTCTGGAAAATTTAAGGAGACATTGTCATCCTGACTAATACTATCCTATTAAAACATATATTATGATTACCAAGGTAATACTGGTCATAATATTTAGGCAGAAAACAATGGGCCTAAAGAACTGATTACACTAAAGCCAAACACAGCATTATAGGATTCTCCATCCTTTAAAATCTGAATCCGACTTTTTTTAAATATCAAACACATACCCCTCAGCTCATGGCACATGATCATCGTTTTTTTTCTAGACAACTTTCTTTTTTCTTTTTTTTCTGTACGTGGGCCTCTCACTGTTGTGGCCTCTCCCGCTGTGGAGCACAGGCTCCGGACACGCAGGCCCAGCGGCCATGGCTCAACGGCCTAGCCGCTCCGCGGCATGTGGGATCTTCCCAGACCGGGGCACAAACCCATGTCCCCTGCATCGGCAGGCGGACTCTCAACCACTGAGCCACCTGGGAAGCCCTAGACGTCCTTTTATTTAATGTTCATATTCCCTTTTATCTCCATTTTGTACTCCCATTTCTCTTCCTCTATAATCAGCAGTGAGTGAGTACTGCTCTCGTGAACTGATTACTTGGCTGGAGAAACCACGTAGACAGGCTCTGAGTGTACAATTTAGCAGGAGAGCATCCCAGTTGAGCCAAGACTTCTAGTGTCCCTGCCAAGGTGTCAGAAATGTGAAAGAATAGGTCTTGGTCTCAGCTACTAATATAATAATGCTAATGCCCTCTCTGGATACCAAGTAGGCACAGGTGTCACCTACTTATGCTATGCTTTGAGATCCGGACTCACAGAGCTGTGAGCAAGATGAAAGACTGTTGTTGTTGTTAGCTGCTAAGTTTTAGAGTGTTTGGCTATGCAACAAAGATAACCAGAACGACCATATTATTCTGTTTTAACATACATCTTTTTTTCCCCAGTGTATGTGTTCTTACAAAATATGTGTGTTTTGTGTACAGATATTTTGATTTTTTTAAATGTTATTATAAAATACATCTCATTTTCTTTTCAATTAAGCACAATGTTTTCGATATTCATGCATATTGCAACCTATACATCTATCTGTTACTTTTATTTGCTGTGTAAACTCATGTGTTCATCCAGACATTTTATTTTTTTCTCCTAGTTGCCGGGTTGCCTCTAACTTCCAGCTACACATAATGCTGTGGTAGATATCCTACCACAAATTCTCTTTACCTACTTGTATGAGAGGTACTTTAAGTTTATAGGAGCAGAAAGACTCTATCATAGATTGTGTCTACACTTTATTTGCCGAAGTAATGACAGATTCTCTCCAGTATGGTTGTACCAGTCCATCCTTCCACTAGCAATGTATGGGGGTCTTATCTTACCACATTCTCTTCAATAATTGAAATAATCCAGCTTTCTCATTTTTTCCTGTATAATATTTTAAAATGAGATCTATTTTTAATATACATGTTTCTGATTACAGTTGATTTTGAATGGCACTTTGTGCATGTTGGCCTTCTGTGTTTCCTTCTATTGACTTTATATTTTTACTTTTCTCACTTCAATATTTTTTTTGTCTAGAGTGCAGTGTAACAGTATATAACATATATAACACTATATTTAGTGTTAGATTGGAATCTCATCTTATTTTTCTCCATACAGGGAGCCCTTTTCATCCACTCTTTCCACCTCCCCCAAACTCTACTAAACAATATGTCCTCCCTGCCTTGATGTGTGATGTCATTTCTATCTTATGTTTTTATATTTACAATGATATATCTCTAAACTCTGTTCTCTTCAACTAATATATTTTTCTGTTCTTTAATCTTTTTTAAAAGGTTGATTTATTTATTGCCAGAATGGTATTCTTTGTTATAAACATTTCAGTAATTTTATCTTGTTTCTTGAAAACTTAACTGGAATTTTTATTTAGAATATATTGAATTTACATTTTAATTTGGGATGAATTAACATCTTTACAATTTTAAGTCAAGAGTATGTAATGCTGTTCATTTATTCAGAGCATCATCTTTGATCTTACATTAAAAAGTTCTTTCTGATTGGGTTTTCATATATCCTTCTGTAAGTTAATTTGTAAACACTATATATTTTGTTGTTGTTTTGAATGATATCTTAATTATTACTGCACTTTCTGGTTAGTGTACTGGTCAGCTGTTGCTATATAAGAAACAACTAAAAAAAAAATCTCAAGGCATGTAGCAGTAAGTATTTTCACTCATGTGTGTGTTGATTGGCTTGAGCGAAACTCAGTGGGAGGCAGGGGCTCCCCAAGTCATAGGCTTCATACGGTGGAAGTTAGAAGCTCCCAGATGGGTGAGTGGAAACAAGCAGTGCTCAGAACTGTCACACACATGGTCACGCACACTGTCACTTCTGCCCCTACTTTATGGCCAAAGCACGTGGTCTAGCCCAATATCAATGGAATGGGAAAGTGCACTTCTCCCATGAAGGTAGTTCAGTGTGGGAGTGAAAATTTGCTAAATAGTAACTGAATCAAATACAATTAGCCAATTAGCCTTCTAAATCAGCAAATGAGTTGAGATCATTATACTGTTAGTTTAATAAAAAGATCATTTGAAGGAAAGCACTTGATTTCAATTAGGGAAATTTCTGAATGATATACATAAATTACATGCATTAAGTTTAATTAATTGATTCTTAGCTTTATTCCAAAAAGTATTTTCATTTTTAAACATAATGTTATTGAATAGTATATTATTATTATGTGGTTATTTTATTTTTTTCAGGTTTATTTTGATCAATTTTACATAAGAGCTTGAAATGTTTATTTTAATACTTGCTTCACATTTTAGGATACTTGTCACTGTATGCAATATTCAGTTTTTTATATATATATATATATATATATATATATATAAAACATTTTTTTTTCATTTTTTGGTGGTGGGGGGAATGAGTAAACATATCTATCATCTAACCAAGAACTCAGGGACCCAAGACTTTCTCAATTTGATATTAGGCAGCTTTGTAGACAGTATTATGCCATATGCTCCCATATGTCTCAGCAAATCTGTATAATGCTAGTTATAAAGTGAGTACTTTATTTTAAATTAAATTAAAATAACCTAGATAAATCAGAATCCTAGTAAAACAAAAAAATAACAAATCTTCTTAAATTTGATGTAAGAAACTTTTATCTTTAGTAAGTCACAGTGGTAGATAATATCTTTGGACTTTGTTGCATATTTAATATAGTATTGCTTCTTAAATATTGTTGCATAAGAAATTCAATGTGAGTTATTTTATTTGATAAATCATTGAGCCAAATTCCTTGAAGCAGTCTTATTTGTTGTTCTTATACTAAACTTTAAGATAATTAATTATTTTATTGGGCTATATATTGGTGTTTAGAGTCTTTGGCTGGGAAAATATTCTATTTTATTTATTTTATTTTTATTTGCCTTACTTGTGTTTATAGACATATTTGTTCACTTGTGAGCTCTAGAAATATCTTAGATCCAAATAAAAATGTATTTGGTAATAAATTTCAGCATATTTTAATAGAGAATTAAGAGGTGTTTTACCTATGTATATTATATATTTTATATAAAGGCATTATCAGAATAATTTAAGCATAATTAATCTACTTATCATATATGAGAGCATTATATGTTTAAATGGTACTTAATAATGCCTTCATATAGAGAAGACCAGTGAAAACACCTTAAAACAACAGCAAACAATTCTAGAAATACAAGTATAGCTTTGAAGAAGAACAACAACAAAATCTGTATTGGAAATGTCAGTTGATTTTTAGCAATAATTTGGGGAAAACTGAAGACTTAACCTGAATTCATGTGTTTTCAGTTAAGTGAGGCATAAATAAAAGCACAAAATCTGGAAATTGGATTAATTTATTAGTAGTAATTCTAGCCTGCCAAATTCAAAATGCCCCAGAATCTTTCCTAACGTTGAGCTTTTGAACTTCAGAAATCCCATCTGCTGGGGCAAATGGGCAATATCCCTAAGTCTGTGGCCTCTACTCTGGTGACATGAAAGGGAGAATTTGGGGACATGAGGTCTAACTCTTAAGGCCTTGTAACCTCCTGGAGGTCATCTTCTTCAAAAGTATGTTATGAAAAAAAAAAACCCTTTCTATTGTCATATCTCTCAACGGTGCTAAAGATTAGTATTTTTCAATCTTAATGTTACGTATTTGTTTTACACTTAAAAAAAGAAATAAACACTAATGTAATGTTTTGATGGCCTTTCTCTCCAGAGAATCAAATTTTATGCTGTTCGTTATCTTTGATAGCTTTCATTTTTCCTAAGAACAATAATGTTTGATGATAATCAATAACACTGGAGACCAAAATCTATTCATCTATTGAATGTTCATGAATGAAACTGGGTTAAAAGGGTATATATTAGATTGTCTCCAGTTTAGATCTTTGCTATAGTAGTCCTTCTTTATGCTTCTACAGGATTTAATACCAAATTGAAATCTAGGTAATGATAAGCAACTGTTTCCCATAAAAAATTACATGGTATTTCTTCAAGCTTGTGCTAAGTCACAACAAGAGACAGCAAATCTTAAGGTTTTATTTCTTTTTCCGTGGAAGCATATGGCTTTAATTCACATGTACCTTTGGAACATTGCCACTGTTTGTGTACTTCATCAGCAGCATTCCAATAGAGCATTAACTTATAGTATTTCTGTTTTATTATTATTTGCAGGATTAGAAACGAAATAAAATAGTGTGAATGTGCTGTATTTGGGAGGTATTTCAATAGAGCCAATTATCCAGATTGTTTGCAAAAAAATTTCTTTAAACTTGCAAACTAGTGTTGTTTATTGTTTTTCAATCTTATATGCTTTACAAGTAGCTGTGATTTTTTTCCCTTTGCTTAGAGGCAGTCCAAACTGAAACTGGCTTTGTTTCAGCACTTCAAAATGAATTTCGCCAAATGGAATATAAATTGAATTGCTCTCAGGAATAAAATCACTTAGCTGCCATGAATCACAATTTTAAAGAGCAAAACATTCTGATACGTGTGTGTGCGTGTGTGTGTGTTCTAACATGTGTTCCTGCTTATATACCAGAAGGAGGACTAATACATTGTTGACTGAACTTTGAAATTCACTCGGAATTCCACTTGCTGAAGTGGAAGACAAGTTTTATCTTTGCCATGACTGGTTTTGACAGTCAGAGATAGTATTGTGTGATGATATTTTATAAGATTCTCCACTCTCCACTCATTTCCCAAGCTTTAGTATAGCATATATTATATTATCACATTGTATTATTTTCAAATATTTAACATATTTGAAATATTTTAGGATGCAAATAACTTCAGCGTCACCACTTCTTCCTTCTTTTCAGGTATTTAAGTAACGCTAATGTTTCACATTTTGGATTATCAACTTCATTTAATCACATACTACGCCCAAACTTGTGAAATACAAACAGTGCTACCAATGAAATACCAGTATGCTATATTTAAAGTTATTTCAAGAGTGAAGTTCTTCAATAAATACTTGTATTTCTAGCAATTGGAGGTTCCTTTTCATTACACTATCTTCAAAGTTATTGTTTCTAATTCTTTCATTCCTCTTTCTTGGAAAAAGATTTGCAGGAAATATTTAGAAGAGGGTATCAACTAGTAGATTGAGTTACCTGGTTTCACTACCTGAATCCCCGAAACCACCTGTGTCTTTCAAAACATATTGTAAACAGAATTAGGTACTTCAAAATTCTTAGATTGCATTTTATATATGTCCCTCATTATTGCTCAAGTAGTTTTCTGGGTTTTTTCTACTTTATTAATTTCCAGGTAATTAATTAATTACTTACACATGTAATCAACCAAACTATAAGATACTACTATTGTAGAAATGCTTAATCTTTTGTATAGTTTTCCCCCTTTCTATAAAACATTTATTAATATTGCTTTACAACTTTATTTTGATTAGTGTTTGCACAGTGTGAATTTTTTCATCCTTTTGCTTTGAACCTATGTCTTTATATTTAGTGTGCATTTTTGTAGACAGCATGTAGTTGAATTTTTCTTTTTCAACTAACCTGATATCTGTGTTGTCATTGGCTTGTATAGATTGTTTTTAATTAATGTTTTTATTAAAGTGGTTAGAATAAAATCTACCATCCTGCTGCTATTTTCTATTAGTTCCATTTTTTCTTTATTTTATCTGTTTTTCTGCTATCTTTTAGCTTATACAATATGTAATTTTCAGGATTCCATTTAATCTTCTCTATTATTTACATCTTCAAAAATTGTAATGACTGCCTTCAGGTTTATAGTATACATCTTTAATTAGAACATGCATTCAAATCATCTTATACAGGTGTGGAGAAGAACTTTACAAACAGTATGCTCCAAATTCCTCCATCCCATTTCTTGTACTATTATCATCATATAATTTGGTTGTACATGTGCTATCAACTCAAAATATCTTGTTAGTTATTTTAGCTTTTGAGGTTTTCTTTTAAAGCAGTTAGAAATCAAAATGAATTTTATAATATCTTCACTTATTCCATTTTCAACACTCTCCCTTTCTTTTTATAGATCCAAGTTTTTGACTTATATCATATTGCTTTGCCTACAGAATTTCCTTTAACATTTCTTGTAGTACTGAATAGTATTGACAGTACTTTCAGCTTTTATTTATCTGAAAAAAGCTTTATTTTTTTCTTCTTTTTGAAATATATTTTCATTGTGTATAAAATTTTGCATTGAAAGTTTTTTTTTTTTTTCTATCAGCCCTTTAAAGAGTCACATTATTGTTTTCTGGCTTGCATAGGTTCTGGTGTAATATCTGCTATAATGTTATATATGATGTGCCTTTTTTCTCTGGCTTTTTAAAGATTTTTTTCTTTCTCTTTGGTTTGGAGGAATACACCAATTTCTCTTTGTTTTTTTTTGTTTGTTTTGATATTTATCCTATCTTTATCCTCTGAGATCCTGGGACCTGTGGTGTAGTATCTGTCATTAATTTTCAGAAAATTCACAGCCATTATTTTTTCAAATATTTGTTCTGCCTGCTCTCTCTTTCCTCTCCTTCTGAGGCTCCAAATACATGTATTGATACATTACGTGACTTGATATTATCTCACATGTCTTAGATGATCTTTTCTTCTTTTTAAAAATTTCACTGTTTTGTGTGTGTGTGTGTCACTTTGAGTAAATTTGTTGACTTATTTTCAAGTTTATTGATTAACTCCTCCGTTATGCCCACCTACTGATATGCCTGTCAAAGGCATTCCTCATTTTTCTTGCTCTTTTTATTTATTCTAGCATTTTCATTTGATTCTTTTTTTTTTTTTAGATGTTGGGGGTAGGAGTTTATTAATTAATTAATTTATTTTTGCTGTGTAGGGTCTTCGTTTCTGTGCGAGGGCTTTCTCTAGATATGGCAAGTGGGGGCCACTCTTCATCGTGGTGTGCAGGCCTCTCACTATCACGGCCTCTCTTATTGTGGAGCACAGGCTCCATACGCGCAGGCTCAGTAGTTGTGGTTCACGGGCCCAGGTGCCCCACGGCATGTGGGATCCTCCCAGAACAGGGCTTGAGCCTGTGTCCCCTGCATTAGCAAGCAAACTCTCAACCACTGAGCCACCAGGGAAGCCCTCATTTGATTCTTTCTTGTAGTTTTCATCTCTGCTGAATTTACACACCTGATCATCCATTTTGTTCATCTTGTCTTTTAGAGGTCTTAATCTATTAATAGTAGTTATTTAAAATTCTGTGTCTAGCACTTCCCTGGTGGTGCAGTGGTTAAGAGTCCGCCTACCAATGCAGGGGACACGGGTTCCATCCCTGCTCCGGGAAGATCCCACATGCAGTGGAACAACTAAGCCTGTGCACCACAACTACTGAGCCTGCGCTCTAGAGCCCACAAGCCACAACTACTGAGCCAGCATACCACAACTACTAAAGACCATGCTCCACAACAAGAGAAGCCACTGCAATAAGAAGCCTGCACACTGCAATGAAGAGTAGCCTCCTCTAGCCACAGATAGAAGAAGCCTGCGAGCAACAACGAAGACCAAAGGCAGCGAAAATTATATAAATAAATTAATTAATTTAAAACAAATATGCAATCTAAAAGAGAATACATTTTTATTTTAATTTTATTTTCTTTTTTTAAATTTAATTTTATTTTTCTATACAGCTGGTTCTTTTTAGTCATCCATTTTATACATACTAATGTATATATCCCAATCTCCAAATTCATCCCACCCCTCCCCCCCACATTCCCCCCTTGGTGTCCGTATGTTTCTGACAGTCTCTAGATCCATCCACGTCTCTACAAATGACCCAATTTCATTCCTTTTTATGGTTGAGTAATATTCCATTGTATATATGTACCACATCTATATCCATTCATCTGTCGATGGGCATTTAGGTTACTTCCGTGGCCTGGCCATTGTAAATAGTGTTGCAATGAACATTGGGGTGCATGTGTCTTTTGAATTATGGTTTTCTCTGGGTATATGCCCAGAAGTGGGATTGCCAGGTCGTATGATAATTGTATTTTTAGGTTTTTAAGGAACCTCCATACTGTTCTCCATAGTGGCTGTATCAATTTACATTTACATTGTAAATCAATTCAATTTACATTCCAACCAACAGTGCAAGAGGCTTCCCTTTTCTCCACACCCTCTCCAGCATTTGTTTGTAGATTTTCTGATGATGCCCATTCTAACTGGTGTGAGGTGATACCTCATTGTAGTTTTGATTTGCATTTCTCTAATAATTAGTTATGTTGAGCAGGTTTTCATGTGCTTCTTGGCCATGTGTATGTCTTCTTTGGTTTGTAGTTTCCTTTGCTTTGAAAAAGCTTTTAAGTTTCATTAGGTCCCATTTTTTGGTTTGTTTTTATTTCCATTACTCTAGGAGGTGGATCAAAAAAGATCTTGCTGTGATTTATGTCAAAGAGTGTTCGTCCTATGTTTTCCTCTAAGAGTTTTATACTGTCCAGGCTTACATTGAAGTCTCTAATGCATTTTGAGTTTATTTTTGTGTATTACGGCATTAGAGTGTGTTCTAATTTATTCTTTTACATGTAGCTGTCCAGTTTTCCCAGCATCACTTATTGAAGAGACTGTCTTTTCTCCATTGTATATCCTTGACTCCTTTGTCATAGATTAGTTGACCATAGGTGCACGGGTTTATCTCTGGGCTTTCTATCCTGTTCCATAGATCTATATTTCTGTTTTTGTGCCAGTACCATAATGTCTTGATTACTGTAGCTTTGTAGTATACTCTGAAGTCAGGGAGTCTTATTCCTCCAGCTCCATTTTTTTCCCACAATACTGCTTTGGCTATTCAGGGTTTTTCATGTCTCCATACAAATTTTAAGATTTTTTTGTCTTAGTTCTGTAAAAAATGCCATTGGTAATTTGATAGGGATTGCATTGACTCTGTAGATTGCTTTGGGTAATATAGTCATTGTCACAATATTGATTCTTCCAATCCAAGAACATGATATATCTCTCCATCTATTTGTATCATCTTTAATTTCTTTCATCAGTGTCTTATAGTTTTTTGCATACAGGTCTTTTGTCTCCCTAGGTATTTTATTCTTTTTGTTGCAATGGTAAATGGGAATGTTTCCTTAATTTCTCTTTCAAATTTTTCATCATTAGTATATAGGAATGCAAGCGATTTCTGTGGATTAATTTTGTATCCTGCAACTTTACCAAATTCACTGATTAGCTCTAGTAGTTTTCTGGTGGCATCTTTAGGAATCTCTACGTATAGTATCATGTCATCGGCAAACCGTGGCAGTTTTACTTCTTCTTTTCCAATCTGTATTCTTTTTATTTCTTTTTCTTCTCTGATTGCCATGGCTAGGACTTCCAAAACTGTTGAATAATAGTGGCAAGGGTGGACATCCTTGTCTTCTTCCTGATCTTAGAGGAAATGGTTTCAGTTTTTCACCATTGAGAATGATGCTTGCTGTGGGTTTGTTGTATATGACCTTTGTTATGTTGAGGTAGGTTCCCTCTATGCCCACTTTCTGGAGAGTTTTTATCATAAATCAGTGTTGAATTTTGTCAAAAGCTTTTTCTGCATCTATTGAGATGATCATATGGTTTTTCTCCTTCAATTTGTTAATATGGTGTATCACGTTGCTTGATTTGCATATATTGAAGAATCCTTGCATCCCTGGGATTAATCCCACTTGATAATCGTGTATAATCCTTTTAGTGTGTTGTTGGATTCTGTTCACTAGTATTTTGTTGAGGATTTTTGCATCTATATTCATCAGTGATATTGGTCTGTAATTTTCTTTTTTTATAATATCTTTGTCTGGTTTTGGTATCAGGGTGATGGTGGCCTCATAGAATGAGTTTGGGAGTGTTCCTTCCTCTGCAATTTTTGGGAAGAGTTTGAGAAGGATGGGTGTTAGCTCTTCTCTAAATGTTTGATAGAATTTGCCTGTGAAGCCATCTGGTCCTGGACTTTTGTTTGTTGGAAGATTTTTAATCACAGTTTCAATTTCAGTGCTTGTGATTCGTCTGTTCATATTTTCTATATCTTCCTGGTTCAGTCTTGGAAGGTTATACCTTTCTAAGAATTTGTCCATTTCTTCCAGGTTGTCCATTTTATTGGCATAGAGTTGCTTGTAGTAGTCTATTAGGATGTTTTGTATTTCTGCAGTGTCCATTGTAACTTCTCCTTTTTCATTTCTAATTTTATTGATTTGAGTCCTCTCCCTCTTTTTCTTGATGAGTCTGGCTAATCGTTTATCAATTTTGTTTATTTTCTCAAAGAACCAGCGCTTAGTTTTATTGATCTTTGCTATTGTTTTCTTTGTTTCTATTTCATTTATTTCAGCTCTGATCTTTATGATTTCTTTCCTTCTACTAACATTGGGTTTTGTTTGTTCTTCTTTCTCTAGTTCCTTTAGGTGTAAGGTTAGATTGTATTGGAGACTTTTCTTGTTTCTTGAGGTAGGCTTGTATTGCTATAAACTTCCCTCTTAGAACTGCTTTTCCTGCGTCCCATAGGTTTTGGATTGTCATGTTTTCATTGTTATTTGTCTCTAGGTATTTTTTTCTTTCCTCTTTGATTTCTTCAGTGATCTCTTAGTTATTTAGCAACGTAGTGTTTAGCTCCCATGTGTTTGTGTTTTTTAAGTCTTTCCCCTGTAATTTATTTCTAGTCTCATAGCATTATGGACAGAAAAGATGCTTGATATGATTTCAATTTTTTTAAAAACTTACTAAGGTTTGATTTGTGACCCAAGTTGTGACCTATCCTGTAGAATTGAATTTCTGTGTGCACTTGAGAAGAAAGTGTAATCTGCTGTTTTTGGATGGAATGTCCTATAAATATCAATTAAATCTATCTGGTCTATTGTGTCATTTAAAGCTTGTCTTTCCTTATTAATTTTCTGTTTGGATGATCTGTCCATTGGTATAAGTGAGGTGTTAAAGTCCCCCACTATTATTGTGTTACTATCAATTTTCTCTTTTATTGCTGTTAGCAGTTGCCTTATGTATTGAGGTGCTCCTATGTTGGGTGCATATATGTTTATAATTGTTATATCTTCTTCTTGGATTGATCCCTTGATCATTACATAGTGTCCTTCCTTGTCTCTTGTAACATCCTTTATTTTAAAGTCTATTTTATCTGATATGAGTATTGCTACTCCAGCTTTCTTTTGATTTCCATTTGCATGGAATATCTTTTTCCATCCCCTCACTTTCAGTTTGTATGTGTCCCTAGGTCTGAAGTGGGTCTCTTATAGACAACATATATATGGGTCACATTTAAGGTAATTATCAATATGTATATTTCTATTACCATTTTCTTAATTGTTTTGGGTTTGTTTTTGTAGGTCTTCTTCTTCTCTTGTGTTTCCCACTTAAAGAAGTTCCTTTAGCATTTGTGTAGAGCTGTTTTGGTGGTGCTGAATTCTCTTAGCTTTTGCTTGTCTGTAAAGCTTTTGATTTCTCTGTCATATCTGAATGAGATCCTTGCCAGGTAGAGTAATCTTTGTTGTAGGTTCTTCCCTTTCATCACTTTAAATATGTCATGACACTCCTTTCTGGCTTTTAGAGTTTCTGCTGAGAAATCAGCTGTTAACCTTATGGGAGTTCCCTAGTATGCTATTTATCATTTTTCCCTTGTTGTTTTCAATAATTTTTCTTTGTCTTTAATTTTTGACAGTTCAATTACTATGTGTCTCGGCATGTTTCTCCTTGGTTTTATCCAGCCTGGGACTCTCTGCACTTCCTGGCCTTGATTAACTATTTCCTTTCCCATGTTAAGGAAGTTTTTGACTATAATCTCTTCAACTATTTTCTTGGGTCCTTTCTCTCTCTCGTCTCCTTCTGGGATCCTTGTAATGTGAATGTTGTTGTGTTTAATGTCCCTGAGGCCTCTTAGGCTTTCTTCATTTTTTTTTTCACTCTTTTTTCTTTATTCTATTCTGCCACAGTGAATTCCACCATTCCCTCTTCCAGGTCACTTATCCGTTCTTCTGCCTCAGTCCTTCTGCTATTGATTCCTTCTAGTGTATTTTTCATTTCAGTGATTGTATTGTTCATCTCTGTTTGTTTGTTCTTTAATTCTTCTAGGTGTTTGTTCTTTAATTCTTCTAGGTTTTTGTTAAACATTTCTTGCATTTTCTCGATCTTTGCCTCCATTCTTTTTCTGAGGTCCTGGATCATCTTCACTATCATTATTCTGAATTCTTTTTCTGAATTCTTTTTCTTAGCTGTTTTTCTGGGGTTTTATCTTGTTCCTTCATCTGGTACATAGCCCTCTGCCTTTTCATCTTGTCTATCTTTCTCTGAATGTGGTTTTTGTTCTACAGGCAGCAGGACTATAGTTCTTCTTGCTTCTGCTGTCTGCCCTCTGGTGGATGTAGCTACCTAAGAGGCTTGTGCAAATTTCCTGATGGAAGGGACTGGTGGTGGGTAGAGCTGTGTTTTTCTCTGGTGGGCAGAGCTCAGTAAAAATTTAATCTGCTTGTCTGCTGATGGGTGGGGCTGGGTTCCCTCCCTGTTGGTTGTTTGACCTGAGGTGACCCAACACTGCAGCCTACCCGGGCTCTTTGGTAAGGTTAATGGGGGACTCTGGGAGGGCTCACTCCAAGGAGTACTACCCAGAACTTCTGCTGCCAATGTCCTTGTCCTCACGATGAGCCACAGCCACCCCCACCTCTGCAGGAGACCCTCCAACACTAGCAGGTAAGTCTGATTCAGTCTCCTGTGGGGTCACTGCTCCTTCCCCTGGGTCCTGATGAGCACACTACTTTGTGTGTGCCCTCCAAGAGTGGAGTCTCTGTTTACCCCTGTCCTGTCGAAGCCCTGCAATCAAATCCCACTAGCCTTCAAAGTCTGATTCTCTAGGAATTCCTCCTCCTGTTGTCAGACCCCCAGGTTGGGAAGCCTGACGTGGGTCTCAGAATCTTCACTCCAGTGGGTGGACTTCTGTGGTATAAGTGTTCTCCAGTTCGTGAATCACCCACCCAACATATATGGGATTTGATTTTATTGTGATTACACCCCTCCTCCCATCTCATTTTGGCTTCTCCTTTGTCTTTTGATGTTGGGTATCTTTTCTGGTGAGTTCCAGTGTCTTCCTGTCAATGATTGTTCAGCAGTTAGTTGTGATTCTGGTGCTCTCGCAAGAGGGAGTGAGAGCACGTCCTTCTACTCCGCCATCTTTAACCAATCTTCTAAAAAAGAATACTTTAATAAAAAAAAAATTCTGTGTCTAATGATTCCAGTATCTGTGTCATAACTGAATCTTGTCCTGATGATCACTTTGCCTCTCAACAATGTGTTTTTGTTTTCTTGATTCTTTGCACATCTTGTGATTTTTTTGATGAAACTTGACATTTTATTCAGGACAGTAGAGATAGAGGTAAATAATTTGTAGTCCCATTTCTTCTGTGGACTTTTCTTGGAGTAGTTAGGAAATCTAATCAGTAGTTGATCTGGGTTTGTTTTTGTTGTTGTTGTTTCTACGGTTATCCTCAGTGCACCACATGCTTCAGATTTCTCTAGCATTACCTTGTGTTTGAGTAGGGCTGGTTTTCTGAGGTATTTTCTTGATGTCTTTTCCACTCCCAGCTTTAAGTCTTCTCTTTGCCCTGTGCCTCAGAGAGGATTTCTCTCCATGCTTTTACCCCCCTCCCAGTAGTAAACCACTGTTAATCCATACTTGACTCTTGTTAACTTCGTGCAATAAGTGGTGGTGGTAGAAGGGTTGTTCTCTGTTGTTCTGATTAACTTGAGCCTTAGACAGGTGCTGTATATCTGGGTCTTGAGGGTTGGTCTTCTCAGTGGTTCTGTCCCATCTCCAGCTGCAAATCTTTGCCCAACATATATTCCTGCCCCTCTCCCAGGGACAGAGAATATTTTATTTTTCCCTTTCCCTAACTGCAATGGTTGTTCACCAGGGGCTGAAAGGACAGTGTTTTTGCCCTTCTCCCAAAGGTTGATCTATAGCAGGGGTAGACAAGGTTGCAGATGAGCAATGTGCCTTTCCACCCATGGCTGTTTGCTCCTCTCCCCTAAGCCTGCATGATTGTAGTTACCCTGTCCCCAGCTGTTCCTGTGAGTGTCTAGTAAGATCCATGGCTGTGAGTGGGTACAAATTCCTCTTTTATCTTCTGTTTCCAGGAGTTCAATATTCTCTCAATCACTTACACTTTGCCATTAGTATTTTATTAAAATTTTAGCTAAATTCTTCATGCTGGTGTCCAGTGGCAGGTGCACCAGTAAGCAAGTGCTCATGTCTAATCACTCATTTGAGGCACCTGACTTTCCCTTAGATTTCAGCTTAGTTTGTTGACCTGTGACCTAAGCTCTTTGAGAAAAGTTGTGAATTTGTAAGTTATCTTTTATTTTTAAAAATTAATTAATTAATTTATTTTTTGTGGTACACAGGCCTCTCACTGTTGTGGCCTCTCCCATTGTGGAGCACAGGCTCCAGACGTGCAGGCTCAGCGGCCATGGCTCAT